>NC_064922.1:467950555-468575555 GCF_023897955.1 Schistocerca gregaria
CATTATATTTTTAGTGGAGTTACTGTCTGCCTGTCAACCAAACTGGTGGGGACACTATTGAGATGTCTATATTTGAGATCATTCAGGAGAAAGTGAATCTCCTCATAATCCTAAAAATATGATGAGCCTAGCATTTCCTTTGTCAACTGGGAGTAACCACAGTGCAACTGTCTTCTTGTAATTCCTGAAGTGCTTTCTTCTCATCTGTAGACAAATTTAGATGGCCTCACACTGGTTAGAGCATACCACAGGACTTCTTCAGCTTCATAAGGTGTCAGTTCTGAAGTTTGTTCTGTTACACTGATGAGCAGCACAAAATTGAGGTCATCTTCTAACAGATTCTTTGTGGAGTTGTCATCTCTGTCAGATAGATTAACAACAGTGTAGGTGATTTTCTTTGGCAGAGAGATTCTGCAAGTAACCATTAGGCGCTGCTCACCCATTTCCAAACCTCAGCCTGTCTGTAAGATGTAGTTGCAGAAATTCTTTGGACACTGTATCTAATTGGCAGCACATATCTCATGTACTTCGTACAAGATGCTCCCTGAAAAACATGACCTGGTGTCATGCATATTCTAATAGACGCAGTCCTTGCTCCTGGACTGTGTTGGTTCATATTTCCATACAGTAATGAGTTAGAGATTTACTTTTTTGGGAAACTCAAGTTACAGTGATACTGCTGTAATATAAAAAAATAGACCAATATCTAGTATAGAATATGTTGCAGTGACCTGCTCATTAAACATGTTATTTTGACAACTATTTCACAATACACATTCAGTAATGTCCCTTGTAATAACAGATATTAATGTTTTCTTAAAAAATTCAAAAGGTGTGTATAATACCATAACTAAAAACATCTAAAACTAGTGAAGCATGTGACATGATCAGGGAGGAGAAACAGTGGTCTTGATGTTGCTTATTAAACAAATATTTTTTTTTAAATAAAAACTTTTAATGTCTATACCACAGTTTTCCTATCACTATTAAAGTTTAATAATTAGTTTTGGTTGCTATCTGCAGCCATCATCAAATCATTCAAAAATTAAAAGGTTTTTAATAAACAATGGAAAACATCATTAGTTGTAGTCATGCAACAATGTGTATTCGTAGGCACCAAAACAGTAAGAGTATGAGGTTTCAGATAGCAGCCGAAACTAGTTACTGAATTTCAATGGTGACAGGAAAATTGCGTTCTAGGCATTAAAAGTTTTTCTTTCAAAAACTTTTATTAAATAAGCATGTGAAACATTTCAAGGGTGTGACATTAGTACAGAAAAAGAATCCAATTTATGGTGTCTCACTAGTGTCCACCACGTGAGCCTAATTGGGGAAAAGAGAAAAGGTGAGCCATCAGTTGTAAATGATGATCACAAATTCCCCACAAACTATGCAGGAAAGGACCATTCTGTGCTTTGGTAACCATGTATTTCGGAGGTGAAAGAAGGTATTACATTTTGCCAATTATCAACCAGTCACATACAGTAGAGTCGCTGTAGTTCGACACACATGGGGTGAGGATATGTCAGATTACTGAATTTTCAGTGAAAAATACTGCATTTTTTTTATTAAAACATTTAATTGTCTCACAAAACAGTACAAGAATACTATGCAAAACTCAGATCTTATGTTAACAGTACTTAATGTACATATATTTATAACAAACAAACATTAATTGAAAAATAACAGTAATTTAATTTTTTATGTATTAATCATTTTTACATTTGTCTCCAACAGTCGGCTTCACCTACACTGTGAATTCATTAATCTTCATTGTTCCAAGATCAGAGAGATTTTTAAGGCCTTCTCTTGCAGCTTCCTTAAAACTAAAACATCAGCTGCTTCTGCATAATTTCCCACAGCTCATGTAACACATGTTAAATGCGATCACAGCATCGCTATGTTCCTGATCTATATTAACGACATAGGAGACAATCTGAGTAGTCATCTTAAGATTATTTGCCTGATGATGCTGTCATTTACCATATTGTAAATTCATCAGATGATCAAAACGACTTGCAAAATGATTTAGATCAGATATCTGTACGGTGTGAAAAGTGGCAATTGACCCTGAATAAAGAAAATTGCGAAGTTATTCACATGAGTACTAAAAGAAATCAGCTAAATTTCGATTACACGATGAGTCACACAAATCTGAGGACCATAAATTCAACTAAATACTTAGGGATTACAATTACAAATAATCTAAATTGCAATGATCACGAGATGAAATTGTGGGTAGAGCAAACCAAAGACTGTGATTCATTGACAGAACACTTAGAAGGTGCAACTGGTCTACCAAAGGGACTGCTTACACTACGCTTGTCTGCCCTATTCTGGAGTATTGCCGTGCGGTGTGGGATCCACATCAGGTGGGACTGACAGATGATATCAAAAAAGTACAAAGATGGGCAGCTCGTTTTGTATTATCGCGAAATAGGGGAGATAGTGTCACAGACATGATACGTGAATTGGAATGGCAATCATTAAAACAAAGGTGTTTTTCATTGTGATGGTATCTTCTCATGAAATTCCAATCACCAGTTTTCTCCTCCGATTGCGAAAACATTCTGTTGGCACCCACCTACGCAGGGAGAAATAATCGTCAAGATAAAATAAGAGAAATCAGGGCTCGCACAGAAAAATTTAAGTGCTAGTTTTTCCCACGTGCCATTCGAGAGTGGAACGGTTGAGAGACAGCATGAAGGTGGTTCACTGAATCCTCTGCCAGGCACTTTATTGTGAATAGCAGAGTAATCATGTAGATGTAGATGTGGTCTGTACTGGCAAAGATTCCCTTTGTTCTACATTGTCTTTCATAGTGGAATATGTCTTGGATAATCTCATTATCACTCATCAGCTGACAGTTTTTGTCTTCATTTCACCAATAACCAGTTACATGGCTAACAGACAGTGTCCCAGAATCTTTTGAACAGATGTCATCAGTCATCTCTTGGAGCTGCACAAATTTCCTCCTCGTTAACAATTTCAGCATCTTCCTCAATCTGTACCTTCTTTAAAACATTTTTTGTACTCATTTAATAAAGGAAAATCTGACCACAATTTGTCCCCACACAGATACCAACACTTTAGTCATTAACACTTGTTTCTTGTACTGACTGAATAACACTTTTCTATCTACTAATTAAACTATACAGTAGGTTTTTCATGAATCTTAACAGCCTGGATAATATTCTGATCCATATGTTGTAGCGAAAGGGCTACATTTGGAGGAAGAAACATCACTTTTATCAAACCATCTTTGGATTTAAGTTCATCTTTATCTGGCTGTCTGCCATAGATAGTTAGATAATGGTCTGTGATGTGTAGGGTAGTTATCCAACACCAACAAAGCTTTCTGAGACAAATTTTGCTTCTTGAGGAACTTTTTGACCAATGGCACGAACTCGTGAAACCACTCACTGAACAATTCCTTTGTCATCCAAGCTTTGTTTTGGTGTTTATGTCTGACTGCTATATATTTTGCGTTTTTGAACGCCCAGGGATTTTTGATTTTCCTATGACAAGCAGCACAGGTTTGTGTTTTCCACTAGCATTAGAGCATGGCACAAATATGAGACTACCTTTATACATTTTTCTGTCAGAAGCACATGCCTCTGCTTTGTGGTCGAATGTTTTGTTGGACAAAACTCTCCAGAACCACCATTCATCGCCCATGTTATAAATCTGATCAGGGCAAAGATTTAACTCTTCTAAAGTTTTCTCTAATTTTTGTTTGTAAGGCTCAATAGCTTCGAAGTCACAAGATAGTTTTCTTCATGTTGTGGCTAGCAAGCAGATACTAAATCTTTTTTAAAACGTACCAAACCATCTGGTATGTGTGCAGAAATTGTCTTTTCTCATAATTTCTTTATAGAAAAATCTCAATTTTTCTTTGGTAAGACCTGAAATTGGAGTGTGTTTACTATGTTCCTGAAGAAACTGTGTACAGAGTGTCTTCAGTTAATGGGTTCTCACCCGTTTTTATCATTTTCCTGTCACTGCTTTTGCTGTTCAAATTGTGCACAAACCCCTCAATTTTATCATGATCTTTTTAATGTCATACATGGTAGCATACCCAATGACATAAAATGAAGCTAAATTGTTAATTTCTCTCCTTTGTTTAATTTTTTAATAATTTCAGATTTTTCAACCAAAGTCAGTGTTTTGTGTTTATGCTTCTCACTTCCTGCTTGAGACACATTGTAAGAAAGATACAAAACACTCACAAACACTACTACAGTCAAGTTAAAGAAGGTCCTAATTCGAATGCGCAAGGTATGGAATAATCAACAATTGGTGGCTAACTACATATTGTGTACTAAACTTTTCACTTGAAATGACCCCACCCATCCACTTCACGTGATCTCGGCTCATTGTGTCGGACTACTGGATATGTCAGACTGGCAAAGTATTTTATAGAGACTTTACACTATGCATCTCTTTTGTAGGCACAGTGTGGTCTCAGCAAATCCCACAACATAAAACGCTATAGAGGCAATTTATATCCCACTTATTGGGTAGAATCATATGATGGTTTGAAAGTAAGCTGTAAAAAACTTGTAGTCTTTGCACCATTAAAAGTGCTGTGAACTGTCACATTAA
Organism: Schistocerca gregaria; assembly: GCF_023897955.1. Classification (NCBI taxonomy): domain Eukaryota; kingdom Metazoa; phylum Arthropoda; class Insecta; order Orthoptera; family Acrididae; genus Schistocerca; species Schistocerca gregaria. The sequence continues at coordinate 467,955,161 of NC_064922.1, forward strand.
GGCTTTTACAGTGGTGCTGAGACATGAGAAATGCTTGGCACAGGCCAATACAAGGTAGAACAAGACAGCCAAGTGGTAAGGCACTGGACTCACATTCGGGAAGACATTACCACAAAGCCTTCCAGATTGTTAAATATTTTAAGACAATTACCAGGACGATGCCTTGAAGCGTATAAAACCAATTTCATTCTCTAGTCCCAAAGGTCATGGAATCTAATCCTGGTTGGACCTTGAAATTTTTCAGTCTGCCATTACCCTAGTCTTCACATCCTTTGAGATAGAGATATTCCAGGTATGATACGTGGTCCAGATTCCGCATTAAACTGTAGGTCATCTTTTCTTCATGATTTACAGGGGGAGGATAGGGGCACAAAAGTCGCCAAAGTGGCATCCAGTAGGAAGACTTGCACCAGCTAGCTGAACATCAAACTTGAGAGACTTACAGCCAGTCATGCCATGGGACTATTTTTATATTGTCAGTAGTATCTTAAACTATAGCCTTCCTTATTTTTATGACATAATCAACAAACCACCCCAACGACATGATGAAATCCAGCAGAACAGTTTTACACTGAGGTTACAGCTGCTTCAGGCTTTGATTTTCCTTATTAAATGTGTGTAAAGGGTTCAGAAGGATCTTAATTGCTGATGTACAGTACTGTTCATTGTGGAGTCAACGGCATCGAGATATTTAAGGACATAGCATTGTGCTTTTCACAGATAACTGTCACTATAGTTAGCAGCCTATTTCTCATAAAGCAGTCAGCTGTAGGGAAATTATTGACCATTATATTGACACAAATATCATGGAAAGAAATGAACTTCATTGTAGTGGTGACATGATGTGGGTATCAGGTGGGTCAATGTACAGAGCTACACATCATTGTCAGTGTTGCAGAGTCAGTTGCAGTTTTGATGCACAGAGTCATGAATGTATCCTGCAAGGGCATAGCAGCAGCAGCATAAAAGATAACTCATTTGCACAGACCTGCGAGTTATTTTATGATGTGACCTCAAAGTTGTCGGTAAGAAGGTTACAGAAATAATAAATTTGGACAGTGATAAATCCCCTGTGCTACTGGCAGGTACTGTGATGTCACCAAAGAACAACGCATTCACTTGCAGTGTTTGAGGAACTTGATTATGTAAAGTTTCTGACAAACATCATTTGTCCTCTCAGCATTTTTTAAAGTGAAATGCTTATGCCCTGCACATCAGCAGTAGATCAAATCACATATGTATTTTGTCATTTGGCCCTCTTTTAATTGGAACCATTGACTTAAAACTTGAAGTTTGAATACATAGCTACAGAAAGCTGTTAATTTTAAGTGTTGCACACTATGACTTACAGGAAATAAAGTGGATTCACCTTGTCAATAATGCTTACATGCAGTGTGCTAAGTATGACAAAAGTCTGACCTTATCAAACTTGTAATGCCGTAAAATAATTGTGGATGACGTTTTAATTGTAAAAACAGTAATGAGCTGCACTTACATCTTTATTTTGATCTTGATCATTTTCAGTTATTTTATGTGACCTTTATCAAAAAGCAACACTGTTGTGGAAATTCCAGCTGGGAATGCTCGGAGGAAGAAAGAGAACATCAGTTAATGCAATTAACACTCACTTTATTACAGAGTATGAACATGAAAAGAAAGGCTTGCACATGATATAATTACTCACAACTAACTGAGTGAGGCAAAGATTTCCCCCCTGTAGAAGATTAAACGTACTGCCAATCTTGTTTTCTAATACAGGGTGCACCAAAAAGAATCATCCAATTTTGAATGTCTATATTTCTGAAACTAATGTACATATACAATGAATTTTGTTTTTTGATCAATGGGAAACTCAAAAAGTTTTTTTTCATACCTTTTCATAAATATTTCAATATGCCCCCCTTGCAATGCATGGCATATGTTAATGTAGTATTCAAATTGTTCCGACACTGCAGCAAGCATGTTTCGAGTTACAGCTTCCACAGCTGCTGTTATTCGATGTCTCAGTTCATCCATTGTTTCTGGTAACAGAGTCTTTTTTTAAACCCTCACAAGAAATAATCACATACAGTCAGGTAATTGGAGGCCAGTAATGTAAGGCTCAATCATTTGGTCCAGTGCAACAGATCCATCATTCAGTAATCCTTTGATTTAAAAATTTCCGCAATTCCAGATGCTAGTGTGGCAGTGTTCCATCCTGTTGGTAAGTGAAGTCGTTTGAATCAGTCTCCAACTGAGGGAAAAGAAACTTGTCAAGCTTACTGAGATATGTGCTTCCTGTAAAAGTGTTGTCAGCAAAGAAAAATGGAACATACACCTTTTACCATGAAACTGAGCAAAAAACATTAAATTTTAAAGTGACCGTCTCATGTTGTACAACTTCATGTGGCTGTTCCATACCCCATATTCTCACTTTATGATTGTTCACCTTTCCATTTAAGTGGAGTGTTGCCTCCTCATTAAACACTAAGTGTGGAAGAAAATTGTCATCCTCCACTTGTCAAGAATGAAATTACAGAACTTTGTTGTTTGTCACCTTCACGAAGAGCTTGCAGTACCTGAATTTTGTATGGTTCTGTGTACAAACATCGATGCAACACATGCCAAGTGGACATTGGGGCATGTTAAGCTGTAGAGCTGCACGATGAACAGATTTCTGCAGATTCCTTATGAAACTATGGTGGATGTGTTTGACACCTGTGTCAGACACTCGGGGACAGCCCGGCAATTTGCCTTTAGACAAACAATCTGCTTCTTGGAATTGTTCATGCCATTGTCTACTGCTCTGGGATGTAGGGGGATCCACACCATACCTAGTACAAAACTAACTCTGAACAGTTATACTGACCTGTGCTGCGCAAAATGTAGAACATAAAACGCTTTCTGTTGTCCTGACTTTTTACTAAAACTCCCTGCTACCATTGGGTAACAGCAGCCAGCAGCAAGTCGTACTCTTAGCTCACTTATTTGTTTCATAGTTTAATTCTTAATTTCTTTGTGTGTTTTTGGGTACTTGCGTAAGTCAATTCATAAATTTCAGGAGTATTATAGTATTTGAGAGATGCGGCATTGTGTTTCAGTACCTGTATATAGTGTAAATTCGCATAGTCGTCAGTCATCTGTTTGTTTTGAATAGCTTGTGGGATAAAAAGAGAGGAAATTGTTACAGATGGAAATTGTTACAGATGGATAGGTACTACGCCTGTTGTGTACAAATTCAGGGAGAATTGGCCACCATCCATAAACAGCAGGAAGCTGTGTTGGGAGTGGTCGACAGGCTCCAGGCTGTTGCCCTGGGCCGCGGTGACAATGGGACACCTGAGGCGAGCGCTTTGGCACCTCTGAAACCTGTAGCATCGCCTGGGATCTCTGATGCCACTGCGCCTTCGGATTCGGGTGTCCCTGCCGGTGATTGGTGAACTGTGGCGGGGTTGCGCATCCCTGGGCAGAATGCGAAAGTTGGTGCTGGCGGCAAGGCTGTACCCTTACGCCTCCATAACAGGTTTGAAGTACTGACCACTGCTGAAAGTACTTCTGTGCCTGCAAGAGCGGCCTCGCCTGTTGCAGCAGTGGCTGGTTTCCTGAGTGGTCCGGACAAGTGCAGATTGTGGGATTGCTTGTCATTGGGAGCTCCAATGTTAGGCGGGTGATGGAGCCCCATAGGGATATGGCAGCTAAGGATGGGAAGAAAGCCAATGTGCACTCTGTGTGCATTCTGGGGGGAGTCACCCAAGATGAGGAAAGGGTCCTTCCAGATGCCGTGAAAGGTACAGGATGCAGTTAACTGCAGGTAGTGTCGAATGCTGACACTAATGACATGTGTTGCTATGGATCGAAAGAGATTCTCTCTGGTTTCCAATGGCTATCTGAGTTGGTGAAGACCGCCAGTCTTGCTAGCGAGATACAGGCAGAGCTCGCCATCTGCAGCATCATTGACAGGACCGATTGTGGATCTTTGGTACAGAGCCGAGTGGAGGGTCTGAATCAGAGGCTCACACAGTTCTGCAACCATGTAGGCTGCAGATTCCTTGACTTGCGCCATAGGCTGGTGGGGTTGCAGGTTCCGCTAAATAGGTCAGGTGTCCGATACACACAGGAGGCCACTACACGGGTAGCAGGGACTGTGTGACATGGACTGGGCAGTTTTTTATGTTAGACCGTCTTGGGAAAGATCAAAAAGGGCTCCCAGTCTCAAAGGCTACAGGGCAAAGAAACAATGAGAATCGACCCAGCAACAGTAGGTATTATAGTTGTAAATTGTCGTAGCTGTGTTGGGAAAGTACCAGAGCTTCAAGCACTGATGGAAAGCACTGAAGCTGAAATCTTTATAGGAACAGCAAGCTGGCTAAAGCCGGTGATTAAATTCTGCTGAAATTTTTACAGAGGCACAAACCATGTTCAGAAAGGATAGATTAAATAATGTAGGTGGTGCTGTGCTTGTGTCTGTTGGTTGTAGTTTATCTTGTAGTGAAGTTGCAATAGATAGTTCCTGCGAGTTACTATGGGTAGAGGTTATACTCAACAGTTGTTCAGAATAATACCGACCCCCCACACAGGTGATATAATAGCTGAACGGTTCAAAGAAAACTTGAATCTCATTACACATAAGTACCTCACTCATACAGTTACAATTGGTGGAGACTTCAATCTACCTCGATTGGTTGGCGAAAATACGTGTTCAAAGCCAATGGTAGAGAGAAAACAACTTCTGAAATTGTACTAAATGCTTTCTCTGAGAATTACTTTGAACAATTAGTTCATGAGCCCACACACATTGTAAGTGGTTGCAAAAACATGCTTGACATCTTAGCCACAAATAATCCTGATCTAATAGAGAGCATCATGACGGATACAGGGATTAGTGAACACAAGGTCATTGTTGGAAGGTTCAAAACTATATCAACCAAAACCTCTACAAATAAATGCAAAATATATATATTTAAAACAGCAGATAAAAAATCGCTTGATACCTTTCTAAGAGAGAGCCTCCATTTCTTCTAGGCTAATTATGTAAGTGTAGACCAGATATCCTGCCCCCATGAACCATGGACCTTGCCGTTGGGGGGGGGAGGCTTGTATGCCTCAACAATACAGACAGCCGTACCATAGGTGCAGCCACAACGGCGGGGTATATGTTGAGAGACCAGACAAACGTGTGGTTCCTGAAGAGGGGCAGCAGCCTTTTCAGTAGTTGCAGGGGCAACAGTCTGGATGATTGGCTGATCTGGCCTTGTAATGCTAACCAAAACGGCTTGCTGTTTTGGTACTGCGAACGGCTGAAAGCAAGGGGAAACTACAGCCATAATTTTTCCCGAGGGCATGCAGCTTTACTCCATGTTTAAATGATGATGGCGTCCTCTTGGGTAAAATATTACGGAGGTAAAATAGTCCCCCATTCAGATCTCCGGGTGGGGACTACTCAAGAGGACATCATTATAAGGAGAAAGAAAACTGGCATTCTACGGATGTGAGTGTGGAATGTCAGATCCCTTAATCGGGCAGGTAGGTTAGAAATTTAAAAAGGGAAGTGGATAGGTTAAAGTTGGATATAGTGGGAATTAGTGAAGTTCGGTGGCAGGAGGAACAAGACTTCTGGTCAGGTGAATACTGGGTTATAAATACAAAATCAAATAGGGGTAATGCAGGAGTAGGTTTAATAATGAATAAAAAAATAGGAGTGCGGGTAAGCTACTACAAACAGCATAGTGAACGTATTATAGTGGCCAAGATAGACATGAAGCCCATGTCTACTGCAGTAGTACAAGTTTATATGCCAACTAGCTCTGCAGATGACGAAGAAATTGAAGAAGTGTATGATGAGATAAAAGAAATTATTCAGGTAGTGAAGGGAGATGAAACTTTAATAGTCATGGGTGACTGGAATTCGAGAGTAGGAAAAGGGAGAGAAGGAAACATAGTAGGTGAGTATGGATTGGGGCTAAGAAATGAAAGAGGAAGCCATCTGGTAGAATTAAGCACAGAGCATAACTTAATCATAGCTAACACTTGGTTCAAGAATCATAGAAGAAGGTTGTATACATGGAAGAATCCTGGAGATACTAAAGGGTATCAGATAGATTATATAATGGTAAGACAGAGATCTATGAACCAGGTTTTAAATTGTAGGACATTTCCAGGGGCAGATGTGGACTCTGACCACAATCTATTGGTTTTGAACTGTAGATTAAAACTGAAGAAACTGCAAAACATGTGGGAATTTAAGGAGATAGGACCTAGATAAAGTGACTAAACCAGAGGTTGTACAGAGTTTCAGGGAGAGCATAAGGGAACAATTGACAGGAATGGGGGAAAGAAATACAGTAGAAGAAGAATGGGTAGCTCTGAGGGATATAGTAGTGAAGGCAGCAGAGGATCAAGTAAGTAAAAAGACGAGGGCTAGTAGAAAGCCTTGGGTAACAGAAGAAATATTGAATTTAATAAATGAAAGGAGAAAATATAAAAATGCAGTAAATGAAGCAGGCAAAAAGGAATACAGATGTCTCAAAAATGAGATCGACAGGAAGTGCAAAATGGCTAAGCAGGGATGGCTAGAGGACAAATGTAAGGATGTAGAGGCTTAGCTCACTAGGGGTAAGATAGATACTGCCTACAGAAAAATTAAAGAGACCTTTGGAGAAAAGAGAGCCACTTGCATGAATATCGAGAGCTCATATGGAAATCCAATTCTAAGCAAAGAAGGGAAAGCAGAAAGGTGGAAGGAGTATATAGAGGGGCTATACAAGGGCGATGCACTTGAGCACAATATTATGGAAATGGAAGAGGATATAGATGAAGATAAAATGGGAGATACGATACTGTGTGAAGAGTTTGACAGAGCACTGAAAGACCTGAGTCGAAACATGGCCCCAGGAGTAGACAACATCCCATTAGAACCAATGACGGCTTTGGGAGAGCCAGTCCTGACAAAACTCTACTATCTGGTGAGCAAGATGTATGAGACAGGCGAAATACCGTAAGACTTCAAGAAGAATATAATAATTCCAATACCAAAGAAAGTAGGTGTTGACAGATGTGAAAATAACTAAACTATCAGTTTAATAAGCCACAGCTGCAAAATACTAACACGAATTATTTACAGATGAATGGAAAAACTGGTAGAAGCCGACCTTGGGGAAGATCAGTTTGGATTCCGTAGAAATGTTGGAGCACGTGGGGCAATACTACCGTTACGACTTATATTAGAAGAAAAATTAAGGAAAGGCAAACCTATGTTTCTAGCATTTGTAGACTTAGAGAAACCTTTTGACAATGTTGACTGAAATACTCTCTTTCAAATTCTAATGGTGGCAGGGGTAAAATACAGGGAGCAAAAGGCTATTTACCATTTGTACAGAAACCATATGGCAGTTATAAGAGTCGAGGGGCATGAAAGGGAAGCAGTGGTTGGGAAGGGAGTGAGGCAGGGTTGTAGCCTCTCCCTGATGTTATTCAATCGGTATATTGAGCAAGCAGTAAAGGAAACAAAAGTAAAATTTGGAGTAGGCATTAAAATCCAGGGAGAAGAAATAATAACTTTGAGGTTCACCGATGACATTGTAATTCTGTCAGAGACAGCAAAGGACTTGGAAGAGCAGTTGAACGGAATGGACAGTGTCTTGAAAGGAGGATATAAGATGAACATCAACAAAAATAAAATGAGGATAATGGAATGTAGTCGACTTAAATTGGGTGATGCTGAGGGAATTAGATTAGGAAATGAGACACTTGAAGTAGTAAAGGAGTTTTTCTATTTGGGAAGCAAAATAACTGATGATGGTCGAAGTAGAGAGGATATAAAATGTAGACTGGCAATGGCAAGGAAAGCGTTTCTGAAGAAGAAAAATTTGTTAACATCGAGTATAGATTTACGTTTCAGGAAGTCGTTTCTGAAAGTATTTGTGTGGAGTGTAGACATGTATGGAAGTGAAACATGGACAATAAATAGTTTGGACAAGAAGAGAATAGAAGCTTTCAAAATGTAGTGCTACAGAAGAATGTTGAAGATTAGGTGGGTAGATCACATAACTAATGAGGAGGTATTGAATAGGATTTGGGAGAAGAGAAGTTTGTGGCACAACTTGACCAGAAGAAGGGATCGGTTGGTAGGACATGTCCTGAGGCATCAAGGGATCACAAATTTAGCATTGTAGGGCAGTGTGGAGGGTAAAAATCATAGAGGGAGACCAAGAGATGAATACACTAAGCAGATTCAGAAGGATGTAGGTTGCAGTAGGTACTGGACAATGAAGGAGCTTGAAAAGGATAGATTAGCATGGAGAGGTGCATCAAACCAGTCTCAGGACTGAAGACCACAACAACAACAACAGACCAGATATGGCTCAAATTCAAAGATACAGCATCGACAGCAATAGATAGATTCATACCACATAAATTAATAAGAGACAGGACCGATCCACCATGGTACACAAAACACGTCAGAACACTGTTGCAGAAGCCACAAAAAAAGCAAGCCAAATTCAGAAGAATGCAAAAGCTTGAAATTTAGTGTGGACATCAATGTGAGTTGCTTTTAATAGTTTCCACAATGAAACATTGTCTCAAAATATGGTAGAAAACCCAAAGAGAGTCTGGTCGTATGTAAAGTACACCACTGGCAAAAAACAGTCAATGCTATCACTGTCCAATAGCGATGGAAATGTTACCGATGATGGTGCCACTAAAGCGGAGTTACTAAATACAGTTTTCTGTAATTCCTTCACGAAAGAAGATGAAGTAAATATTCCAGAATGCAAAACCAGAACAGCTGTTAACATGAGTGACATAAAAGTAGATGTCTTAAGTGTTGCAAAACAATTCAAATCACTTAAGGCAAGTCTTCCAGTCCAGATGGTATACCAATCAGATTCCTTTCAGAGTATGCAGGCACAATAGTGCCTTTGTTAGCAATCGTATACAGCCACTCACTTGACAAAAGGTCTGTTCCTAAAGGCTGGAAAGTAACACAGGTCACACCAATATTCAAGGAAGGAAATAGTGTAACAGCTTAAATTACAGGCCCATATTACTGACCTCAATTTGCAGTAGGATTTTGGAGCACATACTGTCCACGAACATTATGGGTCACCTTAAAAAAAATGACTTATTGATACATTACCACCACGGATTCAGAAAATATCATTATTGTGCAACAAAGCTAGCCCTTTATACCCATGAAGTAATGAGTGCTGTCAACAAGAGTTCTCAGATCGATTCTGTATTCCTAGATTTCCAGAAGGCTTTTTAACAGTTTCTCACAAGTGACTATTAATCAATTGCGTGCATATGGAGTACTGTCTCAGTTGTGTGACTGGATTCATGATTTCCTCTCACAGAGGTCACAGTTTGTAGTGATAGACAGTAAATCATAGAGTAGAACAGAACTAATATCTGGTGTGCCGCAAGGTAGTGTCATAGGCCCTCTGCTGTTCCTGATTTACGTAAATGATCTAGATGATAATCTGAGCAATCCCCATAGATTGTTTGCAGATAGCGCTGTAATTTACCGTCTAGTAAAATCATCAGACGATCAATTCCAATTACATAATGATCTAGAGAGAATTTCTGTATGGTGTGAAAAGTGGGAATTGGCACTAAATGAAGAAAAGAGCAAGGTCATCCACATGGGTACTAAAAGAAATCCAATAAATTTTGGGTATATGATAAATCGCACAAATCTGAGGGCTGTCAATTTGACTAAATACCTAGGAATTACAATTACGAGCAACTTAAATTGGAAAGACCACATAGATAATATTGTGGGGAAGGCAAAACAAAGACTGCACTTTGTTGGCAGAATGCTTAGAAGATGCGAAAAACCCACTAAAAAGACAGCCTACATTACACTTGTCCATCCTCTGCTGAATATTGCTGCACAGTGTGGGATTCTTACCAGGTAGGATTGATGGAGGACATCCAAAAAGTGCAAAGATGGGCAGCTCATGTCATGTAATTGTGCAATAGGGGTGAGAATGTCACTCATATGATACACGAGTTGGGGTGGCAGACACTGAAACAAAGGCGTTTTCTTTGCGGCAAGAACTATTTACGAAATTTCAATTACCAACTTTCTCTTCTGAATGTGAGAATATTTTGTTGACACCCACCTACGTAGGGGGAAATGATCATCATAATAAAATACGAGAAATCAGAGCTCGAACAGAAAAATTTAGGTGTTCCTTTTTCCCACGCACCATTTGATAGTGGAATGGTAAAGAAGTAGTATGAAAATCATTCGATAAACCCTCTGCCAGACACTTAAGTGTGAATGCAGAGTAACTATTTAGATGTAGAATTGAAGTGGACACACACTGCTGCGTTGTAGTGGGAACCATGTAAAACTTGAGAGAGTGCTCTTTCCAACAGTACGTTGCTCACACAATTATCTCAAATAACATAATAGTTATGATTTTTTTTAAATCAGATGATTCTTTTTGATACACCCTGTACTTTACACCATCGATGGTGAGTTTCTCACAGAACCCGAACCCCCTCCCCCCAGTGTATGGAACACTGATGGAATGAGGCTGCAGCTGCTCGCGTCATCTCCGCGCAGTTGTGTGTGACTAATCATGCCATTGCTGACTGCAATGCAGAACATTTTTCAGCAAGAAGGAAAGAGTAGTGTGCACATGTCCCATGTGGTTGTCGGCAACAACAATAGCAGGATTTCTGGTCGATGATAACATTATCAAATTGTAGTGGATTTCTCACCTGTGGAGGTGCCAGGAGAGGAGATGCAGTATTATCAGTCTCTATCTGCATGTTGGTGGCAGCAGTTTGCTAGGAGCCGTGATCATTACAAAACAGTCAGTTTATAACTGACATGTTTTTCCTGCAGGTTCAATGTCATCTGGCAGTTTGTAGTGGCAAGTGAACTGTTTGTAAATAGCACCATTATCAGTATTGTCATTCCATATGAAGTTGTTTACTAGTTTCACATGCTCATGCTCCAGAGTGATGTGATTGTCATCATCAGTCCGAGCAATCCATGTGTCAGCTGTGCTGTTTGCATCTCGTAAAGCCCAGGAGAGTTTGAGGCAATGCACTGAGACTAAGGTGTTGTTTCCCCATCTCCTACTCAATGTGGATCAGAACTGCTGTGCTGGTTTGATCAAATGATCCAGTAACATGACATACTCATAGCCTGCTAAAGCCTTGCGCACGAAAACTCTTGGTGAGACATGGGCCTGGGATGGTGGAATTCTTAGTTTGCTTATATGTTGTTTCACACGCGACTAGAGCTGGTTGCTCCATAGTCATCAGTGGTCATACCTCGGAGACAAATTGTGCCGGTAGATTGAATGGCTCGTCAAATAAAATCTCTGCTAAAGAGGCACAGAGGTCTTCTTTGAACATGGATTATATGCCTAAAGGAGCACATGATAAGGCCTCTGTCTCCTGGTCCCCTGACACATAAGTCCTGCTTTTAGTGTTTGATGCCATCATACAACAAAACCATTGTTCTGTGGGTGGAAGGCTGTTGTGCAGTAGTACAGGATGCCATGAAGATTATATAGTTTGGAGATTAGTATAGACTTAAATTGTGTCCTTGGTAGGAAGTGATGGGTGCTGGGCAGCCAAAGAAACAAATCTACAACTGTACAAACAACCCCACTGCCATTTCTACTATTATGTCTGATAAGAGTGGTGCCTAAACCCAACGTGTGATGCCATCGATCACAGAAGGCATATAACTCTGGCAGGGGGCCGACCAAGTCGAGGTGGACATGTAACCAACCCTTTGGTATTTCAGATTACCCGTGTTTTGAATGTTTTTGTTGACAACGTACGCAGGGCTGCCCCACCGTGCAAGTTTTGGTCTACAGTTTGCTGCCTCGTTTCACATCTGTTCAGACAGATAGGTAGGTCTGTAAGAAGTTTAATAGTGTGGTATACTCCCAGGTGTGACAGTCTGCGCAAGCTGTCAAAAATAGGCTTCCTCATAGTGAGTGGGAGTAGTGGGAAGAGGCAGTTTTACTACGTGTCACACCAGACTTGTATGGAGGAATCAGGGATAATGCATCACCCAAGCTTCAGACCAGTCATAGTATCTCATAGGAGATTGCAGATTTTCATATCCTTTTATTGGGCCTTGGTGAGTTTGCCATCATTGATGTCAACTGATGGTGCATTTATTTGAGGTAGGTAATCAGCCATAACATTGTCTGCACCCTATAGGTGCTGATATTTGTGGTAAATTGTGCAATGTATTCTAGGTGGTTGGAAAGGCGTCAAGAACATTCATGTGCTGGATTACTTATGGGATCTGCCATCTGTGTAAATATTGCATGATCCACTTCTTATCTCATCCTTGTAGTGCTGTACTACATCATGTACAGCAAGCAGTTCTCGATCATAAGCTGACCACTCAGTTAGCTTCTGTGAGAGGTAGTATAATGGTTGTTGCTTGCCTGCAACTATCTGCTGAAGCACAGCTGTGATTATAGTGTCAGAGGTAGAGGAACTGACAGAGGAGCTAGTCTCATGACTGGCTGGGCTAATGTAGCGTGTAATAAGCTGAGCTTAATTTGGTGAAGTGCTTGCTGCATTTGATGGGTCCAAGCGAGAGCCTGTTTGCTCCATGTGTTTTTCGAAGCCAGTGCGTTTGTCAGTGGTGCCTGTATGGCTACCACTTTTGTGGCAAGTGACATCTATAGAAATTAATCATGCCAAGAAATCGCCATAACTTATGGTAATTCCTGGGCCATGGAAGCCGAAGCATAAGTTCTGTGCATTGGGTTCTGGGTCGAACCCCATTTTGACTAACAGTGTGTCCCAGAAATGTTACTTCTGGATGTCAACATTGGCACTTGTAGTCATCTTTAACTTCCCAGAAATGTTCAGTGGTCTCAAAAATGAGTGTAAGATGTGTTTCTTGTGTTCTTTCAGAGATATGGAAAACTATAATATTGTCCAGCTATGCATAACAGAATGGAAATTTGAAGGAAATGTTATCAATGAAGCATTATCATATTTGGGCTGCGTTTTTCAAACCTTAATGGATGAACAAAGATTAAAGTCCTCAGTAGCCATGAGAATTTGCAGGGAAACTGTCTTACATTCTAGAACACTAAAAAGGAAGTACTTGCTGGGATGTGAGAAAAGTCTTGGAAGTTCAGTATGGGTAAGTATCAGGTACTGTGAGGGCATTGAAGGCTCTATAACCCTCACATAATCTGTATATTCCATGTTTTTTAGGAATCTAAGAGTTTGGGCAAAGTCCACAGATTATCTGGCGCCGTTTTAGGTGTTCACAGTTTGTCTGGTGCCAGTTTTCTTGGTTTATGGCAGACTTGGTGTACCATTAATTTTACACATAGTGTTGTGCCTAATGACTCTATGTTAAATGTCATATGTGCTGTCTGGGGTACATGTGGGAGATGCATACACACTGTTAAAAAAGTTCACTGTACGGACCTTTATTTGTGATTACTTGTGCAGTGAGTTATGTCCTGACTGTATGTGTGTGCCACCTGCTAGTATCATCATTGCAGGTGCTGCCCCATTTACACTAAGTATGCTGTTACTGTTTTAAGTGCCACAAATAAGAATGGGCAGCATCTAGTTCATTTCCTAATGAAAGTATTTTCGTGGACAATTCAAGATTGTCATTTTGTAGCCTGAGCTTCTCCTTTTTCGTTTCTTCATAACCTATTTGCACCTTTTCTGCTTCTATTGGCTGATGGTCATTAATCAGTTAGAGAGGAGTGTTGTGTAGAGATTAAAGGAGGTGCTATCAGAATAGTGTCATACAGAACACGTCTGTTCTCAAACATCTGAGACCAGAAAATACCATGGAAATCTCTTGTGCAGACCAAGATCCACATTGTGCATGACAGATCCAAAAATTCTGAGATGAGTATCATATGTCATTCACATAATAATGAAAAGAATTAATTTTTGGCAATATAATGTAATTGAGTAGATAAAAAAAATCTTTTCACCAAGTGACAGCAGGAGAACACACAACGCAGAAAAGTTTAACTTGTGCAAGCTTTCAGAGGCAGTGGCTCCTTCTTCTGGGAGAAGAGTTGAAGAGGAATGAAGAGAAGTGAATGGAAAGGACTGGAGAGGCTTAGAAAAAAGGGTGCATTTCAGAAAAGTCACCCTGAATCCTGAGTCAGGGGAGACTTACGAGATGAGAAGGGAAGGAAAGCTTGATTGTTGCGGACTGCACCATATGAGGTTTGAAAACATGAGTGCTTAAAGATAGAATGCAGGGTAATATGCAAGACAAAGATTACTGCTAAAACAACATGCATGAGCTAATAAGGATGAAATGCCAAGTGCATAGAGGTGGGGAAAATAGACAGGCCAGAAAATGAAAGATGTAGCAAACTAAAATGGAGTGAAGAAAGGAGTAGTTACTGTGAAGAAAGCTGAGGCAGAAGGAATTAACGTAAATTAAGGCCAAGTGGATGGTGAGAACCCAGGACATGTTGTAGTGCTAGCACCTTGATTTACATTAATACCTTCAGTCTCAGCATTTCTTCACAGTAACTACTTCTTTCTTCACTCTGTTTTAGTTTTCTACATCTTTCATTAATCTGACTTGTCTATTTTTTGTTGTTCCTCTTCCCACCCCTGTTACATACAACGCACTTAGCTTTTCATTGTTATTAACCCATGCACAATGTTTTAGCAGTAATCTTTGTCATGCATATTACCCTGTCTTCCACCTTTAAGCTCTCAGGTGTCACAATCATCTTCTAAAGGTGACACTAAACAACAATCAAATTCAATACCTAGCTCCTGTAATTACAGCAGTCTCTGTTCACTACTCTCACTCAACATCCCAAACAGTTTGTTTGTCCAAAGATAGTTTGGAAATTGTAATTACAAGTGTTTGCAGTGAAAATAAGCTATTACTGGAAAAGAAGAAGGAGCTGTCGCAAAATTCTTGAATCCCTTCAAGGAATTATGATTTTGAATGTAGAAGGCACCATGACAGTTGTTGACTATGCGAACAATACTATGGACTACTTACATCCCTTCATGACTGACTTCTTCCTGCAAAGAAAATTTAATTGTTCTTGACAATAGAAGAAAAAGATAAATTGCTACTTATGCTAAAGATGAGATGATAAGTTGCAGACAGCTTGCTGTCTGCAACTTAATGTGTCATCTTTACAGTAAGTGGCAATCTATCTTTCCCTTATATTGTTGATATTCTGCTCTGGAGTTTCCATTGTTTAATCGTTCTTGGTTAAATCAACATGCGCAATGGCTAGTAAATTCCAAGCTACTAAAAGGTGCACTACGCAAGGGCTGTGATTTGTTAGCACCTGTCACTGGCATTGTTAGAGGCAGCGTGGGATAATTTATCACTATCCCATCCACAAAATTCAAGAATATGCATGAAAACTGTTGGAAATCTTAAAACCCAGCTTCACTTAAACGTATCAGCTGCAGAAAATACTTTCTTTGAACCTGTACCTGTGGAAGCCCAGGTACAAAATGTGCATGAAAAAGCGATCAATGTAAACAGGAAAATATTGTCATTGATTCTTTCTTCCATAGTTTTTTGTGCCACACTATAATATGCCTCTTAGAGAAAAACAAGCAGATTTATTGAATTGAAGACTCACTTCTGGTGGTAACAAGTTGAGGAGTTACCTGGAAAAGTGTCACTGCAATACTGTTGACACATTTCCAAAAATAATAAATTTGTGTATCAATGTTATCAGGGAGAATTTGCACACTGACATCATAAAAGCAAAGTTTTACAAGCTCTTGACTGATGAGACAGCAGATGTCAGATGGAACAGTTACCAATAGGCATGCAGCTCTTCGACAAAAACAGAGTGAAAATCCGGTAAGAATTTTTAGGTTTTGTAAAAGTAAAATAACAAGATGCCTCATGAATCACCAATGAAATTTGACAATTTCGTGATCAGTAATGATCTTACAGCAGGAGTTTGTGTAGGATTTGGTTTCAATGGCTATTCAACAATGAGAGGCAAAGAGCATGAACACTTCCTAAAAAATTGTACATCAAGTTGTGCTCTATTTTTTGGGCTCTATTTTCAATAGACTTCCAACAAAAAATGATAAATTTAAGTGATTGACCTCAGGTTGTAAAGTGTAGCTTGAAAAGCTTTACTGCAGCGCACCACTATTATTCTGCACAGGAGTTCTCTGCAGCAGCTTAGCACACTTTGCTGCACTGAAATACTCATGCACTGATGACCCATTTCGTTATGATCAACTGCTTAATAGCATTTTGCTGTATGTTTGGAATGCAATAAGGCACATACTTTGCACGTCATGGATTTGACAAGTCTGTAGAAGGTCCCTGGAGGTGTGTGACACCAGCTGTTTATATACAGGTTAAGCAATTACATTAAATTAAGAGCCGATGGTTTGTGGGTGTGGAGCTGCCATTTGATAGCATCCCAGATGTGTTCCATTGGGTTCAGATCATTTAAATTCGGTGACCAAGACATCAGTGTTACTTTACTATCATGCTCGTCAAAACACTATCACGATTCTGGTTATGTGTGACAATAATTTTGCTCGAAGACATCATCACTGTCCAGGAAGAAGTCAGGCATGAAGGGATGTGGGTAGTCCATAGTAATGTTCACATAGTCAACAGCTGTCATGGTGCCTTCTATATTGATGGGAAAAAATTGCAATATCCAAAAATAACTGACGTAGAACAATAAAATTTCAAGAATACATTTGTCTAGGTTACGAGGACCTTTGAAAAGTCCATGCAAAAATAAAAATTACTTATGTGTTTGGGGTAAACCTTTTTTATTTTTGGACATAATACCCTTTTAGACTTAAAGACTTTATCCAACATTGCTCTAATTTGTTGATCCCTTCCAAATAATAGGAATCATCCAAGTCTGCAAAATAGCTATTAGTTGCTGCAATCACCTCCTCATTTGAATAAAATCTTTGTCCCACCAGCCATTTCTTCAGATTGGGGAACAAATAGTAGTCTGAGGGAGTCAAGTCTGGAGAATAGGGGAAGGGGGGGGGGATATGAAATGAGTTTGAATCCTATTTCCATTAGTTTTGCGACCGCAACTGCTGAGGTGTGTGCTGATGCATTGTTGTGTTGGAAAAGGACTTTTTTTGTGGTCCAATCGCTGGCATTTTTCTTACAGCTTGGTTTTCAAACGGTCCAATAATGATGAATAATATTCACCTGCAATAGTTTTACCATTTTCCAGATAGTCGATGAGGCTTATTCCTTGCGAATCCCAAAAGACAGTCGCCATAACCTTTCCGGCCAAAGGAATGGTCTTCACCTTTTTTGGTGCAGATTCTCCCTTGGTAACCAATTGTTTTGATTGTTGTTTGGTCTCAGTAGTATAGTAATGTATCCATGTTTCATCCACACTGATGAAACAGAGCAATCGTGGAACCCATCTGGCAGATAGCTTTCTCATGTCCAAATGTTTATGCAAAATATCATGTACCTGTTCATTCAAGATGCCCACAGCACTGGCAATCTCACAAACCTTAACTCTTCTGTCATCCATCACCATATCATGGATTTTATCAATGATTTCTTTAGTCGTAACCTCCACAGGACATCTAGAACGTTCAACATCACTTGTACCCATATGGCCACTCTGAAAATTTTGAAACCACTTATAAACTGTTCTAATCTAAGGTGCAGAATGACTGTAATGTTTATCAAGCTTCTCTTCAATTTCCTGAGGCGTTTTGCCTTTCATAAAGTAATGTTTAATCACACACAAAATTCTTTTTTCATCCATTTTTTGACAATCACTCGACTTCCTCGATTCACACAAATGCCATACACAAAGAAATAGACCAATATGGCTGAAACATGTTGTGCGTTCTTTACAAAGACGCTACTAACTAAACATGACCTGGATATGTGCCAGTGGTGCCATCTCTTGGTCTTTGCACAGACGTTTCAAATGCCCCTCGTATATATTTAAGTGATTATTGTTGCAAGATCACAGACTAATGTAGGTGCAAGATAAGCCATTGAAATGTGAAATGCTAGCGCATTAATAATTGATGTAACCACTAGAATGTTTAATGCAAGCATGCAACTGTGCGTGCATTGTTTTGTATAGGTGCCAGATGTCAGTTTGTGCGATGGAGCTCCATGCCTGGTTCACTTGATTGGTCAGTACATGGATGGTTGATACAGCTTGTGGATTATGCTGGAGTTACTGTCTGATGATGTCCCATAGCTGCTCAACAGGAGACAGGTCTGGTGACTGAGCAGGCCAAGGCAACATGTTGACTCACTGTAGAGCATGTTGGGTTATAAAGCAGTATATGGGCAAGTGTTATCATGCTGGAAAACACTGTCTGGAATGCTGTACATGAACGGCAGCACAACAGGTCAAATCACCAGACTTATGTACAAATTGGCAATCAGGGTGTGTGGAATAATCATGAGAGTGCTCCTGTTGTCATATAAAATCACACCTCAGACCACAACTCCAGGTATAGATCCAGTGTGTCTAGCTCTCAGACAGGTTGGATGCAGGCCCACAACTGGCCTTCTTCAGACCAACAGATGACCCTCCCTAGCACTGAGGCAGAACCAGCTTTCATCAGAAGACACAACAGATCTCCACCCCTGCCCTCCAATGAGCTCTCACTTGACACCACTGAAGTCACAAATGGCAGTAGTTTGGCCTCAGTGCAGTCTACCAATTTCCGTAAGTGTTTGACCATATGTGAGTGCATCCTCACTGAGGAAGATCACTGGCCAGTAAGCCTTATCTATATGAAGGTGTTATCTGTTCTTTCAGACATTCATATACAAACAGCTTTTGCTAAGGTGCTGATTCTACTTGGCATCCAGACTCCACTAGTTTGTATCTGAATATCAAAAGTGAAAATTTAAGTGGAAGAAAACGTAAAATCAACAATAAAAATTGTGCTACCCCCCTGACATCCTTCCCCTTCCTTTAGAAGCGGCAGGATAAATGTGTTGGGGTCTTAATAGTTAAAGGGTACCATGGCCACAGTCAGCTGTAATTGCCATATTAACTTACAGAAAAATTTACAAAAGTGGTAGGTTATGTTGTTACAAGTGGCTGCCTTGAACACCACAGAGGTCTTATGGTAGAACAGCTGCATGGTGATGGTTTACAACGGCCATGAAGCTCTGGGTGGGGCAAAGCCAGATGGTGATGGTATCATTACCCACAGCAGCTGGGTACCACAAACAGCAGGTACAATTCTTTATCTGCGACACTTGTACAACTAATATTGGCCTAAAGCCTTGGGGAATAGTATGCATGGTATTCTGAACCTCTCTTACAAATTTACAGTTTGTGAAATTTTACATCTAAAATGTACTTATGACAGATTTTGTCCATTCAGTAATGGTAAAGGCTAAATATTGATTACAGTTCAGGGAGAAAACATAGTTGTTTGTAATAATTAAAATGGGGGGGGGGGGAGATTTTTAATTCCAACAAATGGTACATTCACATTCAGAAAAAGGAAAAAAAAAATCATCATTTTCAGTCTACATGACGATCCTACTAATATGTCCACATTAAAGCAAACAAAAATATTGAACATTTGTAACAATGTGCACTTGAATTGTGAAGATTTCTTCATAACTGAGATTTAAAGAAAATAATAAAACACTTGGCAAATCTTTCTCTAAAATGAATTACTCCAGTAGCTCAACTCCTATTTCCACTACCAACCATCTTCAAGTTCCTTGAAAAAAATCACTAAACCCATGTACTTGGAGGTCAACACTGTTGATGTAAGAGGAAGCAACTTCCATGTGTCATTATGAGACAGTTCTTTAAGAAAAAATTCTTAGACTCCTAACACCATCATAATTATATGTAGGTACATATATGTAACAGCAACACATTGAATAGCTGTTGGAAGTACATGGTAAATCATTAATGTACATCACATAAACCACGGACCTTGCCATTGGTGTGGAGGCTTGTGTGCCTCAGCGATACAGATAGCTGTACCGTAGGTGCAACTACAACGGAGAGGTATTTGTTGAGAGGCCAAACAAACATGTGGTTCCGGGAGAGAGGCAGCAGCCTTTTCAGTCATTGCAGGGGCAACAGTCTGGATGAATGACTGATGTGGCCGTGTAACACTAACCGAAACAACCTTGCTGTGCTGGTACTGCGAATGGCTGAAAGCAAGGGGAAACTACAGCTGTAATTTTTCCCGAGGACATGAACCTTTACTGTATGGTTAAATGCTGATAGCGTCCTCTTGGGTAAAATATTTCAGAGGTAAATAGTCCCCTGTTCGGATCTCTGGGCAGGGACTACTCAGGAGGATGTCATTATCAAGAGAAAGAAAACTGGTGTTCTATAGACTGGAGCATGGAATGTCAGATCCCTTAATCAGCCAGATAGGTTAGAACATTTAAAAAGGGAAATGGATAGCTTAAATTAGATATATTGGGAATTAGTGAAGTTTGGTGGCAGGAGGCACAAGACTTCTGGTCAGGTGAATACAGGGTTATAAATACAAAATTAAATAGGGGTAATGCAAGAGTAGGTCTAATAATGAATAAAAAAAATAGGAGTGTTGGTAAGCTACTACAAACAGCATAGTGAACGCATTATTGTGGCCAAGATAGACTCGAAGCTCATGCCTACCACAGTACTACAAGTTTATATGCCAACTAGCTCTGCAGATGACGAAGAAATTGAAGAAGTGTATGATGAGATAAAAGAAATTATTCAGATAGTGAAGGGAGATGAAAATTTAATAGTCATGGGTGACTGGAATTCGACAGTATGAAAAGGGAGAGAAGGAAACATAGTAGGTGAGTATGGATTGGGGCTAAGAAATGAAAGAGGAAGCCGTCTGGTAGAATTTTGCACAGAGCATAACTTAATCATAGCTAACACTTGGTTCAAGAATCATAGAAGAAGGTTGTATACATGGGAGAATACTGGAGATAGTAAAGGGTATCAGATAGATTATATAATGGTAAGACAGAGATCTATGAACCAGGTTTTAAATTGTAGGACATTTCCAGGGGCAGATGTGGACTCTGACCACAATCTATTGGTTATGAACTGTAGATTAAAACTGAAGAAACTGCAAAAAGGTGGGAATTTAAGGAGATTGGACCTGGATAAACTGACTAAACCAGAGGTTGTACAGAGTTCAGGGACAGCATAAGGGAACAATTGACAGGAATGGGGGAAAGAAATACAGTAGAAGACGAATGGGTAGCTCTGAGGGATATAGTAGTGAAGGCAGCAGAGGATCAAGTGAGTAAAAAGACGAGGGCTAGTAGAAATCCTTGGGTAACAGAAGAAATATTGAACTTAATAAATGAAAGGAGAAAATATAAAAATGCAGTAAATGAAGCAGGCAAAAAGGAATACAGACGTCTCAAAAATGAGATCGACAGGAAGTGCAAAATGGCTAAGCAGGGATGGCTAGAGGACAAATGTAAGGATGTAGAGGCTTAGCTCACTAGCAGTAAGATAGATACTGCCTACAAGAAAATTAAAGAGACCTTTGGAGAAAAGAGAGCCACTTGCATGATAATATACAAGATACAGAAAACAGCAAAAGAAGCATAAATGTAGTGAACGAAAATTACTTTCAAGCTCTTTCGACTATGGATTGTGAAAATGAAGTTGACAGTGCAAGTGTACCATGTGAAAAACCAAACGACTTTGTGGATAAGGTAAAACGGAATATTTCAGCAGCAGTTAAGTAAAAGATCATATGCAAAAGTGCTCACGAGAAATCATCCACCACTAAGCTGCTCTACTGAGACAATATTGACATGTGTTAGCAAAAAAGACATAATAAATAGTGCCAAACCACACTTTGCTTACTGCAAAGGTAGGCAGAAAACAGCTAATCTCGGAACAGCAAGTACTGGTAAAATTGAACTGTATGCCAACAGCCAAGGACGAAATATAGCCACTGAATTTCGGCGTACAAGTAGTCAGAATTTTAATTTTAACTGTACAATAAAACCAGGAGCAAAATCCAGTGCTACTACGTCAATAAGTTAAGAAAAAATTTCCTCATTGAGCAAAAAGGACTTTTCCATCATCCTGGTGGGATCAAATGATATAACTATGAACGAAAAAAACTACCTCTTAATCTCGCTAAAAAGAAAACTGTATGAGCTGAGAGGAGCAAATGTTATTGTTTTTTCAGTGCCACACCGATACGACTTGATAGAATGGTCCTGTTAAATAAAGAAATGGAAACTGCAAATAAAGAGATACAAAATATTTGCAAGCAGTTTGAAAATGTAACATTTGTGAACATCAGCAATTTAGGGAAAAGATTTCACACAACACATGGTTCTCATCTAAATGTACTTGGAAATAACGTAATAGTAACAAAAATGTTAGAACTTGTAAATAAAATCTCAAATGTGCAGTCTGATGATAGAAAAGTCATACCTCTCAGGGACAAGAAGTGTGTGTTACCTTTAGACTCCAATGTGAAATCTGCTGTCAGTGAAGCTACACCTCTCCAAGACAAATGTGAAATTTTATTAATGCAAGTGAACACTCCAAATGTTAAAAATTCACAGAAAGGCACAGCAGTTGTGGAACAACAAACACCAGAAATAAGTGAAACAGCAGCAGCACCATCAATATCAGCAGAAGCAGCAACAGCAGCAGGACCAACAACGACTGGAGCAACAACACAGAAATGCTTAAGGAGGAGCCACAGGAAAAATACATCTGTGTCATTCAGTGATAATTTTTATGGTTTCAAGCTAAGAAGAAAATAAAAATGTGAAAAACCAGCCTGCTAACTCACAGATAAGTCACAACAATATCCTATTTTTAATCATTCAGGGTCTTGAAAATAAAGTTGAAATTCTGGAGGAGTCATTGCCACAGAATAAGTATTCTTTCTTATGTCTATCAGAACATTGGCTTAAACCAGAACAAATACAATATTATGTACCAGTAGGTTATAAACATGGAAACAGTTTTTGCAGATCTCAGTACCATAATGGTGGTACTGTTATCTATGTTTCAAATGAAATAAGGTGTAGAGAACTACATCTTAGTTGGGCATGTGTAGAGAAAGACTTTGAAATTACTGGAATAATATGTGATATAATGAAACTTATCATATTATGTATCTACCATTCCCCTGACTCAGATGATAAAACTTTTTTTTAGAAAATTTAGACAGTGTATTCTGCTACATAACGAAATGGAAACAGTATGTAACTGTAATTGGGGGAGACTAATTCAAGCTTTGATGTAACATGTAACAAACCCAGTGTAAATAAGTTACTGGATATGCTAAGGCAGCACAACTTTCATCATGTAAATTCAGAACCAACAAGACTACAAGCTTGCTTGGATAATGCTTTTGTCAACTGTGCTCATGATATGTACTCCACCAAGGTAAAGGAATTTGTTTTCTCAGACCACTCCATGTTAACAGTAGAGTTCAGACATTTTGTTGTTGTTGTTGTTGTCTTCAGTCCTGAGACTGGTTTGATGCAGCTCTCCATGCTACTCTATCCTGTGGAAGCTTCTTCATCTCCCAGTACCTACGGCAACCTACATCCTTCTGAATCTGCTTAGTGTATTCATCTCTTGGTCTCCCTCTACGATTTTTACCCCCCACGCTGCCCTCCAATGCTAAATTTGTGATCCCTTGATGCCTCAAAACATGTCCTACTAACTGATCCCTTCTTCTAGTCAAGTTGTGTCACAAACTTCTTTTCTCTTCTCCCCAATCTCTCTCCAATTTTATAAAAGGGAATGAGAGCAAGGCTGCACAAAAGTTAACAAAATCTAATACCTTAATATTAACAAAACACAATCTCATAAAACTAACACACCAGCTGTGCATAACAAACTGGGACAAATTATTTCAAAACTGTGATTCCAGTGCCCAAACAGTTTATGAAACATTCCACAATTACTTAACAGGTATTTTAAAAGCCCATCTTGCTCAAATGAAATACCATAAAACAAGAAAGGGTAAATTTTGGTACACCAAAGAACAGGAGAATCTAAAAAATAAGCTACTGCTGCTGAAGTGCCTTGCCAAAGTAAGCAATTCTAATGAAATTAAGGATCTCGAAAAAAACACTAAGAAACTGTATAAGAAAGAGTTGCAATTGGCGAAACAAATATACAACACAAATTTCATAAAAAATAGTAAAAACCAATTCAAAACAGCCTGGTCAGTAATTAATACTGTTAAAGGTGAAGTCAGAAACTTCAAAAAGACAGTGCCAATACCAGCAGATACATTCAATAAATACTTTGTAAGCTGTGCTGATGATATCAAAAAGCTGATCAGTAAACCCAATGTAACATGTATAGATTATCTTAAGAGAGCAAACCTAAATCATAATAGGGACAAATCATCATTGAAACACTTCAAAGAGGTACACCAACAAGAAGTTCTTAAAATAGTCAAAGAAATGGAAAAATTCATACAGTACAGATATTTGTAATATGTCAAACAATCTATTGAAATAAATCATACATTACATTGCAGCACCATTAACATATTCCATAAACCTGTGTCTCATAGAAGTGTTTTTTCCTGATCCTCTCAAACTATCCAAGGTAACTCCGGTCTTTAAGAAGGGTGTCAAATCAGATCCTGCAAACTACAGACCAATTTCACTAATTCCAGTACTAGGGAAAGTCTTTGAAGGCATAATGTATAAGCAGATGTATGAGTACCTAGAACTAAATGGTATGTTAAGTGCATCACAGTTTGGTCAGCTATACATGCCATAGAGCTCTTAGTCAGAGACATTCTAGCAGCATTTGAGGACCATGCGCACACACAGGTAACCTTATATGATCTGAGCAAAGCTTTTGACTGTGTTGACCACTCACTTCTGCTCTCTAAACTTGAGTACTATGGAATATGGGATAAAAGTTTAAAACTCATCAAATCATACCTCAATAAAAGGAAACAGGTGGTGAGTTCAGGAGGCCATCTGTCAAACATACTCGAGGTTCAACACAGAGTGCCACACGGATCTAAATTGGGACCACTTCTTTTCCTTGTACACATAAATGACTTACCAGGAAATATAGATGTAAAGACATATATGTATGCAGATGACACAACTTTTCTATCTGTAAATCATGTACTCGCTAACCTTGTAAGTGATATGAAATTGGCAAAATAAAATGCAACATCATGGTTTAATGCCAATGGTCTGCTATTAAATAAGGAAAAGACCCAGAATATGTGGTTCAGTCTATCAAAGACTACAAAAATAGAAAAACAAAAGGCAAAGTTTTTAGGTATTGCACTTGACAACAGTCTAACATGGAACTCTCATGTTGGTCACATAGTGATTACGTTGTCAAGAGTTATATATTTGTTGAAGAGACTGATGTGTTGTGTGACATTTGAGTATGTAAGGACAGCATACTTTGCCTTTTTTCAATCTGTTTTAAGGTATGGGTTAATACTCTGGGGAAACAGCAGAAAAATAAATGAAATTATGGTGATCCAGAAGAAAGCAATCAGAGTAATGGTTAAGGTAGATAATAGAACACATTGTAAACCATTGTTTGTTAAACATAGAATTTTAACAGCTATTAATTTATATATTCTTGACAGTGTTGACTACATACTTGCTGAACTACCTAATTTAGGTGTAACAAATGAAAGGCATGACTACTATACAAGAACGTGTACTTCTCTGCTGTTGCCACAAAATAGATTCGCTAAAACTAACAATAGTCATAAGTATATGGCAATTAAAATATATAACAAATTGTCTAAAATGGGAAAATCAAGCAAGACAAATTATTTAAAGATAATGTTCATAACTTCTTGTTAGCTAATCCATTCTATTCATTAGAAGGATTTTTAGAAATGCCCAATATCAACTTAAATATGTAAAAATTTATTTTGTAAAATTAATAGATTAAGTGAACTGATGAAGTCTATTGTATGTAATAATGCTGAATGACCAATAACGAATCTGAATCTGAATCTGAGACAGTGTTGTAGCCTATCCCTGATGTTATCCAATCTGGTATGTTGAGCAAGCAGTGAAGGAAACAAAAGAAAAATTTGGAGTAGAAATTAAAATCCATAGAGAAGAAATAAAGACTTTGAGGTTTGCCAGTGACATTGTAATTCTGTCGGAGACAGCAAAGAAACTGGAAGAGCAGTTGAACGGAATGGACATTGTCTTGAAAGGGGGATATAAGATGAATATCAATAAAAGAAAAATGAGGATAATGGAATACAGCCCAATTAAATCATGTGATGCTGAGGGAATTACATTAGGAAATGAGACACTTAAAGTAGTAAATGAGTTTTGCTATTTGGGGAGCAAAATAACTGATGATGGTCATATTAGATAGGATATAAAATGTAGACTGGCAATGGCAAGAAAGGCATTTCTGAAGAAGAGAAATTTGTTAACATTGAGTATCGATTTAAGTGTTAGGAAGTATTTTCTCAGAGTATTTGTATGGAGTGTAGCCATGTATGGAAGTGAAACATGGACAATAAATAGTTTGGACAAGAAGAGAAGAGAAGCTTTTGAAATGTAGTACTACAGAAGAATGCTGAAGATTAGATGGGTAGATCACATAACTAATGAGGAGGTATTGAATACAATTGGGGAGAAGAGGAGCTTGTGGCACAACTTGACTAGAAGAAGGGACCAGTTGGTAGGACATGTGAGGCATCAAGGAATCTCCAATTTAGTATTGGAGGGCAGAGTGGAGGGTAAAAATTAAAGAGGAAGACCAAGAGAGAAATACAGTAAGCAGATTCAGAAGGACGTAGGTTGCAGTAGGTACTGGGAGATGATGAACCTTGCACAGGATAGAGTAGCATGCATAGCTGCATCAAACCAGCCTCTGGACTGAAGACCACAACATCCAAAGAAAATAAATATCTTGGCAACACATCAATCAAAAGAAAAGAGTACATTCCACTAAGGAGTTAAGATTTGAACACAGAAAGTGTTGTCAAAAGAGAAAACATAATACCAAAAGAAACTATACATACATTGTATGAAACTTCCTATGTGTAACTCAGTCTCAAGGTAAAAAACATGCAAAATGGTAATGACCAATTCAGCTACAAAAATTAATAAATTCCACAAAACTCATGGTGTTCTGAGTGCTACAATGTGGGCTATGTACATCACAATACACTGAAACATCATAGGTATGTTCACCAATCAGTGCATTCATGGAATATATTGCACTGATAAATGAAAATACCTATGATGTTTCAGCAGCTTGCAATGCATACAGCCTGCACTGGAGAACTAAGTACACTGTCCGTTTAATTATAATGACCCAGTACATAATCAAGAAAGGGCCACATCTTACAGGACTTACTGGTTTGATAAAGTACAGTAGTACAGAATCATTCTGAAATTGACTGTATTACCCACCTGTAATTGCCTTTAAAACTATGCAAGAGGTCTACATGAGTAAGGGGGAAATGTTAGAAAAGTAATTTAAAATTTCATTTTGATGCAACTTTATTCATTACTACCTGAAGGGTGAAGTTTGATTGGGGCCATATGAGGGGAGGTGCAAAAGCATTTTCATACCCTCATCTATGTACAAGAAATTCTGCAACTGCTCCTAGCAGGGATGTGCTAGGCAATAATGAGACAGAGCTGATTCCTGGCATCAAAGAGTGCATTGTTGATAGCAGTTGTTGGTATGTGATATAGGGATGCATGGAGTTTCATGGTGTTTAAATCTTTTATGACAACACTTGGCAATGTGTGCTAATGACAGAGCGGAAAGTGGCTTCCTCATACATCACACAATGTGATGGCTTCTGTGACATAAGAAATAAATGAGGAAAGGGACAGAGGCTTTGCTGCCTCTCAGGAGCTTGGCACATGTGTTGGGTGTGTGACTACCTCACCAACTGTGCTACCTGCATAATCTCAGGCACGCATGGTATGGTAGCTAATCATTCTTGTGCAAATGTGTTGGCTGCAACATATGCTAGTGCGCCACACTTGCTGTGTAAACTCTGTTTGTATAGTTTCACAGGCACTATCCTGCCATCACAACTCAGTAATTTAGTAATGTGACTTAATGATTTTGGTACTGTACTGGTGCATAAAGAGAAGAAATAAGAATGTAACTCTGCACTTGAGGATCCAGGATGGATTCCAGGGTAGTGGTAAGGGAATGACCTGTGTGTTTTCTTGTTTTTTGGCAAAGGCTCAGGAGGACATAGCTGCTTGTTCACATCACAACAGTTTTTCTGTAAATGAAAAATATAGTGCGTTGAGTGGCTTACATACTTCACATATAACTGAAATCAGGAGTTTACAGAGGGCAGAAGGATATGCAGGATGTGGTTCTGAAGTTGCAGGTTGTGACAGTTGGTGAAATAAATTCTCCTTCACAAAGACAACAGTATGGAATGCTTTAGAATAGTAAAAGTTTTTAGTTTCAACAGTGAATTTTTCTACAATAAGAGCAGAGTGCATGAGTACCAAGCTTTTTCTTAACATTTATCCACTCACCTCACAGAGTAGCAAGACAAATGACAGTTCAACATTTTATTTTTATTGCATCTCAGCATATCTTTCAGCCATCCTCATGTGGCCTTGTGTGTCATGTATTATGACACATGTGAGGAGGGACATGCATTATCAGATACAAATAGAATGGTGACTAAAGACAATGATGGAGATTGTGGTATGCAGACAGCATGTTCAATGACATTGACATATAGACTGAATCAGCCACTGAGTAGGAGAAAAAAGTTAATTTGTAGGTAGCATAGACTTTACAAAACTTGGGTTGATATTTCAGCACTAACGTTCATGATTTTCCACCACAAAAAGTTTGAGAAAACAAAGCTCATTCTCTTGATTGTTTGCATTAATGGGACAGTGGGAGCATGAGTAGTTTTACAGTTTTTAACTCCTAAGAAGGTATTGGGTTTAGCTTGTGGTGGATCAACAGAAATCACAGCTGGTGACAGAGTCAAATGACCATGGCATGGATTTAATGTTAAAATATACAATCACTGTTCACTCTGTTAATTGTAACTTAGCATTCACAAGTGATATGAGCCACAAAATATGGTATGGGCCCTCTTAGGATAGGGGAGTTTCTTGGCTTTTTCCTCTCTGATTGCATGGTTTCTCAGTTAGACCCATTCCCCTTGTTGATAGGCTGGTAAGATGGCATCTTTATTATCCATGGCTACCACTATGGAATTATTCTCTGGAACCTCTTCAATAGTTTGAAGCCACCTGGTTAGCCCTTTAACTTTGCCAGAAGCAGTATCCACTGGCAGCATTTCTAATTCAGAAGAGGATTTTGTCAAAACTAGTTTCATCACTGCATCACATTCAGTGGTTCAGTTGTAAGATGATCCTTGTTTCAACAATTTGGTTAAGGGCTATCTGATGGTAGCATAATCCTGCATGAACCCCCAGTAATAGGTAGCAAGGTCTAGGAATGATTGAGGACCTTTTACATTTTTCGGCACAGAAAGGTTATCAACAGCTTCAGTGAGGTACAGAACCATTTTAATGACAATGTGACTGGTAGTAGGACACAGGTATTATATCTGAGACATTGAAAAAGAATACTTTTCCAGTTTTAAGCTCAAGTTAGCACATTGTAGATAGAGCAGCTCACTTATCAACTGTTCTGCTTACTCATTGATTCTCTGCAAAAAGACAACGTAAGATGATATCACCAAGATATCATCAATCCATGCAGTAGTAAATCTGCAGACCGTTGAAAAGCAACAGGTGCATTTTGTAAACCAAAAGGCATTTTGGAGAAATCATATAGCCCAGAGGGCAGGACAAATACCATCTTAGAGTCATCAAGAGGAGTTTTTGGTATTTCAGGTTGCTGCAAGTTCTGGAAATCAGGGAATTTCAAACATGTATGGGAAATCAGGGAAATTTTAAAAAAACTGGGAAAATCATGTTTTGGGCTCAGGAGATGAAACGGTTTGTTAACTGGGATGTCATGCATCATCATAGCTGTGCACAGCTGAGTATGTGCACCACTTCCTACACCCTCATTCTTACTGCTTCTCCCCTTCCCACCACTCCCCTCAGCTTGCAGTCAGTGCTGACACCACTTCTTGCCACTAGCCTAGCACCTGCCAATGAGAGGAAGGGAGGCATGAGGAATGGTTTCTTTGGATTTGATGCTCCTCATAGACAGTGGTAATGTGTGGTGCCTGGGTGTTTTGTGTATGTGTTTGTGTGTTTGTGGGGGGGAGACCTATGGCTGAAATTTAGTTGTGAGAGTGTGACTGTCTTTTCGATATGCCTCTCTGTGACTCATGGAGCATCTTTATGGTGAGTTGCCTCCTATCCTCATTAGTATTGATTTTCAGAGTATTTGGGCAAGTTATGTCTTGCATGGATTGATCACTGCAGTCTCATTTCATCAATATGGTCTCTGTGACACGTGAATAACATGAGTGGACTTTCACGACCGACCAAATCCACAGGCCATTTCTGCAGGTATCGCTAACGGATTGGGCCCATCGATCTGAATTCCATTGTTTCCCACTGATGTGCACGCCCTGCCTATCAGATTTAGTCTCACAGATCTGACCACAGGCCGGGTCTGTTTTTGTGGTTTATCCAAAGACCCAGGACTGCAATGCTCCTCAAGAGGTCAGAGGTCATGGGCAGTGGATTTCAGGAATTGCAGCTGTCTCACCACAAGTACGTTGTATAGTGCGGTGTTTTATAGACATTTTGTGTGTTCTAGTACATTT
Source organism: Schistocerca gregaria (assembly GCF_023897955.1). Classification (NCBI taxonomy): domain Eukaryota; kingdom Metazoa; phylum Arthropoda; class Insecta; order Orthoptera; family Acrididae; genus Schistocerca; species Schistocerca gregaria. The sequence continues at coordinate 467,985,857 of NC_064922.1, forward strand.
TGGCACTTCAAAAATAATTTATACATATATTAGAAAGAATGGGCGATAGAAAGAAGAAAATTGTGGTAGTTGCTGACAGTTTGTATGTTATGTACTCATATATTTCTCAAAAGAAAAATCACACAATATCTGTAAAATATTACACATAACACTGTGAGTAATAGAACTAACATTAGTCATAATAGAACTAACATTTTATTTTAGGTCCCCTATAGTGTTCGTTTACACAACTCTTCTCTGCCTTATAAGCTTCTTTCAAAAGACCTACTTTTTTCTGGGGTTATTTCTGAACTTATTTTAAATCTGTCTTGCAGCTCCAAGGAAATGGATATTTTTGTCACCAAATGTGTTTTCTTTTATTGAAATAAAATAACAACAGCGGTCTTAATGAAATACATATGCCATTTGGCTTGCTTTCTCCATCTAAAGGCAGTTCATTACAAAAGATGTTGATGTTAGTACTTAAGATTTTTGCTCACACAGGGGAAAAATACATAAGTCCTTATATTTTTTTGTCAATGTATGTCTTTAGTTACCCTTGAGATCTTCCACAAACTTGTGTGGAAAACAAGGAAATATCAGGGTATTTCACTTGGGGAAACTTGTGGCAATCCTGTGCTTGGTGATAACCAGACTTCATATCCATGGTGGTGAAATATTTGTAGTTTCCCAATTGTTTGAGCATTTCATCAATGTCAGAGAGTAGATGTGTGCCTTACATGGTTACATGATTTACTGCTTGCTTATCTATGTGGAAGTGCAACCTTTCTCTCTGTTGACAATTTTTCTTATGTTCTATGACAATAGATGATGCCCTAGGGCTGGAGGAAGGTTTAATTACTCCCATTATTTAGTTCCTGTTGAATACTTTCTTCTGCAAATGATTTGGAGTTTGGTAGGGCTTTTGAGATTTCAGCCATGTATTCCTATTTCATGCCACATTAAATCTGTAACTGGTAAATACTGTCTTTCTCAAACAGCCAAGCTAATTATTCTAACACCAGATACAACAGGTTCCTGTCTGGTTCTGACAAATGCATTAATTTTTCTATCAACTGGTTCCTAAGGGGTGGCATGATTGTGTGTGCCTCTCAAGTCTGCAATGTTTTCTGATTTTTCATGGATTCCTTTCCACATCCTTTCAAAGTTTCTGTAAACTTCATTTCTCCAGATTGAAACTGTTTAATATCAGCTACTGCTATTGCTTGTACTCTGCCCAGAGCTGTTCTATATGGATTTGTCATGTCTTGTGTGCTGAAATTATCCAGGCACACTGATACACACATTACTCCATTTATGCTTTTTTCTGCTTAACAAAAGCCCCTTTTTGAATGAAACTGGAAGTGGTCTAGAACACTACATCTGATGAACAGATCAATCAGGAAGATAGTTCCTGTAGATTTTGGTATTTTAGTTGTCATGTGGAGAATTCTGCCCATTCCACCATGAACAATTTCAAAGATGCATGCTTTCAACTTTAAGATATATCTTTGTAATGTCATCACCATAAAATCAATTGCTGTGTCACACAATTTCTCAGTTTGTGATCAAAAGTCAGTGACTCCCTGAAAGTGGAGTGGAAAATCATTGCCAACAATGACATCAAAATCCTGCCCTGTTTTCCTAAACACCTGCTGATGCTTTCTGTCTTTAAAGATACAGAATTTTATCAAAACTAAAAATTGTCTCCTCAAATCTCATTCATACAGTGATGTGGTTCAGGTTGAATTTCTTCAGTGAGGTAAACCACTGAAGAATAAAGGTGAAACATAAAAATTCATGTATAAATTGCATTATGATTACTGAATGTAACTGGTCTGGATTAAGTTTGTTCCTGAAGTTCACTGCAGTTTCTTCATCCTGTAGGCTCTGTTGCCAAGAAGTGTTTCTCATTTCTGTTGGCTGAGCATCTTTATTGCTGGTTGTTAACATGAATAAAGAAAGTCACAGGTGTCCTGAACATATTTATTCCATCTTTCATCGGTCACAAATTTATAATCACAACTGTATATGAAATTAAGCCAACTAACATATATCACTTCCTATCAATTGTATCCCCCCCCCCCCCATGAACCATGGACCTTGCCATTGGTGGGGAGGCTTGCGTGCCTCAGTGATAGAGATAGCTGTACCACAGAAGCAACCACAACGGATTGGTATCTGTTGAGAGGCCAGACAAACGTTTGGTTCTGGAAGAGGGGCAGCAACCTTTTCAGAAGTTGTTGGGGCAAGCTGCATGCCCTCGGGGAAAAATACGGCTGTAGTTTCCCCTTACTTTCATCCGTTCGCAGTACCAGCACATCAAGGCTGTTTTGGTTAGTGTTACAAGGCCAGATCAGTCAATCATCCAGACTGTTGCCACTGCAACTACTGAAAAGGATGTATGACAAAATAAAAGAAATTATTCAGGTAGTGAAAGGAGATGAAAATTTAATAGTCATGCGTGACTAGAATTCGAGAGAAGAAAAAAGGAGACAAGGAAACATAGTAGGTGAATACGGATTGGGGGTAAGAACTGAAAGAGGAAGCTGTCTGGTAGAATTTTGCACAGAGCATAACTTAATCATAGCTAACACTTGGTTCAAGAATCATGAAATGAGGTTGTATACATGGAAGAAACCTGGAGATACTAGAAGGTATCAGATAGATTATATAATGGTAAGACAGAGACTTAGGAACCAGGTTTTAAATTGTAAGACATTTCCAGGGGCAGATGTTGACTCTGGCCACAATCTGTTGGTTATGAACTGTAGATTAAAACTGAAGAAACTGCAAAAAGGTGGGAATTTAAGGAGATGGGACCTGGATAAACTGACTAAACCAGAGGTTGTACAGAGTTTCAGGGACAGTATAAGGGAACAATTTACAGGAATGGGGGGAAGAAATACAGTAGAAGACGAATGGGTAGCTCTGAGGAATATAGTAGAGAAGGCAGCAGAGGATCAAGTAAGTAAAAAGACGAGGGCTAGTAGAAAGCCTTGGGTAACAGAAGAAATATTGAATTTAATTGATGAAAGGAGAAAATATAAAAATTCAGTAAATGAAGCAGGCAAACAGGAATAAAAAGTCTCAAACATGAGATAGACAGGAAATGCAAAATAGCTAAGCAGGGATGGCTTGAGGACAAATATAAGGATGTAGAGGAGTATCTCACTAGGGGTAAGATAGATACTGCCTACAGGAAAATTAAAGAGGCCTTTGGAAAAAAGAGAACCACGTGTATGAATATCAAGAGCTCAGATGGAAACCCAGATCTAAGCAAAGAATGGAAAGCAGAAAGTTGGAAGTTGTATATAGAGGGTCTATAGAAGGGCGACGTACTTGAGGACAATATTATGGAAATGGAACAAGACGTAGATGAAGATGAAATTGGAGATACGAAACTGCGTGAAGAGCATTAGGGAATTATTGACAAGAATGGGGGAAAGAAATACAGTAGAAGAATAGTGGGTAGCTTTGAGGGATGAAATGGTGAAGGCAGCAGAGCATCAAGTAGGTAAAAAGATGAGGGCTAGTAGAAATCCTTGGGTAACAGAAGATATATTGAAATTAATTGATGAAAGGAGAAAATATAAAAATGCAGTAAATGAACCAGGCAAAAAGGAATACAAACGCCTAAAAAAAAAAAAAAAAATGAGAAAGGTGGAAGGAGTATATAGAGGGTCTATACAAGGGCGATGTACTTGAGGAAAATATTATTGAAATAGAAGAAGATGTAGATGAAGATGAAATAGGAGATAAGATGCTGTGTGAAGAGACTGACAGAGCACTGAAAGACCTAAGTTGAAACAAGGCCCCGGAAGTAGACAACATTCCATTAGCACTACTGACAGCCTTGGGAGAGCCAGTCCTGACAAAACTCTACCATCTGATGAGGACGATGTATGAGACAGGCGAAATACCTTCAGATTTCAAGAGGAATATAATAATTCCAATACCAAAGAAAGCTGGTGTTGACAGATGTGAAAATTACCAAACTATCAGTTTAATAAGTCCGAGCTGCAAAATACTAACGTGAATTTTTTACAGACAAATGGAAAAACTGATAGAAGCCGACCTTGGGGAAGATCAGTTTGGATTTCGTAGGAATATTGGAACACATGAGGCAATACTGACCTTACGACTTATCTTAGAAGAAAGATTAAGGAAAGGCAAACCTACGTTTCTAGCATTTGTAGACTTAGAGAAAGCTTTTGACAATGTTGACTGGAATACTCTCTTCAAATTCTAAAGGTGGCAGGGGTAAATTACAGGGAGCAAAAGGCTATTTACCATTTGTACAGAAACCAGATGGCAGTTGTAAGAGTCGAGGGGCACAAAAGGGAAGCAGTGGTTGGGAAGGGAGTGAGACAGGGTTGTAGCCTCTCCCCGATGTTATTCAATCTGTATATTGAGCAAGCAGTAAAGGAAACAATAGAAAAATTCTGAGTATGTATTAAAATCCATGGAGAAGAAATAAAAACTTTGAGGTTTGCCAATGACATTGTAATTCTGTCAGAGACAGCAAAGGACTTGGAAGAGCAGTTGAACCGAATGGACAGTGTCTTGAAAGGAGGATATAAGATGAACATCAACAAAAGCAAAATGAGGATAATGGAATGTAGTCGAATTAAGTCAGGTGATGCTGAGGGAATTAGATTAGGAAATGAGATGCTTAATGCAGTAAATGAGTTTTTGCTATTTGGGGAGCAAAATAACTGAGAATGGTCGGAGTAGAGGAGATTTAAAATGTAGACTGGCAATGGCAAGGAAAGCGTTTCTGAAGAAGAGAAATTTGTAAACATCGAGTATAGATTTAAGTGTCTGGAACTTGTTTCTGAAAGTATTTGTATGGAGTGTAGACATGTATGGAAGTGAAACATGGACGATAAATAGTCTGGAAAAGAAGAGAATAGAAGCTTTTGAAATGTGGTGCTACAGAAGAATGCTGAAGATTACATGGGTAGATCATATAACTAATGAGGAGGTATTGAATAGAATTGGGGAGAAGAGGAGTTTGTGGCACAACTTGACAAGAAGAAGGGACCGGTTGGTTGGACATGTTCTGAGGCATCAAAGGATCACAAATTTAGCATTGTAGGGCAGTGTGGAGGGTAAAAATCGTATAGGGAGACCAAGAGACCAATACACTAAGCAGATTTAGAAGGATGTAGGCTGCAGTAAGTACTGGGAGATGAAGAAGCTTGCACAGGATAGAGTAGCATGGAGAGCTGCATCAAACCAGTCTCAGGACTGAAGACCACAACAACAATAACCAATTGTATGCTGCAACTTCCTGGCCAAAGCAGAAAGAAAGATCAAAAGTGTGCTAAAGATACAAAACTAGCAGTACAATGATAATATTTTCAAGGATTGATTTTTTGCATTTACAGAAGCTTATAGGTGATTAATAAGTGTTACAAGTGTTTTCAAGTTATCTTAAAAAAATTACTGAAATAGTAATAATGGTAATAATTTTCCAAAATGTAGAAAAATTTGCTTACCATAAATTTGTGATATTTTTTGTTCTTACACATTTATAATTGAATATAAATAAGATAATACTTTTTTTTATTTGTCTGCTCAAGGATAAGTAGGAAATATTGTTATTGTCTTGGATAAATATTTGTGGCATCGTATGATCTGGTTTTTTAAGTGTATCTGGTATTCTGAGGGACTGTGTGGACCAAGTACTCCCTCTGTTTCAATGTATTGAGTATTCATATCAACTAGTGCCATATGTAGCGAAAATGAACCACTCGTCAGTTACATTACAATCTCTGTACTGAAATTATATTTTCTTGCAACAATCTCATAGCATGTTCCCAGCATTTTAATAGTTTCTGTCTGCTATCCATTGATGCAACAGCTAGGTGGTTTCAGCACCTGCTTATCTTTGTGGTGTAAGAGTAGTAATCTCACTTGTGCACCCATGTCAATTGAAATCTTAACTAGTGTGCCTTGAATGTTGCCTCACATAATAATGTTTGCCACCTCAGTCAACCCTTGAAAGCAAATGGGATGCAGAGGTTTTATCAGTTGCTTGGATCAGCAATTCTGCTGACCCCTCTTCTGTTTATCATAGCAAAATACTCTGCAACCTGTATTTAGACAATTCCATAAACGGTTACAGTTTGCATGATCTCTCTACTGTGAGAACAGCTATTTGCTATATGTCCTGCCTCAGCCATGAATATGCAACAAGGATGTTTCTCATTAGAAGAAGAAGAAGAGACAAAATAATTAGCCTCCATCTTAACAATGCCAGGTGCACAGCTTCATGGAAAAAGATGATTCAGTTTTAATTTCTCTGACCATTTGCGTATTTCTTCAAAAAATGTATCTGAGCACTATGGGACTCAACATCTTAGGACATAAGTCCCCTAGAACTTAGAACTACTTAAACCTAACTAACCTAAGGACATCACACACACCCATGCCCGAGGCAGGATTCGAACCTGCGACCGTAGCAGCCCCGCGGTTCCAGACTGCAGTGGCAGAACTGCATGGCCACAGCAGCCGGCTTGTATTTCTTCCCTTAATAAACATTTCCATAGCCCATGCCTCTGCTTCTTCAAGTAGCATGTCATTCTTCTACTGGTCTGACCCTGCACAGACCAAGGTGGCACAGTGGCTAGCACACTGGACTTGCATTCAGGAGGATGATGGTTCAGATCCCCACTTGGCCATCCAGATTTAGATTTTCCATGAATAGCCCAAATAACTCCATGAAAATGAAGGAAAAAGTTCCTTTGAAAAGGGCATGGCTGGTCTCCTTCTCCAACCTTTCAAAATCTAGCTTGTGCTCTGCCTCTAATGATGGCCCTGTCAATGAAATCTTAAACTCTAATCTTTCTTTGGTCTGACCACAAGGGACAGCAACAGCATGCAACAGTTCAATGCTGTAGGTAGAACTCTCAAAATCTTCCCTGACCCACTGTTGAGGAATGGACAGCTTCTCGCAATAAAAGCTCACACCCTTTTTGTAAGATTATCAGTCAGAGAACTGCTTGGAAAATACATAAAAAATTCAGCCATTTCACAGCTATTCAATGAATCTACGTGGGATCTTGTGTCTCCACTTTACTTTTGATGTATGCCAAGAACACATTTGGCCAACGCGACACATGTTTTGCAAAAATGCAGCAATTCTTTTACATGACTTCTCCAAAAACAGGTGCACAAAATTAACAGCAGAATTTTTTTTTTTTTGTCACAGTGGGCTGAAGTGCAGGAGAAATACTTTCAATGTGCCTAACATAAACATCAAGGGTTGCCTGAGTGCTTACGTATACTTTTCAGTCAGATGGTGGTGCTTTTACTGCATAAACTGCCATTCTCTTAAAAGAAATGCCACAAGTTAATTGGCTACTGCCTGCACCAGTTGTATGTCCCATTTGTGAGCATATAGTAGGCATTTTTATCCAAAAATAATAATAACAAGATGTGAAAAGCAAAAATTTGAGTATAGGCATGCAACAGCATTGCAAGTTCTCCTGGGAATCAACATCTAAGAGAAAATAAAAATAAAGTTTCCTTCTCTGACAGCTGCCTCCCACATTCAAGCTGGAAGCTTGGTTTCTGAAAAGCAATGCTTAGTGTCACTTACACCTGTGTTGTGTGGTATTGGCAATGATGCAGCAAGATTCAAATGACCCTGGATGACAGACGTGGACCTCCATGGCTGCAGACATACAGCAATTAGCTGGATAGCATTTAGCAAACAGGCAAAGCTGGCTAGTGGGCAGACACCATAGCAGGCTGCAGGCAGCCAATGGCCAGCATGACCAACGAGGAATTTTCCATGCCCAATGAGCATGGAGTGACTGCATGTCTGGCTTGGCTGCTGATGATGAGGACAGGTGACAGTGGTATTGCTTGACTGACTGCCTCTTACAGCCTAAGTTAGATTTGACAACTCATTAATAGCACCGCTTGCAATGAAATTGTATCCTCCCTTATGGACCCAAGTATGCCTACATAGCTCAGTAGCCAGTGTGTTTGGCTGTTATGTGGAGAACCAGGTTCAAATTTCAGTACTGCCAGTGATTTTCCTTGGTGAGAGGATTGAAATAGGGTGCACCCGACCTCATGATGCCAATTGAGGAACTATTTGAATGAGAAGTATAGACTCCAAGGTCAAAAAGATGACAAGACTGAGAGAGAGGTGTGCTGACCTCATGCCTGTCTGTACCACATCCAATTATGCAATCAGCATGGGGTGATATGGTAGTCAGTCAGTCAGTCAGTCAGATCCAATTGGCCCATCAGAGCCAGAACATGGAACTTCGCATTTTTTTAAAGACCAGAAGGTGGGGACTCCCACAACTGGCACCAGATTGTGCTGAGTGTCAGTGTATTTCAAAATAGTCAGGGATGTGGGTGTCCAAAGAGAGTGTCTGTTATAAAAAAGGAGTTTTAAAATCCACCATGTAGTGGAGATGCTGAATCGTAGATAGTTGCAACAAAAGAACTGTTGGAACGTGTGGTTTTGGCCAACAAGGCTGCATTACAATGGGCATAACAACCAACAAGATGTCTGTCCATATGAATGGCTACTGACAAACTGTGGCCAAGAAACATTTGGACTATCCTGTTGCTGAACACACTGCCCAACATGACGCTCTTCATTTATATGGCCACTTCACAGCCCGTGGCATCTGGCGGCTTCCCACCAGCACCAGATTTTCTGAATTGCACAGGTGCTAGCTCTCACTGTAATATATCCTATGTTCCCATAATTCTCCTGACTTCAGTCTTTGTTCATTGTCCTTACTCATCTAGCCGCTCCCCTGTTCCCATTTCAGCACTACACAGCATTCTGTTCCACCAACACACCCAGTCATTTCACTTCTCTCCTTTTCCATTATGCTCCCTCTCTCCCCTACCCTCCATCTAACCTCCTGGCTGCACCTAGCTACCCAACTGTCTACCTTGTCCCTGTGTGTTCCCACAGCAGAACTTTACTGTCCTGCACCCCTGCCCTGCTATCCCTGCCAGTCCCTGCCCCAGCCTCCTTCTTACCACCACCTGGTTGCCTCTCCCATCATGCACTGCTACTTGCAGTCTGGTTCCAGATACTATGGTCTTGAGTGAGTGAGTGTGTGTGTGTGTGTGTGTGTGTGTGTGTGTGTGTGTGTGTGTACACGGGTGCATGCAGCAGAGTACAAAGATGGGCCAGTAGCCAGTCTAGGTGGTCATAGAAGGATGTCATTATTTTGCAATGAAAAGAAGTCCAAAACTAATTAAAAGAGACAGGAGAGGTTGTGTGACATGCTTAGCTTGGAGACAGAGCCAGGGAGGACAACCATACATAGCCCAATGTTCTGACCATATCATGCACCCAAAATGACTCATCTCCCAGCTCCTCATTGGTCATTCAAACAAGGCATACGAGGACATGTTGGTGAGTGTATTTTATGAGAGCCAGCAGCTTCTGTTGAGGTGATGATTCTATCTGGTATGTAGGACACATTAGTTGTTATGTGAATACTGAAGATGACAATTTAGGTAGAAGAAAATTTAAAATTAGCAATAAAAATTTTGCAACCCCCCCCCCCTCCCCCCTCCCTGACTGGCCTATGGCCTGTGGCATGACACATGTTTCGAGCAGCCTGGGTGACAGCACATATCTAGGCATTATCATTGACCAAGTGCAACAAAAATGTATTCTGAGCAGATGACATTTGTATTGCTGGACAGTCTAATCTTGATGATCCCATACCCACTACAAACCTAATTAATGATATTGAGACAACATTAGGGATTATTTGCTGCAGAGGTCTACTTTCAACAATTTGTGCTTAACAGTATGCTTGTACCTGCACCTGCATTGCATTCTGTCATCAGATTGCTGCCTGTTATGCGTTACAGAACGGCCAAACCTCTGATGAGATGTGAAGATTCAATAGCTAGGTGCCTACTCATGGTTTCACTGACCTTCAATCACTTGCATAGTTGCTCATGACTGTCACACACAAACAACTCACCAGCTTTTCCTTCCCTGAAATTCTCATTCATAGATGCCTGGCTGTACTATGCGCTGTTTGTCAAAGTCACTTATGTCAGTGGATTTCCCATTTATATCCTGTATCGTGGATAGAATGATTCCCCATTTGTTTCTGCTCCACTTATAAACTTTCCCTATCACATCAAATACATGCAATGTCAGGAGAAGGCATACAATGTCACAGTGAGCAGCAGTCATAATGTTTTGGCTGAACAGTGGATGTACATACTATCGAAAATCTCCAGATTTTATGTAAGCAAATATACTGTTTGTATGGATCATTCAGTTGATGAAAGAAGAATATGCCTCTTTGTTTGTTTGCCACCTTAGAGTTATTGCTATTTTTTCAGATCTGATGTAGAGTAATTTATGCTAAACTGTATTTATCTGCATTAAATAGTTGATTGAAGTTACAAGATGCACCCACAGAATTTCAAGGCAATAGTGTATGTAAACAAATTTCTTAGTTGCTATTGACTGTCTCCTATTATAAAATTTTCAGCGTTAATAATACCTTTGACAACTGACTGCTTAAATCATGAATTTATCCTAAAGAAAGATCCTTCATTCACATAACTGAATATTGGAATTTTGCTGTGAGATTTAGTATCCCCATTTAAAATGTTTTGCTGTATAGTCTGGTAGCCATCAATATCTTGAAGTATTCATACTTATCCTTGATAAAAAAAATTGGGTTAGAGATTATCTATCACCTTCAACCTTTACATTTCAGGTTTTAAAATATGTCTGTGCTAGAGAGAAATAGTTGAATTTCACAAGTATTAAATAGAATAATACAAACACTTAATTGAGCAATGTTTTTATGTTCATTGCAGATTACTTCGAAATCCACATACATGCTCCACAGACCAATATACGATGGAAGGTGGAGGGTACCTTGTACTATTAGTCATTCCATTTCCTGTTACACTGAAAATGGGATGAGGGAAAAACAACTATCTATATACCTCCAATGATACCTAATTTCTCTTACCTTGTCTTTGTGCTTCTTACGTGAAATGTATATTGGTGGCAATAGAATTATTCTGCAGTCAGTCGCAAATACCAGTTCTGTAAACTTTCTTAATAGTGTTTTGCAAAAAGAGCGGTGTCTTCCATCTAGAGATCCTCATCTGAGTTCATAAAGCACCTCCACAAAACTTACATGTTGAACCTGTTAGTAACAAATCTACCAGAATGCCTATTCTTTCTTTAATACAACTTGGTGGGAATTGCAAACACTTGAACAGTACTCAAGAATGGGCCACTGTGTGTGGTCTCCCTTACAGATGAGCTACACTTTCCCAAAATTCTCCCAAAAAACCAAAGTTGACCATTCACTGTCCCTACTATTGACCTTACATGTTTGTTCCATTTCATTTCGCTTTGCAACATTATAACTAGATATTTAATCAATATGATTGTGCCAAGCAGCACATCACTAACACTGTAGTTGAAAATTACAAGATTGTTTTCCTACTAATCTGCATTAGCTTTTTCTACATTTAGAGCAAGCTACCATTCAAAACATCAAATATTAATTCTGTTTAAGTCATCCTGTATCATTCTACAGTCACATAAAGATGACACTACCGTATACAATACAGCACCATCAGCAAACGGCCACAGATTCCCACACAAGCTCTCCATCACATCATTTCTGTATACAAATGGGCCCATTCGTGGTAGAATTGCTTGGCTGAAACTCAAGAAGCAGTTCATAACACTCAAATTTATAAAATTATTTAAAGTGAATTCTTCCAACTAGTCCAAGTTATCAATGCAGGTCACATTACAGGGTATGATTTCCTAGGACTGCTTTTTAATAATTTAATTTTTTCAAACTTGATTAACTCAGAACTTCATTTTTAAATTCATGCTTTTCTATCCCTGTCATCATGTATTTATACTGACAAATATGTAACACTCTAATCACTTTTTTTATTATCCAGTTAAGTCCATAATTTTACATTGTTTTTGTGATGGGGTGTTTTCTTGAATGCTGCTTCATGTTTGGTCTACAGTTCTGACAACATTCAGCAAGTACCATGAGCATGTCAAATTCCCCTTCAGTGAACATATAACATAAACACAATAAAGACTGCCACAGAAACCTTTGATAATGTACTACAAAAATACCTTGAGCAGACAAATCGCTGTCTCATCACTTGTTTTTATAGTAGGAATTTCAAATTTGTGTTTAAATAATATTGCTAACATCTTGTGAAAAGGAAAATTGCTAGATAGAGTGCTGGGGAAGGGGAGGGGTTGGGGAAGTATCAGAAAAGAAGAGAAGTAAAAAGATTGGGTTTAATGGTGGAATGACAGCTGTGTAGTGCTGGAATGGGAGCAGGGAAGGGGCTGGATGGGTGACGACAGTGACTAACGAAGGTCAAGGCCAGGAAGGTTATGGGAACATAGGCAGTATTGCAGGGAAAGTTCCCACATGTGCAATTCAGAAAAGCTGGTGTTGGTGGGAAGGATCCATATGGCACAAGCTGTGAAGCAGTCATTGAAATGAAGGATGTCATGTCTGACAGCATATTCAGTAACAGGGGGTCCACTTGTTTCTTGGTCATAGTTTCAGTGGCCATTCATGCAGACCGACAGCTTGTTGGTTGTCATGCCCACATAGAATGCAGCACAGTGGTTGCAGCTTAGTTTGTAGATCACATGACTGGTTTCACAGGTGGCCCTGCCTTTGATGGGATAGGTGATGTTAGTGACTGGACTGGAGTAGGTGGTGGTGGGAGGATGTATGGGACAGGTCTTGCACCTAGGTATGTTACAGGGGTATGAGCCACGAGGACAGGGATTGGGAGCATGGGTTGTGTAAGGATGGATGAGTATATTGTGTAGGTTCGGTGTACGGCAGAATACTACTGTGGGCACGACATTTCTTATTTCAGGGCATGACGAGTGGTAGTCAACACACTGGTGGAGAATGTAATTCAGTTGCTCCAGTCATGGGTGGTACTAAGTTACAAGGGAAATGCTCCTCTGTGGCCAGACATTGGGACTGACTTATAGCTGTCAGATTTCAGTTGGTTCACAATAGTACACACATCAAAGAAAGTCTTACATCACCCAACTTCCCAGAACTCCTGAAGAAAGCACTGACTGTGGATATTGTATCACAGACACAGTCCCTTTCACTATTCAGAGATGTCACTAAACCTGCCCAAAGATGTAAATAACCATGCATGAGCAGCACCTGTGAGACGGAGGGTGTCTGAAGCTGATCAGTTCCAGTCATTCCACCAGGAAGGAGTACACACAGCTCATGTTGTCTGTAGTTCAACCATGCCTAGACAGTTAATACCATTGTTCAATCATGTCTGCGTTCTTACTTTGTGCCAGGAAGAGCTCTCAGCAGGGGAAGTGTCCAGGTGTCTCAGAGTGAACCAAAGCGATGTTGTTCGGGCATGGAGGCGATACAGAGAGACAGGATCTGACGATGACATGCCTCACTGAGGCTGCCCAAGGGCTACTTCTGCAGTGGATGACTGCTACCTATGGAGTATGACTTAAAGGAACCCTGACAGCAATGCCACCATGTTGAATAATGCTTTTTGTGCAGCCACAGTATGTTGTATTATGACTCAATCTGTGTGCAATAGGCTGCATGATGTGCAACTTTACTACCGACCTCCATGGCGAGGTCCATCTTTGCAAACATGACACCATGCAGTGTGGTACAGATGAGCCCAACAACATGCCAAATGGACTGCTCATGTTCTCTTCATAGATGAGTGTCACATATGCCTTTAACCAGACAATCATTGCAGATATGTTTGGAGGCTACCTGGTTAGGCTGAATGCCTTAGAAGCACTGTCCAGCGAGTGCAGCAAGGTGGAGGTTTCCTTAGTGGGGCCAACGTACACCGCTGGTGGTCATGGAAGGCGCCGTAATGCCTGTACGATACATGAATCCCATCCTCCAGCTGATAGTGCAACCATATCAGCAGCATATTGGCGAGGCATTTGTCTTCATGGATGACAGTTCACATCCCCATTGTGCAAATCTTGTGAATGACTTCCTTCAGGATAATGACATAGCTCAACTAGAGTGGCCAGCATGTTCTCCAGACATGAACCCAGTTGAACAGGCCTCAGATAGATTGAAAAGGGCTGTTTATGGATGATGTGACCCACCAACCACGATGAGGGATCTATGTCGAATTGCCGTTGAGGAGTGGGACAGTCTGAACCAACACTGCTTTGATGAACTTGTAGATAGTATATCAGAATGAATACGGGTGTGCATCAATGCAAGAGGACTTGCTACTGCATATTAGAGATACTGGTGTGTACAGCAATCTGAACCACCACCTCTGAAGGTCTTACTGTATCGTGGTACAACATGCAATGTGTGGTTTTCATAAGCAATAAAAAGGGCAGAAAAGATGTTTATGTTGATCTCTGTTCCAATTTTCTGGTCAGGTTCCGGAACTCTTGGAATCAAGGTGATGCAAAACGTTTCTTGATGAGTGTATAAACATGAACCATAGACCTTGCCATTGGTGGGGAGGCTTGTGTGCTTCAGCGATACAGATAGCTGTAACATAGGTGCAACCACAATGGAGGGGTATCTGTTGAGAGACCAGACAGACATGTGGATCCTTTTCAGTAGTTCCAGGGGCAACTGTCTGGATTATTGACTGACATGGCCTTGTGACACTAACCAAAACAGCCTTGCTGTGCTGGTACTGTGAATGGTTGAAAGCAAGGGAAAACAACAGCCATCATTTTACCAAGGACATGTAGGTTTACTGTACAGTTAAATGATGATGGAGTCCTTTTGGGTTAAATATTCCAGAGGTAAAATAGTCCCCCATTTGGAACTCTGGGCGGGGACTACTCAGGAGGACGTCGTTATCAAGAGAAAGAAAACTGGTGTTCTACAGATCGGAGCATGGAATGTCAGATCCCTTAATTGGACAGGTAGGTTAGAAAATTTAAAAAGGGAAATGGGTAGGTTGAAGTTAGATATAGTGGGAATTAGTGAAGTTTGTTGGCGGGAGGAACAAGACTTCTGGTCAGGTGAATAGAGGGTTATAAATACAAAATCAAATAGGGGGAATGCAGGAGTAGGTTTCATAATGAATAAAAAATAGGAGTGTGGGTAAGCTACTACAAATGAAAGAGGAAGCCGGCTGGTAGAATTTTGCACAGAGCATAACTTAATCATAGCTAACACTTGGTTCAAGAATCATGAAAGAAGAGTGTATACATGGGAGAAGCCTGTAGATACTGGAAGGTTTCAGATAGATTATATAATGGTAAGACAGAGATTTAGGAACCAGGTTTTAAATTATAAGACATTTCCAGAGGTAGATATGGACTCTGACCACAATCTGTTGGTTATGAACTGTAGATAAAAACTGAAGAAACTGCGAAAAGGTGGGAATTTAAGGAGATGGAACCTGGATAAACTGACAGAACTGGAGGTTGTAGAGAGCTTCACGAAGAGCATTAGGGAATTATTGACAAAAATGGTGGAAAGAGATACAGTAGAAGAATAGTGGGTAGCTTTGAGGGATGAAATGGTGAAGGCAGCAGAGGATAAAGTAGGTAAAAAGATGAGGGCTAGTAGAAATCCTTGGATAACAGAAGATATATTGAAATTAATTGATGAAAGGAAAAAAATATAAAAATCCAGTTTTGTGATGCACTTGAGAAAATATTATGAAAATAGAAGAGGATGTAGATGAAGATGAAATAGGAGATAAGATGCTGTGTGAAGATTCTGACACATGACTGAAAGACCTAAGTCGAAACAAGGCACCGGGAGTGGACAACATTCCATTCAAGCTACTGATAGCCTTGGAAGAGCCAGCCGTAAACTCTGCCATCTGGTGAGCAAGATGTATGATACAGGTGAAATACCCTCAGACTTCAGGAAGAATATAGTAATTCCAATCCCAAAGAAAGCAGGTGTTGATAGATGTGAAAATTACTGAACTATCAGTTTAATAAGACACGGCTGCAGAATACTAACCCAAATTCTTTACAGATGAATGGAAAAACTGGTAGAAGCTGACCTCAGGGAAGGTCAGTTTGGATTCCATAGAAATGTTGGAACATGTGAGGCAATACCGACCCTACAAGTTATTGTAGAAGATAGGTTAAGGAAAGGCAATCCTACATTTCTAGCATTTGTAGACTCAGAGAAAGCTTTTGACAATGTTGACTGGAATACTCTCTTTCAAACTCTAAAGGTGGCAGGGGTAAATACAGGGAGCCAAAGGCTATTTACCATTTGTACAGAAACCAGCTGGCAGTTATAAGAGTTGAGGGGGATGAAAGGGAAGCATTGGTTGGAAAGGGAGTGAAACAGGGTTGCAGCCTATCCCCGATGTTATTCAATCTCTACATTGAGCAAACAGTGAAGGAAACAAAAGAAAAATTCAGAGTAGGTATTAAAATCCACAGAGAAGAAATAAAAACATTGTAATTCTGTCAGAGACAGCAAAGGACCTGCAAGAGCAGTTGAACGGAATGGACATTGTCTTGAAAGTAGGATATAAGATGAATATCAATAAAAGAAAAATGAGGATAATGGAATATAGTCCATTTAAATCATGTGATGCTGAGGGATTTAGATTAGGAAATGAGACACTTAAAGTAGTAAAGGAGTTTTGCTATTTGGGGAGCAAAATAACTGATGATGGTCGAAGTAGAGAGGATATAAAATGTAGACTGGAAAAGGCAAGGAAAGCGTTTCTGAAGAAGAGAAATTTGTTAACATCGAGTATAGATTTAAGTGTCAGGAAGTCGTTTCTGAAAGTATTTGTGTGGAGTGTAGCCATGTATGGAAGTGAAACATGGACGATAAATAGTGTGGACAAGAAGAGAATAGAAGCTTTTGAAATGTGGTGCTACAGAAGAATGCTGAAGATTAGATGGGTAGATCACATAACTAGTGACAAGGTATTGGATAGAATTGGGGAGAAGAGAAATTTGTGGCAAAACTTGACTAGAAGAAGGGATCAGTTGGTAGGACATGTTGTGAGACATCAAGGAATCTCCAATTTAGTATTGGAGGGCATAGTGGAGGGTAAAAATTGTAGAGGGAGACTAAGAAATAAATACAGTAAGCAGATTCAGAAGGATGTAGGTTGCAGTAGGTACTGGGAGATGAAGTTTGCACAGTATAGAGTTGTGTGGAGCACTGCATCAAACCAATCTCTGGACCGAAGACCTCAACAGCAACAACATAAACAAAAAATGATAACTTTTGTCTCTGTATGCCCATCTTTTCAGAAATGTTTGCGGGACTTTGCTGTTGTTACAGAATGTCAAATCGAACACCTTTCAGCTATCTAATTTCAAACTTATTTTAATTGGCTACCAATTTTGGCAATTTATTACGCCATGTTCAGTCCCTGACTGACATGCAGGAAGATTCCACCTCAGTTCTGGTCAGAACGGGGGCCAGCAGATGATGGGTGAAGTGAAAACTATAGCATGCAGAAATCTATACATATCTGTATTTGAATGCTGTCCCCTGTTTTGACCAGAACCAAGGTGGAATCTCCCTACACATTGATCAGGGGTCTGAAGCTGGCATAGTAAATCGCCGAAACTGGTAGCCAAATAAAATAATTTTGGAAAGTAGATGGCTGAAAGATGTTTGATTTGACATCTGATAACTTGTGTGTAGCATTTTCTCATATTAACTGCAAACTGGGATGGATGCACAAGTTTAGCATTAAAACTGAATTCAGATTCAGGAGCATATAGGCACTGTTGATTCTGATATGACCAGTAGTACTAAATGAATCTTAATTCATAATAGCACATGAATTTGAATATGTTAAGTACATATTTCTAAGTTTACAAAAACATCTGATGAGTGTTCAATTTTGCAAAATCATTCTGTAGCTATGACAACTCATCCCCCCACCCCACCCCATATCAAACTGACTTTAATCACTTGAAAAATGTTATTCTACCTACTTTTCTGCTGCTGTGATCTCACTCCAGATTATCTGACACCAATACATTCTTTGGAAATGAATAATTAGAAAATGGTGAGTGATGCCCCCAGTGTGTGTTGGGAACCAACAAGACTGCCTGCAATAGCGAGCCATCAAGTGGCCTGCCACTGGCTGGCCATGGACCCCACCTCACGTTAGCCTCAGAGGGTCAAACCAGCAACCCGCCGTGGACTGGAACGCTGTTACCCAATCTGCTGCTGTGTGTAGCCATGCCTGGCTGTAACTTGTGTGCTCAGAAATATTGCACTGAAACTATCTTTTTCCTATCTTAAACGGTGGTGCTGCTATACTGTTGTGAAATCCTTAAGATATAATGTGTGTGAGGCGAGTGGATGTGTCATATTGAAGACAGTGCCATGAAATGTGGAGGTTGGGTAGCTGGATATGTTGCAAGAGCCTGGTGTGCCCTCATTGGACTAGTATATCAGTTTGGGTAATGAAATGATGGCTTGCAGATTTGAGCTGGCACATGCATGAAATATGCATGAAACGAGTAACGGCACATGCTGGATGGGGTGCTTGTTGCACTGTCAATTGGTCCACACTGTGCTTTGCTGCCTAGCATGGTAGTCTGCTGGTTGGATTCAGACTGAATGAGTGTTGGAGATAGTTGCCGATGGTCAGCTGTGGTTAATGAAGGTGCTGGTATGGGTAGCCAGTTGAGATCTGGTGGTGTGTGCAGTGCTGCACTATGTGTCCATTGGCTGTGGAGTGTGGCATCTTTGAAGAATGATGGCTTGTTTATTCTGTTGTTGTGTGTCCTGATACAGTGAAGTTTGCCAGTGAGAATGATATGTTCAGTCATGGGGCAAACTTCTCGTATCTGGAATGATGACAAGATGTGTAGTGGGAGCATAAGTAGCCAAACAGACCATAACATAGCATCAGACAGTACAGTTTGCAATTACTCAGAGCCTGCTCCGTAATTGCAGTGGCGTCTTTAAACCTAGTTCTTCAAAACAGATGATCTGTATCAGCTGCTGTCCTGTTTAAAGAGACAAGCACTCTAATATGGTGTGTTTCACTTTGATGTACTTGTCACAACCTGGAGGGTGGAGAACAATATCATTGATTAAAGTGCTGTTGCCATTTTGGTATGCAATCGGCATCAGAAATTTCACCTGATCATTAAGGATGTTATTATGCTCCATTATTAACTCCACTGCAGAGAACCATTCATTGACATGGAGGTTGAACTCCAGTAGTTATATCATTGTAAAGCTGCAGCAATTCAGTACTAAAGTCTGGTAGTTCAAGCCTGTATCAGGATGTGATCCCTGCAGAGACATAGTAATAGCTACAGGGAGGCAACCTATAGAGGTTTGTCCTTCATTGGAAGGCAGGTCCTGCCACCCTCTAGGTGTGCCTTGTGAAAAGGCATGTTGTATCCATTTTTGATTATTGCAGTGGACTCCATTTGACACAACAGTGTGTGACGTATGGTGACTGGCACAGGGGAGACATTTGGTCAATCCCATGTTTGGTGGAACTTATGCAGGGTCAGTAGGCATTGGCCTAAACTTTGCTTGCTATGGGAAGCAATATGGTTGGACATTGCATTCTGGCCAGAGTGAATGGATCTTGACACAGTGTGTAAGGCACAGATGTTCCGAGATTTGCGACTATGAGGCAGTCATCGTGAAATGAATTTGACAGGGGAAACTTGCCAAGAAGTGATTGTTCAAACTTATTGTGTTTAATGTGAGCTCATTCTTAATGTAGTCCAATAATGGATACTGACATGAAAAATGTTGTTGAGATTTACATTGCACAATGTCTGTCATGATAGGCACTTGAAAGTCACTAAAGTTTGCACACTCATAAAAGAAAAAAATTGTCCAGTGAATTTGAAACATTTTGTGAATGTTTTCTTGCATCCATGCTGCTATTGTACAAAAGGCAGACCAAATTAGACATTGCCGAAAACAGAAACAAAGAAAATTCACAGAAGTTGCACTGTCACAAAAACTCATCAGAGGAGTAAATTCAAGGTACTAATGTTGGCACCATGTATCAGTAACGGTGTCAAATCACACTTACACTCTAGAATGCATGTGATTTATTCTGTCACTTGATATATGCATCTACACACATCAAGGTAAGAGACCAGACTAAAAATTCAGTTATGCTGCTTCATTGTGCCTTCACTCTAGAGGGGTTAATATTGCTATTGTGCAAAGTCCCTAAAATTTAACTGATAAAAGGAGAAAATGTAAAAGTGAAGCAGGTGAAAGGGAATACTGACACTGAAAATTGAGACAGGGGATAAGTGGCAAGAGTGAAAGAAAAAAATTACATAGGGGCAAGAAGGAATTTGATCTATGAGATTGACAGGAAATGCAAAATTGCTAAAGAAGAATGGATAGAGGACAAATGCAAGACTGTAAAAACATGCACTACTAGGGGAAAGGTACAAGTTGTGTGAGAAAAGAAATGAAACAGATTTTTATCTACCAAAGGTTTAAATTATTTATTTTCAAACAAAAAAGTCTTGCTAGCAATGCTGAAATTCTTCAACTGGTAATGCTTTTAACATGTTAGTCACAATGTTTTGAATGTTCATTAGAGCCCCAAAATGATATCATTTTAAGACTTTTTCAATTTCTTGGAAAGAAAAAAGCCACAAGAACTGGGTGAACTGGGAGGGGTGGGGCCACGCGGAACAACAGGAATGCCTTTTGAGTTCAAAAATTCCATGATGGAAGTGGCTGTGTGACATGGGGCATTGTCATGATGCAGCAGCCACTTCTCTGTAATGTCTCACTCAATTCACCATTTACCTGAGCCTTTCAAGGACATCTTTGTAAATAACTTGGTTGAAAGTTTGTCCTGGAGGAACAAATTCTTAATGCATGATACCTGTTCTCTCAAAATACCAAATCAGTGTTGTTTTGATCTTTGATTTGGTCATTTGGACTTTTTTTTGGTTGAAGAGATGTCTCTTTGTGCCACTTCTTACTTTACTGCTTTGCCTCAGGATCAGGATTCATAACCTATGATCACATGATTGAACCATTCATGGTCATTGGCAGTCCTCTTAAGAACACACATGTTTCTTTGATTGTCCTTCTGCTCAGTTCAGAGTTTTTTCAGCAGCATTTTGTTGGCACAAACTTTTCACATGTGCAACACTTCAGTCAAAATTTGATGTATGGTAAAAGTGTATTTTAATAGGTCACCCATCATCCTTATTCTTAGTCTGGCTGATCTCACAAAAGCATGCAAATGCTTGATGTTTTCATTAGCTTTTTAAGTCGAAGTCTCCCTGAGTGAGGGAGGTTCATCTTCAAAATGTTCTCAGCCTTCCAAAAATGATTTGTGCCAGTGAGAAACTTGTGCTCTTGATAAGGAATGTTTGCCATGGGCCTGTTTCAATTTTTCAGAGCTCATACTTGTAGATTCCTCAAGTTTAACAGTAAACTTGATGGCATAATATTTCTCTAAATTCTGCTGTTCCATTTTCATACATACTGCAAAAACACAACTTCATTGATGGCACTTTGAAAATTGATGCAATGGTCAAATGGAGGTGAAATTTGGACTGAGAAGCATTTGGAAGGGATGAACACACTGGTCTACACAAGTAAAACCACACAGCATTGCAGAAAGGCAAATATGCATTATACCATTTATAGATTTGGAGAAAGTTTTTGACAATGTTGACTGGACTACACTCTTTGAAATTTTGAAGGTAGTGTGGATAAAATACAGGGAGTGAAAAGTTATATACAGCTTGAACAGAATCATACTGTAATTATAAGTGTTAAAGTACATAAAAGTGGAGCAATAAGGGAGTAAGACATGATTGCAGCTTATCCATGATGTTATTCAGTCTGTACATTGAGCAAACAGTAAAGAAAACTACGGGAATTAAAGTTTAAGGAGAAGAAATAAAATTTCAGTTTGCCAATGACACTGTAATTCTGTCACATATGACAAAGGACTTGCAATTGAACAGACTGTACAGTGTCTTGAAAAGAGATTATAAGATAAATACAAACAAAAGTAAAACAAGAGTAATGGAATATCATAAAATCATGAGATCTATAGGAAATTAGATCAAGAAATGAGATACTAAAATTAGTAGAAGAGTTTTTCTATTTGGAAAAGAAAGTAACTTATGATTACTAAAGTAGGGACTACATAAAATGCAGACAGACAATAGCAAGAAAATCATTTATGAAAAAGCCCTGTATCAAAGTGAAATATGGACATTAAGCAGTTCAGAAAACAAGAGAATATAAGCTTTTGAAATGTAGTGCTGTAGAATAATGCTGCAATTAGATGGGCATAACGAAAATGTAGTGAGTTACTAGTGAGTTGAACTGGGAAAAGAAATTGAAGGTGCATCTTCACTAAATGGAGGAACTGGTTGAAAGGACATGCCCTGAGGCATCAAGGAATAGTTAATGTGGTAATGGAAGGAAATGTGGGAGAAGGGGCAAGGGTAAAAATTATACATGGAGATCCATGTATGAATACAGTGAGCATGTTCAAATGGATGTAGACGGAAATTGTTTTCCAGAGATAAAGAGGCTTGCACAGGATAAACTAGCACAGAGATATGCAAGAAACAAGTCTTTGGACTGAAAACCACTACAACATTAGAGTACATATTAATTCACTTTGAGTAACCAGCCTCGAATCCAGCTCAGTTCATTAGCTGAACCTTTTAATCATAAACCAACCATCCATAAATTGTGATCTCTCAAATCACAGTGGTTTATTAATACATGGATGACACTTTTGTTGTGTGGCCACATGGAACATGCGGGATCTTGCCTACTCATCACTAATAGGGTGCCTACAAGATCCAGCACTCTTGGAATGCTATACAACAATTCAAACAAATAATGTTAGTAGTTTTATTTCTATAAAGCAATTGACAATACTTAACTTAGGAGACTTACATGTAGTAGTTGCAAACAAGGGACGACATGTGATATAATTTATAGTCCTTGATATGTGAACTGTTCAGGCAAGGTGACATCCATCACTGATAACTAATGTCTGTGATCCGGTGTTAATCTGTGCAGCTGAGGCTAGCAGGAGCGGCGTTGATATTCACTTCTTCTAGGTGTCACTCTTGGCATGCTGTGGTCCAGTTCCGTGCACCACTGGCTGCTGTTTCCTCGCCACCTTCTCTGCTCTTGTGTTCTGCAGCTTGTTTGTTCTGTTGCTTGTGGTTATGCCAGAATAGAACATTTAAGATCTACCCAATTTAATATTAAATGCATGGTGAAACTCAAAAGGAATGCCAGCTATGTTTCCTCAGTGTGTTAGTTAAAAGAAGAATAAACATATCCTCGAGTCAGAGTGCAGTAGAAAATACATACTCACTAATCTGTATCTCATGCCTTGAGCCATCACCTTCTGTTACAAAGGAACATTGTTCTAATGACATGGTACATATATCTGTATTCTGCCATACAAGGAGAGCCTTGTCAAAGAATTATAAAACACATGTATAGTGTACCCAAGGAATGACTCCTCAGATCAAGAGACTGAGCGGGTATTGCAAACAAAATCAACATCATAAGTAGGGGCTGAGACTAATGCCAGCCCAATTTCCTGAAAGGTTGGTAGATTCCTATGGAGACATGACATACAATGTATTTTACCCCCATCAACAAAGATGAAAATCCTTTTTTTAATATTGTTAAAGACAATCAAGACCTCCAAAACCTGTATGTGTACTGCATTCCATATGATATGTCTTACATGGGGCAAACTGTTGGAACTGTGAATGAGAAGTGCAAGAAACATTAGCTGCACTCCTGACTATAACAAAAAATCAGACATCTGTGACTGAACACGGCCTCAGATATAATTATGATATGAAATATAATGGGACTAGTATAGTGATACGAATACCAACTGTATAAGACAGAATAATTAAAGTGTCTATGAAAATAAAGATATCAGAAAATCTAATAAATTGGAATGAAGGTTTCAATTTAAACAAAGCTTACAGTCCAGCACTCAATTTATTAAGATCTCACTCGCAAATGAAAATCAAAAGACATTGTGGGGAGTTGAACTTAGCTATAAATCAACAGTAGTTTCCAGTCCAGATGGGGTCCAGGCAACAAGTATACACAATGATACAGCTTATAGTTGCTGAAGAAGATGACTGGGTCAATCATGAAAATATTGTCTTAGAATGGAATCAACAACTTGGCTGAACATGTGTGAGCACACAGTTAACCCTATTAATATTAACTGCCCTATAAATTCAGCTATCA
The DNA here is from genome assembly GCF_023897955.1 of Schistocerca gregaria. NCBI lineage: Eukaryota > Metazoa > Arthropoda > Insecta > Orthoptera > Acrididae > Schistocerca > Schistocerca gregaria. The sequence goes on from NC_064922.1 coordinate 468,010,093, forward strand.
ATCTGCATTTTATTAAACTGAAATATTTGTCTGTATGAATGACATAATTTTTGGTACCTAAATCTTGGTAAAGACATAAAATTTGCCACCCAGCATGGGCCTTGACTCAGTTTTGTGAAGGAGAAACTTACTGGAGACATATACTGCCTTTAAAGTCTTGCACATGTAACTATAGATGCCAATGTCAGTTTCTGTCAAGCACCAAAATCACACGGATTGCATACATAGGATGTCATAACAATTTGTACTTTTTTTTAAATTTCATATTTTTCCACTCGATCGTTTGTGGCAATGTAATTATTTTGTAATCCTGCTATCAGTATTGTCCTTTATTGTCAGTAATTTATACTTTTAGTGCCTGGAATTAATATCACTATGTGTTCTGGGGGGGGGGGGGGGGGGGGCAAATTACGACAGGAAACAAATCCATCAACAGAAGTATCTGAGTCTGTTAAATATGAGACATATTGATGACAGTTATAGACAGGCATGTAGTAGAGCAGGTACACCATGTGAAAATGGAGACACAAAAATTGCTCTAAGTTGTCTCAGACATGACTGTCGGGATAACAGCTATTTTTTGTTAAAGCTACATAATCAAGTGGTACATTAATTCCAGTACATTAATTGCACATTGCTGAAGTCTACAATAACATTTGATGGATGTGAAATTGTTTCACTGCCATTCAGTAGTTATGACAACATATTCCCTCCAATTCAAACTGATTTTAGTCCCTTCCATGCAGTTATATTACCTGCTAGATCTGCTGCACTGTTATAACAAGAGATGTGGTATAGTAGGGAGGAAATGCAACTTACTTAATTTAGCACCAACAATTGGCCTTCACTTCTGTTGAGCTTGTGTGACACATAGCCAGAATGAGTTTTTAATTGAATCAGTGCAAAAAACAATCACTGAGACACCAATCATTCATATCTGAGAACTCTATTTAATAAACTTGCACTATTTCCCATTTAAAAATTAGAAATTAAGTTTGACTTCTTCATTTTACAGTATATTCCAAGCAATGTGAGATTCACCACTCAGTTCCCACTTATCAACTTCCCTGAAAAGCATTTGGGTTTTTAGAAAAATGTCTCATGTAGTACCTACATCTAAAACACATTTAATTGCAAATCTCTGAGATTATCTCTGATTATTAAAACATGCTTGCATATGCAAAGGAAATGTATGTCACTTGTTTCATGTAGGCCTTTTGTATAACAAAGACAAAGAAGCACTGTCAGTAACCTAAAGTTTATATTAAAATCATTCCACAATACAAAATTTTGTCTTATAGTTTGCACACAGATTGAGAGCTGATAAGAGATCAAGAAACTTCTGTAAAATGCAGACAGTGAGTTTTGATGTACATAAAGGGTATCAATAGATAAATATCTTTAGGTAATTAGTGTCATGACATTGGATCCAGACTCCATTTCCTTAGAGAACAAATTGGTAAGTTGTCAGTTTATAATTTCCCAAATGTATAATCCAGCAAGATATGGTTTAGGAACAGTATTCACAATACTTTGGTTTCAGCTCAGAACATTAAAAAATTATATTTATATTTCACTGCAGAAGCATTTGATTGCTAAATCATCAAATAAAGAGGGGAGTGTAAATTACAATAACATGATCAAACATAAAGTTCACTTGTACCTTCTTAAATTAAGGTCAGTATTATGCAACTTTAGTTTATTTTAGAAAAATGATGAAAGGTATTTAAATTACACAATCTGTGGTAATCCTTCTTATTGGTTTAAGTTATCAGCAGACTGTATCCATCCTGCATCCTTGTGGTCATTTCTGATATTTATATCAAGTTAGTGGTTTCCTGTTTCCTTTTTTTGTGAAGTAAAAGCAAGAACTTCAATCAGAGTGACCAACACATAGTTACTGAAGCCATGCAGAGTACTATTGTCATTTTTGTTGTCTGTTTTTGGTCTTTGTGCTACGCACAACATTGTCCACAGGTATAAAATCACCTTGCATATTACTGTCATTTTAAGTAGTTTTCTAATATGTGTAAACCTCTTGGCAATAATACTACAAGTGAACAATTGCTGTTAAATGGTGTGTGTATAAAATGTCTGTGTGGAGAGCCTCTACAATTCTAATGTCTGACGAACTATGAGAACAATCAACTTCCCATATTGTCAGAAACTTATTCAAGAAAAAAACTGCAGATAATAATACTAGAATACAATTGCATGGAGTTTATTTTTTGTGTTTGTGGACATTACATAGTAGCTCTACAATTGATGTTACCTCTAGAGTTGATATTACCTTGTATCCATCTAGATTTATCCATTTTATTTTCTGAAATTTCTAAGTAATGCCCTGAAGAGCATAACACAGCTTCAACATTCCATTTTAATTTCCTGTGTTGATAATGTGAGTTCATTTTACGTATGAGGATATTTCTGATGTGATGGAGAATATTGAATGAGATATGTTCATGCTCAAGATTGTGTCCAACCAGCAAGATAACACATTCGCAGCTGTTTCAACTGCAACTAAATTTACCCTAACTTACAGCTCTATCCCCCAGAATATAATATGAATATTACAAATGACCATAGCTGGATAGTCCTTTGTCCAGATTGGATATTTCTGTCAAATAGCTGTGTAAGTAGCATTTTACTAGAAGTATTCATATGCAGATCATGTCTACATCTATGTTCAAAATCTGCAAATCACTGTGAAGTGTATGGCAGAGGATACTTCTGATCATACCTGCCATTAAGACATTTTCCTGCTCCATTGACTTATGGAACATGGGATAAATAATTGCTTAAATACCATATTGTTCTCTGTAATTAGACTAATCTTATCTTCCCAGTACCTGCAGGAGTTATTTGTAGGAGTGCTATAGTATATTCCTAGAGTCATTACTTAAAGTTGGTTCTTGAAACCTATTGAATAAACTTTCAGTGACTCGTTGATTGTGTAGTCATTAGGTCCTATGTTTTTTCAATTTTTGAAGTACAAAATTTTGCATTTCTGAACATTTAAAGCAAGTTACCAATTCTTGTAACACTTTGAAATCTTATCAAAACCTATCTGAATGTTTGTACAGGGTTTTTCAGAATGGCATCTCTTATGAAAAGTCTGAGGCTACTATTAATATTGCCTTCAAGGCCAATAGCAGCAACCATACAGAATGGGTCCCAACACTCTTCTATGGCTTCTATGGAGCACATAAAAAGTTACTTCTGCATCTGTCAATGACTCTCCATCCAAAACAACAAGATAACATGCTGTATTCTTCCTGCCAAAAAATCCTCAATATAGGCACAAACTTTGCTCGATATTCCATATGACTGTACTTTCAATAACAAGTGTAGTGTGCTACAGAGTCAAATGATTTTTTTGAATTCAAGAAATACTGTGTCTACCTGACTGCCTTGGTCCCTGGCTTTCAGGATGTCACATGAAAAAAAAGCATGAGTTGGGTGCCACTTGATCAGTGTTTCAGAACTCATGCTGGTTCCCATGAGGAAGGTCATTCTGTTTGAGATTGTCATTATGTTGGAGCTCAGAATATGTACTATGATTTTACAATAAATAGATGTCAAGAACATTGGACAGGTGTTTTGTGGATCACTTCTGCTGCCCTTCTTGTAGAGAAGTGTATCCTGTGTTTTCTTCCAGCCACTGGGCATGGCTTTTTGTTCAAGGGATGTATGATATGTTATGGTTAAAAGAGGAGGTAACTCAGCTGCAAATTCCACATAGAAACTGATAGAGATTTCTTTTGGGCCTGACGCTTTGTTCAGTTTTAATGACTTCAGCTGTTTTTCAATGCCACTGAGATTAATATCTATTTCACTCATCTCTACAATGATTGAGAATTAAACTGAGGGAATATTCCTGGATTTTCCTTTGTAAAGGAGCATTTGAAAACTGAGTTCAGCATGTCATGTATGATGCGATCAACTAAGGGCTTGTGGGGGAAGAGCTGGTTTGAGAATGTTTTTCCACGTAAGTTACTTACCATTTGGTACCCCTCTTGTGATATGCACTGTATGCAAACCTTGAACCTGCACATGCCTCTCAGCTTGGTGTGACAAGTGGCAGCTACTAATTATGATACATCTTGTATAGAAATCTTACAGTTGTCACTCCTGGCATCCCTCTGAGCTCGGTGTCCACGCAGTGGCTTGTCACATCTTTTTTTATGCCTTTGAAAAAGCGTATGATACTACTTGAAGGTATAATATGCTTTGATAACTCCACTCATGGGGCTTCTGAAAACACCTTTCTCTACTTTTATGGTCCTTCTTCTGTGTGTATTATTTTAGATAACAAATCAACAGTGTTTTATCAGGCCAGAAAACAACATACCTCAAGCTAGCATTTCGAAAGCTTTCCTGCATTTAATAACTGTAGATAGAGAGATTTGCACAAGAAGGACTCTTGAAAAGTACTCTTTATTTATTTACAACTTTTCAGTTTTTAGTTCATTTTCTAATCTTGTAAAAGGTGCACACTGGCTGCAGATTTCTTTCAGGAAGCTGGAGGAATAAGCACTAAAATCTGGTTTTAATTATTCAAAAGAAAAATCAATTCCTGTGATTCTTATTCTTCTTTTAATCTTAAACTAATTATGGAATGGACATAAACAGTGAATATTATTCTAGTACATGAGCTGATATGCTGAATCTATTAGTTACTCAGTGTGCAAGGCATGCTGTAGTGCTTTACTTGTGAAAGTATTATGATATGTTCAGACCTTTTTATATATAAGGTACAATTGGTCCCAGAAATTTTCTGTGTGATGCTTAATTTAAAAGTAATCTTTTACTTTTAGATTGACACTATTGTGTCTTATTCTTATATCATACAAATTCCATGAGTGATGAGGCCAGTTGCGATCTAAGGGGGGGACATAGTTTACAATTGGGTGTGGTGAACATTAATTTTTTTGCATCTCAAGGTTAGAGTAAATTTCTTGTTTCATTGTTATGACTCCTCTTTTGTCCTGGTAGTGAGGTATCAGTGCCTCATTACAGTTACCATCTTTCTTCCTCAGGAAATGTAGAGTAAAATTATGGTTTAACATCACACATTCAGCTACACATTAAATATCCATACTATTCTCCCTGTGTTTTAGCAATATATTTTAATGCAGGTGAACTGAAATAATAGTAGTTCATTTTAAACAAGAATGTATTTATTTGATAGAGGTTTCCCTTAGGTCACTTCACTGTGTACCACAAGCAGCTTCCCTTGCATGTGCCAAGTTGGACTCACCAGTGGCAAATTCTTATCCTGAGCCACTGATGCCTGCCTTTCCCTATCCATCATGAACTATTCCACACTCCTCTCTTCACCTCCTTTAGTTGTTCGCCTTACCCCCTCCACCCACCACACTCGCACACATCCATCAAGCTGCAATGTGTGTGTGTGTTTCATTTATCTGTTAGCTTCAAGAAAAACTTATATAAATGCAAAATATGCTATGGGGACGTAACTCCCTGGAGTCACCTGGAACAGTTTCACTGCCCTGAGGTAGCTCGAGAAACCTCTCTGGATCTGCATTTAGTTCACTCTGATCAATATTCTTGACAACATGCTTTGTATCTTGTAGGACAATAAAATATATGTGTATGGAAACGTATGACCTGTTAGTTGTTATGATATGTAGCTACTATTCTGAGTACCATATTTCCTACAATAAATTTCAAACTGACAGCACAATAACAAATGAGAAGGGAATAAGAGTGGTAACCACTAAGATTCTGAAGCTCGAGCAAATGAAGCTTGCCTTACAGATATACAAAAACGTATCTAGTATAGATTTAAACATTTTCTTGTTAAATAATCATGTGTTTATGGAAAACTGGTTGAGTTACTTTTAGTGCTTTTCAAAAGATTGATTTTTCAATTTTTTTATCGCTTTCTAATCACAGTGTTTATCTTTAAACTGGCTCTTATGTATACTTTTGGGAATTTAAAATTTCAGTGCTGTCTTCTAGCACAAATGTAGCACTAAATCATTCTGTTATATTTGAGTAAAAAGTTACAAGGGCATTATGTGGCTTTTTATCTTTTTTATCTCAGTCCTTAAAAATTGCAATTTTCTGAAGATTTTAAGTACCAATATAACATTTATTGATACATCCTGGAGTGTATAAATCATTCATAGGAGCTTACAACTGCTTTATTCATCAAAACAAGTCAGATGCCCAACATCCATGGTAGCAGGAAGTGAAATTTCTATTACAGAAAACTAGTTATTGTGCAAGTAATCTGACTAGTATGCTGGCAACAGGTGTGCTTACACGGTGATGTACCTAAAATATATGGAAAAGAAATATTGCTACTCACTGTAAAGATGATGCATTGAGTTGCTAACATGCACAACAAAAAGAGAATTAGACATTTAGGTTTTGGCCAAAGCTTTCATCAGAAAATAAAACACATACACATTCATTCACATAAGGAAACATACCTTATGCATATATGACTGTCATCTCCAGCAGCTCAGAATGGAATGGCATTCTGGTACAAGCTGATGGAGACAGCACTCATGTGCGCATGAGGTATCTTGCTTGTGTGAATGAATGTCTTGTGTGTTTCCTTTTCTGATGAAAGCTTTGGGTGAAAGCTAAATGTGTAATTGTATTTTCGTTGTGCCTGTCTGCAACTCAATGTGTCATCTTTACAGTGAGTAGCAACTTATCTTTTCCTTATATTCCTGATATTCCAACTTGTTTCCAGTGTTACATCTAAAACATACATAATATGGGTAATGCAGTGATACACACTAAATAGCATTTATTAAAATAGTTTATACAGAATGAAAAACTCAGCTTTGCATGATGAATGTTACTTGGCTCTGTAGTCAGTGTGATAAGCCAATGTCACACATTGAAAGAGCACGATCTAATCTATAGAAGTTCAGTTCTAATAGTTTATAAGTCTGGCTCTGAATGAGAATATCACTTAAATACTCAGTGGTTGCTGTGAGATGATCAGTCTTTCATAGCAAGATGATCAGTCTTTCATAGCAGCTGGCTATAATGGCAGCAACTGATGATCTGTGTCAGCAGGTAATAACTGTAGAGCTGGTGCTGGCGATTAACGGTGACAGGTACTGTGCAAACTGCTGAACCACAACTGGCCAAATTTGATGCATATCCCTGATGATCCATGACAAACAAAATGATGTCCATATACATTCTACTTTGCAGAAGAGGAAAGCAGTTTCAGCTATCAGCACCAGCTGCAGTGGCTGACATAACTTGCAGCAGGTGGCATGAAAGAGGTCTTGCGACAGAAAGCATAAACAGATCCCAGTTTAGAAGCACCATCTAGGTGGCAACACATACAACTGAGTGATGCCTGATTTAAGATTGCAGGCACAGCAGCAGTCAATACAGTAAATAACAAAGCAAGACAAAACTATTTTCAATATTATTCACAGGGCTCAAAATCTTTTGCCTAGTTGTCAACTGATATACATTACATTTCATTATGGTACATTGCCTGAGATTAACAAACAAAACATATAACTTTAAACACAGCAACAGAAAGCCACATTAATTTTTTGTTTGTTGCAGTATGCTGAAACACCTGAATTTACAGATAGAGGTAAGCTCTAGCTCTCCTATGACCTGCATTATGTTGTCATAATAATTTCCTAATTGTCCTCGAAGCAATAGAAATAAAAGTAACTGATCTGCTGTTGTTGGAATGTGTTAATCTGTTACTTCTCTATTAGCGTAGATATCATTTAACACAATACTGAATATGTTTTCAATATTCTCAACTGTTCTAGGGTGACTGTGGTATTTTCCTGCTTTCAGAAACCATTGTGACATTCTCTCATTCTATTAAGATAATTCTTTCTATAATGGTTGCTAACATTGGCATTGTAACTGCTATGACATAAAGTAAAATCTGTTGTAAAGATACCTTTATGGTGCAGTTCCTAAGCACATCATTAGATGTACTAAGTTAAATACAAGTACACATAGGCTTTCGCGGGCAAGTGCTCTACCATCTGAGCTACTGAAGCACGACTCACGCCCAGTACTCACAGCTTTACTTCTGCCAGTACCTCGTCTCCTACCTTCCAAACTTTACAGAAGCTCTCCTGCGAAACTTGCAGAACTAGCACTCCTGAAAGAAAGGATATTGCGGAGACATGGCTTAGCCACAGCCTGGGGGATGTTTCCAGAATGAGATTTTCACTCTGCAGCGGAGTGTGCGCTGATATGAAACTTCCTGGCAGATTAAAACTGTGTGCCCGACCGAGACTCGAACTCGGGACCTTTGCCTTTCGCGGGCAAGTGCTCTACCATCTGAGCTACCGAAGCACGACTCACGCCCAGTACTCACAGCTTTACTTCTGCCAGTACCTCGTCTCCTACTTTCCAAACTTTACAGAAGCTCTCCTGTGAAACTTGCAGAACTAGCACTCCTGAAAGAAAGGATACTGCGGAGAAGTTTGGAAGGTAGGAGACGAGGTACTGGCAGAAGTAAAGCTGTGAGTACCGGGCGTGAGTCGTGCTTCGGTAGCTCAGATGGTAGAGCACTTGCCCGCGAAAGGCAAAGGTCCCGAGTTCGAGTCTCGGTCGGACACACAGTTTTAATCTTCCAGGAAGTTTCATATCAGCGCACACTCTGCTGCAGAGTGAAAATCTCATTCTGGAAACATCCCCCAGGCTGTGGCTAAGCCATGTCTCCGCAGTATCCTTTCTTTCAGGAGTGCTAGTTCTGCAAGTTTCGCAGGAGAGCTTCTGTAAAGTTTGGAAGGTAGGAGACGAGGTACTGGCAGAAGTAAAGCTGTGAGTACCGGGCGTGAGTCGTGCTTCGGTAGCTCAGATGGTAGAGCACTTGCCCGCGAAAGGCAAAGGTCCCGAGTTCGAGTCTCGGTCGGGCACACAGTTTTAATCTGCCAGGAAGTTTCATATCAGTGCACACTCTGCTGCAGAGTGAAAATCTCATTCTGGAAACATCCCCCAGGCTGTGGCTAAGCCATGTCTCCGCAGTATCCTTTCTTTCAGGAGTGCTAGTTCTGCAAGTTTCGCAGGAGAGCTTCTGTAAAGTTTGGAAGGTAGGAGACGAGGTACTGGCAGAAGTAAAGCTGTGAGTACTGGGCGTGAGTCGTGCTTCGGTAGCTCAGATGGTAGAGCACTTGCCCGCGAAAGGCAAAGGTCCCGAGTTTGAGTCTCGTTCGGGCACACAGTTTTAATCTGCCAGGAAGTTTCACAAGTACACATGCTTTATTTGCAGCTGTAGCTCATTTTTTTATTTTTAATAACATAAAGACATTGTCAGCAACTTATGTCCACCCCCTTAACTGAGTGGTCAGCTTGTCTGGTTCCCACACAATTGGCCCGTGTTCGATTCCCAGCTGGGTTGGAGATTTTTTCCACTTTGGACTAGGTGCTGTGTTGTTCTCATCATCATTTCATTATCATCAGTGTGCAAGTCACTTAGAGTCATGTCAACTGAAAAGACTTCCAGCTCAGCAGCTGAACATCCTTCTGGTGATTGATGCTGTACAATCATTACATTTTATCTTTCAGATACTAATTCCTAGGTAAAATTTGTATGTAGGCATAGAACAGTACAGTTCAGATATCACTTGTCTTTTTCTTCATACCTGAAATAAATCTCAACTCTATTCGTGGATAAACTGTAGATGATATTATTCTGTTACCACCATTCCTATGAACATATGTATGGAATGTGTACTTGCAATAAAGGACAGGTCAACTTAACCTAATATCTTAAAATACTTGATTGCCCCATACAACAGCAAGTGTAAGCCAAGTAGAACCTCCAAACACTGGTTGTACATCACAGGTAAAGTTGAGATGGAGTCCACGAAAAACATTTGGACCTCCAATCAATTGCTGCTTATTAAATTGACCAGCAAGGTCAATATCAATGGCTTTCAAGCTGTGATAGACAGGTATGCTGCGCCGCCAGCGACGACGCCATGCACGTCGCAGAGGCATTGCTGTGGCACGTTAACTTTACCAACTGTACACCTGCATATCGTGAACCTGTCTTGCTTAGACTTCTCAGCTGACCTTATTTCTTGTGGAATGAACATCTGCATTTTTTCTAGTAATGTGGTGCCTTTGACTAATGAAATTATTGTTTTTGGTGTCCACATGGATGGGAAAGTCAGTATTTTTAGTTTATGGAATGCAAAAGACAAAGGGGCAAGGAGCCCACTCGGCTAGCCAAGTGCTCTAATGCTCTGCTTCCTGGTGGATTAGTGTCAAGATCCGGTGTGCCGGCCAGCTTTTGGATGGTTTTTAAGGCAGTTTTCCATCTACCTTGGAGAATGCTGGCTGGTTTGCCTTATTCCACCTCAGTTACACTGTGTCGCTGATTTCTGCACAAACACCACAAACACATATGTGTATACCATAATTACTCTACCATGCAAACATTTGGGGCTACACTTGTCTGGTATGGGGCATTCCCGGGGAGCGGGGAGGGGCGGGGGGGGGGGGGGGGGGGGCACTGAGGGCCGATCCACACAGTAACCCCTGGGTTTGGAGTGGTGCAGTGGTGGGGTGGGTGGACTGCTATGGCCTGTTATGGGATTGTGAACCACTGAGGGCTATAGTGGAACGAAGTCATTTCTAGGTCCTCAGTTTAACAGATACATAATAATAGATATATACATACATACAAGGGACAAGACACTTTAGCAACAAGGCTGCACAAAACCACAGGTCAAGATGGGCATAGCAGAATAATATGAGAGAGATACTAATAACCAAATGATAATATAGATGAGGTCTGAAAATAAGAAAAACCAGAAACTGAAAAGAGATCAAGAAGTAGCTGTGAGACATAAGGCAAGAGTAGAGATGACATCATAATGTGAGCATCAATGGGAAAAGAGAGAGAGAGAAGGCATAGTTTGTAAAATAAAACAATGGAGCCAAAAAATACAACAAGGAGATAAAAAAGAAAAAAATAATAATATGCTGAGGTGATAAAAGTCATGGGATACCTCTTAATATCATGTTGGACCTTCTTACATGTGACGTAGAGTAGCAGCATGGTCTCAACAAGTTGTTGGAAATCTCCTGCAAAAATATTGAGCCATGCTACCTCTGTAGCCATCTGTAATTGCAAAAGCATTGCTGCTGTTAGCACCAACAATTCTATGCAAACACTGCTGCTGATGGTCATTAAGGAATGCGGTTGGCCACTGTGTTGTATCCGGTGAGAGTTAATGCCTGAAATTTGGTATTCTTGGCACTCTCTTGACAAAACAAATCTCAAAATAATGAATTTCCTAACAATTTCTGAAATGGATAGGAGAAGTGACACATTGATTTTTGTTTGAATTTGCTGGATCATATAACAGACAAAGAATGACATGTAATATAGAAAAACACAATGCAGTATAATATTGTATTAATATGTTAGCACATTGTGAGAATATAACCAACTAATTTCACTATTGATTGGTATTATTGTCACATTATAGCATATCAATACTATTTGTCAATTTACAGATGTAATTTAGCCTACTAGGTAATCTTTAATCTTTAATAGTGTCAAGTTCTTGCACTAACAGCCTTGGTGAATCTTTGGAATGATTTTCTAATACCTGATGAAGTCTTGTAGATTCCTGTATAATTCTCTGTAATGACTTTTGCTTCAGTAATGAGAGTCATTCATTGATAATAATGCTCTGTAAGTTCCACCATGAAAGAGTGCTCCCACGGATGTGAAAAGAGTAAGTTGTACATTAACAGGACAAAGCAGGCACTGTGGGCTACTTCTGTAAAGTATACTAACAATATATCATTACTAGTGCTGCTCTACTGACACTCATACAAAGAAAATTATTTCTAGATTAATTTATATATACTAGTGGATAAATCATGTAAATACAATAGCTTTTTTTTAAAGCCACTATCATCTACTGCTTTTATCTAATACTTAAAACTATAAATTTATATAACTTTACATAGACACTTTCAGCTGTCTATGTACTGATGAAGTCAAATCTTTTTTCCTTTATTTAATTGTTTCATTTCTTGCTACAGTGTAAGAGTAAACCCAGTGCACTACTTGACGTAATTACAGCTCAATGCTTCTTTATTCTCAACTAAATTTAGCTGCATAACATTATATACAGTAGACATCATCTTCTTTTTATCATAAGTCTTTTGACTGATTCCCAGCTCTCCCTCTGCTTGGATCTATTAGAAGCTAATTTCTACATTTCTGCATAGTAGACATATTGGTACCTAAATAGAAAAAAAAATTTCAGCAGCTTTTATACCAGATCTGTAAATTAAGGAACAAGCAATGCCCTTCATTTTAACAATTTCTGTATGAGCCACACACAGCTCATTCAGAATTGTTACTCATAGTGCAGTTGAGATGACAACACATAGCTCAAACAGTAACCAGTCAGCTATTAATGCATGCTTAACTTCTTCTGGCTTATTTCCAGCGCATACCAAGTTTTAACCTGCATCCAGCAGATGAATGTTCATCTGAAACTCTGGTTCTTTTCAATGTCTCCCAAGCCACATACTCCACTAGCCCAGTTAGGCAAAATACAAATTGACCAAATTTGTCATGAGCCATTTCTTCTAAAGCCAAGGTTTAATAAATAGCTTCTGTTGTACATTTGTTTGCATGCCCATCTTCTATAGCAGCTGTTAAAACCAGTAATCAAGGCAGAAGATCAATAATATATTCTGTTGTGTTTGATAATGGCACATGAGGGCAACAGGATACATTTGCATTGAAAATTGTCAGTTTGAATTAAATCTGTGACACTCCTCATGTTGTTGTTGTTGTTGTTGTTGTGGTCTGCAGTCCTGAGACTGGTTGGATGCAGCTTTCCATGCTACTCTCTCTTGTGCAAGCTTCTTCATCTCCCAGTACCTACTGCAACCTACATCCTTCTGAATCTGCTTGGTGTATTCATCTCTTGGTCTCCATCTACCATTTTTACCCTCCACACTGCTCTCCAGTACTAAATTGGTGATCCCTTGATGCCTCAGAACATGTCCTACCAACCAATCCCTTCTTCTAGTCATGTAGTGCCACAAACTTCTCTTCTCCCCAATTCTATTCAATACCTCCACATTAGTTATGTGAACTACCCATCTAATCTTCAGCATTCTTCTGTAGCACCACATTTGGAAAGCTTATATTCTCTTCCTGTCCAAACTATTTATCGTCATGGCTACACTCCATACAAATACCTTCAGAAACGACTTTCTGACACTTAAATCTATACTCGATGTTAACAAATTTCTCTTCTTCAAAAACACTTTCTTTGCCATTGCCAGTCTACATTTTATATCTTCTGTACTTTGACCATCATCAGTTATTTTGCTCCCCAAGTAGCAATACTCCTTTACTACTTTAAGTGTCTCATTTCCTAATCTAATTCCCTCAGCATCACCCAACTTAATTCAACTACAGTCCATTATCCTCATTTTGCTTTTGTTGATGTTCATCTTATATTCTCCTTTTAAGACACTATCCATTCTGTTCAACTGCTCTTCCAAGTCCGTTGCTGTCTCTGACAGAATTACAATGTGATCAGAGAACCTCAAGGTTTTTATTTCTTCTCCATGGATTTTAATACCTACTCCAAATTTTTCTTTTGTTGAGTTCACAGCTTGCTCAATATAAAGATTGAATAATATCGGGGAGAGGCTACAACCCTGTCTCACTCCCTTCCCAACCACTGCTTCTGTTTCATGTCCTTCTACTCTTATAACTGCCATCTGGTTCCTGTACAAATTGTAAATAGCCTTTCGCTCCCTGTATTTTACCCCTGCCACCTTCAGAATTTGAAAGAGAGTAATCCAGTCAACATTGTCAAAAGTTTTCTCTAAGTCTAAAGATGCTAGAAACGTAGGTTTGCCTTTCCTTAATCTAGCTTCTAAGATACATTGTAGGGTGAGTGTTCCAATATTTCTACGGAATCCAAACTGATCTTCCCCTAGGTTGCCTTGTACTAGTTTTTCCATTCGTCTGTAAAGAATTCATGTTAGTATTTTGCAGCTGTGGCTTATTAAGCTGATAGTTCAGTAATTTTCACATCTGTCAACACCTGCTTTCTTTGGGATTGGAATTATTATATTCTTCTTGAAGTCTTACGGTATTTTGCCTGTCTCATACATCTTGCTCACCAGATGGTAGAGTTTTGTCAGGACTGGCTCTCCCAAGGCCGTCAGTAGTTCTAATGGAATGTTGTCTACTCCTGGGGCCTTGTTTCGACTCAGGTCTTTCAGTGCTCTGTCAAACTCTTCACACAGTATTATATCTCCTATTTCATCTTGATCTACCTCCTCTTCCATTTCCATAATATTGTCTTCAAGTACATCGCCCTTGTATAGACCCTCTATATACTCCTTCCACCTTTCTCATATTACAATGTAACAAATAACTGAAGTTTATATTTCAATGACACATCTTCAATATTCACCTTGCAGTATCACATGGTGTGTGAGGTTATGAAACCTATCAAAGTAGTGGACCTACCCAGACTCCATAACACTTCCCCAAGAAGCCATTTTAACTGCACATTACACAACGGAATCACTATCTTGAAATGCCCTAATGTAAAGGGTGAGTCACTAACTATTGCCACCAGGAGTAACTCCAAAAGAACAATAGTAGCTGAAAAGTTTGTGGGACAAAAGTTGAATGGGACAAAGTGGACCATAATTCAATGTTGGTTTGTTGTTGTTAGGCGCGGTCACTTCAGAGATATGAAGGGCAACTATGTTTTTTAAAATGGGATACTATAGTTTGTTACTTATTTTCTGATAGCGGCTATCGAGACGAATCCAATGATGTGTAACAGTAAGGTCTTTGAAGGTCAACAAAGGTCAAAAAGGTGGCATAAACATCCATCCACAGAAGGTTTTTGAACTGATGACCATCGGTATCAATGCAGTGCTGCAATATTCTTATCAGGGATTGAGGGGTATTCCTTATCACATCGGCACTTATCGAAGCACATGGTTTGACAGTTCTCTCTCACATACCTTCAGGTGTACTTCGAATGTCTTTATAAACAATGTCTTTTATGAATCCCCACAGGAAAAAATCCAGAGGCATCAAGTCTGGCAAACGAGCCAGCCATGACACATCTTCTCCGCGTCCAATCCAATGATTTGGGAATTGTCTCTGCAACTCATTTCTAGCCATCAACAATAAACGTGCCGTACACCTATCATGTTGATACCACATTATGTTCCTTGTTCCTAAAGGTATTTCTTCCAATAACAGACCTAATGTTTCTTGCACGAATGTGATGTACTTCATACCATTAAGACTTCCTTCGATGAAATAGGGGCCTATAATTCTGTCGTCAAGAATACCACACCATACATTTACAGACCACAGTTATTGGTGTGCAACTTGCTGCAGCCAACATGGATTTTCAGTTGCCCAATAATGCGTGTTATGCAAATTAACATTTCCACGGTTCATGAATGTAGCCTCGTCAGTAAATAAAATAACATTAATAAATGTATCATCCCTCTGAATCTGAAGTTGAGCCCATTGGAGAATTCAATGCGAATTCTTGGTGGAGACTGATGTAAGGATGATATTTATGGTGAATCAAAACATGAACAACACTACTCTGGCTCATACCTGACTCCCTTACGATTTGATGTGAACTAACACAAGGATCTCAAACCACAGTGGCAAGAATACCAATTTTTTTTCCTCATTAGTAACTTTCCTTTGCACTATATGTTTCTGATGTGTTAAAGATCCAGTTGTTTTCAGTTTATCATACACATATTTAAATGTATGACATGTAGAGTGAGTACATTGAGGATATCTTTCAGCATATAAGTCTCTAGCTCTCACTGAATTTCGTTGGCATTCCCCATAAATGAGAAGCATATTGACTCTTTTTTTGAAGGAATACGTCTTTCACATTCACCTTATTTGACGATACTAGTCTCACCGTTCCCATTAGTGTTGTATTGCAAAACCATCGAATGGTGTTTACACGTCAATGGCACATTAGGTGGATATGCCATATTCAGTGAATATTTACTATTTGCACAATATAGAGAGAGAATTGTGTGGGCATGTGCTTTGATAAGTGCCAAAGTGATAAGGAATACCTCTCATTCCATGATAAGAAGATTGAAACACTGCATTGATACCAATGGTCATCACTTCCAATACCTTCTGTAAATGAACATTCATGCCACCTTTTTGACCTTTGTTAACATTCAAAGACCTTACTGTTACACATCATTGGATTCATCTCAATAGCTGCTATCAGAAAATAAGTACCAAACTATAGCATCCCATGCAACATTTGTCCCACAGGCTTTTTAGCTACTGTAATACTTTTGGAGTTATTCTAGGTGACAACAGTTAGTGACTCACCATGTAGAATCATAAGGTGTAAAATTGCAATAATCCTGTTACACAAATATCCATTCAATCTATAGAATAAATCAGTCAATTGAAGGGAACTACATGCTCCTTCTAATAATAGTGCAAGTGAAACATATACAGATTATTTATTACACTGACCAATTCCAAAGTATTAGTATCAGCATTCTATGAAGAAAGGAAGTTAATTCTTGATGACATCTAACAAGGTAGGCAAACAGAGGGATGGCTCCCATATCCTAGCTGCACATTAAATCCTTAATCCAATACAACCCAATGATTAATGTAGAAACTCCAGTGGTTGGGAGAATACCAGAATACCATATCAAATGATACTAAGGCATGAAATGGGTTCAGTGGAGCTGTGGTGGGTTCATAGTGGATAGTCAGAATCTCACTTATCAGGACTTGACCACACCAAGTGCCACAATATCTCAAACCAGTGACCTGTCTCCATCCATCATCAAACCAAGAGTGTCCATTTTTCTTTGACCACCTCACAGTTTGTACCAATCTGACCATAAATGTCAATCTTGAAAAATGTTACTCTTTTCCACCAATAATGTGTCAGTGGCACATTTAACAAATCTCCACCCCGGAATGTCATGTCACAGGCCAATCAGAGCACATCTACCTTGCTAGTTTGCACTAGAAATTCCTGTCTGATGACAGCCAGCAAGGGACAAATCAAAGAGTAGTTTGATACCTCTGAATTTTCCACAACTTTACTTTTCCACCATAAATTGTGATGGCAAAGCAAGCACTTGAAACTGTTGCCTTCAGCCACCTGAAGCGACGAGACATGCCGCTAACCTCAACTTACTGAAAAGGTCTGGTAGGCTCCGTGAGCTTTCACTGGTGGCCACTTGACACATGCAAGTCAGCACAAAGCTTGGAGTGCCCATGACACACCTGCTGCATTCAGAGCAGTGTGCAGGCCATGCATTTCTCACTTATTCACAGACTGGAAGTATTAGCACCTTTTCTGACAACCACTAAAATTTTCTCAAATACATTTCCCCGTAATAAGTCAATGTAATGAGACTTTAAGTAAATGCAACTGAAGCATCCTGCCTATCACCTTTCTTGACAAGGGGCAGATAAATTTAGTATAAATAGAAAGAGTCAATCCAGATGGCTTGTAACCTTCCAAGGTGTATGTTATATCATTGCAGATCATACAGAGGACATGTTCACTTTTTCCCAATCTAATGCTTATCTCATTATATCATGGCTTCATTGTTTTCTTCAGGGGTGATGAATGCTGGCTTAGGTTTTGATTATGAAGAAGCTGCAATTATCTTTATAAACTGAAGTGGCTGATGCAAATAATATCAGTTATAAAATCATTTTAACAAAGTTTTTTACTTATATGTTTTGTATTTTACCTCCAAAATAATTTTCTAAGAGAGAATAGATTTCATATTTACAACAATTACTTTAGAATTTATTTACAGAAAAATTAACAGCCAACTGCCTACAACCAACTGGAATTGCTCTTCCACCACACATGGCACACAATAAAAGTGTGGTACAATTTATTGAAAATTAACATTCATATTATTAGTAAACAAATTACTTGATATGCCTTTCTACAAATTTTGGATGTTATTGTTGTTGTGTTTTTCAGTCTTACGAATGGTTTGATGCAGCTCTCCTTGATACTCTAACCTGTGTAAGCCTCTAAATTTCTGAATACTACAGTTTTTATCCCTCCCTCCTATCCCTCCCTCCACCCATTCAACATTAAATCAATCATCCCTTAATGTCTCACAACGTGCCCCATTAACCAATCCCTGTATTTAATTTTAATTATGAACAGTCTCAGTTGCACCGTTTACCTAGAATTTACCTAGGTTTCAGTCAGGATAATCCAACCTACTTCAGAATAACAGTATCTACTGTTTGTCCACAGTGGACAGTTCATAGTCTAGTGGCTAGTGTTGCTGCCTCTTGATCACGGGGTACCGGATACAATTCCCGGCCAGTTTGGGGATTTTCTCAGCCCGGTGACTGGGAGTTTGTGTTGTTCTCATCATCATCATACAGACAGTGGCTAAATTGGACTGTGAAAAAATGGACTGTGAAAAAATTGGGACTTTGTAAGAGTGCTGTTGACTGCACAGTTGAATGCCTCACAAACCGATCATCACCACCAATCCCTGTATTTAGTCAACTTACACACAAATTTCTTTTCTCTGTAATTCTATTCAGTACCTCCTTGTTAGATATATGACATATCCATCTAATCTTCAGCCTTGTTCTGTAACACCACATTTCAAAAATCTGCCATATTCCTTTTGTCTGAACTGTTTATTGCCCATGTTTCACTTCTGTATAAAGCTACAGTCCACACAAATACTTTCAGAAAAGAGCTCTTCACACTTAAATCTATATCTGATATTAACAAAGTTCTATTCTTAAGAAATAGTTTTCTTGCCATTGCCATTCTACATTTTACATCCTTTCTACTTTAGCTTTCATAAATTATTTTACTGCCTAAACATCAAAACTCTTGTGTTACTTTTAGCATTTCAGTTCCTAATCTAATTCTGTCAGCATCATCAGATTTAATTCAGTTAAATTCCATTACCCTTATTTAGCTTTTGTTGATGTTCATCTCATATCCTCCTTCCAAGACAATGTACATTCCATTCAATTACTTGGCCAAGTCCTTTGCTGTCTCAAACAGATTTACAATTTCATTGGCAAATGTCAAAGTTTTTATTTCTTCTTTCTGAAATTGAATTCCTTCTCCAAATTTTTCCTTGGTCTCTTTACAGATCGCCCAATGTACAGACCGAACAACATCAGGGATAGACTACAAACCTGTCTCACTTCCTTCTCAGTCAGTGCTTCTATTTCATTCTCCTTGACTGTTGTAACTGCTATCTTGTTTTTGTACAAGTTGTAAATAGCCTTTCACTCCCTGTGTTTTATCTCTACTACCTTCAGCGTTTCAAAGAGAGTATTTCAGTCAACATTGTCAAAAGCTTTTTCTGACCTATCCTCTAAGAGAAGTTGTAGGGTCAGAACTGCCTCACTTGTTCCTACATTTTTCTGAAATCCCAACTGATATTTCCAGAAGTAGGCTTATACAAGTTTAAACTGACAGTTTAATAGTATGCACACCTGTATAAATGGAAGGAGGTAAGCCTGAAGGCTTGTAGCCATCCATGACTGGTTGTGGCACCCACATAAAACACTAAGACATGTAGCATGGAATGGTATAACAGGGATGGAAGGAGAATAAACACTCCACTTTCAACTACAGAATAGCCCTCTCCTGCACTCAATTGGAATAAGTGTAAACCGGTCTAATGTTGATGGTACACAGTATCTTGCACCAGCAGACCTAACAAGTACAACAATACCAACAGAACAAGGAAATGCTGCTAGTCAATTACTAATTGATTAGAGTTACAATTCAATACAGAGTTAATCAGCTAGGACTCTGCCCTCACTGTTTACTGTTTTGCAAAAGTGGCATAAGTTCTGTTCCTACAGCTTTACAGTCCAAGCTATTCTTGTTTAATTAAGTTACAATTTCTGCTTCTTTCAAGTAGAAGAGCAATGGACAAACTTTCTGATAATCTGTAAGACCTATTGATTACTCAAAGATGTGATGCATATAATCTCATGCACTGGAATGATAGGTACAAAGGATGAGTTGACCATTAAATTGGTTACTACAAACATGATGAACAACAAGTCTTGGAAAATGAAGTAAGAGGGGAACAAAACAGGTTTGTATTAAGTGCATTACTGAGAAAATGTGATACAAGTTACACCATGGAGAGTAAAGTTTTGGGCACGTAAATGACATGCAAATTATCTAGCATGTACCACTGAAATATCACAAGTGTGGCTATTAGGTTGACTGATGTTATGCACATATATAATTTAGGTAAATAAGACAGTATTAAACTAGTATTGTAAAGACATCTTATGTTACTTCAAAAGAGACAGCAAACAACACGATACTAAAGTAAGTTGTTGGTTTATAAAGTACAAGTAGATATGAAATGGGCACATTTTATCTATCATGGCAGCTGGTTAGAGTTGACTTTGGCAAGATTCTTGTTACAGACATGAGAATTTCCATGTCCTAATGTGCACATTTATGAATAATATATCTAAAATGATTTTACTTCTCTTGTTAACAGAGACATTGTGCAGTTGTGCAGAGTCTATTGTAAAGAAAACAACAAAAGTTGTAATGTACATTGAGACTTTTGTTTAGTATATCAAATACATTAGAGGTGCATGGCATTGTCACATGGTCACACAAAAGAGTATGGTTCACTACACTTAGGTTGGTGTTTCTTTTCACAGTGTGGTGAATCAGAGGGCTGTGCACTGCTGTATGTGGTGTTGGAGTAAGGAGGCTTATCATCTCCACTGCTGTTGAATTAGGTGCAAAGGGCTGAACAGTCATGGGCAGCACATCCTAGGACAGCACTATCATGTACAGCAGTAGCAGTTGCGCAACTGCGTCCATCAATTGTGGCAGCTGGCACAGACAATAGGATTATCATCTGGTCCCTGTCCTCTCAGCACACTGGGTCTCACCCAGTCCAGCAATATCTGTGGAGTTAACATGTCTGTACTGAGACAGAGAACTGCTGAGAACTCATGAGCAATAGCATATGAAATTAAGTAGAATGGGGTCCACATCCGTGTACCCCATCTAAGGCACTGTCATTGGAAGTAAGTATTGCAGGGGTCTCATAAGGAAAAATATGCAGATTCCCTGGAAAGCCCAAATCTGCAGAGCTGCAACCTGGATATTATGAAACTCTCCAAACGGAGAAAGACAATGGCATGATCCCAGCATTGTGCCTCAATACCAGAAATTGAGATTTACTGCCCTTGAAAGTAAGCAGTTTGCCAGGTAGCCTTGATTAATCAGCCACCAAAGGCACTGTCCCTTCTGCCACTTGTATTTACGCCAGCATGGCGTTAGCACACACCTGGGCTCCATCCATTGTCTGGTCACTGCCACCATGTAAAACCTGGATTAGGGCACATTTCAGACTACTGCTCTTGTTGCAGTGCTGTCTGGCTGGACCTGCACAATACTACAGCTATTCATTTAGATTCTCCACAACTAGACAACAACATGATGTGAGACACTAGAACTAACATAAACAAAATCACTATTACTAATTCTACAGCTATGTCCTTAACTAAGTCATGGCTGCCTAAGACATGTACATATCCAAAAATTCACATATTTTGAATAATTACCAGTAAAATTAAAATTGTAGCTTGGTCCTGTAAATGAAAGTTATGTGGTTAAAGACAGAAAAATACACATCTTCTTCTTCTACCTTGTTGGTGCTTTGTCTTTGGTTCAGATGTTATTGTGGAGAAACCTAAATAGAACATGTGTCAAAAATCTCATTAGGAAATTTCTTAATCTAAGCTGCTGTGCAAAAGGGTCAACTGTTCCTGGATTAAAGCAGATATGGACATTGGTGTATCATTTCTTCTTACTTACAATACTGCATACTCTCTCCTCCTACAATAGAAGTAAAACTCATTTCTATTATATATGATAAATGCCAATGCTCCTTGCCATCACACTACACAAAACAAAATTTCGATTCTCAAGGCATGGGTCCATGCAGTGGTGGCATGGATCTTTCCTATATCAGAACTGAACACCCTGAAAATGCACTACACAGATATCCACATCACATGAAAACAAAATGAAAATCTGCTCGCTGTAGACAAAAAATCTTCATCAGTAGTACCTACAGCAATCAGATGGTTCACCCCATTGTTGCATCCAGCTCAATGATAGATGCTTTACAGTTGCTGTAATACCAAGTAAGCTAGCATGTCTTCTGCATCATTCTTTATAGCAATGGCTGGCATTCCTTCCTGGTACATTCTAACAAGTAGACACATTAATTAGAACCCTACATTTTACTGGTTGCTACCACACAACATCTATTTAAGTGGGTTGTAAACATATGTCAATATTCACAAACACAAGATTTGTAATAGAGATTGGAAGGAAAAATATCAAAAAATTTCCTGCTTAACATAACTGTAATCTATGCTATGAATTCCTATGGTCTAATACTATCTTAGCCAATGAAGGGTTTTGGGTGACTGATGTGGTGAATGCCCACAGATTTCCCTATTCATGACTGTTGTTAAGCTTAGATGGGCTCTTCTTTGGAATTGTTTCTCTTCTGTCAAGTGTTGTATTGGTGATCAGGTCTGCATCTTCTTTCAGTCATGCTCTTTCACTTAGCATGAATCAGAATTCTTGCAGAATATTTTAAAGGATTCAATATCATTGCCACATATGCCAATCAGTATTTGTTGATGGCATGGTGGGAGCTTCGTATGGCAGAAGCACCACTACACAGATCAAGGAACTGGTTCTTTTTGACCAGATCCTCAAAGAATTTGACAGTACTTTTAAATCTTGAGGTGATCAGATGATTTCATGTTTGATGAATCCCTTCTTCTTGGTTGACCAGCAGTTCACCAAGGATGCATCCCTAAACTCTTTGTACAGTGAGCACATTGTCAAAGTTGTATACCTTATTTCTGCAACACTTACCTCAAGGTACCAACATACAAATTCTAGTTTGCACACGAGTGGCCACTATGAAGGAAGTGAGAGGACAAACTGAGAAATGAAGGTCTTCAGGTGTAGAGTATTCCCATTATCTCAATAGTTCTGGAATTTTCTAACAAACACAAAGTGTTTAAAATCAAACCAAACATAACACCTGTACAGCCATGTAATGATGTTCCTGACAGACTGTCTGGTACTGACTGCAAACTCATAATTCATGCATCACTTACTATAGGACTCACCATATTTCTGATCAACATCTATACTCTGCAAACCACCACGAGGTGCATGGAAGAGTGTACATCCCACTGTACCATTTATATGGGTTCCTTCCTGTTCCATTCATGTATGGAGTATGGGATGAATGATTGTTTGAATGCCAATGTATGTGCAGTAATTATTATAATCTTATCCTCCTGGTACCTATGCGAGTGATACATTAGGGGTTGTAGCATATTCCTAGAGTAATCATTTGAAGCTGGTTCCTGAAACTTCATTTAGAGAATTTCTTGGGATATTTTACATCTCCTCTCCATGAACCATGGACCTTGCCGTTGGTGGGAAGGTTTGCGTGCCTCAACGATACAGATAGCCGTACCATAGGTGCAACCACAATAGAGGGGTATCTGTTGAGAGGC
Organism: Schistocerca gregaria; assembly: GCF_023897955.1. Classification (NCBI taxonomy): domain Eukaryota; kingdom Metazoa; phylum Arthropoda; class Insecta; order Orthoptera; family Acrididae; genus Schistocerca; species Schistocerca gregaria. Next base: position 468,033,731 of record NC_064922.1, read on the forward strand.
CAGAGAAACGTGGGTTCCTGAAGAGGGGCAGCAGCCTTTTCAGTAGTCGCAGGGGCAACAGTCTGCATGATAGCCTAATCTGGCCTTGTAATACTAACCAAAATGGCCTTGCTGTTTTGGTACTGCGAATGGCTGAAAGCAAGGGGAAACTACAGCCGTAATTTTTCCTGAGGGCATGCAGCTTTACTGTATGGTTAAATGATGATGGCGTCCTCTTGGGTAAAATATTCCAGAGGTAAAATAGTCCCCCATTTGGATCTCTGGGTGGGGACTACTCAAGAGGACATCATTATAAGGAGAAAGAAAACTGGCGTTCTACGGATCGGAGCGTGGAATGTAAGATCCCTTAATCGGGCAGGTAGGTTAAAAAATTTAAAAAGGGAATTGGATAGGTTGAAGTTAGATATAATGGGAATTACTGAAGTTTGGTGGCAGGAGGAACAAGACTTTTGGTCAGGTGAATACAGGGTTATAAATACAAAATCAAATAGGGGTAATGCAGGTGTAGGTTTAATAATGAATAAAAAAAATAGGAGTACGGGTAAGCTACTACAAACAGCATAGTGAACGCATTATTGTGGCCAAGATAGACACAAAGCCCACACCTACTACAGTAGTACAAGTTTATATGCCAACTAGCTCTGCAGATGACGAAGAAATTGATGAAATGTATGATGAGATAAAAGAAATTATTCCTGTAGTGAAGGGAGATGAAACTTTAATAGTCATGGGTGACTGGAATTCGTTTGTAGGAAAAGGGAGAGAAGGATACATAGTAGATGAATATGGATTGGGGCTAACAAATGAAAGAGGATGCCAACTGGAAGAATTTTGCGCAGAGCATAACTTAATCATAGCTAATACTTGGTTCAAGAATCATGAAAGAAGGTTGTATACATTGAAGAACCCTGGATCTAGAAGATATCAGATAGATTATATAATGGTAAGACAGAGATTTAGGAACCAGGTTTTAAACTGTAAGACATTTCCAGGGGCAGATGTGGACTCTGACCACAATCTATTGGTTATGAACTGTAGGTTAAAACTGAAGAAACTGCAAAACATGTGGGAATTTAAGGAGATGGGACCTAGATAAAGTGACTAAACCAGAGGTTGTACAGAGTTTCAGGGAGAGCATAAGGGAACAATTGACAGGAATGGGGGAAAGAAATACAGTAGAAGAAGAATGGGTAGCTCTGAGGGATATAGTAGTGAAGGCAGCAGAGGATCAAGTAAGTAAAAAGACGAGGGCTAGTAGAAAGCCTTGGGTAACAGAAGAAATATTGAATTTAATAAATGAAAGGAGAAAATGTAAAAATGCAGTAAATGAAGCAGGCAAAAAGGAATACAGATGTCTCAAAAATGAGATCGACAGGAAGTGCAAAATGGCTGTTTTCAGTATGACATGTGAGAAAATTGCAGGTTGGGTTTCGCATGAGCGATGTTTCTGAAATCCATGCTGGTTGGCATTGAGGTGGTTATTCTGTTCAAGATACGTCATGTTTGGGCTAAAAAAAAAAAAAAAAAAAAAAATGGCTCTGAGCACTATGGGACTTAACTTCTGAGGTCATCAGTCCCCTAGAACGTAGAACTACTTAAACCTAACTAACCTAAGGACATCACACACATCCATGCCCGAGGCAGGATTCGAACCTGCGACCGTAGCTGTCGCGCGGTTGCAGACTGTAGCGCCTAGAACCGCTCGGCCACTCTGGCCGGCTGTTTGGGCTCAGAATAGGTTATAAGATTCTACAACAAATTGATGTCAAGGATATTGGATGGTAGTTTTGTGGATCACTTCTACTACCCTTTCTGTAGACAGGTATCGCCTCTTCATTTTTCCAAGAGCTGGGCAGGTTTTTTGGTCAAGGGATCTATGATACATTGCAATTAGAAGGGGACCTAACTCAGCTGCAAATCCAGTATAGAATCTGACAGGGATTCCATCGGTCCCTGGAGCTTTGTGCAATTTTAATGATTTCACTTGTTCCTCAACACCACTGGCACTAATACTTATTTCATTCATCTTTCCATTGGAAGAATCTTGCATTGCTCTCCTGTCAGCCAAATGAATTTCACTCAGTATGTGTTTATCTATAGCTCTGTGCTTTGTTTGACACCTATCATGCAGTAATCTTGGTTTCTTTAGAAGTATCTTCACAGTGATTGTCAAACATGGAGGTTCCCTCCCATTACAAACTGTTCTACTGAGTACATAGCAGTCTAATGCATAGTCAACTACTGTTTTATGCCTGAACCAAAGTTCCTCTGCATGGTCCTACCCTGTGCTTAAACTTTCAAGTTCCTCATTGGGATATGACCCTACTGAATTTTTAACTAGTTTACTGAACATATAGATTTTTCTGCTTGTTTTAGTTGTACTTTGTAATCATTGTTGGTACTTTGTAATCATTGTTGCCCCAACTGCATCATGGGTACTAACATCATTTTTAATGTGGACATCCTGAAAGAGGTTGGGTCTATTTGTTGCCATTAGATCTAGTATATTTCCATCATGAGTGGGGTTCCTATCTCTTCTAGGTAATATTCAGAGAAGGCAATTAGTAAAATTTCACAGGATGTTGTATCACACTCTCCACTAACAAAACTGTAATATTCCTAATTAATTGTTTGATGATCAAACTCTCCACTGATGATACAGTATGATTGAGTAACTTAAATACAAGTGAACTGATGTTTTCTCTAAAGTTGTGGGTTACATCAGGAGATGAGTCTGGTGGGCAGAACGAGGATCCAGATATCATTTTAGGCCAGACCTGATACTGAGTCTTGCCCAAACAATCTCACATGCAGCTTCAATTTCTACCTCAGGGGATATGAGGTTATTGTCTACAGCAGCAAATACACAATTCCCATTTGCTTAGCCTTTTTATATACACTTAAATTTTCCCCAAAAATCTCACTGCCATCAATTTCAGGTTTCCACCAGCTTTCTGTACCTAGTATTATATGAGCTTCACTGCTTTCCATGAGCACATCAAAGTCTGGTGCTTTATTGTGAATGCTTCAGCAGTTTACTGTTAAGTTTTTTTATATTCTCACCAATGAGAGGCATTTCTTTTCAACTTACACTGATACTTCTGCATTTGCTAACCTATCATTATGTGGGTTGGATGGAGAGCTGCCTAAGCTAAATAACGCATGTGTGCACTCCACACACAGTCAGCTACCTGATTAGCACCCTCAGATGTGTAGTGCACACCTGGCCTATTTAGGTGGACCCTACAGTTCTCAACCCTATGGTGCAAGTCCAGAAATTTGCAGCCTAGCTTGTCACAGATGTTTTGCAGTCTCTGGTCTGGTGCTTCCACTCAACTCAGAAGTAAAGGGGACAATGCTGCAAATTGTGAGCGCCAACCTTCTCTGTCAGTCTCTTGATGTCTCAGAGCACATCATATCAACTGATCCCTTCTTCTAGTCAGGATGTGCCACAAATTCCTTTCATCCCTAAATTCTATTCAGTACTTCCTCACTAGTTATACAATCTACCCATCTAATCTTCAGCATTCTTCTGTAGCACCAGATTAAAAAAGCTTCCACTCTCTTCTTCTCTAAACTGTTTATTGTCCATGCTTCACTTCCTTGCATGACTACACTTCACACACTTCCAGAAAAGAATTGCCTAATATTTAAATCTATATTCAGTGTTTACAAATTTCTCTACTTCAGAAATGTTTTTTTGCCATTGCCACTTTACATTTTATATCCTCTATATTTTGGCCATCATCAGTCACTTTGCTGCACAGCTAACAAAAATCCTAATCTAATTCACTCAGCCTCACCAGATTTAATTCAGCTACATTCCATTATCCTTGTTTCACTGAAGTTGATACTTCTAAAGAAACCAAGATTACTGCATGACAGGTGTCAAACAAAGCACAGAGCTGTAGATAAACACATACTGAGTGAAATGCATTTGTCTGGCAAGAGAGCAATGCATGATTCCTCAATGCAATGGCACTTACAAGTCCTTTGCTGCCTCTGAGAGAAGTGCAATGTCATCAGCAAACCTCAACATTTTTATTTCTTCTCCATGAATTTTAATTTCTACTACAAATTTCTCTTTGGTTTCCTTTGCTGCAATGTACAGATTGAATGACACTGGGTGTAGGCTGCAACACTGTATCATTCCCTTTTCAACCATTGCTTTATTTTCATGTCTCTCGACTCTTAAAATTGCTAAGTGATTTCTGTACAAGCTGTAAAGAGCCTTTCACTCCCTTAATTTTACTCCTCCTACCTACAGAATTCCAAAGAGTGTATTCCAGTCAACACTGTCAAAAGCTTTCTCTGTGTCTACAAAAGCTGTAAACTTGTGTTCACTTTTTCTTAACCTATCTTTTAAGATAAGTTGTAGGGTCATAATTGCCTCATGTGCTCCTACATTTCTCCAGAATCCAGACTGATTTTCCCCAAGGTCACCTTCTACCAGTTTTTCCATTATTCCTTAAAGAATTTGAGTTATTATTTTGCAACCATAGCTTTTTAACTATTTATGGGTGGTCAGTGGTTTTGTATGGTGTGAAAAGTTGAACTTTGAAAGTGAACACCGTGAACAAGTTGGAAGCATTCAAGATGTGATTATATTGAAGAATTCTTAAAATTCCATGTACAGCAACGAAAACAAATGAAGAAATCTTGAGAATAGTAAAAGGAGACTGCTAACTGCTATTGCAACATAAGAAACAAGCTTACTTAAGGCACATGATGTGAAATGAAAGGTATCATTATTCTTAAATTGATAGTTGAGGGGAGATTGAAGACAAAAGAGGAATTTTTAAACTGATAGTTGTAATGTTCATCCTGTCAGCACCCGCTTTCTTTGGAATTTGAATTATTGTATTCTTCTTGAAATCGGAGGGTATTTCACCTGTCTCATACATACTGCACACCCGATGTGACAGTTTTGTAATGGCTTGCTTTCCCAAGGCTGTCAGTAGATTGGGCAGAATGTCATCTACTTCCAAGGCAATTTTTTGACTATAAGTCTTTCAGTGCTCTGCCAGATTCTTCTTGCAATATCATATCTGCCACCTCATCTTGTTCTACATCCTCTTCCACTTCTGTAATATTGCCCTCAAGTACATCTCCCTTGTATAGAGCCACTATATACTCGTTCCAACTTTCAACTTTCCCTTCTTCATTTATGACTGATTTTCCATTTGAGTTCTTGATATTCGCACAGGTGGTTCTCTTTTCTCCCAGTGCCTCTTTAATTTTCCTGTAGTTGCTATCCATCTTGCCCCTAGTGAAATCTGCTTCTAAATCCTATATCTTTCCTCCAGCCATTCCTGCTTAGCAATTTTCCACTTCCTGTTCATCTCATTTTTTAAACGTTTGTATTCCCTTTCACCTGCTTCATTTACTGCATTTTTATGTTTTCTCCTGTCATTAATTAAATTCTGTATCTCCTGAATTATCCAAGGATTTCTATTAGGTCTTGTCTCTTTGCCTACATGATCATCTTCTGCCTTCACCATTTAACCTCTAAAAGCTACCCATTCATCTTCTACTGTATTCCTTCCCCTTATTCTAGTTAGCTGTTGCATAAATCTCCCTCTGGAACTCCCAACAGCTTCTGGTTCTTTTAACTTATCCAGGACCCATCTCTTTCATTTACTCTCTTTTTGCAATTTCTTTAGTTTTAATCTACGGTACATAACCAATAAATTGAGGCCAGAGTCCACATGTGCCCCTGGAAATGTCTTACAGTTTCAAAACTGGTTCTGAAATCTCTCTATTACTATTATATCATACCACAAACAAAAGCAGCTCATATATCTTGCACATTCTTTCTGTTACTTGTTAAATTTTTTTTTTTTTTTTTTTTTTTTGGCGGGGGGGGGGGGGGGGGGGGGGGGGAACCAAACAGCAAGGTCATTGATCCCATAGGATTAGGGAAGAATGGGGAAGGAAGTCAGCCATGCCCTGTTAAAGGAACCATCCCAGCATTTGCCTGAAGAAATTTAGGGAAATCACAGAATATCTAAATCAGGATGGCCAGATGTAGGTTTGAAACATCGTCCTCCTGAATGCAAGTACACTGTGCTAACCACTGGGCCACCTCGCTCAGTACTTGTTAAATGTTTCAGTAATCAATAATAATTACATTACACACTGCTGTTGGCTCACCAGGATGTGATGCCCTATGATGTGATATAGCGTGCCAGAAACAAAGTTTCTCCAGGTCTCATGGCTTTAGTGTTACCCCCGCTAGCTTTTCTGACACTAAACTGTGACAGTGTCATCTGTGTTAGGCAGTGTCAGCCCTTCAGACGATGGGGGAGCAGGTGTCAGATTGTCACCATGGCTATTCCAGCTCCTTCACCCTGACTGTGCAGATTCACTCAGTGGGGAGTAGGAGCAAGTTCAGCATTGCCGATATTGCCAACAGACGCATCTGTTGGTCTCATACAGTGTACACCAATGCTTCGGGCACAAGTGTAGTGGGAAAAGTGTCTGCAGAATCCAAGGTCATCAGTGGCATACATTGCCAGGATCCCGGCCACTGTTGTAGCAGGACATTGTCTAAGGAGCAGAGCATTCTCACTAGGCAGACAGCTTGATGACAGCTAATGTTGAATCAGTGTTGGTGCTCCAGTCATACTTCATGAGTATCCAGTGAATAACAGTGATTTGCAGTGAAGTTGAAGTCATCCAGCAAGCAAACTCCGTTCCCCAGTGGTCGTCTGGCAGAGTCTCTAAGCAGGTTATCTGCCAGTAGAGTCTCAATTTGGCCCTTGGGCCCATTGGTGCTCCATAAAGGACCATGTGACAAGCAATCCTATAGAACTATTGCTAACTGATGTTGATGGCTGTGCCATTGAATGGTGATTGAGTGATGATGCTTCTCAGGAACACACACGCAGTAACTCAGTCTACAGCAGTCACTGAGTTGATATCCTGGCCTGGGAGAGGGCTATTTATACAGACCTATTAATACAGACCATGATCCAGCATGTTGTGCAGACACCCCAGGTGTCATATTGTCTCCCTGTTGTAGTGATGAAGGCATCCCATGTCTTGATAATATCACTGATTCCAAACAGTTTGTCATACCTGTGTACTCGAGTCAGAAAGGTTGGCATAACAGTGAAACATCTACTTGCTGCTTTCTCCTATGGTTATGCTGTCATTAAATTGTGACCAGCAGGAGCTGGCTATCTGTCACTACACTTGGCATTCTTACCTTCAGTTTATTACATCTAATAACAGGTATACATTTCTATTCATTTATTGCTAAGTGATTTTCCTCCCTCAGCTTGATAAACCCTTCTCTGTAAGTGGGTGGAAAAGTTTGACGAATTTTAGGTGCAACAAACATGCCTGCTTCATGTGCCATCAGCCATGTTAGCCATTTCCTCTCTCCTACTCCACATGCACCACCACTCACTCCCTCTTCTTCCATGCCCATGGAATTCTCTCTACGCTATTTTGTTGCCTCCAATCACATACCTAAACTCTGCATTCTTAATTATTGAATATCATATTGCATATATATAATCACTTCTTTTATGAACTGATGTGACCCCTGGTTCTGAAACCTACCATATTTTTTACATCTTTTGTTCATTCATATGTTCATTACTATGTACATAGTATATGTTCTCCTGCATCCCCATGACTGTTATTAAGATGGCTGTAACTTGAATTTTTAGTTACATGTTTGATTTATCTGCTCTATACATTCAATTTTAGCTCTCTCCAAACCAAAATTTCATACCAACCATATTTTATAATTGTGTTCTAGGTGCAGCACACTGTTCTACTAAAACTCATATGAAAGACTTAAGTGATGTTACCATAAAGAATATGTGTGGAAAACCAAAGGATGTAATTATTGATATTTTATCAGAAGATAAATCATACACTGTAAGTAAACAGTACACTATACTCCATGTAAAAATTAAGTGACACAGATATTTCAAGTATTTATATATGTAAGTTGAATTACATTTATGAGAACAGATATAAAATGAAATATGCTTAAATCTTTATCAATTTTTTGACATTTTTCTAAATATTTTCAGTATTTACCTTCAAAAGTAACTGTGAAAAGATGTGCTGGACATTGTATGTCGGGCATGACATGTATTCCAAGAAGGAAAAAAATGACACCAATTGCAGTAAGTAAATTATGGGTTATATTTTGTACATCATAAGCAACCCTAAAATTTATAGCATTATTTCTCACTATATACTTCCTTTATGCTACTACAAAGCTCCTGAAATATCAGTGTTCAAATGTTATGCACTATATTTCACAAGCCTGGCCTCGCTTTTCAAAATTGTAGATGCAAATTTATCTCACTTCTGGAATCTTGAGTCTTACCTTCAGTTTATGGCATCAGATAACAGGTGTCGACCATAAATAACACAACACTGTACCAATCGCATAATGATGAAGAATATTTAAACATGTGGAACAAGTGAAGAACTAAATTGATGAGCTTATACATTATTACCACAAGCTTAATAGCATGTTGGACCATCTTTGCAACACAATACAGCAGCAGTTCTGTATAGCATGAATCTGACGTGTCCTTGGCATTTCTGCAGTTATGTGGCTACAGGTGCTTATCCACAGGCGATACGATTCCTGTAAATTATGGGATGGTGGTTTGTGAATGCAGAACTGGAACTTGATAGCATTCCAGATGTGTTCCACCACGTTCAGGTCAGGCAAATTTGATGGTGCAGACTTCAACATGAGTCATTATCATGCTTCTCAATGTCTTTAACATGATTCTGACCTTGTGATACAGACAGTTTATTCTGCTTGAACATGTCATTGCTGACAAGGAAGACACAAGCTTGAAAGGATGAAAGTGGAGCGTGAGATTATTCATATATATAGTCCACTTATCCAGAAGAATGTAGGTTGCAGTAGGTACTGGGAGATGAAGAAGCTTACATTAGATAGAGTAGCATGGAGAGCTGCATCCAACCAGTCTCAGGACTGAAGACCACAACAACAACAAACAACATAGTCCACTGCTGTCAGTGTGCCTTTGATTACTATCACAGGTCTCCTGGAAGCCCAGGAAAATATCCATTGCAGCATAAAGTTGCCCCATTGGCCTTCATCTATGGCATGGTGCATGTCCCGAGCAGTCATCTGCCCGAATGATGGCATATCCAGGCACAACCATCAGACCAGAGTAATAAGAAATATGACTCATCTGATCAGGCAAAATGTTTGCATTGATACACAATCCAATAGTGATGATCCCGTGACTACCGCAGATGTGGCTAAGGATATCATGGGATCAATGTGGGAACACACAGTCAGTGTACTTCGTCATCAGATCTACCACAGACTGCTGCCTATCTTGCTTTACAGAGTGGACAAGCCTCTGACCTCCTCGTTCTGTGATGAAGTTTTCACACATTATCACCAACTTGGGCTATCACTGTCCTCCAGTCATTTTCATAGCTGCTATGACCATAGCCTAGAAACAGCTGATTATCTATCTCATTTCTGAGATGAGATGCTCATTCCCATGTGCTGGACCTAGACTTTGATAACAAAGTCACTTACATCAGTGCATTTACCTGGTTGAGGACCATATCATTACTAGCATGATTCCCCTTTCATCTTCACTCCCTTGATCCTTACTGTGTCACATGCCTGCAACATGACCATGTGGGAATTAGTCTCGCAGGGGACAGTAGTCATAATGTTTTGGTACACCTGTGTATGTCAACACAGAGATCGAGCTAATGGGAACTGCACCTCGAAAATAAAAGCTGTTTACATGCTGTGAGAGAATGCTCCTCACAGACTGTGTTGTTGGCACCCTTTAAACACTATGGCATGCTTTGCATGAGGCTTTTTGTAGAGCATGTGAATTGGAGGATATTTGCGTGACTAATTACCAGAATCACCCAAAATTCCCAAAACTATATTCTAACTCCTACATATAAGACAGAGTTACAGAATAAAAGTGTTGTAACTGAAAAAAGCAAAAACATTAAAAAACAACACAGGTAGGTTTAAGGAATACATCTTGTAAGATTGCCACTTACTTTTCACAGTTTTATTTACTTGAAACTTTTTGTATGATTATAGTTTAATTTTGCTAATAATGGAAATACTTATAAAATAAAATTATTCAATAATAGACCTTTTTCAAAACTATTTGTGTGAGTTTATTCATGCTAATGGAAAAACAGGCATCATATTTTAAAGAAATATATTTGTAAATACTCTACAGCAAAGGAAGTCATGGAGAAAGAGTGTCCATTCCAAGAGATATCATAGCCATCAAATTTAAACCCGAAATGAAGCCTTCCCCATCTACCTGCCTTAGGACCAGATAGCGTCCTACAAATGTCTTCTTCCTCAAAACCTGACACATCAGGAACATTAGGCTATACAAAAAAATCTTCATCTGATTCCATCTTGGAATGCAGTTTTTCAGAAACAAAATTTTACATCACTGATAAGTTATCCAACATAAAATTTTACACTATTAGCCAGCACTGATCAACTGATCTGCCAGTGTCAAAAAATATGGATGGCACTGCTCACAGTCACCCTTTGAAAGACAAGCCTTCATATTTTATTTTTTTACATCACCAAAGTATAAATACAACATGTTATGTTTTTGTAAATATCCATTCAAGCGCTAACTTTGCCCATAAAAACTAATTTCAAATTCTAAAACCAAAAATGCTTCTAATAACAAGAAAAGGTGTTTGTGGTTACATTTCCAGAAAATTACATTATTTTCTGAAGTTGATATACAACATTATTTTGTATCAACTGTCACATCATCTGAAAGTATCAAATATTGGTGATTTTTAATGACTGTAGTCTTAGTTCCATATTTAAACAACAGAGTGTGCATTTACTTTAAAAAGATGCTAAACTGCCGTTCAAATCAATTGCTGTTCGGTCACCTCACTTTACTGTCATGGAAATAGTTGCAGTAATTAACAATATATTATACAATATAAGTTTGGAAGGTAGGAGATGAGGTACTGGCAGAAGTAGAGCTGTGAGGACGGGGTGTGAGCCATGCCCGTGCTTGGGTAGCTCAGTTGGTAAGCACTTACCCGCGAAAGGCAAAGGATCCGAGTTCAAGTCTTGGTCCGGCACACAGTTTTAATCTGCCAGGAAGTTTAATATATTATAAGTCATAAGACAGCACATTACCACACATCACGGGAGTTAATACAGCATAGTACTGAGCAGCACGGAAAAGTGTGTGTGTGCACTATTCAAATTAATGTAACATAAGAATTTTTAAAAACTTTAATGAAAATCTTTTATTAAGAAATGTTTATGTACGTGACTATAAACACTGCATAAACATATGAGCATTGCCTTTCAATGAAAAAAATTATGCTGGCTCCAAGTCTAGGTCGCAACTAGATGCAACATGAAGCCTGATATCTGGTTTATAATCAGAAAGTATATAGTTATCCCTATGTGATATTACAAATAAAAGGTGTTATGTAATTTATATTTTTCAACAGCTTATAATATGCAATAGGTCTCATCTCTTATTTTATTTCATACGTTCAGACACACTATTAGATATGTGGCTGACATTTTATCAGATATTTTATTTATTGTTCAGTGTATTGTACCAATGAATTTGCTGCAATATTATAAAAATTGGAATATGTCCTTCATGAAGGAATGCTACAATCCTACAGTAAGAAGGAATGCTACAATCCTACAGTAATAGGTAAATAATCATTGTGGTTTTTTGTAATGAGGTTGACCACATTTTTTTCCCTTGCAACATTTGTGGTTATATCCAGGCAGCTCTATCCCACAGTTATTTTATATTTTTTATGAATTAAATCCTCTTGCATTTTTTATGCATTCGTACATTACTGTGATACAGGCACATTTGTAACTGCATGTCTTTGTAAATTTTCCATACTAAGTATGTAGCGCCCCCTAGTGGCAGCCTCTTGCACCTAGAAGTTCGTTCGTGTGTTGTCAGCCTGACTCTAGCTGCAGCAGGAACACATCTTCTAACACTGTACTATGTGAAGGGTATTTTGTTACCTGCTTATTTTACAGTTTTGATGTGTCTATTACGTTATGGAATGTAATGGGGTGTAACATAATAATGCCTATAGTATGAAGGTCAGCGTGCACTATATCGAACCTAAGTCGTATGAAGTCTCCCAGAAGCAAAAGGGCTTTGCTCTATAGGATTGCAGCAAGTGACACATGGATGTTGTCTCTATGTGTTGTCCGAATGCCAAGGAACACCCACATCAGTGCTTCATAGCAGGACCCACCATGGCACATTAGGGCCGTGTTCACTGTCCTATGCCACTTCTTGACCAAACTGTTGCTCTGGAGATAGTAAGAGGTGGCGCACGTGTGACTGATGCTGCACAGGCAGTATAGGGTCTGTGAAGAAGGATGATTCAAACTGTGGGCCTGGTCTATGGTGATTCATTCCGAGATTACAAAATGCATGATCCATGACTCTATAAATGTGTGCTCTGTTGTTTCTACTGTATATCATGGATGGGTACTGCCTTGACCACATCTCAGTGATCTATCAATGGCCGAAAGCTGGTAACAGATGCCTTCAGATTGAGGAAGATATCCTGCAATGTTGACACGTACATGCTTGAAAAATGGTTTGGGTATCAGAAAGTGTCATGGCTGTAGCTGGGCAAATCAGCAGGTTTTGCTTCATTGACAAGGTAGGCAGCACTGTGCCCAGTGCCTGCAGTCTTGCTTAACCCCATGTCACTCTAACCCATCATGATGGTGGTATTATGATGTTCTGATTTCTGGGTGGCTTAAGTTTTGTAGTCTGTTGAACATTCCCTGAAAGATACTGAGTGGTACTATGGGGACATACTCTGTTTTGGACATGTCACACAGCAGTTTTAGCTCTGTACTGGGTAAGATTCGGCATTTTATTCAAAGATTGTCTGTCATATCTGTTAAGAGTTCACTATGCAAGGGTTGTTGGCTTGCTCTGTGGCCATAAGTTCACAGTTATACTGTAACAAAATTGCACTGATCTGCAAAAGGGAATCTGTCGTTATGTTGTCTGCCCCTCGAATGTGGCGGATGTCAGTAGTGTACTGCAAAACAAGGGTTAGGTGGTGGAAAGGGCAGGGGCTGATGTCTTGAGGCTGATTTTATATTGGGTCATAAATAGTTTATGGTCAGTGTAAACTGTTATGTTGTGCCCTTTTATGTCCTCTCAAAAATGTTTAATGGCAGTGTAGATCACAAGCAGACCTTTTAGACAGGGGAAATGTAAGATTCTTGGAGATGAATCTAGTGGCTGCAGTACATCATTGACAATTTGCCAGTGTCTGTTGTAAGGGTGAGTCACATATTTGAAGTGGAATGGCCTAGTGTGATAGCACTGCCTAGTGATTCTTTGGAGGTCAGGAATGTTTCTTTCATGCTTGCTAGCCATATGACCTTCCTCTTGCTGTGTTTGTCCTTTTTGGCTTGTGTGTCTGTCAGCAATGCTTGTGAAGCAGCCATTTGTGGTAAGACGTGGTAGTAAAAGCTTAGTGTACCAAGGAAATGATGTAAGTCATGGTATGTTTCCAGTAGACGAAGATTCTGGACTGTACCTATATGTTCTACCATGGAGCAGATGCCACCCCCATTCAAGATGTGGCCCAGAAACGTGACCTTATATTGCTCAAGTTGGGATTTAGCCTCATTTATGATAGTCTCTCCTTTACAGAAGGTGTCTAAGACCTGCTCTAAATGAACTGAGTGGTCTTCGAGGGTACTGGAGTAGATCAAAACGTCTAAATACATGTAGCAGTGGGGGAGGCAGAGAGGTGTCCATCAATGAATCACTGCTATGTGTGGGCCACATTATTCAAGCTGTGGCATATATAGGTACTTGAAAAGCTCAAACAGGGTAACATTGATGGTTTTCACAATGTTGTCTGGGTGTGTTGGAATCTGCAGGTTTCAGCTCTCTGAGACTGCAGATGTGTGTGCAAGCTACATTTGCGTGAGTGTGTGTTTGTGCGTGTGTGTATGTCTACTGCTGACAAAGGCCTTAATGGCCAAAAAGCTATAATTGTGTGAACCTTTTTGTTGTGCCTATCACGAGTCTGCATCTCTGCTATTTGGTGAGTAGCAACTTTCCTTCTCTGGTATTGAAATTTGTGAACTGTTAGTTGTGAATGAGGATATTGTGGTCAAGGTTTGTGAAAATCACAGTTAAAGTTTACAATTGATGTTATAATACTACACAATGTATCACATTCCTGAAAAGCATAGGTGATGTTTACAACTGACAATTAAATATGATACAGTATATAATGACACCCACATGAGTTTTGATAAAGTCAAGATGAAAAAACGTGCATAAATTATATGTAAAGTTTTTGAACATAAGTTTTCAAAATGAATTTGTGTGATGCATGTGATTTAGCTCAAAGACAAAGGAAACACAAGGAGTCATCTTATATACATAACTATGAGTACATAAATGGTTGACTTGCACAGATTTTGCAACTTAGCTGACTTGTTGTCCCTTTTTACACTAGCATGCCAAAGACAAACAGTGCAGCTTCAGTATATATCACAAGAAGGACATGAAGTGTAGGGCACTGCAAATGCACATCCTTTTGGGGTGGGAAATATGCTTGTGTGAATGCTTCACAAACTATGTATTCAAACAATGAAAAATCCAGAATGGAATGTAACAATATTCTGAGAAGGAAAGTTGCTACTCACCATATAGCGAAGATGCTGAGTCGCAGATGGGCACAACTAAAAGATTTTCACACTTGAAAGCTTTTGGCCAATGGGCTTTGTCAACAATAGACGCACATACATACACACACACACTCACGCAAAGGCAATTCACACACATGACTCAGTTTCAGGCAACTGAAACCACACTGCGAGCAGCAGCACCAGTGCATGATGGGAGTGGCGATGGGTTGGGGGAAAGGAGGAGGCTGGGGCAGAGAGGGGGAGGGATAGTATGGTGGGGATGGTGGACAGTGGATTGGGGGAGGAGGGGGGGAAGTAGGGAAGGGTGGCAGCTGTGGATGCATTGCTGGTTGTCCATACCAAACCTGCTAACCACCAACAATGCCTCCACCTTGACAACAGCCAGCCAATCCATACCAAGAAGTCACTTCTGTACGACCTAGCCACCCATGGTTGTTGCATTTGCAATGATGAGCAGCCCCTCTTGAAATATACTGAGAGTCTCATTGAAGCCTTCATTGACTGTAATGAAAATGAGCATTTGGCGTCATTAGCTGGGAGGCCCCTTGCGGGGCAGGTCTGGCGCCTTGGTGCAGGTCTCATTACATTCGACGCCACATTGGGTGACCTGCTTGCCAGGGATGAAATGATGATGAAGACAACACAACACCCAGTTCTTGAGCAGAGAAAATCTCTGACCCAGCCAGGAATCGATCCCGAGCCCATAGGACGGCTATCAGTCATGCTGACCACTCATCTATCAGGGCAGACATGGACTGTAACTATCCTCCCAACCTTATATAAAATCCCTGTGCCTTATCTTTCCAGTCTCCCACCACCTCCCAAAGTCCCACCATCTGGCCACAGAGGAGCACTCCCCTCGTAACTCAGGACCACCCGGGACTGGTGCAACTGAATTACATTCTCTGGCAGGGCTCTGATTACCTCTCGTCATGCCCTGAAATGAGAAATCTCCTGCCCACTATCCTTCCCATCCCTCCCACACTAGTATTCCCCTGTCCACCAAACCTACACAATATACATGTCCATCCTTACACAACCCCTGTTCCCAATCACTTACCTCATGGCTCATACCCCTGTAATAGACTTAGATGCAAGACCTGTCCCATACATCCTCCCACTACCACCTATTCCAGTCTGGTCACTAACATCATCTATCCCATCAAAAGCCAGTGGTCTACAAGCTAAGCTGCAACCACTGTGCTGCATTCTATGTAGGCATGACAACCAACTAGCTGTCTGTCCGCAGGAATGGCTCTGACAAACTGTAGCCAAGAAAAAAGTGGACCACTCTGTTACTGAACACGCTGCCAAACATGATATCCTTCATTTCAATGACTGCCTGTGCCATATGGATCCGTGCCACCAGCACCTGCCTTTCTGAATCATGCAGGGGGGAACTTTCCCAGCAATACATCTTACATTCCCGTAACCCTCCTGGCCTAAACCTTCATTAGTCACTGTGCTCACCTATACAGTCCCTTCTCTGTTCCCAATCTAGCACTAAACAGCCGTCATTCCACCACCACACCCAGTCTTTTTATTTCTCTCCTTTTCCACTTCTTCCCACCCCCCCACCCCACCCCACCCCCACCCCCTCTCCTCTGCCCTCAGTCTAACTGCAGCACTTTGCTGTCTGCCACCCCCACCATACTATCCCTCCCCCTCCCCCCTCCAGCCTCCTCCTTACTCCCATACACTCGCCACTCCCATCATAGTGTTGCTGCAGCTCGCAGTGTGGTTTCAGTTGCCTGAGACTGCAGTCGTGTGTGTGAGTTGTGTTTGCATGAGAGAGAGAGAGTATGTGTGTGTGTGTGTGTGTGTGTGTGTGTGTGTGTGTGTGTGTCTTGTCTATTGTTGACGAAGGCCTTAATGGCCAAAAACTATAATTGTGAGAGTCTGCTCTGTAGAACTGGTTCCTGGTGTCACCAAGGGTATACAATGATTTATTTTAGGTTATTTTACTTTTATGATTGTATTCATTATTTGACAACTTACAAAATGTAACACTCTTGTTACAAGATTAAAAAAGAAAGGTCTGGTAATGGCCTTATAGGAGACCAGAACTCATCAGCAAGTCGTAAATGTATCTAGACTATTTTATTGGAATAATTTTAATATAATATTATCAACCACTGTGTTTTTCCAAGGACAGTGTTCTAAAAATGTTCCGAACAGAAAATTGTTTGGCAAAGGTTGTTGGCCAGTAGACTGGTGGTGATTGGGATCAGGATTATGGGAGTTATCCTTGCAACACATCTTTCACTCCTGTAATTCTCCTGGTCTTTATCTCTGCTAACATACTGTCCCCATACCGCCTGCTCAACAGTTTCCCCTACGTCTATCATACCACCTCCTCCCAGTCCATGCTAACTTCATTGTGCGTCCCACCTGACAGACTCCAACGCCCATGTCTCACATACCTAGCCCTGGCACCTGCCACCAGCCCTTCCTGCATTCCAGTTCTGCACATCTGCTGCCTCCCTCTAAGCCACTACCTACCATCCTTGATCCATCCTCCTGCTTCTCAGCTCTTTCTCCCACAACTCACCCAAACTGATATAGTCTCCACGTCAGGCCACCTACAAAACTGCAATCCCAGCATTATGTGTCCAGCCAACACAATGTTGGTGATAACTGTTTATTGTATCTGAGCAATCATAACTGCAATGGGCCCTTCTTGGTGCAATCAAAGTTCTACCATTTTCCGAGAACTTTGAACTTTATGTAAATCCCCTTTTATTTAGTAAATAGTTCCAGGTATAGAAATGAGGGTTTTAGCAAATGATAGTATGCTAAGGGGCATGTACTTCATTATGTAATAAAGTGTCTTAACTCCTGTGGTGATCAACATATTGAAGCAAGAATAATTTTTTAAATAAAATGGTATACTCTCTTTAACAGCATCCTTAAATGCTTAAAAAGATTAGCACAGTGATACAATGCTTGTTAATGTTGAGGTTGAAACTCTTCACAAAAGTATCTGAGAAATGTACTAAAACTGGAAAGGAATGTGGCCAGAGTCAGCTCCTGCAGTTTAAAGACTGCCAAAAGAGCTCTCATGTGAGGCACTGTAGTTAAATGCAGCAAGACAAATCTAGGCTACTAAGATGACACGGTTACAGGGTCATCTATGATTTTTGTGTATGAAACTACAGCAAATGATAGCTTCTTATGCCTCAGCTCAGACTTGAGAAAAGTATTTCAGTTGTGGTTGTGTCTCCAGGTTTTTGTGGAGACAACTAGTTTTTCGTCAGGCAGTTTTCCATTTAAACCCTCCCTGTTTCTGCTTACTTGTCAAAGCTAAAACAAAAATATCATTCATTCATACTTCCTCATGATAAACAGCCCTAATCCAGGGAAAAAATAAACTGCTGTGATAACTTATTTAGATTCAGGAAAAAAATACTTGACCTGTCTTTTCCTGGAAACACCTGAATACTTCCTGAAGTAAACCACCTGCTGTTGGACAAATGGGTGTATAAATACTACTTGAAATTGTAACTAGATTGGATGCAATTTAAATAAACAGTTTAGTCAGAATGACTGATGACATGTCATCCACAAAATAAATACTTTTCTTAATGAAAGGCAGTTTTATACTTTTCTTAAACATGTTCTCAAACTGTTTATTATCAACTGCAATGCACATTGACGATCACTGTTTGAGAGATAGATAAACATATGAAAGTAAAATGAGTGACATGGCATTTCATGCTGTGGTGATTTGATGGCATATATCATATGGCATAGTTGCTCTCCATAAAAAGAAATTAAGAGGTGTCAAGTCAACAGACCTGGTCAGCCATTCCATCCTATCCAAAGGTCAGGAATCTTTACATTTAGTATTTGCATTGCAACTTGGGAAGAGTGAGCTGAGCAGCCATCATGTTGGAACCATATACACCACTGCTTATCCAGTGGTTCTCTTGTAGAAGAACAGATGGAATGTCTGTAAGAAAGTGTTTATATTAAAAATAAAGATTCCAAGACTTACCAAGCGGGAAAGCGCCGGCAGACAGGCACATGAACAAAACACACAAACACACACACAGAATTACGAGCTTTCGCAACTGGCAGTTGCTTCGTCAGGAAGGAAGGAAGGAGAGGGAAAAATGAAAGGGTGTGGGTTTTAAGGGAGAGGGTAAGGAGTCATTCCAATCCCGGGAGCGGAAAGACTTCCCTTAGGGGAAAAAAAGGACAGGTGTACACTCGCACACACACACACATATCCATCCGCACATACACAGACACAAGCAGACATATTTAAAGGCAAAGAGTTAAGGGCAGAGATGTCAGTCGAGGCGGAAGTACAGAGGCAAAGAAGTTGTTGAAAGACAGGTGAGGTATGAGTGGCGGCAACTTGAAATTAGCGGAGGTTGAGGCCTGGCGGATATCGAGAAGAGAGGATATACTGAAGGGCGAGTTCCCATCTCCGGAGTTCGGATAGGTTGGTGTTGGTGGGAAGTATCCAGATAACTCGGACGGTGTAACACTGTGCCAAGATGTGCTGGCCGTGCATCAAGGCATGTTTAGCCACAGGGTGATCCTCATTACCAACAAACACTGTCTGCCTGTGTCCATTCATGCGAATGGACAGTTTGTTGCTGGTCATTCCCACATAGAAAGCATCACAGTGCAGGCAGGTCAGTTGGTAAATCACGTGGGTGCTTTCACATGTGGCTCTCCCTTTGATTGTGTACACCTTCCGGGTTACAGGACTGGAGTGGGTGGTGGTGGGAGGGTGCATAGGACAGGTTTTACACCGGGGGCAGTTGCAAGGGTAGGAGCCAGAGGGTAGGGGAGGTGGTTTGGGGATTACCTCAAAAAACTATCCAATCTCCTGGTTTCCCACCTCCGGAAAGGCAACTCACTCACCCTCCACAACCTTTCCAACAAACCTCAACCTCCTCTCATTGCACACAGACCCAGTCTCTCCCATCTACTCAATCTCCCACTTCCAACTCCACTCCCCCCAACACCTCAAAATTCTAGTCAACACAATCTGGAACCACAACACCCCAATTCAGTAGTTAACCTTTCCTCCAAACCCCTCTCCCAATCCGAAACCTCTGTCCTATCCAAAGGCCTCACCTTCAGCCCCACTCCCAGGTTCAACCAAACTGCCCTTGTCAAGGATTTACTGTCCTACACTCGTAGTCTCTGCTGGAAATATCACTTTGCCACGAAGAAAAACAATCCTGATCCCACTCCTAATGATCCAACTCCCCAAGACACTATCCAAATTGAACCCTGCCTGCAACAGTTCCGTCCTCCATCACAGCGGGACCCACCTCCTCTTCCTCAAAATCACCCTCTCCAAACCTTCCAGGAATTTCTCACTTCCAGCCTTGCCTCTCAATCTTTCTTGAAAAACCTTAATCCTACTCCCAACATCACCACAGCCGAATCCCAGGCTATCCGTGATCTGAAAGCTGACCGATCCATCATCATTCTTCCGGCTGACAAGGGTTCCACGACTGTGGTACTTGATCGTCGGGAGTATGTGGCTGAGGGACTGCGTCAGCTTTCAGACAACTCTACATACAAAGTTTGCCGAAGTAATCCCATTCCTGATGTCCAGGCGGAGCTTCAAGGAATCCTCAGAACCTTAGGCCCCCTACAAAACCTTTCACCTGACTCCATCAAACTCCTCACCCCACCGTCACCTCGCACTCCTACCTTCTACCTATTTCCTAAAATTCACAAACCCAAACATCCTGGCCGCCCCATTGTAGCTGGTTACCAAGCCCCCACAGAACGTATCTCTGCCTACGTAGATCAACACCTTCAACCCATTACATGCAGTCTCCCATCCTTCATCAAAGACACCAACCACTTTCTCGAACGCCTGGAATCCGTACCCAGTCTGTTACCCCCAGAAACCATCCTGGTAACCATTGATGCCACTTCCCTATACACAAATATCCCGCACGTCCAGGGCCTCGCTGCAATGGAGCACTTCCTTTCACGCCGATCACCTGCCACCCTACCTAAAACCTCTTTCCTCGTCACCTTAGCCAGCTTCATCCTGACCCACAACTTCTTCACTTTTGAAGGCCAGACATACCAACAATTAAAGGGAACAGCCATGGGTACCAGGATGGCCCCCTCGTATGCCAACCTATTTATGGGTCGCTTAGAGGAAGCCTTCTTGGTTACCCAAGCCTGCCAACCCAAAGTTTGGTACAGATTTATTGATGACATCTTCATGATCTGGACTCACAGTGAAGAACAACTCCAGAATTTCCTCTCCAACCTCAACTCCTTTGGTTCCATCAGATTCACCTGGTCCTACTCCAAATCCCATGCCACTTTCCTAGATGTTGACCTCCATCTGTCCAATGGCCAGCTGCACACATCCGTCCACATCAAACCCACCAACAAGCAACAGTACCTCCATTATGACAGCTGCCACCCATTCCATATCAAACGGTCCCTTCCCTACAGCCTAGGCCTTCGTGGCAAACGAATCTGCTCCAGTCCTGAATCCCTCGACCATTACACCAACAACCTGAAAACAGCTTTCGCATCCCGCAACTACCCTCCCAACCTGGTACAGAAGCAGATAACCAGAGCCACTTCCTCATCCCCTCAAACCCAGAACCTCTCACAGAAGAACCCCAAAAGTGCCCCACTTGTAACAGAATACTTCCCGGGACTGGATCAGACCTTGAATGTGGCTCTCCAGCAGGGATACGACTTCCTAAAATCCTGCCCCGAAATGAGATCCATCCTTCATGAAATCCTCCCCACTCCACCAAGAGTGTCTTTCCGCCATCCACCTAACCTTCGTAACCTCTTGGTTCATCCCTATGAAATCCCCAAACCACCTCCCCTACCCTCTGGCTCCTACCCCGCCCCCGATGTAAAACCTGTCCTATGCACCCTCCCACCACCACCTACTCCAGTCCTGTAACCCGGAAGGTGTACCCAATCAAAGGGAGAGCCACATGTGAAAGCACCCACGTGATTTACCAACTGACCTGCCTGCACTGTGATGCTTTCTATGTGGGAATGACCAGCAACAAACTGTCCATTCGCATGAATGGACACAGGCAGACAGTGTTTGTTGGTAATGAGGATCACCCTGTGGCTAAACATGCCTTGATGCACGGCCAGCACATCTTGGCACAGTGTTACACCGTCCGAGTTATCTGGATACTTCCCACCAACACCAACCTATCCGAACTCCGGAGATGGGAACTTGCCCTTCAGTATATCCTCTCTTCTCGATATCCGCCAGGCCTCAACCTCCGCTAATTTCAAGTTGCCGCCGCTCATACCTCACCTGTCTTTCAACAACTTCTTTGCCTCTGTACTTCCGCCTCGACTGACATCTCTGCCCTTAACTCTTTGCCTTTAAATATGTCTGCTTGTGTCTGTGTATGTGCGGATGGATATGTGTGTGTGTGTGCGAGTGTACACCTGTCCTTTTTTTCCCCTAAGGGAAGTCTTTCCGCTCCCGGGATTGGAATGACTCCTTACCCTCTCCCTTAAAACCCACACCCTTTCATTTTTCCCTCTCCTTCCTTCCTTCCTGACGAAGCAACTGCCAGTTGCGAAAGCTCGTAATTCTGTGTGTGTGTTTGTGTGTTTTGTTCATGTGCCTGTCTGCCGGCGCTTTCCCGCTTGGTAAGTCTTGGAATCTTTATTTTTAATATATTTTTCCCATGTGGAAGTTTCTTTCTGTTTTATTAAGAAAGTGTTTATACATATTTCCAGTTGACATTCCTGAGATGAAGAAAGGCCCGAAAATGGAATTTCCTATGAGGCCCAACCATAGGTTTACACTTCATGATCATTTTGTTGTTGTACATTACCATGGTTTGTAAAGGTTGTTTCATCAGTAAAGAGCACACATTGTAAAAACATAGTGTCATTTTGCAACTGGTGCAGAGCAAACCAGAAAAATTCTATGCAACTTTTGAAATTACATCCTGAGGAGTGCCTGATGTGGTGACTGATGATACAGATGGAATTGATGTTGATGCAAGATGTGAATGGTACTCCTGTGGTTGATTCCACGTTCCTGGGAAATACATCTTGTGCCACCATTTCCTGTATAAAACCTGCATGTCTAACTTTTTCTCATTGGTGTAGATGGCTGCATGCAAGAAATATTGAAGCAAAAATGACCTGCTGATAGATGACAGTTTCTGCTAGTTCTGCAGTGCAGACAAGTAAATAGCCAAAAGGCTGGGTACTACAATGTGGATTGGCATGAGCATATTTACAACACAATTTCAGCTGACTTACCTTTAAATTTTAGAATTTTTCTTGGATTCTTTTGTGAAGAGTTTCAGCTTCTACATTAACAAGGATTATCACTGTACTTGTCTTTTCAAGAGCTTTCAATGTCATTAAATATAGCATATGATTCTATTTAAAATATCACACTTGCTTCAATACCTCAATTGACACAGGAGTTAAGGCTTCTTATCACATTCCAAGGTAAATGCCCCTTTGCATACTATCATTTGCCAAAAACCTTGTTTCGATATCTCGAACCATTCATGAAATGAAAGGGGTGTTACATTTTACATGATTCACCCTGTATATGGAGCCTACATAACCTTGGTCATGTGAAAAATGTAGTGTTTTGTATTTTAAAGAGGGACAGAGATGATGAGAGAATGAAAGTCTTTTGGAATTTTTATTTATTAATTTAAAATATATTAGACATATAAACAAGAAAAGAAACAATACACACACACACACACACACACACACACACACACACACACACACACAGAGAGAGAGAGAGAGAGAGAGAGAGAGAGAGAGAGAGAGAGAGAGAGAGAGAGAGAGGCCATGGTTCCATCATATTTAATAAATTAAAATTGTTTTCATAATATTTTATTTGTGAACTTCCAGGTAAGACGTAACGAACGAAACACTGGTTATGTAACTTGTGGATACGTGCAAATAGAAGAACATGTCTCCTGCAAATGTGGTTGTACAGTAATGCCTGGTGACTGCAATGACTTACAGGTGAGGGAAATTATGAAAATTTCATTAAATTTTGCTAGTTATTTTACTGTTCACATTTTCTTGGACCAGTATGATATGTAGAAGAATGCTCTGTTGTACTATGCTGAAAACTCTTTTTCTGAGAGATGCAAACAAAAAAAGGGAATAGCATAGCAAAATTTATTAATGATTTATTGTATTAGTTTCCTGACTCATCTCATTACATTGTGTACATGTTTAACCAAGATTAGCATATCAGTTTTAAACATAGATACAGACAATGTGTCCTTTCAAGGCTTTTATTGTTTTGATGTTGAAAAAACTAATAAAAATGACAAATAAGTACCTTGTGTAATCTGTATTCTATGCAGAAAGTCAAAGATATGAATATTAATAATGGAAATTAGTACACACAATTGATGTAACAATTACAGAATGGCTCATTATAAAGTAAGAACTTAAGAAAATGCAAGTTTCCTGAGTTCACAGAGGACAAGATTGAAATAAAAATAATGAATTAAAATGTATGTGAGAAGATTAAACTATATAATGAAAATTAAATGAAACTTATACAGAAAAGGTATTATATTTACCATCATGCAGCAGCAGTAAGTAGAACTGAGAATAATAAGAAACACAAGCTTTCTGAATCAAAGATGCCTACATGTTACAAAAGAGAAAAATTTGGAGAGAATGAGAGTAATGGGAGATGAGGATTTGTCTATGACACACAGTCTAAACAGAAAAAAACAGGACAGGATGAGTGGAAAATGAAATTAGCAACAAATGAGATTAAAAGCCTTAAAAGTTTGAAGCAGCAGGAAGGGCAGTGAATAAAGTCAGAGAAAAGACAAGGGCAGTGAACAACAGAAACACAAATTATATGGAAATGTGGAGCAACAGAAAGAATGAAAGTAAAATGAAATGGTAGAGAAACAGCAGCTAAGGAAAGAAATTATGTAAAATTAAAAGAAAAGTCATAATTTGAAAATTGTGATAATTATGATATGAGGAGAAGAGGGTGAATAAGTAATCAGTGACAATTGTAACAGCTCAAAGGATCATCTCAAATGTGATGCCCTTTGATCGAGCAGGTTTAACTAATGATGGGACTGGAGTAGGCAGCTGTAAAGAGTACACACAGAATGATCTTGTGATTTCCATTGTGATGGAAGAGAGAAGAGTAACTCCATTATGGTCAATACTATTAAAAATCAAATGAATTTACCTCTTCTCTTTCAATATTACCCTGATCTGATAAGCAACAAGCAATGTCTCCATTGCATTACCTACTGTTTTCCACACAGCTAATGATCTCAACCTCCTGGCAATATACTGCACCCTTCTTTTGCGTATTCCTGTGTGACATGGATCTTATCATTGTGACCGCTCTGTTAAATCTGCTTTACCATTAATGGAGGGAAAATTAATGTTTTTATATTCCCCTCTTTTTCTTTTCCTTTTTCCACTCAGCTGTATGTATTGCTGTCAACATGTATTGATGACATTAGGCCATTTGGCTCTGAAATCAGTAACGTATCAATTTGGCATCAACAAATGCAAATGACTGGAAAAAGGAAAAGGCAAATTGGGGGCCAGGACACCTGTGAAAGCACCGATATTGTATATCAGCTCTGCTACAACCATTGCACAGCTTTTTATATTGGTGTGACTACAAACCAGGTCTCCATTATTCAGGTAGTGAAGGGAGATGAACATTTAATAGTCATGGGTGACTGGAATTCGAGAGTAGGAAAAGTGAGAGAAGGAAACATAGTGGCTGAATATGGATTGCGGAAGAGAAATGAAAGAGGAAGCCGTCTGGTGGAATTTTGCACAGAGCATAACTTAATCATAGCTAACACTTGGTTCAAGAATCATAAAAGAAGGTTGTATACATGGAAGAATCCTGAAGATACTAGAAGGTATCAGATAGATTATATAATGGTAAGACAGAGATTTAGGAATCAGGTTTCAAATTGCAAGACATTTCCAGGGGCAGATGTGGACTCTGACCACAATCTATTGGTTATGAACTGTAGATTAAAACTGAAGAAACTGCAAAAAAGTGGAAATTTAAGGAGATGGGACCTGGATAAACTGACTAAACCAGAGGTTGTATAGAGATTCAGGGAGAGCATAAGGAAACAATTGACAGGAATGGGGGAAAGAAATACAGTAGACGAAGAATGGGTAGCTCTGAGGGATGAAGTAGTGAAGGCAGCAGAGAATCAAGTAGGTAAAAAGACGAGGGCTAGTAGAAATCCTTGGGTAACAGAAGAAATATTGAATTTAATTGATGAAAGGAGAAAATATAAAAATGCAGTAAATGATTAATGCAAAATCTCATATAAAGATGTGAAACAATTACTAACAAAGAGATAGAGGGGCTGGCCAGTACTTACCTCAGCTCAGTACAGCCGATAGAAACACAAAAAACAACCGAAAATTTAAGTTCCTAGCTTTCGGAATAAATGTTCCTTCATCAGGGAGGAGAGAGGGGAAAGAAAGGGAAGAAGGGAAAGTGGATTTAATTACTCACAACCCAGGTTATGAAGCAACAGGCAAAGGAAAACAGGGAAGGTAGCAAGGATGGAGGCATGGTTGTCTGAGGGAGCAGGCAAAAAGGAATACAAACGTCCCAAAAATGAGATCGACAGGAAGTACAAAATAGCTAAGCAGGGATGGCTAGAGGACAAATGTAAGAATGTAGAGGCTTATCTCACTAGGGGTAAGATAGATACTGCCTACAGGAAAATTAGAGAGACCTTTGGAGAAAGGAGAACCACTTGCATGAATATCAAGAGCTTTGATGGAAACCCAGTTCTAAGCAAAGAAGGGAAAGCAGAAAGGTGGAAAGAGTATTTAGAGGGTCTATACAAGGGCAATGTACTTGAGGACAATATTATGGAAATGGAAGAGGATGTATATGAAGATGAAATGGGAGATATGATACTGCGTGAAGAGTTTGACAGAGCACTGAAAGACCAAAGTCGAAACAAGGCCCTGGGGGTAGACAACATTCCATTAGAACTATTGACGGCCTCGGGAGAGCCAGTCCTGACATAACTCTACCATCTGGTGAGCAAGATGTATGTTGTTGTTGTTGTTGTTGTTGTTGTTGTTGTTGTGGTCTTCAGTCCTTAGACTGCTTTGATGCAGCTCTCCATGCTACTCTATCCTGTGCAAGCTTCTTCATCTCCCAGTACCTACTGCAACCTACATCCTTCTGAACCTGCTTGGTGTATTCATCTCTTGGTCTCCCTCTACGATTTTTACCCTCCACACTGCCCTCCAATACTAAATTGGTGATCCCTCGATGCCTCAGAACATGTCCTACCAGCCAATCTCTTCTTCTGGTCAAGTTGTGCCACAAACTTCTCTTCTCCCCAATCCTATTCAATACTTCCTCATTATTTATGCAATCTACCCATCTAATCTTCAGCATTCTTCTGTAACACCACATTTTGAAAGCTTCTATTCTCTTCTTGTTCAAATTATTTATTGGCCATGTTTCACTTCCATACATGGCTACACTCCATACAAATACTTTCAGAAAAGAGTTCCTGACACTTAAATCTATACTCGATGTTAACAAATTTCTCTTCTTCAGAAACGCTTTCCTTGCCATTGCCAGTCTACATTTTATATCCTCTCTACTTTGACCATCATCAGTTATTTTGCTCCCCAAGTAGCAATACTCCTTCACTACTTTAAGTGTCTCATTTCCTAATCTAATTCCCTCAGCATCATCCGACTTAATTCGACTACATTCCATTATCCTCATTTTGCTTTTGTTGATGTTCATCTTATATACTCCTCTCAAGACACTGTCCATTCCTTTTAACTGCTCTTCCAAGTCCTTTGCTGTCTCTGACAGAATTACAATGTCATCGGTGAACCTCAAAGTTTTTAATTCTGCTCCATGAATTTTAATACCTACTCTGAATTCTTCTTTTGTTTCCTTTACTGCTTGCTCAATATACAGATTTAATAACATCAGTGAAAGGCTACAACCCTGTCCCACACCCTTCCCAGCCACTGCTTCCCTTTCATGTCCCTCGACTCTCATAACTGCCATCTGGTTTCTGTACATATTGTAAATAGCCTTTCGCTCACTGTATTTTACCCCTGCCACCTTTAGAATTTGAAACAGAGTATTTCAATCAACATTGTCAAAAGCTTTCTCTAAGTCTACAAATGCTAGAAATGTAGGTTTGCCTTTCCTTAATCTTTCTTCTAAGATAAGTCGTAAGGTCAGTATTGCCTCACGTGTTCCAGTATTTCTACAGAATTCAAACTGATCCTCCTCGAGGTCAGATTCTACTAGTTTTTCCATTCATCTGTAAAGAATTTGTGTTAGTGTTTTGCAGCTGTGGGTTATTAAACTGATAGTTCGGTAATTTTCAAATCTGTCAACACCTGCATTCTTTGGGATTGGAATTATTATATTCTTCTTGAAGTCTGAGGGTATTTCCCCTGTCTCATACATCTTGCTCACCAGATGGTAGAGTTTTGTTAGGACTGGTTCTCCCAAGGCCGTCAGTAGTTCCAATGGAATGTTGTCTATTCCGGGGGCCTTGTTTTGACTCAGGTCTTTCAGTGCTCTGTCAAACTCTTCACGCAGTATCGTATCTCCCATTTCATCTTCATATAAATCCTCTTCCATTTCCATAATATTGTCCTCAAGTACATCGCCCTTGTATAGACACTCTATATACTCCTTCCACCTTTCTGCTTTCCCTTCTTTGCTTAGAACTGGGTTTCCATCTGAGCTCTTGATGTTCATACAAGTGATTCTCTTATCTCCTAAGGTCTCTTTAATTTTCCTGTAGGCAGTATCTATCTTACCCCTAGTGAGATAAGCCTCTACATCCCTACATTTGTCCTGTAGCCATACCTGCTTAGCCATTTTGCACTTCCTATTGATCTCATTTTTGAGACGTTTGTATTCCTTTTTGCCTGGTTCATTTATTGCATTTTTATAATTTCTCCTTTCATCAATTAAATTCGATATTTCTTCTGTTACCCAAGGATTTCTACTAGCCCTCATCTTTTTACCTACTTGATCCGCTGCTGCCTTCACTACTTCATCCCTCAGAGCTACCCATTCTTCTTCTACTGTATTTCTTTCCCCCATTCCTGTCAATTGTTCCCTTATGCTCTCCCTGAAACTCTGTACAACCTCTGGTTCTTTCAGTTTATCCAGGTCCCATCTCCTTAAATTCCCACCTTTTTGCAGTTTCTTCAGTTTTAATCTACAGGTCATAACCAATAGATTGTGGTCAGAGTCCACATCTGTCCCTGGAAATATCTTACAATTTAAAACCTGATTGCTAAATCTCTGTCTTACCATTATATAATCTATCTGATACCTTTTAGTATCTCCAGGGTTCTTCCATGTATACAACCTTCTTTCATGAACGAAGTGTTAGCTAAGATTAAGTTGTGCTCTGTGCAAAATTCTACCAAGCGGCTTACTCTTTTATTTCTTAGCCCCAATCCATATCCATCTACTACATTTCTTTCTCTCCCTTTTCCTAGATTCGAATTTCAGTCACCCATGACTATTAAATTTTCATCTCCCTTCACTATCTGAATAATTTCTTTTATTTCATCATACATTTCTTCAATTTCTTCGTCATCTGCAGAGCTAGTTGGCATATAAACTTGTACTACTGTAGTACGTGTGGGCTTCGTATCTATCTTGGCCACAATAATGTGTTCACTATGCTGTTTGTAGTAGCTTACCCGCATTCCTATTTTCCTATTCATTATTAAACCTACTCCTGCATTACCCCTATTTGATTTTGTGTTTATAACCCTATAGTGACCTGACCAAAAGTCTTGTTCCTCCTGCCACCAAACTTCACTAATTCCCACTATATCTAACTTTAACCTATCCATTTCCCTTTTTAAATTTTCTAACCTACCTGCCTGATTAAGGGATCTGACATTCCACGCTCCGATCCGTAGAATGCCAGTTGTCTTTCTCCTGATAACAACATCCTCTTGAGTAGTCCCCGCCTGGAGATCTGAATGGGGGACTATTTTACCTCTGGAATATTTTACCCAAGAGGACCCATCATCATTTAATCATACAGTAAAGCTGCATGCCCTCGGGAAAAATTATGGCTGTAGTTTCCCCTTGCTTTCAGCTGTTCGCAGTACCAGCACAGCAAGGCCATTTTGGTTATTGTTACAAGGCCAGATCAGTCAATCATACAGACTGTTGCCCTTGAAACTACTGAAAAGGCTGGTGCCCCTCTTCAGGAACCACATGTTTGTTTGGACTCTGAACAGATACCCCTCCGTTATGGTTGCACCTACGGTATGGCTATCTATATCACAGAGACACGCAAGCGTTCCCACCCCAACAGCAAGGTCCATGGTTCATGCGGGGGGGAGGGGGGGGGCAAGATGTATGAGACAGGCGAAATACCCTCTGACTTCAAAAATAATATAATAATTCCAGTCCCAAAGAAAGCAGGTGTTGACAGATGTGAAAATTACCGAACTATCAGTTTAATAACCCACAGGTGCAAAACACTAATGTGAATTCTTTACAGAGGATTGGAAAAACTGGTAGAAGCCGACCTCAGTGAAGATCAGTTTGGATTCAGTATAAATATTGGAACACATGAGGCAATACTGACCCTACGACTTATCATAGAAAATAGATTAAGGAAAGCAAACCTACATTTCTAGCATTTGTGGACTTAGAGAAAGCTTTTGACAATGTTGACTGGAATACTCTCTTTCAAATTCTAAAGGTGGCAGGGGTAAAATACAGGGAGCGAAAGGCTATTTACAATTTGTACAGAAACTGGATGGCAGTTATAAGAGTCGAGGGGCATGAAAGGGAAGCAGCAGTTGGGAAATGAGTGAGACAGGGTTGTAGCCTGTCCATACTGAGCAAACAGTAAAGGAAACAAAAGAAAAATTCGGTGTAGGTATATTAAAGTCCATGGAGAAGAAATAAAAACCTTGAGGTTTGCCGATGACATTGTAATTCTCTCAGAGACAGCAAAGGGCTTGGAAGAGCAATTGAATGGAATGGACAGTGTCTTGAAAGGAAGATATAAGATGAACATCAACAAAAGCAAAATGAGTATAATGGAATGTAGTTGAATTAAGTTGGGTGATGCTGAGGGAATTAGATTAGGAAATGAGACACATAAAGTAGTAAAGGAGTTTTGCTATTTGGGGGTAAAATAACTGATGATGGTCAAAGTAGAGAGGATATGAAATGTAGACTGGCAATGGCAAGGAAAGCGTTTCTGAAGAAGAGAAATTTGTTAACATCGACTATAGATTTAAGAGTCAGGAAGTTGTTTCTGAAAGTATTTGTATGGAGTGTAGCCATGTATGGAAGTGCAACATGGACGATAAATACTTAGGACAAGAAGAGAATAAAAGCTTTTGAAATGTGGTGCTACAGAAGAATGCTGAAGATTAGATGGGTAGATCAAATAACTAATGAGGAGGTATTGAATAGAATTAGAGAGAAGAGGAGTTTGTGGCACTACTTGACAAGAAGAAGGTACCAGTTGGCAGGACATATTCTGAGGCATCAAGGGATCACAAATGTAGCATTGGAGGGCAGTGTGGAGGGTAAAAATCATAGAGGGAGACCAAGAGATGAATACGCTAAGCAGATTCAGAAGGATGTAGGTTGCATTAAGTACTGGGAGATGAAGAAGCTTGCACAGGATAGAGTAGCATGGAGAGCTGCATCAAACCAGTCTCAGGACTGAAGACAACAACAACAACAACAAACCAGGTATCAAGTTGGAACATCCACCACCAAACTGTGGCCAAGAGCAAAATAGACCAATCTGTGGTTAACATGCAGCTAAACATAACATTTTTTTTATTTCAATGGCTGCTTCACATTCTGGGCCATCTGTATCCTTCCATTCACCACCAGCTTTTCTGAACTGCACAAATCAGAATTTCCCGTACGACACATGCTCCACTCCTGAAGTTATCCTGGCCTCAACCTACAGTGTTCTACTATCCAAACTCCCTCCACTGATTGGTTTCTGTCCCTCTGCCTCACCACATCCTCCCTTTTCACATCCTTACATCCTCACTGTTTGCCACCCTTGGTAAATGCACTCACCTGTCCTTACCCCTTCCCTGATTCTCTCCTTTTCTGCTCCTTTTTGTTTCTGTCAAACATCCCACCTTCTGGTGCTGCACCTATAATTTTTGTCAGGCTGCCATATAGTCCCTGCATGCCCTGCCAAATAGTGCTCTTTTCTGCCCCCACCTCTTCCCTGCTACCCCTCCCCCTCCCCCTTCTCTGCCCCACTCCAACTGCACCTTAAATTCTTGTCAGGCTGCTACCTAGTCCCTGCATGCCCTGCCAGACAGTGCTCTTTTTGTCCCCACCTCTTCCCTGCTACCCCTTCCCCTTTCTTGC
Source organism: Schistocerca gregaria (assembly GCF_023897955.1). Lineage (NCBI taxonomy): Eukaryota > Metazoa > Arthropoda > Insecta > Orthoptera > Acrididae > Schistocerca > Schistocerca gregaria. Next base: position 468,065,863 of record NC_064922.1, read on the forward strand.
CCCATTCCAGATTGTTATTCATGCGATAGTTACAAAGGGTGTTCAAAACGTTTTGCACAATCATCTTTAATTTTTTTTTATTTTTTGCAGGTGGAGAATTTTTTGTGAACATACTTGGAACATTTAGCTATACATTGAGCCTAGTCATTGTAGCCTCCATCAGCTGTGATACATCTGGCCCAAAGTTCTTTCCATGATGTTAATGCACTTTGGTAAAATTCTAGGGATTCACTTTTACACTATTGTTTGACACAGGAAATAAGGTCTTATTCACTGTCAAACGTTTTAACGTGCAAGTGCACCTTCGGATGACCAAAGAGTTAAAAATCAGATGGAGTCAAGGCTGGATTGTAGGGCAGATGAGGAACAATTTTCCAACCCATTTTCCTGATTTCCTCCTGTGCCATAAGGACTGTATGGGGTTTGGCATTGTCATGGTGTAGCCTGTTGAGCTGACCCTGAAGCTGTGGTCTGTGGGTCTTCATGGCACGTTCCAGCTTGTCCAATGACAAACAGTAACGGTCCCAATTAATTGTGGAGCCAGGTTCCAAAGTGCCAATGAAAATGACACAACACTGATCCCAGAAGAAGGAGGCCATCACCGTTCGGCCTGCTGTTTGTGAAAGTCTTGGTTTCTTCTTCTGAGGGAAACCCGGAAGATGCCACTCCATGGGTTTGCTCTCAGGTTTGGACAATAACAACGGTATTTCATCCTGGGTAATGATGCCATCAAAACACCATTTCCACTCTTCAGTAAAGGTCTCCATGAGACCCTAGCACACATTCTTCCTCATCATTTTCATTTCTCTTATCAATAATCTAGGCACCTAATGTGCACAGATTTTTCTGTACCCTAGTAACTGTACCAGCGATACCACATTACCCAATGACAAATGTGTCATTTCAACAAGCTGTCGTGTCATCACACATCTGTCATGCTGTCGATGGTCCACCCCATCATGGATTGTCCAGTACAGATAAATCACCTTCTTTAAAACTCTTCAACCACCACTGGATACTGCTGTGATCCACTGTGTCCTCCCTGTAAATAGGGAGCAATGTCCTGTGAATCGATGTGGCAGAGTCATCGCTGGTACTGAGCGAGGTGGCGCAGTGGTTAGCACATTGGACTCGCATTCGGGAGGACAATGGTTCAATCCCGTCTACGGCCATCCTGGTTTAGGTTTTCTGTGATTTCCCTAAATCGTTTCAGGCAAATGCTGGGATGGTTCCTTTGAAAGGGCATGGCCGATTTCCTTCCCAATCCTTCCCCAACCAGAGCTTGCGCTCTGTCTCTAATGACCTCGTTGTCGACGGGACGTTAAACACCAACCACCACCACCACCAGTCATCGCTGGTCTTGAAGAGGAACTCCATCACCAACCGTTGTCACAACCTTACATCTACTTCACAGTCCATTATGGCTCACCTGTAAATAAAAGAAAATACTTTTATACAACAACTTATAGCTAAATATTCCAAGTATGTTCACAAAAAATTTCATTCTCCTCCTGCAAAAAATACAAAAACTATAGACGACTGTGAAAAACTTTTTGAATCCCCTTTGTATATTCTGGGTGGAGCTGTTGGTAGTAAGTGGTCTTGTGTGCATGAGGTGTGGTTGTTTGTTGAATGTGTGTATGTTTTGTGTGTTTGCTCTCTTTGCTGAAGAGGTCTTTGGCCAAAAGCCATAATGTGTAACAGTCTTTTCATTGTGCATGTTTTCTTTTCAATATGTCATCTTTACAGTGAGCAGAAATTTTTCCTTTCCCTAATATTGATGGAATAGAACAATATTTGTTTTTCCTTTATTCGTGTGAAGAACAACTTTTGCAGCATACACACAAGGATATAAGCCATATATTGGAAAGTAGGTTGAGGAGTGTAGGAAATAATGAAATTACCAGGAAATCAGAAATCTTATTTTGTATGATGAGTGCAAACAGCTAGTAGAATAGACCTAATCTAATGAAATGGCCAAAAGAAATCATAGCTTCGATGGAGAGTTTTGCTTGATGCATTTCAGACCAGGGTAGTTTTGAAGAGAAGACATACACTCACTTGACTTTGCAGAAGGACTGGCTATAATAGAGTTACAGAGATGGCATGATAATTTTCTCGGGAGTAAAACTGGTGTAATAATTGTGGGAAGTGAAGGACTGATAAATTGATTATATATTCCTGCAGTGAATAAATGTTTCAACAGACATGTTAGCAGGCATGCAGCAAAGGGAAAAGTCAATCTGGGAAGGTTGACAACTACCAAAATGCTATAATATTTTACTCAGTGGCACTATCATCAGAAATCTGGAGTTGTATGTGAATTTTTCATTTACTCAATGCCAGTACATCTCATTCTTTCTTTTCAAATTCTGGGATGGAATAAGAATAAGAATTCGATTGAATACTATTCATCACATAGAAGAAGTGTTGAGCAGAAGATAGGGACATTTAAAAGTAAACAGTTTAACAGTTATTGAATGAAATCCTTCATCACATGTACAAACACACATACATTTACAACTCACACACACACATGGTCACTGTTGCCTCCAAGCATTGAGCCCTTGGAGCTTGGAAGTGGTGTCAGCTACTGTGGTCTGTGAAATGGTGTGGATAAGTCTGTCAGCATCTGGCCCACTTTGTGCAAATGCAGCTGATTATGTTATCACCAGAGTTGGCCACAAGATCTTGCAACTATCATCAATTGAAGAATGAGGAATGATGTTTTCCCAGATCAGTCCTAGATGTTTCCATTTGAGTTTGCTCTTCCTCATCTATCAACGTTTGTGGTACAAATCAGGCACATATTCAAATGTTTATTAACAATAATTCTTACACTGTTTTTGCTTATCTTCAATTCTTTTACTATCATTTTCACAGAAAGCTGCTGATCATCTGCAAGCATCTGTCACATTCAGTTGATGTTGTCTGAGATTGTGCTTGTTGATGGTCGGCTCAAACGCAGCTCATCCTTGACACCTTCTTTTCTTCTCTAAACTGTTTAAACTACTGAAGCACACCTTACTCAGTGCTTCAACAGCATAACTTAGACTAACATTCCATGAGTCTCCCTCACTGTATTCCCTAATTTGAAGCAAAACTTCAGTTAAGACTTTGGTGCATTTTGCACTCCATTTTGAATTACACAAGTTCTCACACAAACTCTGTTAGCTTTGCTGCAATATACATCACAGCATCACTTTGGTGATTTACATGATAGAGCGCTTGTTGACATGTTTCTCAGAGCTTATGCATGGGCACATCATTATAACCAGTGTAGTTTTTAACATCCGGGACTATTCAGCAAACTTTTCAGATGCAACTTGTATGGCATGGCTACTTTCACCGGTGGCTCTGCCTCTGGTGGGATAGGGCAAGGCTGTGACAGGGTCTTCACCTGGATCCTCCACAGTGATATGACACTTGGTGTAGGAGAGAACAGAGGTCTGGGGCATTCTCTTGCTCTGTGCCCTTAAAGGTGGAAGAATCAGCAGTGATCAAAAACATGAGGATGCTGAAGGCAATGGAAACCACTGCATTAAAGACACACAATGTGAATCCACAGGACAAGTGGCCTGTAATTGAAAAAGTGTCATGATGATATCTCCATTCAGATCTCCAGGAGGGGCTGACAATGGGGAGATATCCATGAGAAAAACATTGAGTAACAAATGGAAGGATAATATTCTACAAGTCAGGGTATGGAATGTCATAAGTTTGAACAAGGTAGAAAAGGTATGAAATCTGAAAAGGAAAATGATAAAGCTTGATCTAGATATGGTGGGGTCAGTGAAGTGAAATGGAAAGAAGACAATGATTTCTGGTCAGATGAGTGTAGAGTAATATCAATAGGAGCATAAAATGGGATATTGGGAATAGGATTCATTATAATCAGGAATGTAGGAAATAGAGTAAGTTACGGTGAACAGTTCAGTGATAGGATTGTTCTCATCAGAATCAACAGCATGGCAATGTTAGTTCAGATACACATGCTGACATCACAAGCTGAAGATAACAAGATAGAGAATGTGTGTGAAGACATTCAATACGTCATTCAGTATGTAAAGGAAGATGGAAATCTAATAGTTATGGAGGATTGGAATGTGGTTGTAGGAGAAGCAGCAGAACAAAGGGTTATGGGAAAATATCAGCTTGCTGGTAGCAATGAAAGAGGAGAAAGACTGATTGAGTTATGCAGCATATTTCAGCTAGTAAGAGCAAATATTCTGTTCAAGAATCACAAGAAGAGGAGGCACACATGGAAAAGGCCAGAAGATATGGGAAGACTTCAGTTACATTACATCATGGTCAGGCAGGGATTCTGAAATAAGATACTGAATTGTAATGCATATTCAGGAGCAGGTGTATACTCAGATCATAATTTAGTGGTGCTGAAGAGTAGACTGAAGTTTAAGAGACAAATTAGGAAGAATCAGTCACAAAGAAATGGGATATGTAAGTACTCAGTAATTAAGTGATATTCTTGAAGTTCTCTGAGGCCACAGATACTGTGATAAGGAATAGTTCAGTAGACAGCTCAGTTGAAGAGGACTGGGCTTCTCTAAAAAGGGCAATCACAGAAGAAGGTACAAAGAAGGTAACTGTGAAGAAACCATGGGTAACAGGAGAAATACTCAGTTGACCAATGAAAGAAGGAAGTACAAAAAAGTTCAGGGAAATTCAGGAATGTCAAAATACATGTCACTTAGGAATGAAATAAATAGGAAGTACAGGGAAGCTAAGGCAAAATGGCTGCAAGAAAACTGTGAAGAAATTGAAAAAGAAATGGTTGTCAGAAGGACTGACCCAACATATAGAAAAGTCAAAACAAGCTATGATGAATTTAAAAGCAAGGGTGGTACCATTAAGAGTGCAATAGGAATTCCACTGTTAAATGAAGAGAAGAGAGCAGATAGGTGGAAAGAGTATATTGAAGGCCTCTATGAGGGAGAAAACTTGTCTGATGATGTGATAGAAGAAAAAACAGGAGTTGAGATAGAAGAGATAGGGGATCCAGATCTAGAATCAGAATTAAAAGAGCTTTGGAAGACTTAATATCGAATAAGACAGACTGGGCAGATAACACTCCATCAGAATGCCTAAAATCACTGGGGGTAGTGGCAACAAAACAACCATTCACCTTGGTGTGTAGAGTGTATGACTCTGGCAATATACCATCTGACTTCCGGAAAAATATCATCTGCACAACTCCAAACATTGCAAAAGCCAACAAGAAGTGAGAATTATCTTACAGCCAGTGTAACAACTCATGAATCCAAGTTGCTGAAAAGAATAATATACAGAAGAAAGGGAAAGAAAATTGAGGATGTGTCAGATGACAGTCAGTTTGGTTTTAGGAGAGGTAAGGGCACCAGAGAGGCAATTCTGACGTTGCAGTTGATATTGGAAGACAAAAGAAAAATCAAGACCTCTTCATAGGATTTATCGACCTGGAAAAAGCATTCCACAATGCAAAATGGTGCAAGATGTTAAAAATTCCGAGACAAATTGGGGCAGGCTCTAGGGAAAGATGTATAATGTGTACAACAGCCAAGAGGGAACAATAAGATTGAAAGACTTAGAACAAAGTCCTCGGATTAAAAAGGGCGTAAGGTAGGGATGTAGTCTTTTGTCACTACAGTTTAATCTGTACTTCAAAGAAGCAATGGCGCAAATAAAAGAAAGGTTCAAAAGTGGAATTAAAATTCAAGGGGAAAGGATATCAATGGTATAATTTGCTGATGACATTGCTATCCTCAGTGAAAGTGGAGGAGAATTACACAATTTGCTGAAAGGAATGAACAGACAGAATACGAACTGAGAGTAAACAGAAAAAAGGTGAAAGTAACGAGAAGTAGAAGAAACGACAACAGTGAGAAACATAACCAAAGGGTTGGCAATCATGAAGCAGATGAAGGTAATGAAGTTACCTAAGCAGCAAAATAACCCATGATGAACAGAGCAAGGAAGACATAAAAAGCAGACTGGTACAGTCAAAACAAGCATTCCTGGCCAAGAGAAGTCTACTAGTATTAGTTTGGGAGGAGTGGAAAGGATCTGGGTTGGATGCCCTCATTTCCCGGCATGGCCATAGATAACCAAAACCCTTGAGGACAATATCGTTCAGTTTCTTCAGTACAGAGTCATACTGGGTGCTGAGGGGGGGTACTCCTTCCTAGCTGATTCTTGGGGGTGGTGGGAGGATTAGGTGTAAATGAGGATATGGCATGAGAAATCTGTGTTTGATGTGAGACCTTTAGCCACTGGGCAAGGGAAATCTCATCACTCCAGATGCTCCAGGTGCAGATGGCCAGGCTGCATGAGAGTGAGTTTTTGTTGTGGAAGGGGTGATAGCTGTCAAATCAAATATCTAGGTACTGTTGGTGCTTAGTAGGTTTAATACGGATAGACATGTAGATAGAGCTGTCAGAAAGCTTGAGGTCAACATCCAGTAAAGTGACATGTAGGTTTGAGGAGGACCACTTGATGTGGATGGGAGAGAAGGTGCTACGGTTGTGGAGGAATGAGGATAGTGTGTCTTCACCCCAAGTCCAGACCATGAAGATATCATCAACGAACCTGTACCAGACAAGGGGTTTTGAATTTCAGGAGGCTAGCAAGGTTCTCTCTAGACGATCCATAAATAGGTTAGCATAGAAAGGTGCCAAGCAGATGCCAATGACTGTGCTGCAGATTTGTTTACAAACCTCCCTCAAAGGAGTAGTAGCTGTACATGCAAATATAGTTGGTAAGATGTATGAGGACTGTGGCTCTGGGTTTGGAGTCAGAAGGACAGCAGGAGAAATAGGGCATGTGCAGTGTTGGTGTACTGGGAGGTGGCATCAACAGTGATCAGTAGGGATCCAGGTAGTAATGGTGTGGGGATGATTGAGAGTTAATTAAGGAAGTTGGCAGTATCTTTGATAAAAGAAGCTAAGCTTTGGGGAGTTGGTAGGAGGTACTGGTTGACAAGAGTGGAAATCCTCTCAGCAAGAGCACAGTAACTGACTACATTGAGGCATCCAGGACTGTTAGGTCTGTGGACTATGGGAAGCATGTAGAAGGTTGGTGTGTGTGTGTGTGAGAGAGAGGGGGGGGGGGGGGGGGATTGTTGGGGGTGAGAAAGCAGATAGACTCAGGGGAGAGATTCTGGAATAGGCCAAAGGCTTTCACTCAGGATTAGAGGTTATTATGGTGGATTTCTGGAATGGGATTACTATGGACAACCACGTAGTTAAAGGACTCAGACAGTTGGCAGAAGTGTTCTCGCTGGTAATCACTGTGATTCATCATGACAGTGGTGGAGCCTTTTTCTGCAGGGAGGATGATTACATCAGGATCTGTTTTGAGGCTGTATATGGCTGTCCTTTCTTCTACTAAGAGGTTAGTATTCTTACAGAGAGACCTGGGGTAGTACAGTGAGGCCAATCTGGAGGCAAAGAATTCCTGGAAGGTGAATAGGGGAGGTTAGGTGACAATGAGATGGGCGTGACAATTGGATGGTGGTACTAACTGGGAGAGGCAAGGTTAAATGCTGATATTAGATTGACTGGTTGGAGGGATTTGCAGAAAAGGGCGTTTCAACTTTAGTGATTGAGAGAAGAAAAGTAGTCCTTTGACAAGCCCAATGTGGTTAAAAATGTGTGCAGGCCTATAGGTGAGGCTTTTCTATAGGGTTGAATCTTCTGTGGGATTGGTGGAAATGTTAACAACAATGTTTTGGGTTTGTCTGAGTCCTCTATTTCATGGAATGCTGGAAGGGAGTTTTGGAGGATGTGACAAACTGACAAGGTCAGCATGCAGGGTCTGGGTGCTACGAAGAGTTGATAAGGGTGTCCTCTGTGGGTGGAATTGGTGTTGATGGGCAGTGGTGCTCCAAGGCAGGAGTACATTGTCAAGAAGTTTGATAATTTGTGGAAGTGATGTATTGAGTGCTCCTCCAGGTCTTACAGTGTAAGGGTTTCCACAAGGTTTTCCGCAATTGAAAGAAGAATGGAGAGAGAGATTAGTGGTGGGAAGACAGGACAAGATGGGAGAGGCTTATGTTCCAAACAGACCCAACCAGGGGCTGGAAACTGTAGTTGTAGTAGAAGAAGAGTATGATGATGATGATGATGATGATGAGTAGATTCTTTCTTTGAATTTGTAATGGTTATTTGTAAGTGTGGTATCGAAAAGGACAGACTAAGGTGTAATAGGCAGTGATGGGTTAATTGTGGGTAACATAAGCTGGGGAACAATAGTCTATAATAACTCTACACTTCTGGGGTTTGTCGAAGGAAACCTGAACAGTTCAGGATGCATCAGAACATTACACAGTCTGCTCTAGCATCATATATAAAATGTACTCTCTTCCAGCAAAACAAATCCCTTACATACCTTCCTTGTGACAGATATACTCATGAATACAACTGCCAACTCAACTGGGAAAACAATCACTAAAACATGTCCCACATTGAGCAACTGTAGGATGTAATAGATTGACAACTAATTGCACAACAGGTGGAAGTAATACAGAACATTGTTTCGCAAAAGAGCATGTAGGAATATACTTAAATAATCACAAAAAAACTTTGATTGTGGATGTGAGAACTAGCATGTTGAGCACTAGCACAGTGAGTTATGTTCACAATAGGTTTAAGACAAACAACAGGTTTATTCAGCTAACTCAGTTACTGTAGGGAGCACTGAAATGGTATCGGAAATTAATATTTCTTAGCAAAAGTCACTTGCTGAGAAAATAACATGAAATAAAAGAGCAGCACCATGAGGTAGAGTAATAATAGCATCCTTATTGACAATTTTCCAGGAAAATAAATGCTCTACTCATGTTCCAGTTGAGTGTGGGACACAGAACAAAGTCAGTAACTGGTTGCTGAATATTCACTAGCACAAACATGATGTTTGCTGATACAAGGCATGGAACTGGTAATGTCTCTCATGGAAGAAATGGTCATGGCAAGATTCAAGGAAATGGAACACAATTTTTTGATATGAGTGTACCACCTATGATGGGTGGGATGTTAAATCTTGGTTAGTACCTGCATGGTTACACACACTTGCCAGCTGGAGGGAATTTCTTGTAGTGTGATGCACTGCATTACAACCAACCTGCATTGCACAGGTAGAGACTGCATGGCATGGATGATTTTCAGTATTTGGCAATGAGCACCGCAGATATGAAGGGTACAGCCATGTGGCACGTCCATCATATTGTGCATGTGGTATTGAACTCTGATGTTGTCACCTTGATGGGAAGATGAGAACTCAGAGTGAGCTTAGGCCAATAGAAGTCTAGCTAGTCGTGGAGCTATAGTCTTGGTCCCCATAGCCACCACCATAGTGGACGGTTGTCCAGTTGCACAACAGAACTGAGAGCTTTGGGTGGAGGTAGGCAGAGGTGCTGCATTAGCAGATGGCACTAGTGAGTTAGGCTGGGTTGCTTAGACCAATGTGTGGTGGAGGGGCATCACACAGTTCCCACTCCCACTCCCACAAGAATGGCACATGGAGGAGGAACAAAGTAGCAATGATGGAGGCTGGTACTGGCAGAGAGGTGTGTTTTACCAATGGTGAGGCTCAGGGCTGCCACCTCACTTTAGGACGATGGGCATGAGTTAGGCAGGTAGTTGGCATTCAGTAGTGCAGGGGCACTGCATGACAGGGAGGAGCTAGTGAGTGCTTGAGCGATATATCAGCTGGTGGTGCATGGGTTGTAGGGTGCTGAGCCAGGTCTACTAGAGCAAGGAGGTGAAGGGAAAGTGAATGAAGAGCAGCCTGTTTCAGGAGCTGCACATGCAGCGAGCAGGTGCTGGGTAATGTTGGCAGTGCAGGATGGTAGATGCAGGAACAGTGTGGCACTGCCAGTTCACTATGTGGAGTGGCTGACAACTTAGAGGCTACATTTGACAGTGCAAAATGCACACACCGGGCACTCTGAGATTTAGGACAGTGGCTGGCAGGTCTGGGCTAGAGCACTGCAAAAGTATGAAATAATGCCACTAAGAGAGTGACATATGTAGCAAGGTTGGCAGTGTGGCATCAGGGGTGTAGTCAGCATATAGCATAGGTGAAATCACTTCAGGAGAGGTAGAGGGACAGGGGTGGGAGTGCCCTGGACATTGATAATGTTTATGCCTGCATTGTTTGTGGCTGGTGGGTTGGGGACAGAGTTGGGAACATTACCGGCATAATTTGGTGGAATTGCTGCCATGTCCAAGGCAGTGGTGCAGTAGGATGGCATCACTGCAGGTCAGCAGCAGGGGTACTGCGAATGGTGTTGGCACTGATGCTGGCTTTATCGTTGGTGGGTGGCTGTAGAGTGTTGATGAGGATGGTGGTTGGGCTGAGTGGGGTCACAAAGCATGTAGGCCTCAGGCTATTGATTTGATCGAGACACAGGTAGGAGTGCCTTGTAGATGTAGGGTGAATTTCTTGGAGTATTGCCTCAGGAGCTGGTGGGCCGAGGGGGGGGGGGGGAGTAGTGGGGGCAAAATGGGGACTGGTGAACATTGAACATTGAAGCACAGCATGACATGGGTGTATGAGGTGAGGTCACTGTGAGTGAATGTTCTATGAGTTTGTCATTTACTGGAGGGAGGCAGGTGGGTTGCAGGAGGAGGCAGATTGGTGAGCTTCAGGAAGTGGTCTGGCACTATGAGTGACTGGCACATAAACAATGTCAGTAGCTGAAATCTCCAGGTCAGCTTTGTGAGTGATATGAAGGCCAATATGTACCAGAGGCAGAGTGGTGGAAGTGTGCATGCATGCTGCTTTGAACCAGATTATATAAGAGTCGATTGAAGCTTTGTGGAAAGCAGTGGGCAGGAACAGGTGCAGTGAGCCAGTGGATACTTCGCACCATGTATTGCTGTCGGAGCCATTGAAGTGGAGGTCCAAAGCAGCAACCAGGCAGAGGTGAGTGAGTTCCAATTTGTGCTCCTGGCCAGTGTTGAGGGCCTCATAGTCCAGAGATGAAGCGACAGTGCAGCTGCAGCTGAGATAGTTGGTGGTCATGATGTCAATTCCGACAACATGACATACGTCAGCAGTAAACTCTAAGATGAATCACTATTGCTTGAATTTATGTGGGGAACACTGGTCAATATCTTTTGAGAGGGACAGCATTACAGGTTTGTGGTTGGTGAAGAATGGGACTCTACCAACAGCCAAAAGTATTTGATTTCCTTGTAGATGGTGAGGAGCTCTCTGCCATTTGTGTTCCAGTGCTGTTGAGTGGCAGAGAGCTAGCAAGTGAAAAAATTCGAGTGGATACTAAGTACCACTAACATGCTTCTGCAGGACAGCACTGATGGCTGCATCACCTGCATCAATCTGATGACAAGTGGGCCAGGGGGATGGAGTGGGATGAGCAGGCAGGGTAGTGTCCACCAAGTTGCACTGTCTTCATTTGTAGCGTCCATGTTATCAGTTTGTTCCCCTTTGTTTTGATGCTATAAAGGACAGTCGTAAGTGGCTCCTGCATAGCAGTGGAATTCCTCATTTAGCAGTAGCAGAAGTTGAGCAGAAATGATGGAGGTACTTGACTGTCGCAAGGTGTGGGAAATCGAGGAAGGTTGGGCTGGGAACGAGAGTTGGCAGCGGACATGGTATGACCCAGGAGTATCTCTTTCCTGACACAGAAAACAAGCTTTGCGGCGTTCACAATGATGCCAGCATCCTGGAGGCATTCAAAGGTCATGTGAATGTGCTTGCAGTGTTCTTCAAGTGTCACTGAGAAAATGAAGATTTCATTCAAGTACGTGAAACACCAGGACAATCTCAGAGGCTGAAGGTCATAAAGCCACTCTCATACAAGTGGAAGGACATGATGATGACAATATTTGGGATGTCCTTGGGTGTGACAAGAATCTAGGTGAAAGTTCTACTGTAGTTGATTGTACTGAAGATTGTAGGTCCAGCTTGTACATTATTGTAGGAATGGCACAGGACACCAACCAGGAATGGTAAGAGAGTTTAGCACACAGTAATTGCTGGAGGAGTGCCAGAAGACATTCATCTTAAGAAAGTGAAGGGCAGACACCTATGGGCTCTTCAAAGGGTGGAGCATGGTGGCGGCAGTCAGCTTGTGAAACTCCACCTTGATGAACTTCAGATTGTAGCCAGCAGAAGACAGACTGTACAGGTGTGGTATCTACACAATGGGCAGCTGAATGACAGACCTACTAAGGTACACTGAACAGAAGTTTGAAACCAGGAAACCATGCCAGGAAGTCAACATATGGGCCAGAGTATGCCAGCTGCCTGCTTCATACTGAAGAAGACAGCAAATTGGATGGTGCTCTTAGTTGATCTCCTAGTACAGCTGTCAGTAAGGTACCAGCCAACATCAGAGAGCAGGCATTACTACCCAATGAGATCCATTCTCGTAATGTGGTTGGGGAGGTCCCATTGCAGGTCAAGGTTGCAGATGCAATGGTATAGGTGGTGATAGTAGATTTGTAGAGTTGTTCACCACCATCAGAAGGATCACTGATGTAATGCCAGGGGCCTGTATGAGCCGACACAAGAAGATAGACAGGTCTCAGCTGTTGTTGATCAGGAATGACATAGCTGAGTGAAATCACAGACAAACAGGCACTGAGAGACTGTGCAGCAGCTGCGTGTGCCTAATCTTAACAGCTGTTGGGCTTTCAGGCCCAAGAGCAGGGCTCTTTGCAGTTGCAGCGGTACTGTTTGAAGCTCTCTCAGTATCAACAGAAACCGACCACATCACAAGGGGTATTGCTGGAACTGCTGGAGTTTCAGTGGTGGCAGCCATAATTGCATCAGTGGTTAGGGCTGTGCACTCAGGGGTAGTAAAAGTCCAGGTGGGAAACAGAACCCTACCCTACACTGTTGCCAAGTCAGCACTAAGGTGAACAAGGAAATCATATATCCTGGGCTGCTGGGTATTGTGGTGTGGGCCAGCAGGGAGAGGAGTGGCATGATAAGCTAAAAATGTGAACTCGTGGTGAGGCAGCTGTCAGTGTAATTGTTGGCTGGCAGTGCTGGGTGGGAGTGTAGTCGGTACGTGGTGGTTTGGAGGCCACTGCCTCATGTGCCCTGTGACTGAGGCTGGCAGTGGCAGTGAGGGAAAGATCAGCATGTGATGCCACTCTTCTTATTTGGGGCTAGATGGCAAGCCAGCCAGATGTTATACAGGAAGCCATAGGAGATCTTGTGGGACTCTGTCAGGCTTTGTAAATGGCACAGGAACGGGAAGCTTTGCCGGCCCTCTCACTGCTTCAGGGAAAGGACCAGATTGAGATGCATCTAGGAGGACTTGAGTTGCCTTATGAGGTGACACCCAACTGTCTTGTAGTGGTGGGCAGTTGCAGGTAACAAAATGACATCAGGGACCTCCATTGCATATGCTGGCTTGAACTGCCGTGAAATGGGTGCCATCAAGATGAAGCTGTTGCCAATGAAGATGGCCTCTACCATAGAAAACCACAGATGAGGGTCCTAGGGATTGAAGGGTGGTAGGTGAACCATGCCACAGCCAGACAAAGTGGTGGTGGCCGGAAGGGTATTGGTTGTCGGAGTGGTGAGACTAGGTGAGATGGCGTTGGCAGCAGATGCAGAGGCCAGTGTGGGCATCTGTCTGGATCAGTGCCAGGAGCAGGGCTGCCCCAACTTTCATGGACAAGTCGATGTTGCAGTGTTGCACTTCTGTAAGGAGTGCGGTTAGTTGACAACAACATCAGAGGGTGCTGGAGTGGCAACTGTGGGTGGCAAAGTTTTGGTCAGGCCAGTGGCAGAGGCCATGATCATTAGGTGGCACAGTGGCAAACACATGAAATGCACAAAAGTGAGATAGCTTGTGGTGCAAAGCACAAATTATAGCCCATGGCATGAAACAGTTCATCACATGAAGTACAAAATAGTAGCCCAGTACTACAGAGTTTGTAGCACTGAAACAGTGGTTGCTCATGAAGTGTGAGTGTGAGAACAGGTCTGGACACAAGCCTAAATGGAGCAGCTAGGACCAAGGCAGCCAGCAACATGCCAAATTTGAAAACTGAGTCATCCGAGTTTATTGTCATGTCACCAATGTAGGAACGTGTCCCTACCTGACTTAATTAAATAATCACAGATAATCAGCTACAGCTGAGGACATCACTTTTGGTGATGGTTTAATAAATAATATTCAAAAGAGATATGTGACAAAGCACAGGTTCATTCAACTAACTAAAATACTCCAGGGACCACTGAAACAGTCTCAAAACTTAATAGTTCTTAGTGAAAGTCACTTGCTGACATGATAACATTTAATAAAAGAATGGCACCAAGAGGCACAGTATTAATAGCATCCTTAGTGGTGATGCAGCCACAAAATAAACATTTTACATATGTTGCTGCACAAGAGTTTGGGACACAGAAGAAAGTCACTAACTGGTCACTGAGCATTCTTCAGCAGACACACAATTTTTTTCCAATATGTTGTGCTGCTCTGATAATGTCTCTCATGGGAGAAATGGCCTGGGCAAGGTTCAGAGGATGGAGGACACTTTTTACATGAAGCTTGGGATCTTAAATCTCAGCTAGTACCCACAAGGACACATGCTCTTTTGGTGCCATGAACTGCTTTACATACTGAGCCAAGTTGCATGTGTAGAGAAAGTGTGGCATCGGAAAGCCTGAGTACTTTGCAATGAGGATCTCGGATAAGAATTTTTTGACCACTTTATGTGTCTGTCATGGTGTGTGTGCAGGACTGAACTCTGATATTGTCACCTTGAATGGAGGATGAGAACTGAAAGTGAGGTTAGGCTGATGGAAGCTTAGGTAGGTGCAAAACTATTGTCTTGGTGCTGGTAGCCAGTGACTGTAATAGATGAGTGTTCAGTCTCATGATCTCTCTTGATCCAATATTGTTCACAGCAAATCAAAGTAATTTCTACTTGATAATTCATTGTCCAATAATTAATTGCTTCATCATGAGTTCACATTTCAGTAAATTAAAATGATTTAAATAGAAATTTTGTGTTTGTGTTTTGATTAACCAATAATTAAACTTACTGTAATTATAAAACTGTCTCAGATGCAGCCTAAGATAAAGATAAACTGAAAATGTGTATTATTATTATTATTATTGTTGTTGTTGTTGTTGTTGTAAACTAACTGAGACATTCAAATTATTGTGCGGTGTCATGAACATAATCTGTGGGTCATGCAACTAATTAACTTTTAAATGAGCAGTATGTTGATCTATTCCTTATGTTGATATGAATGGGCAGTATTAATGCTTTATATCACTCCATGGTTTCAGAAATACAGTGCAAGTGACTGTCAGTGTAACTGCATTAATGGCAGGAAGCCTGAAGACTGTGTTAAGCCAAAGGACATGTGGAATATGGATAAATGTGAATGTGAATGAATAAACAATGAAGAGTCTTTAAACTGACAGCTCTTAGTTTACAGAAAACATAAATTTCTTTACGCGACTAAGTTTGTCTGTCTACTCTACAACTTTTTGTTTTATCTTCTTGTAAAATATTGAGTACTTAGTAACAAAGTAAATAATAATCCTTGAGGCATAAGCCGTGTTAAGCAATAAATTAAAACATATGTTTTAAATACTGAGCATATTATGGAGATTTTATATCACATAATAAACTATATTATTCTGAATAATTTTATGTACAATGAAAATCAATTTAATGACCAATTCTAAAGTCATGAAATATATTTTTCCTCCTGATTTGTCGCTTTGTGATTAATTATGTAACAAAGTTTCTTACTTATATGGGATTTCAACCATACAAGTCATATAACCATTTCTGTAATGATTAGTACATACCATATTACAGAAAATACATGAATAGAAAAAAATTGCATTCTAGCTGCATGCTTGCACAATGCTTATTAAAAAGTCATACTCATTTTTTAAATAAGGGTGCTTTAAACAAATGTGCAATAAAGTATTACAGTTTCGACTGCTGGTACGTGTTCCAGATGTGACAGCAGCTTTTGACTGTGTGACAACAGTTTTTAACTGTTAACTGTAAAGGAGAGATGTATCAGACAAATTGTCGAGATGAAATTTAGGTTTGGAAAGAAATTGCAACAGAGATATATCAAGAGATATGAAAGTTTTACAACAATGTTGGTCTCAACTACCAACAGTCTCACTATCTCTCTATCCTCAACAGCAGTCCATTCAGGAATATTAT
The DNA here is from genome assembly GCF_023897955.1 of Schistocerca gregaria. Lineage (NCBI taxonomy): Eukaryota > Metazoa > Arthropoda > Insecta > Orthoptera > Acrididae > Schistocerca > Schistocerca gregaria. Next base: position 468,082,044 of record NC_064922.1, read on the forward strand.
GATTAAAAATGATAATTTGACTATACTGGTAGCGGTATAGGCAAAGGAAATCAACTGATAGCGCTAGTTAATGTAAGTATATGAATTTGACAGTGCCATATCACCTCAGAAATTTGCAACATACATTGTATATGAATTAAGTCCTCCACGAACCATGGACTTGCTGAGATGGGTTGGCTTGCATGCCTCAATAATATAGGAGCCATACCATAGGTGGAACCACAGTGGAGGGGTATCGGTAGCTACCCTCCCTGTTTACCTTTCCCTGTTGCTTCATAACCTGGGTTGTGAGTAACTGAATCCACTTTCCCATCTTGCCTTTTCTCCCCTCTCTCCTCCCTGATGAAAGAACAAAGTTCCGAAAGCTAGGAATGTAAATTTTCTGTTCTGTTTTGTGTGTCTATCGGCTGTACTGAGCTGAGGTAAGTACTCGACAGTGCCTCTATCTCTTTGTTAGTATTTGTTTCACATCTTTATATGCGATTTTCCATTAATAATTCTTAAATTTTTTGGTTGTTGATCTCCATTTCAGGAACTTGGAGTTATTTTATTTTCTATTTGAAACTGTATAATGTTAGTTTTCGTAAATTTAGGTTAAGATTTTGCTGTGAACCATTTGTGTCCAGCATTGTAGAGTTGGGACCCTTGATCACACTACTCGTATCATCCACAAACATGACTATTTTTGCTCTGTAACTGGTAGATCATTAATGTAGATCAGGAAAATTGGTGGCCCAAGGTTCAAGCCCTGGGGAGACTCTGCATTTTATATTTTCCCAGTCTGAGTTTACTCTTACACCTGCCGACATGAAGAGAATTCTTTGCTTCCTGTCATGTAGATTAGATTCTAGCCATGTCAAAATTCCGTCTTTTGATGCCGTAGCATGGAAGCTTTTTTTAGCAATGTGTTGTGATCTACACAGTTGAAAGCTTTAGTAAGGTCACAAAAGATTCCCACTGCATACCTTCTAATTCATCTAGGGTTCCATCTGTTAGGCTAAATATAACTTCCTCTGTGGAGAATCCCCCTGAAAGCCAAACTGTGTAGATGACAGTAAGCCATTTTGTGTAATATGGCCATAAATCCTATCATAAACTATTCTCTCAAACACCTTTGTGAACATTTGGCAGCAAAGAAATGGGCTGATACTTGGGTAGTATATACCTTGAACCATTTTTGTGGATAGGCATCACTACTGCATGTTTCAGTCTGTCTGGAAAGGTCCCAGTTTTCACTGACTGGCTACATAAATAGCATAATATGTTCTATATACAGGTCTTTCTTTTTAGCACATGATAATTTTGATGTCAGCTATTATCCACTCTGTCCTTCCACAACAGGTTTATTTCATTTTAATCTCTCTTTGGGGTAAGCAGGCTTCAAAATGTTTCAGAAATAAGTCCACAAATGAATTGAATTTCTCACTCATTGTACTGCCTGGTGCACTTCCTCCCTTTGGTTATGATGTAAAGCATTTCTAAACAAGCTAGTAGATTCCACATTTATTACTCTGACTTGTTTAACCTGGCTGTGATCATTTACAGTTTTTCTACTGGTGAGTTTTAAGGTTGTCAGTTGACCTTCATGATAAAAAATAACCATTTGTTATGGCTTGTGTTTTTACATCACTGTAATTGTGATTTTTACATCATTGTAATTTATCAATCAAGGTCTTGCTGTGTGCATATAGTCTTGTTGGGATTCAAACTGCCGGGAGTAGACTGAAAGCTGAAAACAATGATTCCAGTTGTTTATGACTGTTACTATTTGAAAGAAAATTAATGTTAAAATGGCCACATACTACACATATTAAAATGCAACCACTGCCTATACCAGAAACTTACAGTACAAGAAAAAGTCCACATACAGAAGACATTAGCAGAAGGAAAACAGATTATAAAAGACTACACCACACTGTGCCACAACACACTTTTTAAAGCACACACACACACACACACACACACACACACACACACACACACACACAGAGAGAGAGAGAGAGAGAGAGAGAGAGAGAGAGAGAGAGAGAGAGAGAGAGAAGGTAAAAAAATAAAATTTGGCATCAAACTAACTTGAGAACAATTGAATGCCAATTGGGACTGTACACACAACAGCTGTATTAAAAGTTATCATTGTGTTTTGGTAAAGTTGAAAAATGTTATTTACAAACACAATTCCAGAAAATACATGTAGTGTTTGTGTGTGCTTTTCAACAACTTATGGGAATGCAGATGAAAAAGGATTTTTGAAAGCTGAATGTAAGTAATCATAGTTATAGGCTAGATTGGAGTAAACCTGCACTAAGTTTTTGAAGTGACTCACGTCAACTCAGGAGGTCACCACCAGGTGGAGGTTTGTCTTGTTGTAACTTATTATTCCATAGAAGTTTGACCCAGTTTGCTTCAGAGATGAGAAAATGAGATAAGTCTGTTTTTACTACTTACCACAGGTATCACTAGCACTATATTATTGAGGCATGATGACTCATTAGGTAGGTTATAGATCACAAAAGGGTCTCAAAAAAAATTGGAAAAATTGGGATCTAAAACCAACTTCTGGAGAATTTTGGATGCCTCAGACAACATACTTCCATGGCATTTAAAACTGCAAATTTAAGCCTAAATTGAAACATTTTTTGATTACTGTATAAAAAAAAATTTAAAAAAATATTAGCATTTTAATTTATTGACTGTGTGGGCATGGTTATTATGTCCTAAATAGATGTAAAAACTATTTCAAATTGAATAATTTTCAAATTAAATTCTAGTTGATTCTTTCTGGAAATGTAAATAAACAGTATCACATACACATTTTTATTTAGTTTTCTTCACACATTAAAAATACATTTAAAACCCCAAAAAAGAAAACCATGAGAAGTAAGAATAAAAAATATAAGTAGTTAAAAAGTCAGTAACGATAATTAAATGCTATTTCAAGAGTATAAAGTAAAATAATCTAACGAAGTTCATTCTACAGTAATTCAAATAAATTTTCTTCTGTTATAAAAATTTGATCTAATTATTCTAGTAACATTTCTTAAACCTATTTTATCCAATAGCAACTTGTGCACACTGCAAACTGTTGTGTGACTGAGCTTCTGCTGTATCACTGTTGAATACAGATGTTTCTTCAGTTGTCACAGAATAGTAAAATTACGTTGGGCTTTTTGGCATAAGGCTGGGCACACAAATGTGTCTTTCCAAGGCTTCAACATTAGTAAATAATTCTTGAACTTCTTTTTTCATAGAATCCAAAAGTCTTTTGTGTTTTTCAGGCATTTTACATTGTATTGTATGTGAAAGAGTTCAAGTTCTGCTTGCAAAGAATGAACATCAATTTCTGGGTATGGAGCACCCACATCATCTCCTTTGTTCTCCAATGACACTTTTGCCGAGGAAACCTGTTTCTTAGAGTCCAGTTGGTCAATTCAAGTTTTTTATATCTAACCTCTATGACAGCCATGTCAATGATTTCAAAATACTCCTGCATATAAAATTCTTCAAGCAACAGCAATTCATTTGGATCTGCACCCTCAGACAACTGTTTACAAAATGCTTTTTTCTTTGGAAGTAGTCTCATGGTATCTGATTGTTAGCTATCTGCCTCCTGGCCACCTGCCTACAGACTTACAGTAAAACCATGCAGATTTGCACTTATCTACCCCCTCCTTCATCACTGATAGTCGTACAAACACACTGCATTAAAACTTGAAACATTGTTGTTTCAGTGAATAATATAAGTGAATTTGATTTACTGGCATGTTGGTAAATCCTGCAAACTATTAATTTTTCCTGCACAAGAGCTCTTAGTATATGTAATTAGCTAATTTTGAATATATTCATTCAAAAGTGTCATTTTTTGTCAACTAATACTTAAAAAATTGAAATTGCTTTTAAAAAATATTCAGCAGGAGGGGGGCAGGGGATATATGTTGACCCCCTCCCCCTAAAGCACATACACCTGTCTCCTTTCCCGTGCTGACACCTATACCATTTACATATAACTTTTCTGCTGTTTCACTTGAACATTTTTAATGGAGGGTTTGAAAAGAAGAACTGACAAGCTATTCATTGTCACTAATGCATTTGAGCTTCACTTTCACAAGGAAGTAATTGTTCCAGTTGGTCCCCAAAAGCAACATGGCACTTTTTGTCAGAAAAGACGAAATTAGACAAGGTCCCACAGGTATTTGGAGTAAATCTCCACGGCCCCAACAATGTGAAGACTGAAACTTCCTGGCAGATTAAAACTGTGTGCCCGACCGAGACTCTCACACAGTCCACACGGTGTGAGATTATTTCACCTTAAGATATAATTCCACTGCCTAAAATAGAGATTTAGAGGAAAATTCTGAATAAGCATTGTAATCTGTGCTTCTAATGTCGATACCCAATAAAGAACAAATGGAATGAGAATCCATGGGAAGAGAAAAGCTTGCTGCTGGGAACAAAAGACATGCCAAAGGAAGAAAAGTGTGTGCTATAGAAACAAAATGACATGCACTAGATTTTACAACAGCAATGCCAGAAAAAGAGAAAACAGGTCAAGCAACTAGTTCATCCAGAGTCAGATTCAGACTTCTCAGGCCATGACAGTAGTTCAGATACAGATATGACTCGATATTCAGTGAACAAGAGCCTGGGACTTCAAGGAAGAATCACATTTTTTGATTACTCAATGACTTTGCTGTAGTAAATGTGGATTCTGGCTCTTTGTGGCCAAGATAACTTCATTACACCAAGAGGAAGGCTATGAACCTATGTTTTACAAAAAAACTTCCAAAGAAACTCACATTAACATCATTTAATTGCAGATGACACAATACCAATATCTGATAATGTACACCAGGCTCTACACACCAATAATGTAAAAATATAAGGTAATTATAACAACAGACAGAAATTGTTTTTAGGCCTAATTTTTGTAGAATAATTATTGCTGAAAATATGTCCACATTTTGCAAATTTGAGTAAAGAATACCCACAGATGATGGCAGAACAGTGCTGAAACATGTCTGTGGTTATATGAAAAGATGATGTTTGCATAGCAGGTGGATCTCAAGTCCAGTACAATCATTGAGGTTTGCTGATGACATAGTGATTTGTCAGAGGCAGCAAAGGACTTTGAAGAGCAAGTGAACAGAAGGTATAGTGTTGCAAAGAGGTTACAAGATGAATATCAACAAAAGTGTAAAGAAGGTAATGAAATATAGTCGAACTACATCAGGTGAGGCTGAGGGAATTAGATTAGGAACTGAGACTCTAAAATCAATAAATGAGTTTTGCTATATGAGCAGAAAAATAACTGATAATCTTTGAAGTTGAGGGGATATAAAATGTCAACTGGCAATAGCAAGAAAAGAATTCTGAAAATGAGGTCTTTGTTAACACCCAACACAAATTTTTGGTTGTCTTTTCTGAAAGTATTTGTCTGGAGTGTAGCATTGTATCGAAGTGACACATGGATAATACATAGCCCAGACAAGAAGTTATTGAAATGTGGTGCTAAAAAAGATTGCTGAAAATGAGATGGGTAAACTGAGTAACTAATTCAGAAGTATTGAAATAAACAGGGAAAAAAAGTAATTCATGGTACAACTTTCCTAAGAGAAGGGTTTAGTTAATGGGACACATGCTACGCAAGCACCAAGGAATTGTCAGTTTGGTAATGGAGAGGAGTGTGCAGGATGAATACATTAGAAGGATAAAAAGGATGAATACAGTAAACAGGTTACAATGGAAGTAGGTTGCAGTGGTTGTTTGCAGATGAAGAGGCTTTCACAAGATAGACTAACACGGAGAGCTGTATCAAATGAGTCTATGGATAATCATAATCAACAACAACAACAACAACTACAACAACAACAATAATTTGATACCAGAGGGAAAAAATGTAACAAAGATACATAACTGTCACCACCAAATGGATTGAATAGTATTTTATTTGCAGGTAATGATATACTTATGGCATAGACAGAAGATAATGTATAAATACAAATATTACTAAAAGCAAAAGTAATGAGGTTTGTTGCTAAATGCTGATTACAACTGAAATATGGACAATAGAACTCTTGAGTGATGACATCTGGTAACCAGCAATTTAAAGTCATGTTTAGGATTCAGTTACCTGTGATTTAGGCTCTTTAGGGAAACATCTTGATATTTATTTTGTGTCTGTCCATTAATCTTTTTCGTGTATATATTTTACACAACCTGATGCATAGATAATCTTTTTAGAAGTTACTTATACAATGTGCAGATGTGAGTCATTTAAAATTTATTGAGTGAAGAATTGGCTAATATACATTGTACACTCAAAACTTATGTGTATGATATCATGGTTGAGTTGTATACTTTTGGTCATGAGACTGAGTTGAAGCAGTTTTGTATCAGGCAGGATGCCACAGATTTGTTAAAATATGTAGCTCACACACACAGATTTTACAGATAAGGATAATCTGTTGCACAGTTCTGTACTCAGTATTATGAAAAGGATAGTTGTTACTCACCGCATAGTGGAGATGCTGAGTCACAGATAGGCACAATAAGAAGACTGTTGGAAAGTGAGCTTTCAGTCAGCAAGGCCTATCTACAACTCATCATTTCTGCTATATGATGAGTACCAACTACTCTTTTCATAATATTGTTACATTCCATCTTGGATTTTCACAAGTTCTATCCTCATATTAAACATATCTTTTTTGGACAAGGTGATGTTAACAGTGGATAAAGTGTATACAAAAATGTGATTTATTCATTTCCTAACATACAATTTTCAAATCATTTGATTTGGTGTATAGGAGACTAGTGAAAACTTACAGTAAGAAACATTTTTTAAGAGAAAATAGTTCACACCACTTTACACACATTACTGAGCTACTACTATACAAATACATACTGGTACTGTAGTTTCAATTTAAAATAAAATATATAATTACCTTTTTTAAACTGTGAAACTGACCTCAATGAATTCTTAACTAGACTAATAACACTTTTCCATTGGAAGTGTGAAGAGTAATCTTTTCCCTGTGCCAAGCTTCATGTTTAATATATTACTGCTTTTTATTTTATTGTAAATTTTAAACCTGAAATAATCTGGTGCTTGGGAGTAGAGTTCTAAGTGGTGTGTCAGGAGCTGAAAATGTTGTCTGTGATAAATTCTGCAGTTGTGATCGAAACAAAAAGTGTTTACTGTATACTGAAAACACCCTCTCCCTTAAAACCCACATCCTTTCGTCTTTCCCTCTCCTTCCTGAAGAAGAAACCATCGGTTGCGAAAGCTAGTAATTCTGTGTGTGTGTCTGTGTGTTTTGTTCATGTGCCTGTCTGCCGGCGCTTTCACGCTTGGTAAGTCTTGGAATCTTTGTTTTTAATATATTTTTCCCATGTGGAAGTTTCTTTCTATTTTATTTACTGTATACTGATTTTTACATAAGATTAACAACACCTCATATATATAAAGAATGGGAACATACAGTATTTTTAAATCTTTTAACAGTGATCAACAGGATATCTACTGTATGGTGACAAACATGTTCCCAATTATTTTCTTTTGTAATATTAGGAGTAACATTACATTTGATGAATTTCCCCACAAGATTATGTCATAATGAATAAATGACTCAAAGTAGCTGTGTTGGCCTGCTTTTCCACTGCAAATGCTAAGATGTTAAGTTTATTAGCTAAGTAGTCATGTGTATCTTCCAATTTAGATTTTTATCAAGATTTAGGCCTATATGAAACGGAATGATCACAGGCTCAGTAGTGCATAAAGTATGTGGTAGGCTATGTTTTAGTGGTAGAGTACTTGGGAAGTGCAATCAGTCTACAAAGGTGATTGCTTAAAAATCACTTGTGAGGCTGATTCTAGAACATTGCTCAAGTGTTTGGGACCCATACCAAGGAGGACTAACAAGAAATATTGAACATATACAGCAAAGGGCAGAATGAATGGTAACAAGTTTGTTTGACTCATGGGAAAGTGTTACAGAGATGCTGATGAAGTTGAACTATCAGACTCTTGAAGATAGACTTAAATTACCCCGAGAAAGTCTACTAGCAAAGTTTCAAGAACTGGCTTAAATGATGATTCTGTGAATATTTTACAACAACCTACATATCTCTCACACAGCAATTATGAGGAAAAGATTAGAATAATTACAGCATGCACAGAGGCAATCATTCTTGCTGTGCTCCTCATGTGAATGGAATGGGAAGAAACCCTAATAACCAGTACAGTGGGACGTACCCTCCATGCACTTCATGGTGGTTTTTGGGTGTAGATGTTGAACCAAGAGTCAAATTTTTCTGAATATTTTTTAAACTCTCTGGAATTATAAATTATAGAGTGCAGCAGTCAGTCGTCCTTTTTAAATTTTGTTATGCAAATCCAGATTTCAGCTAGTAGCTAGCCATTCTCAGTGCACTACTTTTTATTCTCAATGCATGTAAATCCCTGTTGTTCCAGTGTCAGTCACAGTTCTTTGAATACAGTTCTTCTGAATGGAAGGTAACCTGACTTTCTGGGATTCTTTTATGTACCATCAACCAATCCAGATTTGACAGATTTTCTTTGTATTTTTTAACATTACTCCAAAAACAAAGCAATCTGAAAGTAGTATCTTATAGTTCATAACCAAGGGATTGTTTTCTGTTATTTTATTTTTATTAATGTCCACTGTCTCTGAGGAAAACATATTTTAAGCAACCCAGTACTCCATGTTAAGTTGACCATCATACGAAAGTAGGCTACGTAGAAATAAATGTTCACACACATGCCAGTTGATACTGGCCTCTCTGTTGGTGTACTTTGTTATTTATTTTTAATTTTTTAAAGGAATTTTAGGCTCAGACAATGCGGACTTTAATACATTTTGTTAAGAAAATACATTATATGGATTCACACTCATGAGTTGAGCACACAATATTATCACAATTATTTATGTGCTAATAACTGAACACTGAATTTCGAAAATGGAAATCCTCACTTTGAAACAACAATCAGGTGTTATGCAATGATTTTTTTCTTCCTCTACGTTAAGCAGATTCTTTTCCATGTTTTTCCATATGTCTTCCCATTATTATGGCCTACCAAGGTAGCAACAGTGTCAGCAGTGAGTAAACCAGGAACCACCACAACAGTCTTAGCAACAACAGCAGAAGCCCAACCAACACCACAACCAGCTTCAGTAACCACTTCATCGGAACCTATAGCAGCAGCAGTAGCAATAATTTCTGGGCTACCAATTAGAAGTAGTGTGAGGCAGCAAAATCACCTTAAGGATTTTTTTAGTGTCAAAGAGCTTCAAGAAAGCAGCATTAAGATAAGTAATAATTTATTTAACTTTGCGTCTCATAATCAGTTTTTTTCAGTCCTATATCAGAAAGTACAAGGTTCACATAATAAGTTGGGTGAATTTGAAGTCTTGTGAAGTGACAGTGTTAACCAAGTATCTGTTGTATGTATCAGTGAACACTGGTTACAAAACTCTCAAATATGTACAACAGCCCATCCCAAATTTAAAATCATAAGCAGTTTTTGCAGAGAAAAGTACAGATGTGGAGGTGTTTGGATTTATGTCAGAGACAATCTTAATCATAAAGAAGTAAAGTTAAGCAATGTAAAGTGTATAGAAAAAGAATTTGAATACTGTGTCTGTGAACTGACTGACTGTGGTTTGGTAATTGTCTGTATGTATAGGTCACCTTCTGGGAATATTCCCCTATTTTTAAAAAATCTCGAGGATCTAATGAATGAATTGAGACTTAGGTCAAAATCAACAGTTGTACTGGGTGATTTCAACATCAGTTTTAGAAGTAATAATAATGCAGACAAGAATCAATTGCTAAATCTCTTCACCTCATATAATTTAGAAGCCACAGTAACTGATATCATCAGGTATGGAGATGGGTGTGAGACAACAACTGATCAGGTGTTTATTAACAAAGAGACCTTTAGTTATGAGGTTGAAATAACAGATATTGGTTTCTCTGGCCACATGGCAATCAAGCTTTTACTAAAAAAAATATGAATAGGAACAAACATGGCAGTGGAAACTATATAGAAACAATATACATTAATGAAATTAGCCTTTACAATTTTCATAGCATGTTGCATAGTGTTGAATGGGACAGAGACCCAAAGAAAACTGTAGACTCTAAATATGAGCCATTTTTTCTGATTATAAATGCTGCTTTGATGTCATTTTCCCCCTCAAAAAAGTAAAAATCTCTCTCAAATCTAATTCATGGTTAACTGCGGGAATTAAGAAATTTGCAGGTACTCTTAGAACTGGGTTGGCATTCAAAGCATAATGCAGCATGAAGCCATATGTTAGATGCTACATAAAAGTTATTCATGGAGAAAAAAAAACCTCAACAATGATTTAATTATCAGAAAAGGCAGCAATAAAACCAAATCAGTTTGGAAAGTCATAAACCATAACATTGGTAAATCAAAAGTGACAAACAATAATCTTATCATAAAAAAGGAAGGAAACGTTGTTGAAGACCCTTGATATGCTGCCAATATGTTAAAGGACTACTACATTAACAGTGCTCAAAATCTTATCAAGAACCTGGGGAACTCAAATGGTAGTAAGTCAAAAGTTCCAGCAAATGAAAAGACAATGCTTTTGTACCCAATTATGCAGTCAGAAGTAAGAAATGCAATTAATAAGCTGAAAAATAAAATGTCCTGTGGATGTGATTGCATTCCCAATAAGGTCATAAAATATAGTGCAAACAAAATAGTAATTGAATTAGTTGATATTATTAATACATCATTTAAAACTGGTGAATTCCCTTCTGCAATTAAAAAAATAAATAATAAAGCCACTTTATGAAAAAGACTGTCCATATACCATACAAAATTATAGACCATTGTCACAACTGTCAGATTTTGCTAAAGTAATTGAGAGGATTATGTATGAGAGACTGTTGAGTTTCCTAAACAAATGCAAAATTCTAACCAATGCACAGAATGGGTTCAGGAAAAACTGGTCTACAGAAACAGCTGTATATCACTTCTTGGAACAGGTTTTAACTGCAATGGATAATGAGGACTTAATCTGTGGAATATTTTTAGATCCATCCAAGGCATTTGACCTCATCAGCTATGATACTTTGCTACAGAAACTGTATTGCTATGGAGTACATGGAAAAGCAGACAGCTGGTTTCAATTGTATGTGCAACAGATATCAAAATGTTGAACTAATAATATATAATGGCACAAAATATTACTCAACATATCTGAAAGTCAACTGTGGTGTACCCCATGGGTTCTGTTCTAGGCCTTTTACTCTTCTTAGTTTTTATTAATGATTTTCCCAACCATCTAACAAGAGCAGAATCAGTACTTTTTGCAGACAATATGAGCCTTTTTATCAAACGAGTTAGTGAAGCTGACCTAGAAGAAAAAATAAGACAGGAGAAAATATCAAAATGCAGAAAATGAAGCAGCAAAATGGAAAAATGGTATTAACAAAAAGTGCAAAACAAATATGCAGTGAGGGCTAGTGGACATATGCAAGGCTACAGAGGTGTATATAATGAGAGGAAAAATAGGTACTGGCTACAGGGAAATTAAAGCTGTGCCTGTCTAAATATAATGAGCTCAGATGGAAAACCAGTACTATGCAGTTGATGCTGATAGAAGGTAAGATGATGTAGTTGAAAATGAAACAGGAGATATGACATTGGGAAAAGAATTGACCAGAGCACTGAATGACCTGTGCAGAAAGAGGGCCCTTGGAGTAGCGACATTCCATCTGAACTACTAATATCCTTGGGAGAGCCAGCCTTGATGAAACTATTCCACATGGTGAGCAAGGTATGTGAGACAGGCAATATATTCTCAGACTTAAAGAAGAATGTAATAATTCTATTTCCAAAGGAAGCAGGTTCTGACAGGTGTGAATATTACTGAACTGTCAGTTTAATAAGTCATGGTTGCAAAATATTGTCACAAATTATTTACTGATGAGTGGAAAAACTGGTAGAAGCCAACCTTGGGTATGATCAGTTTGGATTCCAGAGAAATGTAGGAACATGTAAGGCAGTAGTGACTCTACGACTTCTCTTAAAGATAGGTTAACGAAAGGCACACCTACATTTATCAAACCTATGTTTATAACATAAGTAGAAATAAAGAAAGCTTCTGACAATGTTAACTAGAATATGCTCTTTGAAATTCTGAAGGCAGCAGGTGTAAAATACAGAGGGGAAAATGTTGTTTACAACTTGTAAAGAAACCAGAGAGCAGTTAGAAGAGTTGAAGGGCATGAAAGAGAAGCAATGGTTGGTAAGGGAGTGAGAAAGGGTTGTAGCCTGTCTCCAATGTTATTCAATCTGTGGATTGGGCAAGCAGTAACATAAGCTAAAGAAATCCTTGAAGAAGAAATCACAGTTCAGGAAGAATAAATAAAAACTTTGAGTTTTGTCAATGACAAAATACTTCAGAGATAGCAAAGGACTTGGAAGAGGAACAGAAGGGAATGGGCAGTATCTTGAAAGAAGGATATAAGATGAACATCAGCAAAAACAAAAAAGTGTAATGGAACATAGACAAATTAAATCAGGTGATGCTGAGAGAATTATTTTAGGAAATTAGACACTAAAGGTAGTAGATGAATTTTGTTACTGAGGGAGTAAAACAACTGATGATGCCTTGGGTAGAGAGGATATAAAATACAGACTGACAATGGCAACAAAAGTGCTTCTGAAGAAGAGAAATTTGTGTACATTCAACATCAATTTAAGTATTAGGAGGTCTTTTCTGAAGATGTTTGTCTGTAGGGCAGTAAAACATGGGTGATAAAGACTTCTGACAAGAAAAAATGGAAGCATTTGAAATTTGGTGCTGCAGAAGAATGGTCAAGATTAGATTGGTAGGTCATATAACTAAAGAGGAGGTACTGAACAGAATTGCAGAGACAAGAAATTTGTAGCACAACTTGATTAAAAGAGGGGATCAGTTGATAGGGCACATTCTGATACATCAAAGGATCATCAATTCAGTAATAGAGGGAAGTGTGGGGAGTAAAAATTGTAACTGGAGACCAAGAAATGAATACAGTAAGCGGGTTAAACAATGATAGAACAGAGTTTGAGAATGTAATGATTTTTTTCAATCTGAGGGCAGTTGTTGACTTTCCCACTAGGGTAACAAAGAACTGTACAAGTCTGATTGACAATATTTGTGTAGATAATAACAGAATCGAAAATATGTTTGTAATAAAATCTTAAATGGTCTCTCTCACCATGATGTGCAGCTGTTGGAAATTCGTGATGTAAGCGCTGCTAACAAGAGCTGTTCTATCAGTAAGCCATACAGGTTAATCAACAGCGAGAATCTGGAAACCTTCAGTAGGCATTTGGAGCAGTTAGATTGAGAGGCAGTATATCAGGCTAAAAATGTAAATGATAAAGTCAACCTTTTCCTAAATGAATTTGTTACCCTTTTTGAAGCTGTATTTCCTAAGAAAATTTCAAAAAGCACAAACCGGAATGATTGTAGGAGACAGTGACTCACTAAGGGAATAAAAACTTCATGTAGAAAAAAGAGTACGTTTTATGTTTCACTCAGAAATTCTGATATACCTCAGCTTAGGGAACACTACAGATTGTACTGTAACATCCTAAAGAGTGTTATTAAAATCCAAGAGTATGTTTATCAAGTCTTATATTGACAGATCAAATAATAAAATATAAAAGATCTGGAAGGTGGTAAAAAGGGAGACAGAAAAGTTTCAGTGATACAGACAGTGTCCAAATGTGTCACAATGGAAGCATGGAAGATGGGGAAATAGTTGCCATTATCTTCAACAATCATTTTCTGACAGCAGCGGATCAAATGGGATGTAAAGGGTCTATGGATGAAGCCATGAACTTCTACAAAAAGCAGTGCAGAGAAAAATTAGCCTGATGTATGTACCCTACATCACAGATGAGATTGAGAAGGTGATATGGCAAATAAAAACAAAAATTCCACTAGTGTGGACAATATATCCATCAAAGTACTCAGGCATTGCCACAAATATATTCTTGAAGTTCTGTGTCACATATTTAATGAGTCTCTAAATCGAGATACTGTCCCTAATAGACTAAAATTTGCAGATGTTAAACCACTCTTCAAAAAGGATGATAAAGCAGAGGTTTCTAACTACCACCCAATTTCATTGTTAACAAGCCTTTCAAAAATCCTTGAGAAACTTATGTACAATAGAATCATGGCTCACCTGAATAAATATAACATCCTTAATAAAAATCAGTTTGGATTCCAAAAGGGTGTTTTAACTGAACAAGCCATTTTCTCATTTGTCAACCAACTCCTTGAATCAATAAACAAGAAAATGTCACCAGTTGGAATCTTTTGTGATCTGCCAAAGCATTTGACTGTGTAGATCACAAGAATCTACTAAGAAAGGCTGAGCATTATGGCTTAAAAGATAAAGTAACAAAGTGGTTTGAGTTGTATCTAGATGACAGTAATCAGAAGGTAGTATTAAACAACTGTGCAAAGGCACCTGCCAGCTCTGATTGGGGTACATTAAAATGTGGAGTGCCACATGGCTCGGTGCTTGGTCCCTTACTTTTCTTAATCTTTGTAAATGACCTCCCATGGTGTGTGATCCAAGAAGCACACTTCACCCTATTTGCAGATGACACAACCATTATGATTGACAAGGTACCCAACTGCAGTCTAGAGAACACTGTGACCACTATATTCCAAGAAGTTCTAGATTGGTTCACTGCAAATGGTATGTTCCTCAATGTTAATAAGACTCATTTCATTCAGTTTCAAACAGTAAATACAAAATTGGAAAATGTTGAAATAAAATGTGGAGACAAGAAATAGTTAAAGTTGTATCTTCCAAATTTCTGGGTTTACATATTGATAACAAACTAAACTGGTCTGTCCACATCACTGACCTATGTAAAAGACTGAATTCAGCAGCATTTGCCATCTGCTCAATTCCTTCTGTTTGTGACATGGAAACAATCAAAACTGCATATGTTGGTTATTTCCATTCACTTGTGACATATGGCATAATATTCTGGGGAAATCAACTACAAACAAATAAAGTTTGCAGAGTGCAGAAATTTATTCAAACAGCTGGGCATCCTCACCATGCCTTGTCCATTCCTCTTGTCACTAATGTGCTTCGTGAGCAAAAATTATGCAATTTACAAAATGAATAGTGCATATCATGATCACAATACAGGAAGAAAACATGATCTTCACAAAGATTTTAAAAAATCTCAGCATGCTACAGAAAGGAGTTCATTATTCAAGTATAAAAGTGTTTAATAAACTTCCTTTCCATATCAAATCAGTCATTGAGGATCTTACTAAATTCGAAACAGAGCTAAAACTTCATATTTTGGATAATTCTTTCTATTCTTTACAGGAATTCTTTGATAATGTGTAATATTTCATGATAGAACTGATTATGTAGATTAGCATATCACTTATGTGTGTTCGTAGATTTTCCCGGCGAATGAGATGCTTGGAGGTCTCTCGGGCATGCAGCCGGGTTGACTGGTCGTTGTTGAACGAATTTTCGACGGTGCAAGTGCCATCATCATCAGGTTACTCCTGTTGACTGATGTCCTAGGCCAGTGGGTGGTGTGGTATATATACCTGTCGCCTCTCCCCTCCACTGACTCCACGAATGGACCGAGGAATGTGCAGGTTGTGGTGTTGGGGGTAGCTTGCGCGAGATGACTGATGGGCGTCAGCCCGCATGCTGCCTTCGGCGGGTGTGGTGCCCCGTTTCCTCTGCTCCTGCAGAACTTTTATTGCTGGATTCCACGCTTGGTTGAGTTGAAATCCATTGTCCTTGTTAATAAGGTTCTTGTGCAGCCAGATATCAATTGCTTCCTTGTGTACACAGTCCCAAAAGCTTGATGTGTTGTGCAGGACTTCTGTGTTCTCGTATTCCATACGATGATTTGTCTTGAGGCAATGTTCTGCGATTGCAGATTTTGTAGGCTGTTGGAGATCGGTGTGCCGTTTGTGTTCAGTACACCTTTCCTCGACGGTGCGAATGGTTTGCCCCACATATGCTTTCCCACATTTGCACGGTATGAAATAAACTCCAGATTTCCGGAATCCTAAACACTTTTCATTATGATAACTCTAGCAGTTTACTAAGATAAGTAGTATGCACCACATCTGGTTAACAGACCCTGATAGTTTGACGATATGTCATTGTCTCAGGACCAGCAAATACTAGGTGCCTAGTGTTGTTGGGTAATGTCAGTGAACATTATGTTCAAATGGCTCTAAGCACTACGGCAATTAACATCTGAGGTCATCAGTGGAACATTTTGTCTCCAACAAAAGTTGTTCTCCATGATACGATATATCATCTCTAGACACTTTATGGGAAGACTTTGAAACTACTTGTATAAAACACATGGCAAAAATTGACACTTCACAATGAGTATGAAAACACAACTCTTAGAAAAAATGGAACACTGCAAGCTGGGGTAAAATGTAACAATAAACTATCCCAACATATCAAGACAATGAAAAATACCCAAAAATTCAAAATTGCTCCCAAAACTAATTTGCAATGTTTATGTTATTATACTGTAAGTGAATATCTGCTAGCACATATTAAATTGTTTCCCCATTCTTATTATGTATCTGAAATTGATTTGGTATCTATTGAATAGCATAACAGATTGTATTATTATTGTAAGATGTTCTGTTTCACTATTTTACTGTATTATATTACATACTTAGAATTATTTTACTGTAATTTATCATGTATTTAAAATTGCATATTTAAGTGTAAAATATGCCATGTTATGTATCAGTGATTTGAAGAAATGGATGCTTAATACATAAATATAACTCTTTAAAACATAATCATTCATAAATAAATTTCTAATAAAAATAAAAAACTACAAACTGGTGGAGTGTGTCAGTAAATTGGCTGAGATACTCATTAAAGGGCTCTAACAGATTCCCACATTTTGAGCAAAAAATAAATGCATAGAAAAACAGTTCTTTGTATCACTGAGCAACAGAAGAAGCAACATTCTAGTAATTGCAATTATTGGGCAGAGCAATGGTCATGGACTGGACCACAAAAACTGTGACTAACTTGTTTAAAGATCCAGACAAATGAAATGCAAGCAGTGGTGTACAGAGGCAAGCAAAAATGTTACAGATGGGCCATGGGAGCTAAAAGGTAATCTTGTATTAGATGGAACAAGGGTTCCAGATGAGGCCAGTTTACCATCTGCGGGTGCAATGATTGTTCCACACATCTGACTGAAGAAGGGAAATCTGACAGACATGTTGTGACTGCTCATGGCTAAGTAGTCTTCCATCTGTACTTAAAGAGTTTTTAGTTGTTGTTGTTTGTGGGAAGAGACCAAACTGCGAGCTCATCGGTCTCGTCGGATCAGGGAAGGAAGTCGGCTGTGCCCTTTCAGAGGAACCATCCCAGCATTTGCCTGGAGCGATTTAGGGAAATCACAGAAAACCTAAATCGGGGTGGCTGGACGCGGGATTGAACCGTCATCCTCCCGAATGCGAGTCTGTTGTGCTAACCACTGTGCCACCTCACTCAGTGGAGTTTTTAGTTCCAGAGGCCATTAATGAGTATGCTCACATGACACCCTACACCACTATTGTGAACACAGAAGCCACAGACTAAGAAAAACAAGCTAGTATGTGCTACTCAAATTGTGGGGGGAAAAGCTCATAAACTGACTATTGGAAGCAAGCACCCATAACAGTGGAGCCATTCATATAAGGCTGAGAATCTTAGAGAGATCACAGTGTCATGCAGAAACACTCTCAGGTGCTCTTCAAAAGTATAGTATATATAGAAGTCAATGTTGATCTGTCCATGGAGGAAAATGTTGATCACATTAGACTGTTGTGAGAGCAAGTTTCTCGATGAGTCAGTGTCAGCAGGAGCTACTGATATCTCACTTGGACAGGGATTATTGCCTGTTGGATGACAGCAAGAATAAGGATGATCTACTAAATGCCTGCATTATGATGGGAAGCTCAACGTGTGGGTATTTAACATCCACAGCCTGAGATGATACGTCTCTCAGTAGATCAATTTATAGTAGTAGATGTATAAATAATTGTGGAGGTTGCAAATACCCAGCATTTTCTACATATTACATTTATGAGGTAACTTCAGGAGGTACATATCATCTCATGCTAAGACCATTGTGCAACAAGGAAGGCATTTTATCAGAAGATTGTGCATGTTTTGGGTTTTCTGCAGACACAGTTCCCCTGTGGTACAGTTATCAAGTGCATCACAGTGTGGGAGTGAAATGACATAGCAACTGGAAATCTATTCCAAACTTGAAGTATGCAGAAGACTACCATTATTTTGGGCAAGACAACTAAATTGCACACAGATTCTCTGTGAAATTCTGGCAGATTATAGACTAAATTAAATGCTGTATCCAGCCATACTGAAACAGAGCCAACAATTTGGCTCTGTTACTAAGGAGCAGGCATCTGTCATTGCATAACGAAACGATTCATAGAATGTCCTGACCGCTGTTTACAGAGTCTTGGTAATTCTGTTGAAAAATAGTGTCATGTATCTGTGTCAATTTGAAGCACAGTGCACTATTCAATAAAAGTTATGAGGCCTGCAACAATAATGTGTAATTTACTTTTTGAAGTCCTCTCATAGTAGTGGTTGGCATGTATTTATTGTTGTATACATGGCAAAAACAATGTATTAGTATGGATGTGAAGAGATGAAATGTCAAGTGCATATGTAAGTCATGTGTAGCATTTGTGATCCTAGTGAGCAATAGGTGGGTCACATTACTACGAATCTTAACCTTCTGTACTAAAAGTTGAAGTCATGCCAAGGAACAAGGTAATACTTTAGTGCTGATGCTCTGAACTAAGCCATGCTTTGATATCATGAGAGTTTCCCTAAAGTCACAGAATACAGATGTGTGTGGTTTATACCTGAAAAGTGTGCCCTGTTTGAAGACTGACTGACAGCTGAGCAACATTCCTTAGGTCCTGATTGGGAACCTGAGATATTTAAGATTGAGGCTTAAATGCCTTTCCATTTCAAACAAATGAACCTGCGATTAAGATGCAGCTTTCTTGGTGGCTCAGGAATGCAGTGAATGGACACCTGGATGAATTCACAGATGTTTTCGAGAAACTCTGGTATGCGTATCTGTAGGGAACTTACTGTGGGCAGTGTTTGGCACCATGACTTGAAACAGCATGAGACCACTGTGCAAACACTGTCGAGTTCAAATACACCACGTCGGCCACTGTCTAGGGATTTTTCAAAGAATGATCAAAAGCATTTGGTACCCTGTAACCAAAGGTGTGTATTCCATGGATGCACTCTAAGCACTGCTTAACTAGCATAAACTGGAAACAACGCTGAAACTAATACAAACATTGAAGTTTAAAAGCATCATTAAATGGTCTGACAAATGCAAAATTATACAATATTTCTGGATTAGCCCAGCTGATTTTTCACGATTGTCAGCAAAATTCATAAGTTCACATTCTCTGAGTTATGATTCAGGCAAGGACTGATCTCTGAATTGGCTATACAAGCAGCATCTGGAGCTCTGTGAGGGGTGGCTAGGCAGGCTGCTACAACAGCCACCAGCTGTGGACCTTAGTTGAGGTAATAACAACTAAAAGTTATAATTTATTTTCTAGGGCTATAGGAAATGTACTCATGACTAATTACGTACAGGGTGTTATGTGTATAAGTGCAGATATTGTGATCCCCTACCTTAATATGTATTCACTGCAGTGTGTTAGTTGTTTTTCCTCGAGTATAACAGTCTTCCTGCAAACACATCATATAATTTCATATCTGTTGTTTTCTACACAGTTGAAACTGCACCAGTAAGTGGACTCTGGCTGTCAGAATAGACTAACTGTTTTGTGCCTACGCATCCACATTTCAGATATGGCCTGCTGCCCAGGGGAAAATAAACATTAATTGCTTGCTCTTGGCACATGTACTTGGAAGTACTAACTAATCTCAAAACACACTCCTCCTAATATCTGTAGTTACTAACTGCAAAATGAAGTAAATACTGTGCAATGTTGTTCACAACACCATCCTCCATCACCAATAATAATATCTGAATTTATACCCCTAACACCCTGTATATTTTTATGTTATCTCAATGCTATAAACAGCCTTAACAGTTTATAGTAAACGATTTGTAGGCAGCCTACAGTTGGCGGGAAGGTAAGCAACTGGGCCTGTGGTGTATTGTATCATTGAGAGACAAAAATCATGGAAATCAGAAGAGTGGGGTGCCAGTGTGAATGTTCGTCTCCACTGCACAACTTTGCTGCCTACATTTTCCAAAAGGAGAAGAACATAATACGGATGGGTAGACCTACAATTGAATCATGCATCATAATCAGAAATATTGAATATAGATTTCAACAACTTTACAACAAGAATGAGTGGCTATCAGCATGTCCTAATAAGCAAAATGTGAACTAACACAATTATGCTGAACATATACTACTTTTCGGTGATTGTGATGAAAAGTCGAAACATTATTTAATATAATCTTCTGTGTTTACAGGTGTGTCAAATTTAATACAAAATGACTTGCCTGCCCAGATTTCAAACACATTCATGAATAAAATAAGAGAGGAGAAAAGAGAAGCCAATTTTCCCTTGATTGTTCTGGATGAAGCAAAGGTGTGTGTAATTGCTCAGGTGTCTCATCACTACTTTGCTAAGACACAGCTTTTAGTCTCATCCATTAAAGGTTACTAAAATTCATGAACTTGTTCAGGGATACGATGGAACTGCTTTTGTCTAATCATTGAATGTACTGCAGTCAAAACTGAATGTTTCCTACTGCAGAGCTCGTGCACTGTTTTGCTCGAAGACTGAACTCAGTGCTGTCTCAAGCCTTATCAATAATCTAAGAACATAAAATTTTTCTCCTCACTTTGAATAGTCATGCAGCCTTTCTTACTGGTCAACAAAAATAAACTTGGCTCTAGAACAAAAAGTAAAGAAATGGCTGCCTAAAGTGTGCACTATGCAGTGGAGGTCTGCGTTTGGTGAAAATCTAATACTGCAGGGATTTGAAATCTAGATGCCAGTTTAAATTTCATTCCATTTTTTTCCCGTCACTGCTGGTTTATTTGATATATTTCGAAACAGAACTTACGATACTGGCTAAAGTGTGACAAAATTAATGAATTTGAGTAAATGTTGAAAACCAAGCGCGATGGTTACAGATGTCAAGTCAGGCAATTTGAAATAATATGGGAAAGAGTCATTCACAGTCAGTATACAAGTGAACCAGTAATTAAATGTCCTAGGAATAATACCACAGTCAATTTGGTAAACAAGTTTGGAAGAATCTACTGTGAAATTTGATATGCAGTGATGTGTTAATTACAAGATGGATTCAGTTAGATACTTGGACACACTTTTGTTTTAACTTATGTGCATAATTTTGAACATTATAAAAATGTTACCCTGAACTTGCATTACAATCACTGAAAGGCTGCAATGAATCATATTTTTTGTTTCATACCAGAGTGAGTGATTGCATATATTCCTGGAGAAATGTGCCACAAAAGTGTTGATGATTTGCTGAAGTTTATTGTCAAATGGCCTCCAGACTGTGTATGATGACACTGTAAAACTCTTTGTTCTCATTTTGATATTTCAGCATCCAGTACTTCTGCTGAGAGAAACTTTTCAGCCACAAAAAGATAAAAAGATGTATGAAGTTCACACTCTGAACAGCTTACAAACTTAGTTCTATTACTAACTGAAAGCTATCTCCTGGAGCAGTTCAACTCTGAGTCTTATGACCTGATGATTTTGAAATTCATCAAATTAGATATTTAAAAATGACATCTTAATTCTATTGTAACTGCTTACCTTAACAAAAAGTACATACCACTGCCTGCAAACCAGTCTGGCAGACTGGAGTTATCCAGCATCAATTGTTCATTGGGGAACATCATAAACTGACTCCACTAATGATAAGACCATACAATGAGCAATTCAGTGTCCTGAGGAATGAGAATGGGAGAGAAAGAACAAAACTCTCAAGCAGCAGCATTTAGGAATTCATTTGACGCCGTTCTAAGTGATTTGCACACTTTTTCACATATGGCATTCTGACTTTGTATTCTCAATGCATGTCAAGTCTGTTTTGTGCTCAGTTTTTGGACTTTTTTCTATATTTCTCCCAGTGTCTACTGTCATTTTATGGCATCCTCAGTTTCTGTTCCAAGTTGGATGGTCCATGAACATTCAAGTGCATTCCTGCTATCTTACCCACATCACCAAATATGACTTGGTGGCTGCTTCAAAAGTGTAAAATAATACAGACAAAAGAAGTTACATGAACATCAGAAGACAGCAAACATCTGCTGGGGCAAGATGAATAGTGCAGTGCTGACTGTCAGGCGTTGGTTTTACCAGGAGAGTAATTAAGATGGAAACATTGGTCAGAGAGTGCATTAGGATGTTCCGACTGTCCTTCATAAAGGTGCGGTTACATGGAGATGCAGATAGAGATGGAGATGCAGAAATACAAGCTGCTAGCTGTTGACTGACAGCCATGTGACACCACACCATCCACCTAAACCCCTCAAGTACTACTAACTCTACCCTATGGTAAGATATAATAGTTATTCCTCTGCTGACTGAGATGTGTTTATGCCCAGTCAAATCTGCACTGAGAAATATGTACTTTGCATTGCATATAAAAGAATAAATAGAATTATTGTTCAAAAATCACAAGAGGAGGTGGCACACTTGGGAACAGGCTAAAGATAAGGTAAGATTTCAGCTCGTTTAGATCATGGTGAGGCAGTGATTCTGGAAACAGATATGTGATTGTAAGATGTGCCAGGAGCAGACACAGATGAAGAACAGGCTGTAACTGAAAAAAACTCTCCTGGAATAACCAGCGTGGGACGAAGTGGGATATGAACTTGGTTATTGACTTTCCAAAATTTCTGTGGGTAACTATCAATGGCGGAATGTACTATATGTTTTCTGGGGAGCCTCAATATTTTTAAAACGATTATCTTTCCTTTACATCTCTTATGGACACTGCTTGTGTCACAAAGATCTGTGCTGTGATAAAGTAAAATATAGCCTACAGGTACTCTAAGCATACATTGAGACTGCCCTAGGTCAGTCAGTAAGAGAGCTGACTTAAAAGCAACAGAAATGAGATCAAACTCAGGATCAAATGTAACTGGGAGAGGCCACTAAGCCAGAGGTGGGTACACGATACGAACCCACGTGCAAAAATAAAGATCTTGACCCCCCACCCCAACATAAAATGTATAACTAACATAACTTTCATTACACCAGTCAGAAATACATATTTAATTGACTGTTTTGTAAAATCCCATGTAATATAAACAAAGACCTCATTCATTTATTGTATTCAAAGTATTAAACAAAAATTATTAATACCGATAAATGTTATTAAACTGAAAAACATTATAATGATTGACAGTCATTATCAATAAGAACAGATCTATAGTTATATCTGTTATTTGACTGATTTGTACCTAGAGAAACCCACCTTGAACTCTAGTGAAATTGGACCATGCAGTGTACCGGTAACTTACTTCTGTGGTGAAAGGTATTGATGCTTTCACTGACATCAATGGTTGGGTCATAGATTTCTACATATAGTTCTTTTTTAAGTATGAGCTTAGAAAATAAGTGTTCAGATGAAGAAACAGCAACAGGGATATTAAAAACAGGAAAAATTTTGTGCATTAATTTGGAACTCTAAAGCTTCAATTGAATTCTCTGTTACTAATACTGTAAAGTGGGGTGACTTTGAACGTTTTAAATTTATTTTTGTAAAGTAAACAGAAACTTCTCAAGGCATTGCCATGAAACTTTTTGGGAAGTTGCAAGACGTGTTACTGAAGATGATAAGAAACATTATACATTTTTATCTCCCATGCTTAGTTTATGTTTTTTAATTTTGTACTGTTTCGTTTCATCCCCAGAGTGGGGGTTACTTTGAACATGGAAACATTTGCCTATTTTGTGGGGGTCATGTCAATTACTGTTAAATGACACCCCTATC
Source organism: Schistocerca gregaria (assembly GCF_023897955.1). Taxonomy (NCBI): domain Eukaryota; kingdom Metazoa; phylum Arthropoda; class Insecta; order Orthoptera; family Acrididae; genus Schistocerca; species Schistocerca gregaria. The sequence goes on from NC_064922.1 coordinate 468,106,147, forward strand.
ATATGAACCATAGACCTTGCCATTGGTGGGGAGGCTTGCGTGCCTCAGTGACACAAATAGCCGTACCGTAGGTGCAACCACAGCGGAGGGGTATCTGTTGAGAGGCCAGAAAAATGTATGGTTCCTGAAGAGGGGCAGCAGCCTTTTCAGTAGTCGCAGGGCAACAGTCTGTATGATTGACTGATCTGGCCTTGTAACATTAACCAAAACAGCCTTGGTGTGCTGGTACTGTGAACCACTGAAAGCAAGGGGAAACTACAGCTGTAATTTTTCCCGAGGGCATGCAGCTTTGCTGTATGGATAAATGATGATGGCGTCCTCTTGGGTAAAATATTCTGGAGGTAAAATAGTCCCCCATTCGGACATCCAGGCGGGGACTACTCAGGAGGACGTCATTATCAGGAGAAAGAAAAATGGCGTTCTACGGATCGGAGCGTGGAATATCAGTTCCCTTAATCGGGCAGGTAGATTAGAAAATTTAAAAAGGGAAATGGATAGGTTAAAGTTAGATATAGTGGGAATTAGCAAAGTTCGGTGGCAGGAGGAACAAGACTTCTGGTCAGGTGAATACTGGGTTATAAATATAAAATCAAATAGGGGTAATGCAGGAGTAGGTTTAATAATGAATAAAAAAATAGGAGTGCGGGTAAGCTACTACAAACATCATAGTGAACACATTATTGTGGCCAAGATAGGCATGAAGCCCATGCCTACAACAGTAGTACAAGTTTATATGCCAACTAGCTCTGCAGATGATGAAGAAATTGATGACATTATTGATGAAATGAAAGAAATTATTCAGGTAGTGAAGGGAGACAAAAATTTAATAGTCATGGGTGATTGGAATTCGAGAGTAGGAAAAGGGAGAGAAGGAAACATAGTAGGTGAATATGGATTGGGAGTAAGAAATGAAAGAGGAAGCCGCCTGGAAGAATTTAGTGCAGAGCATAACTTATTCATAGCTAATACTTGGTTCAAGAATCATGAAAGAAGGCTGGGTACATGAAAGTACCCTGGGTATACTAGAAGATATCAGATAGATTGTATAATGGTAAGACAGAGATTTAGGAACCAGGTTTTAAATTCTAAGACATTTCCAGGGGCAGATGTGGACTCTGGCCACAATCTATTGGTTATGAACTGTAGATTAAAACTGAAGAAACTGCAAAAAAGTGGAAATTTGAGGAGATGGGACCTGGTTAAACTGAAAGAACCAGAGGTTGTAGAAGGTTTCTGGAAGAGCATAAAGGAACAATTGACAAGAATGGGGGAAAGAAATACAGTAGAAGAAGAATGGATAGCTTTGAGGGATGAAGTGGTGAAGGCAGCAGAGGATCAAGTAGATAAAAAAACGAGGGCTAGTAGAAATCCTTGAGTGACAGAAAAAATACTGAATTTAATTGATGAAAGGACAAAATATAAAAATGCAGTAAATGAAGCAGGCAAAAAGGAATACAAATGTCTAAAAAAAAAAAAAAGAGATCGACAGGAAGTGCAAAATGGCTCAGCAGGCATGGCTAGAGGACAAATGTAATGATGTAGAGGCTTACCTCACTAGGGGTAAGATAGATACTGCCTACAGGAAAATTAAAGAGACCTTTGGAGAAAAGAGAACCACTTGTATGAATATCAAGGGCTCAGATGGAAACCCAGTTCTAAGCAAAGAAGGGAAAGCAGAAAGGTGGAAGGAGTATATAGAGGGACTATACAAGGGCAATATTCTTGAGAACAATATTATGGAAATGGAAGAGGATGTAGATGAAGATGAAATGGGAGATATGATACTGTGTGAAGAATCTGATAGAACACTGAAAGACTCAAGTCAAAACAAGGCCCCAGGAGTAGACAACATTCCATTAAAACTGCTGACAACCTTGGGAGAGCCAGTCCTGACAAAACTCTACCATCTGGTGAGCAAAATGTATGAGACAGGCGAAATACCCTCAGACTTCAAGAAGAATATAATAATTCTAATCCCAAAGAAAGCAGGCATTGACAGATGTGAAAATTACCGAACAGTCAGTTTAATAAGTCACAAAATACTAACCCGAATTCTGTTCAGTCGAATGGAAAAACTGGTAGAATCCTACCTCGGGGAAGATCAGTTTGGATTCTGCAGAAATATGGTAACACGTGAGGCAACACTGAGCCTACAACTTAAAAGCTACAACTTAAAAGCTAGATTAAGAAAAGGCAAACCTACGTTTCTAGCATTTGTAGACTTAGAGAAAGCTTTTGACAATGTTGACTGGAATAATCTCTTTCAAATTTTGTAGGTGGCAGGGGTAAAATACAGGGAGTGAAAGGCTATTTACAATTTGTACAGAAACCAGATGGCAGTTATAGGAGTCGAGGGACATGAAAGGGAAGCAGTGGTTGGGAAGGGAGTGAGACAGGGTTGTAGCCTCCCCCCCCCCCCCTAATGTTATTCAATCTGTATATTGAGCAAGCAGTGAAGGAAACGAAAGAAAAATTCGGAGTAGGTATTAAAGTCCATGGAGGGGAAATAAAAACTTTAAGATTCGCCAATGACGTTGTAATTCTGTCAGAGACAGCAAAGGACATGGAAGAGCAGTTGAACAAAATGGACAGTGTCTTGAAGAGAGGACATAAGATGAACATCAACAAAAGCAAAACGAGGATAATGGAATGTAATCAAATTAAGTCAGGCGATGCTGAGGGAATTAGATTAGGAAATAAGACACTAAAAGTAGTAAATGAGTTTTGCTATTTGGGGAGCAAAGTAACTGATGATGGTCGAAGTAGAGAGGATATAAAATGTAGACTGGCAATAGCAAGGAAAGCGTTTCTGAAGAAGAGATATTTGTTAACATAGAGTATAGATTTAAACGTCAGGAAGTCGTTTTTGAAAGTATTTGTATGGAGTGTAGCCATGTATGGAAGTGAAACATGGACGATAAATAGTTTGGACAAGAAGAGAATAGAACCCTGTGTTATGTGGTGCTACAGAAGAATGCTGAAGATTTAATGGGTAGATCACGTAACTAATGAGGAAGTATTGATTAGGATTGGGGAGAAGAGGAGTTTGTGGCACAACTTGACAAGAAGAAGGGATCGGTTGGTAGGACATGTTCTGAGATGTCAAGGGATCACCAATTTAGTATTGGAGGGCAGCGTGGAGGGTAAAAATTGTAGAGGGAGACCGAGAGATGAATATACTAAACAGATTCAGAAGGAGGTAGGCTGCAGTATGTATTGGGAGATGAAGAAACTTGCACAGGATAGAGTAGCACGGAGAGCTGCATCAAACCAGTCTCAGGACTGAAGACCACAACAACAATGAAACAGTATGGTCTTTTGTATATAAATATAATTTCCAAAGTAACTTATTCAGAAAACTTTGAGTATTTTTTATGAGTTTTCTATAATCATCTGAAACTGTTTGTGTGATTACAGCTTAATTTTGCTAATACCGTAATGGAAATGAGTGCTGAGCTACTTATGAAATGAGAAAATTATTTAAAAACAGGTCTTTTCAAAACAGTCTGTATGACTTTAATAAAAGTAATGGAAAAAAGTTATCACATTTTAAAGAAATACATTTGTAAACACTCTACAGGGAACGGTGCTGCCAGGAAAGAGTGTCCACTCTAGCAGATTCCACCTTGGAATGCCATTTCCTCAGAAATGTAATTTCATCTCAGTGAGAACATGTCCAACATAATATTTTACACGTTCCTTTGAAGGAAACTCCACTAAAACATATTTTCCATTGAGCTGATGTGTCAAAGAATACGGAAGGCGCTGTTCAAGACACCTATTTTGTTCATTATTGTTCGTTGTATTTATTCGCGGCGGGTATACAATGACGCTTCTTTAAGTTTATCGTTGATCCATTAACTCACAAGTGGAGGCCACCAATTGTGAAATTCAGATTCGAATCATACTGAAAATAATAAAAGCTCATGGCCAGAGGTGTAATATGGCAAAGCACCAAGATGCATTTCTCAGCCGTTGTCGAGAAAATCGACAGTTAAAAGAAACCGTTCTGGTGAAATACTCTCTACGATTAATAATTTTCCACAGTGTCGTGGCGTAGCGGTAAGCGCTCGGATTAAAAAAAAAAAATTAAAAAAAAATTAATCCGAAGGCAGCCGAATCGAATCTCGCGCCTTACAACTTTTTTTTATTATTTGTTTTTAGTAATTCAAACGTATACACACACACGAAAAATAATACTTGAAATAAAACACAATATCACAAATAATATTCAAGTGGATACAATTTATTGAACGGTTCGGTATACACACGAACATAATTAACAATTAGTGACCAGAAGTAGCGGGAGTATCGCACGAACCAGAGTGATAGCTTTCATAGAAACATGGAAAGCAGAAAACAGCACGACATCGAGCACATCTGATAAACGATGCGTTTTTACAAGAACAATTGTTTTTTAAATTATCTTTTGGGAAACACACGTGATTGACATTCTGAAAAATTGTTCTATCGTTCGTCAGGTTTGATGCATACCACGCGTATCGTATCATATCGGCAAAAATCGGAGAAGACGACGGTGGTGGACGATGGATTGGATTTTTATACAATCGTCTCTGGAGTTGATGTCACGGTTTCGCTCGAGTAAAGAAGCACAATTTTGAAATCGCTTGATCAAATTTTTTTATCTGCCGGTAAAAATACACGTCACACGGTTGGATGAGAGGAGTGCACTTTGGAGGAATGACTTTTATAGAGCACGTTGGTATCTTCTTATCGTCCTGGAACATCTCATCGTATAACGCCGGGTTCGTTTGCCCACCCCAAGAGTCGATCAGAAGGAGACATTCTTTCTTTTGTACGTATGGTTGCAAAGCATTACGCAAGAAGTCCATGAACAAACCCGTTGTTAGTTTACCGGATTTGGAGGATGTAATAACAACGTTGGTACACTTCTTGGCGTACTCGTCGATTGTCTTCTGTACTCTGGGTCCAAACGTACCTGTGCACTCTTGGAGGCATACGAAAACAGGAGGCACGACTCGTCCAGACATCGTGATTGAATATTGTGCCGTATACGAATGCGTCACCTTGTTCCTGTCTTGTCGGGTTACCAGGACAGCCTTTGACCCTTTTTCGGCGAGAGTTCTGTTGAACGTGGACTGGTACTGACAACCTGACAAACAAAATATAAAAATATCGTTTATATAAGAAATATACGAAATCTGTGTTGTCTATCATATATCAGATTATCATATTCTATCATCATGTCATATGACATTTGTGAACAGCTCTTTACGTACCTGTTTGATCAGTATTTATCTTTGTCGAAGTTAGTTATCAACGTTCGCGTCTGGATCCGAAATGTGTCCGCTGCGACCAAAATTTCGTCTTGAGTAGCCGTCTCTTTCCGGGAGAAAATTTTGTAATTTTCCGTTGCCGAATCCCATGCTTCTTTTTAAATTCGGTGACCCATGTTTTCGAAACTTTGAAGATGAAATCTGGGAACTGACTTGCAGCGCCCAAGGCCCACTGCTGCATTTTGCTGGTAGTAACCTGCTGGAAGTTTTATCGAGCTTCTACGAAGCTATCGTGCACCCATGAATCGATGGTACAATATTCATCAAATTTGCTACCGCAACGTTTGATTTGCTCTTCCCACCTGGAAAAATAGCCCATATTTGTCGAACGAGAGCACCTCTTCTTTTTTGTAGAGTTTTGGGACTCGAGCCTGGATGTTCTTTGGCCAGATTGACAGCTCTAATTTTGTAATCCAAAGAAATATAGTCGTACCCCTTCTTTTTCTCGTCCCTCTCGTATTCGTCTGATGATTCGTTGGCAATGGGACTCGTTTCAACGTCTTCGTAGCCATTATTATCGTCGATTTCATTAATGTCTATCAGTTCCTCATCATGAACGAGGGTTTTTTCGGCGAGCATTTGCAGCATATTCTGGAACATTTCTTCCCCAATTACCATGGCTTCTTCGTTGATTGATGATGACGGTTCTGCTGCGATGGGATTACTGTTACGAAGGAGGCTTTCAAAATACACCAACGCATCTTTCAATTGTTGTTTCGCCACTTCACTGTGCATAGAATCTTCTTCGATCACATCACTTTCATGCGGAGGGCCCGGATCGCTCTCCAATTGTACCGCCTCCATTTTCCCGTTGGTTTAACAGGGTGTACCAAAGTTCTCACGTACGCACTGATTTTCGACGATGTTGTAAGTTGCGCTAGGGACCGCATCTACCTTCTTTCGAAGTTAGCAGGCAACTACGCTGTTATGCGGCGCCTCGTTTCGGCCCATTCAATATCTGTCCTTAAAGTGTAACGAGCGAGTAACGGAGTTTATATTTCATAGCTGACACAGCAAATTTGTGTTCGTCGGGTCTCTATTCGAATTCGAATGTTCGACTTACACTATACGTATTCGTTTCGGAATAGAATTATTATTATTATAAAGACAATTAATAACATTTGTGAAAGTACAACTTTGTTTGCGGAAAACATAATGATGTTCGAAGTTGCCAGTTTTTCCACGACAAACGACTTTCAACAACTTATTATATGCACAATTGTTGCAACTGATTGCCGGGAATTATATATATATATATATATATATATATATATATATATATATATATATGTGTGTGTGTGTGTGTGTGTGTGTGTGTATACATTTGAATTACAAAAAAGAAATACTAAAAAAAAAAAAAGGTTGTGTGGCACGAGATTCGATCAGGCGACCTTCAGGTTACGAACCCGAGCGCTTACCGCTGCGCCACGACGCTGTAGAACATTATTAATCGTAGAGAGTATTTCACCGGAACGGTTTCTTTCAACTGTCGACTTCCTCGCCAAAGGCTGAGAAGTGCATCTTGCTGCTTTGCCACATTTCACCTCTGGTCATGAGCTTTTATTATGAGCAGTATGAATCGAATCTGAATTTCACAATTGGCGGCCGCCCCTTGTCAGGTTTTTTTATTACAGAGGGTATCTTTCCTTCTTTTTTTTTGTTGGTAGATCTCATTTTGTTCCATAATGTTAGTTCAATTCGTTCGATCCGGACGTCCGATGGCACCCGTTCAGGTTATTCGTTAATCAGTTCACTCAGTTCTTTTATTACAGAGGGTAGCAAACCATCCTAGCGAACACGCTCAGCTACCGTGCCGGTGTTTATGATTTCTGTAAATGTTCATGCAAGTGTTACCCTTGCCCATAAAAACTCATTTCAAATTCTTAACTCAAAAATGCTTATAATAATAGGCAAATGTTTTTGTTGTTACGAAGGAACTTACATTTCCAGAAAATTATTTTATTGTCTGGCATTGGTATACAATGTTATTTCGTATTGACTGTCATAACATCTGGAGGTATCGACTTTTGGCAATATTTAATGATTTTGCTCTTAGTTCCACATTTACACAACAGAGGTCAGCATTTACTTTAAAAATATGCTAAATTACTGTTCAAAGTCGCCTCGCCGTTCAAAGTCACCCTGATTTACGGTATTTTGGTACTCAACTACCAAGGCTAATGAGGCCATTTCTTTTTTCACAGCTTTTTTGGTCTGGGAATGTACTGGATAAATCCTCCTCATATTCATTTTGAAGAATTATTACTACAATGTGACTCTCTTCGTTGGAAGCAGAATTTATAAATTTTGGGAAAATAATTTTGAAGAAATGGTTAACGTTATGCATACTACCAGATTTGCTCATTTACTTGGCAACAATCATATGCAAACAGCCATTAACATGTCCCATTTCTTTGCCAAAGATGCAACCGATGACATTGCTTCTTAAAAGCTGTGTCTATAGCAAGATAAATTGTCAGCTACATCTGAGCAATACAACACGCTTTATCAAGCTCTACATTTTCCGGTTGCATAATTTGAGATGCTAAACAGCAAAACTTTGATAGCAGCGCTATCTGAAAAATGAAATTACATTTCTCTAATGGTTTTTCAAAACAATAGCTTGCTCTCTTACTTCCCAGTACTTAGATGTCAATATTATTTTTTTACAGAGCCTTAAAGTGGCCTAATGGACGTGAGCATAACGAAGGGCTTTTACAGACTAGTCTCTCGAAGATGAACGTGCTGGATCAAGCGTTTTTAAGGTACACGAAAGATACCAAAGTTCCCACCCTTTAATTTTATGACTGACGAAATGATACAACATTTCTACAGCTTCATAAAAGGACCTGATTTCTTTAATTCCATACGTAGCATTGGTAAGTGCTGGACTTAATGCACGCACTGCACAATGCACATACATACAGTCTTTTGTCTTCGTTGAATTCTCGTTCTGATAGCTTTGTGTATGCCTGACATATAGACATAACCGTCATAACCCTGACCTCAGCATTTGGTTACAAAGTCCCTTTTCATCTATTCTACTTAGTATTTCCTTTTCTGTTCCTAATGCACTTTGATCTTTTGCTTCACGAAATCTTAAAAAGCTTTCATTTATCTTCACGTCACAAGGCTTTCCACTGTATCATATCTTAAAGGAGTTAATTGCAATATCCTATGTTGCATGTATAGTAATAGAATGTAATGAGGCAGTGTTAATGTCATTAGTAATTTCGTTTTCAACTGCACGGGCCAGGACAGTTTAAATTGAAGGGCTAAGGTATTTTTGCGTGTAAACTTACTTTGTTTATTTATTAGATCACGTAATACCAGATTGCACTTTGCGAGAATTTTGATGGTTGGTGTAGAGTTTCCAGTATTTGGTTTTCTTATTTTATCCCTATGTTCCCAAAAAGCTGGACTAATGGATTCCAGTGTTATCGTCAAATTCAAAATAAACTCGAGCACCTATTTTTACACTTTTTCACACCTCCTTAGTTATGAATACACATCGGTATCAACTGTGGTTTACTTACAGCACAAACTGAATACACCGTTGCCTTCAGACTTGCATATAGTTTCGTGTCACACTATGTTTCTAGTTAGCCACCTCCTGTCTCGAACCATTTCCCTCCAAGCTGATGGATTTGATGGTCGCAAAGTCGGTCTATGGACGCTTTTTACAACACTATCTTCCTTGTCTTCTTGTAGCGATTGAAACACCGCTAGGGGTCTTTGGCAAATGTCTTACAAAAGATATTAATTAACGAAAAATCACCAGAAAGTCTCGCACCTAACTAATACCTTGTATAGCATCTTGTACTACCATATTCAAATTACGTGCCGAACAGTGAACTAATATAGCTCTCGGCTCCAACTAAGTAGTCCTACTTTGTAGTCCTGTTAAACGTCCACTAACTTTGCTCGCGCATTGGACACGACAGTGTTTTACGTCGAGGGATAAACGCCTAATGACATCCCGGACAACTTCCAACAATGTCCTAGAACATGTTGAAGCTACTTTATAGAAACCCGTAAAAACTTCTTCACCTTGAAGATTTTTGTCGACATATCTCAAACATACGGAGTGTTCCTTCACTAGCATGTCCGAAGTCTCATCTGCACTAGGAGAAAAATATAGTGCCTCCTTAATAGATTTCACACTGTTTTGCTGTATATAGCTAGAAGTAACGAGACAGTTTCATTCAATATATTGTGAGAAACCCACTTATATGAAGTTTGCTGTAGCCAAGATTTCAAGTTAGGAGCATCTTCTGCTCTAAGCAGAAGCAACTGATGAATATTTGTTGTGACCACGAATTTCTATTCCTTGTTGACTTAAAAATTGGACTGACGTTATTATCTCTAAAATTACCTTGCAGACATTTTTCATATATTCTAATTTAGGTGTTGAGACAAGGGATCATTCGTACCTTATTTCGTAGTTGCGAGAGCAGTTACGGACGAACGGTGACTTGTACATTATTCACGAACTCTGAAGCGTTCAACTGCCTTTTGCCACTGGGAAAATCCATTTCCAACAAATGCGTTACACGATTCTCTGTCTGGGGAAGTAACAACTGCCGACGGAAGGACTATAGCTACTGGAATCAAATGCGTTTTTACGTACACTACAGAACGCTTTGTCCAATTCTTTTGTCGTAATGAATCCAAGGAAATGTGTTTTTAGATCCCTCTTGGTATGACCTGTGACGATGACGACAAAGTATGACAAATTTATCTATAGCCACTAGGAAACCGTTCGAATTCGAAATTATGTATAGAAGCGACAATCAATAGGGTGTTCCAGCTTTGCTCACTCGTCCAGTAACCGGGCAACGTTTGAAAGCGACGAAAATTTTTGCCCGACGAAGAGTTTTTGCTGTACGCATCCCGGCAGTTGTCCCTCTTCTTTCTGTTAGCTATTAATGCGGTAACAACCCTTCTGTCTAGAATACAAGCTCCCGCGTCTTTCAAAGCCATTGTCTCAACCAACAAATCGCTAGCAATTCAGATTACGTGAAAACAATTTTACTGAAATCTTAAACCACACCGCTGTTACATAGAAAAAAAAAGTATTGAGGTAGTCTGTAACAGTCGGCTTAGTTGTGTCGCAGATTATTCTTTATAATTGCTCGATATTAGAATGCAAATATTTTAAAACAATTGTTGACAAATGTAGTGGACATACTGTAGCGTGTATTATAGCGTGTCACTTGTAAGGAAACATGAGAGCAAGCCTAAAAGACGGGATTTCATTCACAGTATAGTGCGACTGTTATTCTGGGGAGTACCTTTGACCTGGCCAGAGAAAGACAAGAAACGGGGGAGTGTGTTGCTTGGTTGCCTTTGCACCTGAAACAAACAGATATGTTTCCGAGGTCTGGAATTTTAAATTCCATCTCAGTGTTTTAATAGTTCATTACTTTTGATAAAAGCAAGTGAGACATATTTATTTTATTTTGTTTTTATCAAACGAAAATTTTTGTGTTGAAGTTCTCTGAAGCTGTAGACAGTGTGGTAGTAAATACGACGGTAGGCATTTCAGGTGAAGGGGAATGGGTATAAATAAACACTGCAATCACAGAAACTGGACAGACAAATATAAGTACAACGAAGGTAACTGCGAAAAAAACTTAGTTAACTAAAAAATACTTCAGCTTACGGCGACAGAACATCGATTAGGAAAGACAGAAATACAGCAACGGCGACAGAGGGAAACAGAACGTCGATTAGGGAAGACCGAAATACAGCAGAGAAGGCACTTAGGACTGGAATAAACAGGAAGTGCAGGGAAAGGAAATGAAAAGCCGGGGCCGGCCCGGTGGCTGAGCGGCTCCAGGCGCTTCAGTCTGGAACCGCGCGACCGCTACGGTCGCAGGTTCGAATCCTGCCTCGGGCATGGATGTTTGTAATGTCCTTAGGTTTAAGTAGTTGTAAGTTCTAGGGGACTGATGACCTCAGAAGTTAAGTTCCATAGTGCTCAGAGCCATTTGAACCATTTTTTTGAAAAGCCGGCAAGAAAAACGTGAACAAATCGGAAAAGACATGGTTATCGGAAGGACTGAGTCAACGTCTAAAAAAGACAAAACAACCTTAGGTGAAATTAAAAACAAGGGTGTCAATATTAAGAACGCAGTGGGAATTCCATCACCAAACACAAAGGAGGAAGCGAGTAAGTAGAAAGAGCACGCTGAAGGCCTCTGTATGAGTGGGAGGACTTGTCTCAGAAGTCAAAATGGAAGACAGTGGATGCACTATAGTCAGCTTTTGACAGAGCACTGGAAGACGTGTGATGAAATTAGGCAGAAGCGTTGGATAAATTCCCTCAGAATTAGGTGAAGTGGCAACCAGTCGACTACTCAGCTTAGTTTTTAGAATATATGAGGCTGGAGAAATACCGTCAGACTTTCGGGAAAAAATCGTTCACACGGTCCATAAGATAGCGAGGGCAAATAAGAGAGAAAACTGTCATGCAATCAGCTTAACAGCTTACACATCAAAGATGTTAGCAAGAAGAATAGACAACAGAAAATAAAACTGAGATCCTGTTACATGACGATCAGTTTAGCTTTAGGGGAAGTAAAAAGCACCACACAGGCAGGTCTGACGTTGCTAACTTGCAATGACGTGAGCAGTTGCAATTCAGGTGTAAAAAGAGACGAGCAAAGCAGCAATATAGCTTCGAATATCATTTAATTTTTAAAGAGAATGAAATACCGCGAGCTTCTTCGGAGGCCAGTCGTAAAGCATAGAATGCTCTCGTTCTCATCTGATATAGTATTCTAATTACAAAAATGAGTGATGAAAATTTCTAACACTGGGTAGTTTTTCCGAGCAAGCCGCGTGTGATGTAAATGCTTATTACAGGGATTTCACCGTAATGTTGAATACTGAAGCCACTGAAGGTATTAATTTTTGTCAGCTGTCTGGTAATCTCTTAGCTCCTTCCTTATCCGAATCCGAGAAAGCACATTTCAGTTCTGGAAGTGCCATCTGCTACGTTGATAATGAGCTTATCCACAACAGACCGAGCGAGGTGGCGCAGTGGTTAGACACTGGACTCGCATTCGGGAGGACGACGGTTCAATCTCGCGTCCGGCCATCCTGATTTAGGTTTTCCGTGATTTCCCTAAATCACTCCAGGCAAATGCCGGGAAGGTTCCTCTGAAAGGGCACGGCCGACTTCCTTCCCCATCCTTCCCTAATCCGACGAGACCGATGACCAAGCTGTCTGGCCTCCTTCTCCAAAACAACCAACCACAACAGAATCCACGAAGCCAACCAGGAGCCGTATTATTCTCCTCTTATGACGAACCGTTCTATATCTCGCAAATGTTCGGCAGTGACATGTGAAGAAGCTGCGTGCGTTAGTTGCAGTACGCATGGCAGCTTAACAGTGTTGTTACTTCTCGGACCAAATCCCTTAAATTGGCTCCAGGTCAGTTCTGTTGGGTTCACATATCGTAATGCTACAGTGGCAAATGTAAAAATGCAGCATTTGTATGGTGGTGTGCTCGATGCTGTGAGAATGATTGTTTTTCATTTTTCTACCACACTTATCTACATCCATGGTATAAAACGATGCACATAGTCCAAATAAAGAGTATTGGTTTTTCATTTTGCCTTAAAAAATTAAATTGTTATGTTTTCTTAATTTAAGCAACTTTTATGAACAGTCTTTCACAAAACAATGATAATTAAGAATTTATATTTGAAATGAAAACAGGAATTTCGTGCGCAATATGTAATTAGAAACAAGAAGACGTGCATTATTCATAAAAAATGATCATGAAACTTACAATTACGTGAGGGAGGTATTTCAAACCAAGCGAGAAATAAAATTACTCAAACGAGATTTGAACCAACAAAATATGAACTGTCAGAAGTCTATGCATTACGTTACCGATTCCGCTAAACGCCCACGACGAATGTTTGTTTCAATTGTTTGTAGTACAGTCCTGGGATCATCTCTTTAAATTCATGAAATTCATGACAAACATTAAGAACAACCTATTTCTCGGCTCATTTTAACCGTGTTTCACGCGCGTGTATTACTAAGGAACGGGAAGCATCCTCAACCGTTTTCATACTACGCATTAATGGCGTGACAATCAGAGCACAATAGTAAAGAGTCTGCGATTGTTCTCGATTTTTGAAATAAAAACTACCTATCTAAAGCGTGATTAAGAAAAACGTTGATGACTGTTGATACATTTGAGTTTCTTAAAGTTTCATTTGACCTAACTTAGTAATAATACGCCTAATACATAAGTAGGACCTACTTCCAAGAACGTATCAACACCAGTGTACGTGTGCTACTGCCTCTGACCAATCATTTCGTTTGTGAGGAGAAGAAATGACCTTTATTACCCACTAAAGGAAGTTTTAAATCTAACCTAAAATCATTTCTTATGGACAGCTTCTCCTATTCCATGGACGAATTTCCATTTAAAAACCGGTAGCCAGAAAAACTTTTTTTAGTGTTGTTACGTGAGTAGACATAAAAATAATGTATTTATTAATGTTAATATCAGTCATCTCTACATATCCCGCAACCTGACTCGTTCCACATCATTTCTATAAAATAATCGTTCAAATGATCTGTGGAACAAGTGACTAACTTACTATTGGGAACAAGAGTTAAGAAAAATCAAGACTTGTCGACCTAGAAAGCATTAACAGCTGGAGGCATTGGCGGCATGCTCATCACATGTCCCACCATGATAGGCCACTCCTCATACTGTCTTGTTTGCAGCACTCGGCCAGTCGGAACAGGCATATGGCACAGCCCATGAATGATCTTTACGTTTTATCTTGACGCAGAAGAAACATTAGACAGTGTAAAATGACCCAAGATGTTCGAAATTGTTAGGAATATAGGAATAAGTTATAGGGAAAGGTGAGTTATACACAATGTGTATAAGTACCTGAGTTATACACAATGTGTATAAGTACTAACAGAGAATAATAAGAATGGGAGACTAGGACAAAGTGTTTGGATTAAAAAGACAGGGATGCAGTCTTTCGCTCCCTCTATTCAATACATACGTCGAGAAAGCAATGGTGGAAATAAACGAAAATTTCGAAAGAGGCATTAAAATTCCAGGTGAAAGGATATCAGTGATAAAATTCGCTGAAATATTGCTATCCTCAGAGAAAGTGAACAAGAGCTATAAGACCTGTTGAATGAAATGCACAGCCTAAAGAGAATAGAATATGGATTGAAGGTAAACCGAACAAAGACGAAAGTAATGAAGAGAAGGAGAAATTAAATTAGAGTGAACCTTAGCACCAAAATTGGAGACAACAAAGGAAGCGAAGTATACGATTTCTGCTACTTCGCAAGCAAAATAACGCATGACTGACGAAGTGAGAAGGAAATAAAAAGCAGACCAGCACACGCGAAGAGGTCATTCCTATCCAAAACACATCTACTTAGTATCGAACATCGGCCTTAATTTGAGTAAGAAATTTCTAAGAATGTACGTTTGGAGCACAGCATTGTATAATGTACAGTGGGGAAATCGGAAAAGAAGAGAATGGAAGCGTTTGAGATATGGTGCTGTAGACGAATGTTGAAAATTAGGTGGACTGATTGTTAAATAGATAGACTGACAAGATATGTTTTCAGTGATTTTTGTGCAGAACGCGCGGTATTCAGGAACAGCTTAGAATGCAATGGAAGCAGTGTTGACAGGGAAACTAGATGTCTTTTTCAGGTGGCAGATTCAACAGGAACTTGGGTCATTCAGTTCAAGCATGAGTACGTTCGATTAAACGAATCTGGAAGGCTGGAAGTGCACACGAACAACGTCAGACCGAACAAATCAAAAATCATCACCCCGTGTACTAGATGCACATCGTCACCTTTTCCACTGGCTCTCCCTCGTTTCACCTGGTGGATGTTAAATAACGTATTGAGGCGACTAACATTCTTACGTTTAGTTGCTGCAACGGCTGCGCTGACAGTTAACTTTGCCGGGGAACACCGTCTATAGAATTTTTGTAGTATGAATGTTGTGTAGAGGCAGAAACATGGGCGATATTGCGAAACAGGACGGCAGACTAAGTTCCGCTAACGTCCGAAGCACACAGACGGTTTGAGATGGCGAGCACGCCCGCTCCTGTATTTGGCAGGCGTTCGTGCCACAGAAGCGTTGGCAGCTAGCGGCCCGCACGATAGCACAGGCTGTTGACAAGGTGAACGTTCTGTTCTAAGACAGGTTAAACCGTAACGCAATCCTAGAGCAATTTTCGCTACCGAAGGTGAGGATCAAATGTACCGCGATCATTTTGTAACGCAACGAATGCTGCGCGTGAAGTTTGGCTTCAGCATAGGAGAAACTAAACTGTTGCCAGTCTGCATGTTGAAGCACGTTAATCTCTCTGGCGAGAAATATCAAAAGTAAGAAATTAAAATATAAGTGAAACGAAGCAGATCTTCGCCTTTCTGACGACAGTACACAACCCTTCCGAATTTCGCACTGTTGTTTTGCTATTCTATTTCAGTTGCTCACTGTTCGTTGTTACAATTTTATTTTCATAAGCTTCCTTGAATTATAAATTCTAGTGAAGTCAGAGTAGGAGTGAAAAAGAGATAGAGTGGGAAAGATTGAAGGAGAAGCTTTGTAAACGTTTAGACTTGCTTGAAAACATATCGTGATTGGCCGCAGAAAAAAAAAATATTTTAGCACATTAACATCTCTTGTTATTATGAAAACGTAATGGCAAGGGCGCCGAGGCATCTATCATAGTTGTCTGTGGTTCTCTACGCCTTCTAAGGGAAATTATTTTTCCTTGAATTTAAAACGACTTTATTACCAAATATTTACAGTCCAATTTACATCTGGTCCATCGAAAATTTTAATTTAATCATGGGCACAGAAAGAGTTTCTTGTAAAATCGAAGTAAATACCAAATTGAATGTCATACTATAATGTCGCACAGAACTCATCTTTTAAAACAAGGCAGAGTATACTCTTCGCCTTCCGCAAACTTTGCATTATCACGTAGTGAAAGTGTCTGGCATATGGCTGTTTCGCTTCCTCTTTTGTTCAAAACGAAAAGCTTAAACTTGTGGCGTCTATCGTTGTCAGTGTTTCCTTTCCAAAATGTAACGTTTAAACATGTAAAGTTTATCGTCGTCAGCGTTAAAAACACTGTATAGCTTAATGTTAGTTTATTGCCTGAATGTGTTTTGTCCTGAGCTCGTTTATAGGTACTGGGTATCTATAATTACATTTCACCGAGCGGAGTGGTGCAGTGGTTAGCTCACTGGACTCGCATTGGGGAGGACGACGATTCAAATTCGCATCCGGCCATCCTGATTTAGGTTTCCAATGATTTCCCTAAATCACTTCAGGCAAATGCTGGGATGATCCCTTTAAATGCGCACTGCAGACTTCCTTCCCCATCCTTCCCTAATCCGATAGGACCGATGACCTCGCTGTTTGGTCTCCTCCCCCAAATCAGCCTACTAAACAATTAAAATTTTCACTGGAAGTTTCACGAAAGTTGTTTATACGTTTCTAAATTCCCTAGGACTTGCGCAGGTCTTTTGGTATATAATTATTTAAACATGCTCCGATGTTCGAAAACGAAAGATATCCGCGCTACAGGAAGGGCGTGATATTCTCTCGGGTCTGATGTTTGAAAGAGCGATGTCACTTTACTGTGCGGCTCGTAATTGTTTCAGTTCTACATATACGTTCATACTGTGCAAACCACTGTGAAATTCATGTTAAGGAGTATCAGCATTCTATCACATATTCAGATTTATTCCCTCGCCGTCCAAGTACGGAACAAAGGAAGAATGACTGCTTAAACGCCCCTTCGTGCAGTGTAATTAGTCTTATCTTGTCCTCGAGGAAGCCGTCCAGGGTGGCCGAGCGGTTCTAGGCGCTACAGTCTGGAACCGCGCGACCACTACGGTCGCAGGTTCGAATCCCGCCTCAGGAAATGATGTCTGTGTTTTCCTTAGGTTAGTTAGGTTTAAGTAGTTCTAAGTTCTAGGGGACTGATGATCTCAGAAGTTAAGTCCCATAGTGCCCAGAGCCATGTGAACCATTTTGTCCTTGTGGTCCTGTACGGCCGCGAGACCTAGCGGGCTTTAGAATATCCCTTAACAGCGGTTCCTAAAATTTCGTAAGTAGCCTTTGGTGGGATAGCCACCGTCTCCCTTCAGTCGTCTGTCAGCTCAGTTATTTCAAGCTTTTCCGTGACGCTCCCCTTGCCTCAAACAAACCTGTGACCATTTGTATAGTCCTCCTTTATCCAGTATCCTACCAATGAAAGAAGTACAGGGGGTGGACAAAAATGCGAAAACACTGCTATAAATACATGACTCAGAGGCTAGCCAAGCGTGCAGATTACCCTGTTGTATTTGGCCATGAACAGCCCCTGTGCCATGTACTCAACACATCGTGGTCAGAAACTTGTTCTGTGTAGTTGTGAGTGCATTATGTCGGAACTCAGTGCATTTGAACGAGTGGGCAAACCGTTGGAGCTCGTATGGTGGGTGCTTCCGCAACCAAGGGCAACGAAGAGTTTGGTGTTTCGAAGAGGCACCGTATCGAAGATTTATACCGCATACAAGGAAAGCAGAGAAACATGGACGAAAATGTGTGTTGAATGATAGTGACAGGTTGTCATTGTAGAGGTCAACAACTGCAAAAATCACGGCATAGCTGAATGTCGTACTCGCGAACCCTGCAGCACATAACAAGACGGAAAGAGCTCTACAAGTGGGTAAATACAGGGCGAATAAGAATTCCAAACCCACTCATCAGTGCTACAATTGCCCGTAACAGGATAACGTGGTGTCTAAGTCAAGAAACCGGGACTGTGGAACAATGGTAGGATATCACTTGGACGCACGAATTTTGTTTCACACTGTTTCCAACTTTTGACCGAGTTTACGTCCCAAGAGTGAAACATGGCTGGCGTTCCATTATGATTTGGGCAGCCATACGGTGGTATTCCATGGACCCATGGTTACTTTGCCAGGGATTATGTGACCATTTTGGCTGGTCAGCTCCATCGCATGGTACACTGTTTACTCATCAATGGTGATGATGCAGTCCAAGACGACAGTGTCCCTGTTGACATAGCTCGCATCGTCCAGGACTGGTTCTGTGTTTACGAAGATGAAATGTCGCATCTCCCTTTCCACTAGTTATCAGATCTCAATATTATTGAGCCTTTTTGTCTGCTTTGGAGAGAAGGATTGTGATCGCTGTCCTCCACCATCATTACCTGAACTTGCCACTATTTTGCAGGAAGAATGATATAAGATTCTCTTGAAAACCATACAGGACTTGTATTTCTCCACTCCGAGACTACTGGAAACTGTTTTGAGTGGCAACAGTTTTTCTACTTCGCGTGTCCGCCTCCATAGCGCAGCGGTAGCGTTACCACGTACCAAACAAGGGGGCCCGGGTTCGATTCCTGGCAGCGACTGGCTGTTGTGAGTCCTTCATATCTGTCGGACAGGTATCAGAAGGTGGAGATAAGCCATGCAGATAGGACACAACCATCAATATTCGAGAGAGTTTTGTATGGTGTACCCCAGGGATCTGTATTAGGGCCATTACTGTTTTTAATATTTATCGATGACCTACCAAGTCAACTATCTGAAGCAGAGGCAGTACTGTTTGCTGATGATACAAGTTTGTTTGTTAAAGCTAATAGTGAAGCTGACTTACAGGAAAAAGTCACATTAGCAACAGACGAAGCAGACAGATGGTTTAATGAAAACAGACTCATTGTGAATGCCAAAAAAACCAATGTGGATCAACTTCAGACATATTACAAATAAAATAAAAACTAACCTTACAGTAGAACTGGGCACGTGTAAGATTGAACAAGCATCATACACTAAATTCTTGGGAACATGGTTTGATGAACACTTAAGATGGGAAAAGCATGTAATACCATTGAACAAAAAATTAAGTCAAAGATGTTATATACTTAGAATGCTTAAAAGCTCATGTAATATTAAAACAGTGTTATGTGTTTATTTCTCATTCATGCACAGTTTATTAAGATAAGGTGTACAGTTTTGGGGGAACATCAGTCTAATAAAACAGTCATGTAGACTACAAAAGAGGGCAGTCAGAATAATAAAAGGTATAGGGTGTAGAGACTCTTGTAGGCATGCTTTCAAAGAATTAAAAATCATGACACTACCATTCTTATACATATATGAAAGCATATGTTTCTTAAAAGAACACGAGGAATTCTCTAGATTAAACAGAGAATTTCGCAATTACGAAACAAGGACTAGGAATGATTTCCACAGAAAAATTCATAAAGCAGCTATGTATCACAAAAGTGTACTATACCAACCCAAAATCCTCTACAGTGCTCTCCCCAAAGAACTAAAAATAATACCAAAACTGCACATATTTAAAAGAGAATTCAAAAACATGTTATTGACCAATAGTTTTTACAGTATTGAAGAGTTTATAAATCGTTGACAATAAAAGAGCAGTTAATATTTCCCTGACATAATAAATATGTGTAATGGCTCACATTTAAATATTTACTGTTTCACAGAAAGTGTGAAACAGTGTTAATGTAAGAATGGAAATAATCTTTGATGTGAGAATCACTAGCGTTTTTTGTACATTGTTATCCTACTTGTATATTTTATGTCAAGGTTCTTGTAGTTCTATTAAAATTGTAATGTCTAAGTGACAAGTAAATTCAATTATAAATTTTCATGTACATGTATTTAAATTGTAATGTTTATTGACAAGTCCTATGTCATTTTGATGATGTACTACAAGGATGCTAATAAATTGAATTGAATTGAACTGAATTGACATGCAAGTCCCCGAAGTGGCGTCAGCTAAAAAGACTTGCAATACGGCGACCGAACCTCAAAGGTGGTATCCCGACCAATAAATGCCATATGATCATTTCATTTTCATTTCTACACCGTATTTAGGAAAGTTAATGTCTTATATTTTTAGTCTTTTCATGTTTTTGGTTCTCCCCTGTATGCTACCTACTTTAACATCGACTGAGGTCATGCGATCATTCCATTTCATGTGACCACAAGTTATTATACAAGGTTACTTGTAAGCGTTGACTGTTTCCAGTTGTGACTCATCGATATTGTAGTCATAGAACAGTGCTTTTCTGTGCTTGGTGAAGTGCGAAGTTGTAAGTTTCTGAATATTTGAAGGAAGTTGCTAATCTTAATACCACTTTAAAATCATACCAAGGTCTGATCTATGTTATAGTTTAACTCAAGAAGCGATATGTGAAGAAGAGGACATGTTTTTATCTTTGTTTGGATGCTATTATTATAATCAGTTGTTCTATAGTAAATTGGCTTACAAACCGAAACATAGATCGTACGAAAATTAAGATTTGTGAAACAAAGCAAAAAAGGTGTTTCGTTTAATTTAAACAAAATACAATGTTTCACCAAGAACCCATAGCTGAAACATTTAAAATCAAATTACTAGATATTTATGAAAATTATATAACATAATTGCTCCACTGTGG
The DNA here is from genome assembly GCF_023897955.1 of Schistocerca gregaria. NCBI lineage: Eukaryota > Metazoa > Arthropoda > Insecta > Orthoptera > Acrididae > Schistocerca > Schistocerca gregaria. Next base: position 468,126,984 of record NC_064922.1, read on the forward strand.
ATGACTGCATATCTACAAAAAGTCTGAGGTTACAATCAGCATTATCTGCTAGATTATTAACTTATAAAATAAACAGCAAGGGTCCCAACACACTTCATTGCAAAAGGTTTGAAATTACTTCTATGTCTATTGTCTGGTGTGTTGGTTGTTGAGGTGGCCGGTTAAAGACAATCAGACGTCTACAAAAAGGTAGCACGTTAATAAATTTAATTACTTTATGGACACATAATAACAGAGATATACGTAGCTTTGTATAGCTGTAGGTTCTTCAATGGAGCTGAGTTATGTATTTAGTTCGTTCAGTACTGACTGGTACTTACGCAGCAGCTTGAAATGTGTGCCAACGTATGCGTAAAGATAGACTGTAGTACTATCTACTGCTACCAGATGGTATTAGTGCTTCCAAAAGTTGGCGAATTGCAGTAGCACTTGTTCCGGCTTGCGAGCACACTGGAGGACATCGATAAGACGACATTGAAGCAGACAAGCTTGGGCAGCAGTGGAGAGTGTAGTTTCTTTAGAGGGAAGGAGTGACTGCTTCAGACATCCACAGCAGGTTAGTAGCGATACATTGGGGAACAGCACCAAGTCACAGATTCGTTGACTATCAAAGTTCAGACAGTGCAGGGACTGGTTGAAGGACACAAACACTATGGACTTCCAGAGAACTGCACGGAAACCAAACAATACCGAGAGTATCAATGACTTGATAATAGGGCACAGGCGAATCACGTTTGATGATTTAGAGAAGGCAACAAGTCTATCATGGGCAACCCTCGACAACATAATCCACGAGGATTTGAAGATGAAGAAGGCGCGTGCCCAGTGGGTGCCCATTTCCTCACCACTGGGCTGAAACGGAAGTTTGTGAAAATATGGTAACAGTTTATGCAGCATAACAGTGCAGATCCAACACAGTTCTTTGAGTGTTGGGTCACCATTGATGAATCATGGTTCTTCCACGAGATTCTGTGGAGTGGAAACCTACTGGGAGTTATCGTCTCAAGAAGTCATGGCTGCGACTATCTGTGCAGAAACAAATGGAAACTGTGTTCTGGAATCAGGAAGAGATGCTGCTGATGGGCCAACTCCCTCTCCGTGCTACTTATCAGCAGTGATCGGTTCTGCAGTTCACTGCACCAACGCCGCAGCAGGAAATGGGTCCATGGCACCCTGCACAAAAGCGATAATGCGCAGCCACGTGCCAGTTGCCATTTCATTGCGACTATGCATGAACTAGGGTTTTCTGTGCTGCCACGTACTCCATATTTGATAGATCTGGCCCCTTAAAACTATTCGCCATTACATGCAATGAAAGACCTCTTATGGGGTAAGAAGTTCACCACCAATGACGAACTTCATGCAGTTGTCCACCGGTGACACTGGGATATCCCCAAAGAATGGTTTGTTACACAAATACGGAAGCTGCCAGAACGGTGGCGAAAGCGCATAGACATTGATGGCCAATATTTGTCATATATTCTGTATTCGTTATTTCAGTAAACAGTTCCTGTCAACAAAAAAACTGCAGTGCCAATTAGTTTTAAACGCCCAATTCTTGATAGAAACAAGTAGTCTTGAATGCTGATACTGTTATACACTGAAGCGTCAAAGAAATTGTTATAGGCATGCGTATTCAAATACAGAGATAAGGCGCTGCGGTCGGCAACGGCTATAAGAGACAACAAGTGTCTGAAGCGGTTGTTAGATCGGTTACTGCTGCTACAATGGCAGGTTATCAAGATTTAAGTGAGTTTGCACCTGGTGTTATAGTCGGCCCACGAGAGATCAGACACAGCACCTCCGAGGTAGCGGTGAAGTGGTGATTTTCCCGTATGACCATATCACGAGTGTAAAACATAAAATCTCCGACATCGCTCCGGCCAGAAAAAGACCGTGGACGAAAGAGACCAACGACGACTGAAGAGAATCGTTCAGCGTGACAAAGTGCAACCCTTCCGCAAATTGCTGCAGATTTCAATGCAGGGCCATCAACAACTATCAGCGTGCGAACCATTCAACGAAACATCATCGATATAGGCTTTCGGAGCCGAAGGCCCACACGTTTGCCCTTGACGACTGCACGACACAAAGCCTTACGCCTCGCCTGGGCCCGTCAACATCGGCATTGGACTCTTGATGACTGGAAATATGTTGCCTGGTCGAACGAGTCTCGTTTCAGATTGTATCGAGCCGATGAACATGTACGGGTATGGAGAGAAACTCATGAATCCATGGACACTGCATGTCAACAGGAGACTGTTCAAGCTGGTGGAGGCTCTGTAATGATGTGAGGCGTGTGCAGGAGGAGTGATATGGGACCCCTGATACGTCTAGATACGACTCTGACAGGTGACACATACGTAAGTATCCTGTTGATCACCTGTATTCATTCATGTTCATTGTGCATTCCGACGGATTTAGGCAATTTCGGCTGGACAATGCAACACTCCACACGTGCAGTTTCCAGGAACACTCTTCTGTGTTTAAACACTTCTGCTGGCCACCAAACTCCCCAGACATGAACATTATTGAGCACATCTGGGATGCCTTGCAACATGCTGTTCAGAAGAGATCTCCACCCCCTAGTACTCCTATTGATTTATGGGCAGCCCTGCAGGATTCATGCTGTCAATCCCTCCAGCACTATTTCAGACATTAGTCGAGTCCATGCCACGTTGTGTAATGGCACTTCTGTGTGCTCGCGTGGGCCCTACAAGAGTGTGTACCAGTTTCTTTGGCTCTTCAGTGTATGAGTCACTGATAGCTTTAAGGCACGGTAGTGTTTCGCTAAATCAATGTAATTTTACTCACTGTAGCCTTTCGTACTAAGGTTGGTAAGTCTGTAGAATCACTGACTGTCTGCGCAGAACTCTGTTGCTTAAAAAGACAAGCAGGCGAATCAGGGTAGCAAGCAGTGAGGCAATGTGAATTTAGCGCCCTCTGGTGGTGTGTACATGTGGCGCATCCAGTCGGAGGCAGTGAGCAATGGAAGAGGAAGCTCACCTGCAGCGAGCCGGGGGAGATTCAAAAGTGGTCTCTTTCGTCTAGCTGTGAGCTGCGCACAGCGCTCGATGGGACGATGAAGATCAGGTCGATGTCACACTGATAACTCAGCTTTTAGGGTAAAATGCTGTGTCATTCCTATCAAGATACCGTCAGTCTAGCCTCAAATTTTCGTTTGGTATCTCTTACGATCGTACTACCCTCGATTCATTTCTAACCAACTACAACATCTGATCTGATCTATCTGGGCATCTACTGTGGACGTTAATATGGCGAGTGTTCACCCTTTATCTTTCTAACGGCTTGTATTCTGTTGGCGACGCTTTTAATGACGTTTTTGAATGTCTGTGGAAAAATGGCAGCTCTCAACAGCTGCAACTAGAGAACGTAGTGATGTTGGGCACTGAGGTCTGGAGCGAGGTCGACGTTCTAGAAAGTCATCCCAGAGGTGGTCCATTGGAGTCATCCTGTATGACAGGGTGCACTGTAATGCTGACACAAATACTTATTGTCTCCTAACTGTTCCTCAACTGTATGCAGTGTATAATGCTGTAAAAGGAGTTCATATCCTTCCGCATTCGCGTCTCACTTGGCAGGTATAATTCCACAGGCAATCCGGAAACCCAGAGCCTTCCATCGAATTGCTACAGGGTACAGCGTGATTACTGCCTTCAACTTGCCTTTACATTTTCCGTCAGTGATAGGATGCCATGGGGCGGCCGAGTTCGGAGCTTACATGTTATGGCTCCGTATTGCAAGGCTCGCTGAATAACACACTAGGTGGTGCATTACTGCACCGTTTTCACTGCTTGATTACAACTCTGGTCTGTGTGGAAATTTATTATGAGCTGCGCCTTGCCTTCTGCAACACTGACACTTTTCTTTTGCCTCTGGTAACGACTGTGGCTCACGATATGAGCCGGATACGATTCTCTCTGTTGGTTAAAAATTTATATGCGCACCTGCGAATGCTAGAGTCCTTTACATCAACAGCTACATCCATACTCCGCAAGCCACCTGACGGTGTGTGGCGGAGTACCTCTATCGGTTTTCCCTTCTATTCCAGTCTCTTATTGTTTGTGGAAAGAGAGATTGTCGGTATGCCTCTGCGTGGGCTCTAATCTCTCTGATTTTATCCTCATGGTCTCTTCGCGAGATATACGTAGGAGGGAGCAATATACTGCTCGACTCCTCGGTGAAGGTATATTCTCGAAACTTCAACAAAAGCCCGTACCGAGCTACTGAGCGTCTCTCCTGCAGAGTCTTCCACTGGAGTTTATCTATCATCTCCATTACGCTTTCAAGATTACTAAATGATCCTGTAACGAAGCGCGCTGCTCTCCGTTGGATCTTCTCTATCTCTTCTATCAACCCTATCTGGTACGGATCCCACACCAGTGAGCAGTATTCAAGCAGTGGGCGAACAAGTGTACTGTAACCTACTTCCTTTATTTTCGGATTGCTTTTCCTTAGGATTCTTCCAATGAATCTCAGTCTGGCATCTACTTTACCGACGATTAATTTTATATGGTCATTCCACTTTAAATCACTCCTAATGCCTACTCCCAGATAATTTATGAAATTAACTGCTTCCAGTTACTGACCTGCTATATTGTAGCTTAATGATAAAGGATCTTCCTTTCTATACATTCGTAGCACATTACACTCGTCTACATTGAGATTCAGTTGCCATTCCCTGCACCATGTGTCAATTCGTTGGAGATTTTCCTGCATTTCAGTTCAATTTTCCATTGTTACAACCTCTCGATATACTACAGCATCATGTGCAAAAAGCTTCAGTGAACTTCCGATGTTATCCACAAGGTCATTTATGTATATTGTGAATAGCAACGGTCCTACGACAGTCCCCTGTGGCACACCTGAAATCATTCTTACTTCGGAAGACTTCTCTCCATTGAGAATAACATGTTGCGTTCTGTTATCTAGGAACTCTTCAACCCAATCACAAAATAGGGTCTGATAGTCCATATGCTCTTACTTTGTTCAGTAAACGACTGTGGGGAAATCTTAAAAAAAAAAAAAAAAAATACATTCACAGTTTTACCGTGGCGTCACCCTAGAACACCTTCACTTTTCATAGATTATATTTACACAGGTTTATACTGTATACTCTCGGTTTACATCACGTGTTTGAGTTACCTTACCCGTTTCCATTTAAAACTAGGTTTTGCTCTCTAATATGGTCATGATCTTTCTCGTTCTACTTGCTAAAATTTAATTACATGTATCGGTGCAATTGGTTTCAGTCTCTTCTTCTTGGTTACAGCATCAAGCCATTCGATGGGTGTGCAAAGGTAGGTCCGGAGGAGTGACAGCTTTACACCTCAGGCACAGGTAGAGTACACTAGTTGCTGTAAGAAACACGGCTGTGCTGTATCCATTTTTGTCCTTATCAGTTGTCACCAATTTACAATTTTTCTTATTCTGCCAGGAGGCTTTTTAACCCACTGTTTTGATATATCATCATGAACTCCGCCTTCGAAACAAAAGTTTCCCTTACATTTTCTTAAAACACACATCCCTGAAATTATACTTACGCTACAACTACTTATAATATTACCGCATCCAATATACTGGTCGGTAGCTCCAGTTACTTCGCTTATTCCACATTTACTAACAGATTGACTATACCATGTAATGCCACGACTTGGTGTACCTTCCCCTTTTACAACCAACTCCTTTGTGCTTTTCAACGATGTACCTTGTGCTTTGACTCGCCGGCCTATGTGGCCAAGCGGTTCTAGGCGCTTCAGTCAGAAACCGCTCGACTGCAACGGTAGCAGGTTCGAATCCTACCTCGGGCATGAATATATGTGGCGTCCTTAGCTTAGTTGGGTTTAAGTAGTTCTAAGTTCTAGGGGACTGATGACCTCAGATGTTAATTTCCAAAGTGCTCAGAGCCATTTGAACAATTTTTTGCTTTGACTCTTAGTGATGCCGTATGCAGTTTATGTGGTTCGGCTTTCACGATAATAGACCCTTTGTGACAAAGTAACAAAAGCATCCATCTCCTTCCGCTTAAACGGTCTCCCGAGTATTACAGTCCGTTTAAGAACTATGACGCGGAGTTTTTTTTCTTGTCGTTATTACCTGTAACATTGCAGGTGTCGTCAAAGTTACCCTATTCTTCAGGCACACATTCCTGAAGGAATTCAGTCTTGCCAGCCCGATCCTCGTCCTTCCCTTTCTCCCTCCGTCCCTTTTGGAGAAGGTGTTGCAACTTCAAGTGGCGACGAAACTGTGTCTTTCAAAAATAAATGTGTCTGTAGGAGCCACAAACAGCTCAACATCCTCAATAGGTCCCTGTGTGTTGTCTATTGTATCTACCCTAAAATCGTCGTTTGCAGTTCCACCCTGCACTGCGCAAACATCAGTAGCACTTGTACATCCCTGTATATCTGACCTAGGCATCACAGCCTCGAAACAACAACCATTGTCACCCAATGGCGTAGACTATCGCACCTAATTCGAAATCATCCATGTTGCCACTAAAACACCCGTTTACTTCCCTACAGCACACATTTACTTCTTTTGGCATTTTAGAGTCCGTATTTTCGCGAGATATTGGAGCTGACACTTCTACACTACTCTCTGTTACCTCCACAACGTGAGTACTTGCGTCGCAAATAAACTTACATGAACCTTCACAACTTTTGATTCCTGACGTCTCTTCACATGGTCTAGACGCAGACGATCACTTTTTAATCCTCCTGCTGTCTCAGAACGGTAGTGTGTCTTGCTCCTGGGTTAGCCGTGTTTGATAACTGAAGGAATCTTCACAAGCGAATACCGTTGAAAAGGGTTTTATTGAATGACCAGTTTCAACAGTGCTATGATGCCATAATCGGAACTTATGCTTTTGCATTTTTACAACAAAGTATGCGTCAGTGTTGTAAAAATGCTAAAGCATAAGATCCTATGAAGGCAGCATAGCTCTGTCGCAACAGCCATACAAGAAAATTATGTCTCAGCGATATTAGCTTGTGAAGTTTTCTTCAGTTACCATGCATTGCCGATCGCCTCCAGGTTGACCATGTAAGGAATATATATCAGCGTGTATCATCCACAAGGCATCCCATTCTTCCTCACCACTCTTCTGCAGTATACCATTAATTATACTTCGTCTCCTTATTGGTCTTTTTTTTCCCTCCTCTAAAGCTACATTATGTGCCTTCGCAGCCTGTATCATATTAAGCATATTCACACTCTTCGCTAGTACCTGTTCCTGGTACTTGTGAATGTAGTACTTCACCAGCTTTCTCTTCAAGAGCAGCTTCTACCAAACAATCTGCTCTGTCGTAGCGGTAACAGAATCACCCGTATCAGCAGAACGTGTTTCTGCCGGCGTCTTGTGCATTCTGCTACTGTCCAAACAAAAGAATGTACAGTACAAAATGAAATGAACACCAGTTTCACACAACAGAGTACACAATATACAAGTTACTCTTGTTCTCGCGGCGTATCGTAGCACGTCTACATTCACTCATTCACTACGATATCGTGCCGAATGACCCCAGCGTCGACAATTGAAACATCTGCCTGGTACAGCTTTCGTGCAAGGCGATCCGTACTCAGAAAGACAGCAAAATATGCACCTGACAGGTGTTAAATATGACGTATGACAATTACCCTTAAAACCAGACAAGTCGGGATGTTCACTCGGTTTAAAAGCTCGCATCTCGTGGTCGTGCGGTAGCGTTCTCGCTTCCCACTCCCGGGTTCCCGGGTTCGATTCCCGGCGGCGTTAGGGATTTTCTCTGCGTCGTGATGGCTGGGTGTTGTGTTATGTCCTTAGGTTAGTTAGGTTTAAGTAGTTCTAAGTTATAGGGGACTGATGACCATAGATGTTAAGTCCCATAGTGCTCAGAGAGCTTGGCTACAGATCAGTTTGCAAAAAACAATTTATTTATGAAAATATACGGTACAATCACCTACAAACTTTACATATTCACATACACCTTTGCCTTTAACCCGAATAAATACAGATTCGTTTACAGATATTTTTCTCCTGTTACGAGTATATAATGACAAAGAAGATGGAGAAACATAAGCTGATTTTCCAAAATCCTTATTAGCCAATTCAGAAATATGGTAAGTGCGAAATGCAATAACGTCTCTGTCAACAAAACTTTCAAGTCCAGCAACACTTGGTACTCCTGTACCACCACGAACAATGGCTACGGTAAACCAATATCTTAGTCCCCTAGAACTTAGAACTACTTAAACTAACTAACCTAAGGACATCACACACATCCATGCCCTAGGCAGGATTCGAACCTGCGACCGTAACGGTCACGCGGTTCCAGACTGAAGCGCCTAGAACCGCACGGCCACACAGGCCGGCTCGGTTTTAAAAGGAGCGATCAAAAAATTTCTGTTCGAAGACCGTACGGTCCAGAATCGGTACGCCAATCAGGCAAAATCGCCGTGCGCATTGAGGTAAACATTCCTCCGACGCACCAGGTTGAACAGATCCGTTCGGTAAAACGCAGTGTCCCACTGTATGAAGGAGCCCGCAACTGCATGCTGCGCATCCTCGTCCGACACGATCGTTGACCCGTCAATGGCCTTTTAGGGACTGAAGGCGTGATAATCGCATGGGAACAGATCAGGACTATAGGGCGGGTACTCGAGTGTCTCCCACTAGTGTTGTAACTTCTGCATTGCGACATTGGCGATAAGAGGAGTGCGTTGTCACGAAGCAGCAGCACCCACTGTCGCGTTTTCCCCGGATGCTTCACCTTAACTGCACACCACAATTTCTCCACCGTTGTGCAATACCATTCGCCACTAATGGAGACACCAGGTTCCTTGAAATCAATAAGGAACTGGCCCCGGTAGTCAAAAACAGCATGAGCATTTCCTTTCCAGCAGACTGCTTGCTCTTGAACTTCTTGGGACGAGGGACCGATGGATGCCACCACTGCATCGTCGACGCTTTCGACTCCGGTTCCCCATGGTGGCACCGGCTTTCATTGCTTGCAGCAATATGCTCAGGGAACGTGTTGCCTTCCAACAATCAAACGCGTCAAATGGTGTAGGCAAACAGTCATCCAGTTTGCTTTTTGTTTGGCATTCAACCCCCGTGGTATCCACTGGTTGCAGACGCGACGATAGCCAAACTGCTATCGGATAATGTGCTGCATGCTATCGAAGATGGTGCTGAGATCCTTTGGTTATGCGCTGGTATGCCCCAGTCGCATCATTAACCGCCTTCTTGTCGTTGTCCGTAATGGAAGAAGCTGGCCTCCCAGATCGAAATTTTACTACTTTCTTAACATTTATTTTGCACCTGCAAACATTAGTACTGTAAAGCTGTATGGTCACTGTAGTAAACACTGAAACAGTGCACGTTGTGAATACAATTTGTAGAGTTGTGGTTCCATGAAAACCACCGCCAACAATAAAATCAAATTAAACGAACAACTAAAAAACTCAAAACTTTTCAAACCCCAACTCACGCAACACTGCATAATACCTCAAAAGCAGGCACATTTTTTACAGATAGTAAAACCTTATAACAAGTGAGAAAAAAGTAAATTAATATAGCAGGTCGTTTAATAGAAAGTACAAGAAAATAAAAAAATCCATATTAGCTGAAGATGATAAACTGTGTATAAATACCATCTGAAATGTATAAGGTAAGATAGCAAATCGAACATCCAAAAGTGCAGTTACAGCATATGTTCTGTTGAAACAAATGTCTTAAGAAGGCCATTTTTCACTGGAAGTATGTAAATATTTTTTTACAACTTCGGACGTCTTTTTCTTTTTGAAATATAGTATTTATTTACATTCCACCGCGTTTCGACGTGTATAAAACTAATTAAAAGGGTCCACGGAAAATGCCTTTAACATAAAAAGTGAAACCATCTGGAGTGTAACCAAACAGTAGCAAGAAAAAGGCATTTAAATTTATAAATGTTGGCTTGAGTAAGCAGTTATAACTGAACGACGAGTAATTTATAGAATTTATAATATATAATTGTTCTGAAATTTACAGACTTCATTGAGACTGCGCGTAACTAACGTTATTTTCAATGTGGAGCTATATGAGGTTAGTTAAAGCAGAGTGCCCTTGCTGTGTGTAGAATGTTATGTAATGTTACTGACGTGAAGAATTAAAAATTAATGGGAAATTTTCGCACACTTGCTCCGCTTTTAATTCGCGTGATAATCAGTACTGCAGACTCCCAGATATTCACATTTGTGTTTTTCGGTAAGCAGATTACTCATGTTCAGTGTGTATATTAAATTTAAAAATTAAATTCGTAGGGCGAACAAATTCCAAGCTTGTATTACGTCGTTTTTACATTTAAATTAATGAATGAAACAAAAAATTTAGCAACAGTATTTACCCATTTTGCAGGAGTGAACTGCAAACGGCGCTGAGAACTGAAATGTCGCACCTACCATATCAGGAAGCCAGTTTCTGTTTCGCAACGGAGTATCTGTCGTCATCAATGTAGCTACTTACTGGATCCAAAGTCAAGACCAGTCTCATGCTTGACCAGTAAGAGTTTGGAACAGTACAGGAACTCCGCACGCTGTCCCGGTCAAAGCGTGAGCGCTTGGCAAACATACAATGGAAAAAGTGAGCAAATATTCATTCTTGAAAATAATATAAGATGTGTGAATCAAGGAATATATCAGAAATAAACTGGCGAAGGCTTTATTTCATGAGAAAGTGTCGTAAGCGATCAAATATTGATTAAAGTTGAAGAAAAAGGTGGGTGAAGCTATATGTAAGGAGCTTAACATTATATGGGAGATTTAAAGAATAAGAAGAAGCAAACTCAGCAGATTACGCACGGAGTAAACAACTACTAATAATAACAGGACAGGAAAAAGTACTGTACATAGAAACTCTCAACAAATATAAGTTAGTGGGACTTCTGCTAAGGCATCAAGGAACAGTTTCCATGTAACAGGGCGGTAGTGTGCAGGAACAAACTGTCGTTGCAGACAGTACTACTAAGTATAGAGGGTATTACAAAAAGGTACAGCCAAACTTTCAGGAAACATTCCTCACACACAAATAAAGAAAAGATGTTACATGGACATGTGTCCGGAAACGCTTAATTTCCATGTTCGAGCTCATTTTAGTTTCGTCAGTATGTACTGTACTTCCTCGATTCACCGCCAGTTGGCCCAATTGAAGGAAGGTAATATTGACTTCGGTGCTTGTGTTGACATGCGACTCATTGCTCTACAGTACTAGCATCAAGCACATCAGTACGTAGCATCAACAGGTTAGTGTTCATCACGAACGTGGTTTTGCAGTCAGTGCAATGTTTACAAATGCGGAGTTGGAAGTAGCCCATTTGATGTATGGATTAGCACGGGCAATAGCCGTGGCACGGTACGTTTGTATCGAGACAGAATTCCAGAACGAAGGTGTCCCTACAGGAAGACGTTTGAAGCAATTGATCGGCGTCTTAGGGAGCACGGAACATTCCAGCGGATGACTCGCGACTGGGGAAGACCTAGAACGACGAGGACACCTGCAATGGACGAGGCAATTCTTCGTGCAGTTGACGATAACCCTAATGTCAGCGTCAGAGAAGCTGCTGCTGTACAAGGAAACGTTGACCACGTCACTGTATGGAGAGTGCTACGGGATAACCAGTTGTTTCCGTACCATGTACAGCGTGTGCAGGCACTATCAGCAGCTAATTGACCTCCACGGGTACACTTCTGCGAATGGTTCATCCAACTATGTGTCAATCCTCATTTCAGTGCAAATGTTCTCTTTACGGATGAGGCTTCATTCCAACGTGATCAAATTGTAAATTTTCACAATCAACATGTGTGGGCTAACGAGAATCCGCACGCAATTGTGCAATCACGTCATCAACACAGATTTTCTGTGAACGTTTGGGCAGGCATTGTTGGTGATGTCTTGATTGGGCCCCATGTTCTTCCAACTACGCTCAATGGAGCACGTTATCATGATTTCATACGGGATACTCTACCTGTGCTGCAAGAACATGTGCCTTTACGAGTACGACACAACATGTGGTTCATGCACGATGGAGCTCCTGCACATTTCAGTCGAAGTGTTCGTACGCTTCTCAACAACAGATTCGGTGACCGTTGGATTGGTAGAGGCGGACCAGTTCCATGGCCTCCACGCTCTCCTGACCTCAACCCTCTTGACTTTCATTTATGGGGGCATTTGAAAGCTCTTGTCTACGCAACCCCGGTACCAAATGTAGAGACTCTTCGTGCTCGTATTGTGGACGGCTGTGATACAATACGCCATTCTCCAGGGCTGCATCAGCGCATCAGGGATTCCATGCGACGGAGGGTGGATGCGTGTATCCTCGCTAACGGAGGACATTTTGAGCATTTCCTGTAACAAAGTGTTTGAAGTCACGCTGGTACGTTCTGTTGCTGTGTGTTTCCATTCCATGATTAATGTGATTTGAGGAGAAGTAATAAAATGAGCTCTAACATGGAAAGTAAGCGTTTCCAGACACATGTCCACATAACATATTTTCTCTCTTTGTGTGTGAGGAATGTTTCCTGAAAGTTCGGCCGTACCTTTTTGTAACACCCTGTATAGTTAAATATGGGAGTGTCGGATACAGACGGTATGTTATTACTAAATAAAAAGAGATGGAGGAAGACATCCGACCAATCCAAAGACGCATTACTTTAAAAAAAAAAAGTCGGGTGATCGTTTAGTCACTAACAGTTGTTGTTACGTCAAATATGAGCTGCCTGTAATAGTGCCCTCAGACTTCTGATTGCTTTGATGCGGCGTACCACCAATTCCTTTCTTACTGAGCGATCGCTGAATTCGGTTGGCCAGAACTCCACTGTGTATACACTGAGGCGACAAAAGTCATGGAATACCTGCTAATATCGTTTAGGACCTCCTTCTGCCTGGAGTAGGGCAGCAACTCCACGTGGCATGGACACAACAAGTCACTGGACGTCCCCTGCAGAAATATTGAGCCAAGCTGGCTCTACAGCCGCCCATAGTTGCGAAAGTGTTGACGATGAAAGATTTTGTGCACGGACTGATCTCTCGCCTATGTCCCGTAAATGATGGATGAGATTCCTGCCAGACGATCTGGATGGCCAAATCCTTAGCTCGAACTGACCAGAATGTTCTTCAAACGAATCAAAAAATTGTGGCTCGATGACATAGCGAACTGTCATTAATAAAACTGCCATCGTTGTTTGGGAAAATATAGTCCATGAATGGCTGAAAATGGTCTCCAAGTAGCAGAACATAACCCTTTGCAGTAAATGAGCGGTTCAGTTGGACCACAGGACCCAGGCAATTTCACACAAACACAGCCCACACTATTATGGAGCCACCTTCAGCTTACACACTGCCTTGTTGATGACTTGGGTCCATGGCTCTGTCGGGTCTGCACCACATTAGAACCCTATCACTCGCTCTTACCAACCGAAATCGGGACTCATCTGACCAGGCTACGGTTTTCCATTTGTCACGATCACAGGAGAGGCGCTGCAGACGACGTCGTGCTGACAGCAAAGGCACTCGCATCGGCCGTCTTCTGCTACAGCTCTGCTACATTTCACCAGACTACAAATGGATATGTTCGTCGTACGTGTCGCATTGATTTCTGCGGCTTTTTTACTGAGTGTTTCTTGTGTTTAGCACTGACAACTCTACGCAAACGGCGCTGCTCTCGGTCGCTAAGTGAAGGCCGTTGGCCATTGCATTTTCCGTTGTGAGAGGTAGTGCATGAAATTTGGTATTCTCGACACACTCTTGAAACTGTGGGTCGCGGAATATTGAATTTCCTACCGATTGCCGAAATGGAATGTCCTATGCGTCTAGGAAAATGGAAATGGAAGAGAATGTAGATGAAAATGAAATGGGAGATACGATACTGCGAGAAGAGTTTGACAGAGACTGAAAGACCTGAGTCGAAACAAGGACCCGGGAGTAGGAAACATTCCATTAGAACTACTGATGGCCTTGGGAGAGCCAGTCCTGACAAAACTCTACCATCTGGTGAGCAAGATGTATGAGACAAGCGTAATACCCTCAGACTTCAAGAAGAATATAATAATTCCAATCCCAAAGAAAGCAGATGTTGACAGACGTGAAAATTACCCAACTATCAATTTAATAAGTCACAGCTGCAAAATACTAACGCGAATTCTTTACAGACGAATGGAAAAACTGGTAGAAGCCAACCTCGGGGAAGATCAGTATGGATTCCGTAGAAATACTGGAACACGTGAGGCAATACTGACCTTACGGCTTATCTTAGAAGAAAGATTAAGGAAAAGCAAACCTACGTTTCTAGCATTTGTGGACTTAGAGAAAGCTTTTGACAATGTTGACTGGAATACTCTCTTTCAAATTCTAAAGGTGGCAGGAGTAAAATACAGGGAGCGAAAGGCTATTTACAATTTGTACAGAAACAAGATGGCAGTTATAAGATTCGAGAGGCATGAAAGTGAAACAGTGGTTGGGAAGGGAGTGAGACAGGGTTTTAGCCTCTCCCAGATGTTATTCAACCTGTATATTGAGCAAGCAGTAAAGGAAAAAAAAAGAAAAATTCGGAGTAGGTATAAAATCCATGGAGAAGAAATAAAAATTTTGAGGTTCGCCGATGACACTGTAATTCTGTCAGAGATAGCAAAGGACTTGGAAGAGCAGTTGAACGGAATGGGCAGTGTTTTGAAAGGAGGATATAAGATGAACATCAACAAAAGCAAAACGAGGATAATGGAATGTAGTCGAATTAAGTCGGGTGATGCTGACGGAATTAGATTAGGAAATGAGGCACTTAAAGTAGTAAAGGAGTTTTGCTATTTGGGGAGCAAAATAATTGATGATGGTCGAAGTAGAGAGGATATAAAATGTAGACTGGCAATGGCAAGGAAAGCGTTTCTGAAGAAGAGAAATTTGTTAACATCGAGTATAGATTTAAGTGCCAGGAAGTCGCTTCTGAAAGTATTTGTATGGGGTGTAGCCATGTATGGAAGTGAAACATGGACGATAAATAGTTTGGACAAGAAGAGAATAGAAGCTTTCGAAATGTGGTGCTACAGAAGAATGCTGAAGATTAGATGGGTAGATCACATTACTAATGATGAAGTATTGAATAGAATTGGGGAGGAGTATGTGGCACAACTTGCCAAAAAGAAGGGAGCGGTTGATAGGACATGTTTTGAGGCATCAAGGGATCACAAATGTAGCATTGGAGGGCAGCGTGGAGGGTAAAAATCGTAGAGGGAAACCAAGAGATGAATACACTAAGCAGATTCAGATGGATGTGGGTTGCAGTAAGTACTGGGAGTTGAAGAAGCTTGCACAGGATAGGGTAGCATGGAGAGCTGCATCAAACCAGTCTCAGGACCGAAGACCACAACAACAACATGCGTCTAGCTCCAACTACCATTCCTCGTTCAGACTCTGATAATTCCCGTCGTGTGGCTATAGTCAAGTCGGAAATATTTGCACATGAATCACCTGAGTAAAAATGCATCGCCCTTTTATACCCTGTACGCGCGATACTACCGCCATCTGTACACGTTCGTATCGCTGTCACACGACTTTTGTCACCTCAGTGTAAGTGACGGGTCAAAACGAGCAGAGTCACAAGTCCTATTTCTTGAGAAGTTAGTTTAATTCTTAACCTTGATCTTTATCTTGTGACTAATGTGGCGTGTCTGTTCGCCATACTTCCGCGAGGTGATAGAAATAATAAGAACTTTCAGCATTGGAGCGCGTCAGCAATCGTAATTATCTAAATAAATTTTGAATAATCCGCCTCGATTGTGAAAATTCCCGGTGTTTACCCAGGTTTCAACGTGGAGAACCACGCCTTCTTCAGAACAAAATAAAAAACAGCTTACCTAAATGGGCATAGTCAATTTCTAAAATGAACACCCACAACGGCAGGTCCCCATAAAATTTATTAACATTACACGGTACATCCGTACCAAGTCAATAACACTACTTAACTGTGTGTGCTGCCTCGCCCCAGCCAACGTGCGATGGGTCACAGGCTCTCCACTGCACTAAGGCCTCGCCGGCTGTTCCCCTGAGCGACTGTCGACAATCTCTGCGCATGCGCGCGGCTAAGAAACGCTCTTCTTATGCATAGAACCGGGATACAACATTTAACATGAATCGGGGCATAAGTAACTACAAAAAGTTGTTAGCAGAAATTGTGTGGTTTTATCCGTTAACAGCATTTGAGATTTTCTGTCCACCGCCCCCCCACTCCCCGCCCCCGCACCATTATCCGTTAAGGTGTCAAGTTTCGCAGACCGTTTGCTCTGTGAGTTACAACTTAATGGTTCCCGCATGTAGTATGGTTTGGAACCGATTGCACTTTACTATGTCCTCATGCATAGCCATTTCTGCAAGTTAGTTGTAATTTTTACCTAATTTTAGTGCCTCCATATTAGTTAGTGGCTGATGCACGAGCTGTGCGCAATGTTGCTCGAGAATTAATATGTCGTAATTTCCGCATCAATGCTTGTATCACTTACTATTTGGGCGACAACTTTTTGTAGTTACTTATGCCCCGATTCATGTTAAATGTTGTATCCCGGTTCTATGCATAAGAAGAGCGTTTCTTAGCCGCGCGCATGCGCAGAGATTGTTGACAGTCAGGGGAACAGCCGGCGAGGCCTTAGTGCAGTGGAGAGCCTGTGACCCATCGCACGTTGGCTGGGGCGAGGCAGCACACACAGTTAAGTAGTGTTATTGACTTGGTACGGATGTACCGTGTAATGTTAATAAATTTTATGGGGACCTGCCGTTGTGGGTGTTCATTTTAGAAATTGACTATGCCCATTTAGGTAAGCTGTTTTTTATTTTGTTCTGAAGAAGGCGTGGTTGTCCACGTTGAAACCTGGGTAAACACCGGGAATTTTCGCAATCGAGGCGGATTATTCATAATTTATTTAGATAGGAATAACGTTTGTTTCTGGATCTGGGGTTTAACATTACCTACGGTAACCAGACCATTTATATCTAGTGTTTAACACAATGCTCCAAATTGAAAAAGTTCTAAAACTAAACCCGTCGTTACACAATAAATGTGTAACAATACAGCTGAGGTGATTGTAATTAATTAATAAAATAAATTGCTAACATTGGCTCAAAGTGAGAAGAGCAGCGACTTTGCACCACCACCCGTCCTCCCCTGGTCGCCCAAAAACGGGCGGTGATTACTTCCTCGGTTAGCCTCGGGTCGAGATCAACTTTACGAGAGTGTGATAGCAATATCAGGAAAGTAGGTGGGGGATCTGAGAGACTAAAATAATTAGAATCTAAATCGATACAAGTTAATTATTTATATTACTAAAATCTGTCAATTCATTATTGCCATTGTTGTCTTCCGTAAGAAGCCTGATCCGATGATATTTCTAATATCTACAACAAGTATAAGATTTGTATCACTAGGGTCTAGTTCTAAATAATATGTTTTGGGTGTGCAACCTTAACATGGTGTAACTGGAAGGACAACTACTGAACGCTATAGCAACCAGTGAAGTTTACCCTCATGGGTACTTAGCGAATCAGAACTCCATCGACAGTATTTCGGAGGTTTCCCAGGGAGACTTTTTAAGTATTTTAGTACAAGGGGCGATCAACAGGTTTCCATATAAGAGCGTTGCTGCAACGCATATGCAATTTAATGCGACTCCAAAAGTGGGTATATAAGAACTAACATATAGGCAAGGGATTATTGTGACAATCGTGTCTTTCTGACGAGTGTGTAAGAAATGCGGAGAAGTGAACTGTCATGCAGTTATAACCAAATGTGTCCAAACAGGATCAGCATGCTGTTATTCTTTTCTTCACTGGTAGACATCCATTGGAGAGTGAAAAATGTGTATAGGGTAGCATCACTATCACAAAATAATGTGGAATGGTGTGCCAAGTTCCATGCTCGTCGTGATTTGACAAAATACGCCGGTCGATATGGGAGGCCAGATTCATCCATTGGGGCCAACTCAACTGGGAGACACTCGAGAGTAGTAGGGTAGGTTCTTTTTTAGGGCAGAGTGCATTGTTGCCAGATGTATCCAAGATGGCGGAGATGATGCCATCCAAGATGGAGGCCTGTACACTTGGCAACAGCACATGACGTCATCGAAGATGGCAGCCGTGACGTCAGCTGATGACGTGAGTACCATTATCCAAGATAGCCGCTTTTGGTGGGAAAGTGCCATGCTAACTCTGGTGGGAAGTTCGAATTTTGGTGGTAAATTGAATTATGTGCTTCTATGGGTCACTTGGCAGTCCAGTGCCCTCGCTTTCCGACTTTTTGCTTGATGGTACATTATCCTCTTGGAAAATGGGCAGGAATTTATAATTTTGATGGGAATTTTCTTGTCCCATAGCTGTGCTGATGTGCCCACCCCACCCCACGCTATTAGCAGGAATTTCGAATTTGGGATGGAATTTTTTTTCTCCACTCACATGACCAGAGTAGGTGGCATGTGTTCAGTCTTTCTGAGCTGTCTTTGTGGAGCCATTGTGATGTGTTCGATCATCGAAATGAATGTGAAGGATAGAGCAGCTTTCAATAGCTGCATTACATTGACACATTCGAAGGAGGACTGTAGCTACAGTTCACTACATGAGGAATGGAAGATTATGATAATGGAAGAGTGTAGGAGAAAGAAGCAGAAGAATTCAGAGCAGCTAATTGTGACAATGCAGAGGGATGAAGCCAAGATGCATGTCGTAACCGATACATGCTCATGCACATGCACAAACTGCCAAGATATTCCACAAGAAGCATGCACTCTCCCAAAACAGAAGAGGCGGGCAGTTGATTTCAATTCGCTTCAGTGGAAGCGTATTCGTATACGCGATGTATACCATTGAAGAGCAACTGCTCATCCCCATCCAGTTCCCCTCCACCAACCCATCCTTGTGCCTGTGCAGAATATGTTCTATCAAAGAGTTATTGGTGTCTGACCAGGAGGAGTTTAACAGCCATGTTGCCTGCAAGCATACAGCTGAGGACTACACCCATAGTCTCCAACATGTAGAGTGGAAGTGAGCATTAATGCTTGAATGTATGAAGCGGAAGAATACGGTCCTGCAAATAAATGCTTTGCATTGAGATGCATTAAAGATGGATTACACAATGCAGGGAAACAGCTGTTTCTGCCGAAATTGTCATTTGTAAAAATTACATATAAGCTCCCACCCCACAAGAGACAACTGCCTCCAATCCAGCAGACCAAAGAACTGAGATAGTTCTCGAGTTCACAGCTAGACAATAGTTCATATGATTGTGCAGTTCAGCCAACAGAAGCACAGCATCATGACGACATAGGCATGATGTATACAGGGTGTTACCAAAAGGTACGGCCGAACTTACATGAAACATTCCACACACACAAAGAAAGAAAATATGTTACGTGAACATGTGTCTGGAAACGCTTACTTTCCATGTTAGAGATCATTTTGTTACTTCTCCTCAAATCACATTAATCATGAAATGGAAACACACAGCAACAGAACGTACCAGCGTGACTTCAAACACTTTGTTACAGGAAATGCTCAAAATGTTCTCCGTTAGCGAGGATACACGCATCCACCCTCCGTCGCATGGAATCCCTGATGCGCTGATGCAGCCCTGGAGAATGGCGTATTGTATCACAGCCGTCCACAATACGAGCACGAAGAGTCTCTACATTTGGTACCGGGGTTGCGTAGACAAGAGCTTTCAAATGCCCCCATAAATGAAAGTCAAGAGGGTTGAGGTCAGGAGAGCGTGGAGGCCATGGAACTGGTCCGCCTCTACCAATTCATCGGTCACCGAATCTGTTGTTGAGAAGCGTACGAACACTTCGATTGAAATGTGCAGGAGCTCTATCGTGCATGAACCACATGTTGTGTCGTACTTGTAAAGGCACATGTTCTAGCAGCACAGGTAGAGTATACCGTATGAAATCATGATAACGTGCTCCATTGAGCGTAGTTGGAAAAACATGGGGCCCAAACAAGACATCACCAACAATGCCTGCCCAAACGTTCACAGAAAATCTGTGTTGATGACGTGATTGCACAATTGCGTGCGGATTCTCGTCAGCCCACACATGTTGATTGTGAAAATTTACAATTTGATCACGTTGGAATGAAGCCTCATCCGTAAAGAGAACATTTGCACTGAAATGAGGATTGACACATAGTTGGATGAACCATTCGCAGAAGTGTACCCGTGGAGGCCAATTAGCTGCTGATAGTGCCTGCACACGCTGTACATGGTACGGAAACAACTGGTTCTCCCGTACCACTCTCCATACAGTGACGTGGTCAACGTTTCCTTGTACAGCAGCAGCTTCTCTGACGCTGACATTAGGGTTACCGTCAACTGCACGAAGAATTGCCTCGTCCATTGCAGGTGTCCTCGTCGTTCTAGGTCTTCCCCAGTCGCGAGTCATACGCTGGAATGTTCCGTGCTCCCTAAGACGCCGATCAATTGCTTCAAACGTCTTCCTGTCGGGACACCTTCGTTCTGGAATTCTGTGTCGATACAAACGTACCGTGCCACGGCTATTGCCCCGTGCTTATCCATACATCAAATGGGCTACTTCCAACTCCGCATTTGTAAACATTGCACTGACTGCAAAACCACGTTCGTGATGAACACTAACCTGTTGATGCTACGTACTGATGTGCTTGATGCTAGTACTGTAGAGCAATGAGTCGCATGTCAACACAAGCACCGAAGTCAATATTACCTTCCTTCAATTGGGCCAACTGGCGGTGTATTGAGGAAGTACAGTACATACTGACGAAACTAAAATGAGCTCTAACATGGTAATTAAGCGTTACCGGACACATGTCCACGTAACATCTTTTCTTTATTTGTGTGTGAGGAATGTTTCCTGAAAGTTTGGCTGTACCTTTTTGTAACACCCTGTATAGGGAGAGCCCAGCAGCTGTTCAAAATCAAATACCGACAGTCAGTCAGTCAGCCAGAATGATGAAGCGCCAGTCAGCCCAGCACAACAGGGGGAGGAAGCAGCAGAAAAGTAAGTATCTACTGTGCTCTATTAGTATTATTATTAGTAGTTCTGTAGCAGTACATATGATGCTGATGATTATTCTTCTCTCTCCACCAGATGTATCCATAGAGTCCCCCTCCAGCTTGTTGCGATCAGCACACATGTTGGCAAGATCCAACCTGCCAGGTCCAGCAAGTTCCATCCCATCGCGTCTCATCCCCATGGTGGCGGCAAGCTTCAGCTTGTCAGGGTCAGCAGGTTCCAACCCTCATGGATCCGCACCCAAGGCATTGGTGGTTGCGGTCTCTGCCACGGAGGATCATCTAAAGAACCTTCTCAGCATGCTGGATCAGGATAAAGAGACTCTATTGCCTGTGCCGCTCGGTACTGTCGAGGGTGCAACATCATACTGGGCTCCATCGTATACACCGTCCATTAACCAAGCACAAGAGACATTCCAGAATCATTGTAAGAACAGATGGCTAACATGCGCTGGTATGGATGTTGTGGATGAGAAGCTACCCATCCCCAGTGCACCTACACCTTTACTATTCATCTCATGCTATGCCTTAACAACTAGCAGTTGAAAATGTCTTCATCTAGGAATTGAAGTTTCACAAGACAGTGACGTGTCAGCTGTGTTAGTGTTCGAAAATGTGTCAAAAATATTAAAGTGCGTTTTTCAGACTATGAGTGGGATGAACTCCATCACGCAAAAGCTTAGATCAAGAGGAATATGACTACAGAATATCTTCCATCCCGATCCTACCAGGATATCTACTATAGAGGCCTAACGGTATGTTATCAATGTATAACGATGCTACACTAAGAGTTAAAAGTACCAACAGGCAGAATATTTACGTGCAACACTCAACAGTTGATAATTTGTTCAATCTGCACTCAGCTGTAACTTCTATGATGGAAAGACTATATAAATGGCTCCCTTATGTTCAAGCTATATAAATTAATATGATGAACTGGCTTCGCATATGCAGCATTCACGTAGACGTTATAGATCACTGTTTTAGTACCTGTGTAAGTGCAGTGCTGAAGTCTCGTGCTATTCGTCGAATAGGTGTGGAAAACGTCGGAACTAAATTTACTTGTGGAATACCATACTACTGCAATACACCGATAACATTGCATGATGTTTGTGCAGAATTTGAGGGATATAAGAAGCAGCTATTTTCCAAATACTGCACAGCTGCTGCACCGTTTAAAAAAGAAGCAAGTGATTTTTTTTATGGTGATAATGCTATGTATAACTGTCAATCGTGAATGAACAAATATATTTAGTATCCCAAATTTGTGTTTGTGTTATTTTTCTAGACAAAATGACCCTGCATACAATGTCACATGTGATTTTGCACGTTTATGCGCATGTTTTTTAAAAGCCTATTGCTCGCTGGATCTAACACAGTAGGCATCATGGCAGGCTGGGTGAATCACCCTCGCCACAACGACTTTGTTGTAGGAGACTGGTCCTGCAATGATCAAAATCCGGAGAAGAAGACTAAGAAGAATGGAGTGCTCCCTCCAACTGTGGCAAGGTAGATGTTCTCATGGCTCTGCTAATAGACATTGATGGAGTCCGCTCCGAGCATGTCTACATATTCTCCAAAATGCTATTTAAACCCAAGTACCAGTTACTGCAGAGAATATTAGATGGCTTAGATAGTGTGTAACGCACAGGGCATTTAGTGAAATACGAACAGAGAATGTGACGATCGACTTTAGGCAGAAAGATTCAATACGTTCACAGCTAGGTTTTGCGAAAGACTGTGTTTTGGTGAAGGATTCCAGTACATTTTACGCATCAGATCAGGCTGTGGACATACTACCAGTCAACACAATCCACGTTGAGTGTAATATAGCTACAAACGCATGTCTCAACGATAAGTTGATCCACTCTATTCACGGATTCTTTCCTTCAGTTAGAACTGGGAATAAGATAGTTCACACCCCGACAAACGCGATATACCTCCCAGTGACAGTTCAGACAATGGACTATCTGGAGCTACGTATTGTGGATCAGAATAATCGCCTTGTCTACTTTCGGGTGAAGAAATCATTGTATGTTCGCATCTAAGACAAGATAGGAGTAAGGTATAAGGCTAGCACGCAGAGCTCACAGTCAGTCAGTGTGCCACAGAAGTGCAAGGTGGTAACATACCTTAATTACGAGTTCCTTATTTGAATTGGTCTCAAGCCTCGCGATGACATCACCCAATGTAACGCAGTCAGTGGCGCATGATGATCGAATTATACGTCATGAATTCCACTCACATCAGCCCTACGCTTCAACCACATTTAACAAAAATGATGAAATTAGGATTGTTTTCAGCACCAGGACGCTTTATCTGGACTGCACGTATAATAAAACTGATGACACTGCGGTAGCACTCTCGAAGCTGACATGTAATGCTCTAGCATTCCTGTTTCAAAAAATCTATTGTGAACTTAATGGAATAGAAATCGACTGCACATGTAATGTTGGGCTAGCATCAACCCTTAAGACATATGTTTAAGCCTCAACCTCCTATTCGAACAGCTTGGAAAACGCGGAGTGGTTCATAGACGTGCCAGATCTCGGGTACAATTGATTCACTGTTTGCGTGTCTCTTGTGAGTTACTTTGAGGATATGCAACGAATTATTATGAAAGCCAAACAGGAACTTATTTTGGTGCGGAGTGCAAGTGATGCCAATTCATACACTCAAGCAGAGGCAGAGGAAGTCGAAATCAAGATTAATAGTGTAGTATGGAAAATGCCCCACATCAGTGTTGCTGACGAGGAATGCTTGAAATTTTTAAAAGTTCTGAATGCTGGCACTTTCTAACTTTCCGATCATGGGAACTTTCTGAATACCCTGTCTTACCTACAGCATCAACACATACGTGGGCTATTAAAACATCAGTTCAATTGGAGGCACCTTGATTCATCATACTCTCATTTCAAATTCAAATGCGAGGGAATGTATCAGAAGACTCAAGTAAATTTGACCACTGCAAGTTAACTAACGCCAGAGTCTACTTGAATTCGGAATACTATCCATACGAAAATTTACATCTACAGTGGGACAGCAATGTACACAGTCTAGCATTAGACATGTATGCAAGATTCCGTGCATCTTACTATGAAGGAGTTGAAAATGAGGGATAACTACTCAGTCCACAGAATTTCAAGAAGCTGGCACCAATAATCGTGATTGACTGCTCAAAACAGAATGAGATAATTGAATCAGGACCGGTAGATGTACAGATTGAATTTTGAATTTGAATCTTCAACAAATTTCCCAGATCTCATTACAGCATGTGCTCTAGTTCTGCATGATCGTTTTGTCAACTACTGTCCACTCACAGGTGTTGTGCAGCTGTAGGGAAGCAGCCTACTCACGCCGTATAAAATTCACATCAGTCATTCCATTATGTGCAAGCCAGTCCACTGTAACTAGCTCTGACGTCATAAATGTTGCGCAATACTTTAAAAATCAAGTAAATAACTTGAAACGTTGCTAGCATGTCAGGAGTAATACTAAATCAGTATGTATTGAATATCAGTGCAATAACTTTAACCACTTTCGAAATTTGGACGCTTTTCTGTAAAAATCATTGGCGCAACAGAAAAGAGCTAGAAACTTAAAAATTCGTATTTAGATTCCGTTTGCATAATAATTTAGTAGAAACAGTATTCTGGAACTCACAAATTAAAATTTTAGTTGAAATTCATGATTTTCTGGTTTCTGTCTTAAAAATTAAGAAAGCAAGATATATTAAGTAGGTGAATAAATAAAGCTAGGAGGTTTAAATTTAATTAGAATGGAGATTCGCTACAATCATAAAGATGTAAGAAGTTTCAACTGAATAACTATAAAACTATAGCGATAGCGTATCTCAAAAGAGCAAGTTCAGAGCTCGTCTACTGCGTGTAGTGTAATTAAATTGATTCCCTCGCCCAAAATATTTGACTGAGCCATGTCAGACTTTTATTATAATTACTTACCTGTGTGCTGATTGCACATTTAAACTGAGAGCTTCATTGGCCATCAGCAAAGGAAGCAATGATTTATTTAATAACTTAATGTGGTGCGTTACTGGTACAGCGTCTAGTCAGAACAGCGGTATTAATCAGCCGTTCCCTTAGCCGTCCGCACCGCGGCTTTGTATATAAGAACGCTGCGTGAGGAAAAAAGGGACAAGGACACCACGTACGGGTCGCTGAGATGTGCAGCCGCGAGAAGGACGTACCTGCGCTTACTAGCGACGCGAAGGGTGTGGCAGATCGCCGTCCGGCCGCGCTTGCGCCGTCGGCGGCCCCACCTGGCCCCCCACTTATGACGACCAGTGCTATGGCTATGGATTTGGTGGACACAGCTCCGGAAACTTAGAAGACAGCGCTGTCTGCTTCGCTCCCCGATTCTGAAGATGAGAGGTCCACCGCCCCTCAGCCACGCGGACGAAGTGGGAAACAGAAGAGGAGGGCAACAGCCGCGACGTCCGCTGTTCGCAGCTCACCGATCGAGAAGAGAGCCAAGCAAGATTTCGCCCCTGACGCTGATGGTTTTGTCCCGGCCCGGCGCACTGCAAGACGCATGCAGTCATCGACGACGCTTCCAACTGCCGTCGCCAACTCATTCGACGCGCTCGCTGACGCGCCGGACCAGCTGCCGCGCGATCCTGCGCCGAAGCAAAACTCCCATCTTCCGCCGGTGGTCCTCCAGTTTCGGCAACCCTATGGGGAACTGCAGAAGTTGTTGCGCAGCTGGACAACGGCCGTGAAGCCTGCCGGACGAGACCTGTACAGTATCACACTCCGCACTGCTGACGACTATCGCCGGGTCACTCAGGAGGCGTCTGAGCGTGGTGTCCCGTTCTATACCCACGCTTCCGCACCTGACAAGGTCTTGAAGATCGTAATCCGGGACCTCCCAGTCAACATGGAAGCCGATCACCTGCATCGCGAACTCGCTGACCTGGGCTTCTACATACGGGCAGTCGTGAAGAAGAAGTCGCCTAAATCGCGCGATGATATGCCGCTCCTCCTGGTCGTCTGCTCCGACACCGTGGAGAACCGCAAACTATACCAATTGACGGGGGTCGCCGACGTTCCGGTTCAGACCGAAGATCTTCGCTCCAGGAGAGGCCCTGTGCAGTGCTTTCGCTGCCTGGGGATCAATCACGTCACGCGCCACTGCTCTATGCCGGACAGATGTGTTAAATGCGCCGACGCCCACGCAGGAAGTGCGTGTCCCTGTCCCCCCACCGAGAAGCCGACATGTGCACTCTGTGGCGGTGCTCACGTGGCCAGCTATCGTGGGTGTGAGGTGTGGAAGCGTGCCATCGCTCGCCAACGTGGCCAAACACCAGCGCCGCGTCCGAAGAAGCCAGCAATGAGACGGCCCGGCGTCTCTTTCGCGGCGGCAACGTCAGGGGCGCCCTCCGCCGTCCCGGCTGCTCCTGCTCCTGCCGTGTCCGATGCCGTGCCGATACCTGAGGCTCCTGCGCCTCCACCACAGCTGCTAGTGGCGGACCCGGGTACTGCCTCTCCCGGGACGTCGGCCGGACCGCGCCCCGCCAATCGCCTCTGCGGGGGTCAGCGCCCCGTGGGTACCCAGCCCTCAGCACCGTCAGTCGAGCAGCCCCAGGTGGACTCTCCAAGCGAGTCAGCCAAGCCTCCCCTTCCAGCGATGGGGCCGCGCCGGCTGCCTCCACCGCTGACCTGGCCAACCTCGTCGCTCAGCTCACTGTCTTGGTGACCAGTGCTACGAAGTTGATTGAAGTCCTGTCGCAGCAACTCACCGCTGCAGTGCCGATGGCCTCTCTGGCCCCGACTGCTGTCAACACTCACCAGCTGCACCATGGGCAGCGTTAGAGGGCTCACGGTCGTCGCGTGGAATGCCAACAGCGTCCGCATTCAAGCTGGTGAACTTCGCCAATTTCTTCGAGATGAAGCCGTCGACGTCTGCCTTATCAATGAAACCCACCTGAAGCCTGGGGTCGACGTCAGGGCGGCCAACTACTCCAGCTATCGTACCGATCGACTGACGGCGGGTGGTGGGACAGCCGTTTGCGTCCACAATGGCATTCGTCATCACGTGATACAACTTCCACCACTGGCAACCCTGGAGGCCACTGGTGTCGTCGTTCACACCTCGGCGGGCGCCATCACGTTCGTCGCTGCCTATCGACCGCCGTCTCGTCCACTGGACCCTGCTGACATCGATGCTCTGCTCTCCTTGAGGGGGCAGGTGTTCGTCGCCGGGGACTTCAATAGTAAACATGTCTCCTGGAACTCCAGGATCACCAATGCCGCTGGCCGCTGCCTGCTCCGGGCAGCAGAACGCCACCATGCGCTTGTGGTGGGGCCGTACGATCCGACAATCTTCCTTGCCTGTGGCCTCCCGGATATAATCGACATCGCGGTCATCAAGGGCATCCCTCATCAGGTCACCGCCATGACGAGGACTGCTCTGTCTTCTGATCATGTCCCAGTGGTTTTCGATATCGACTTAGACGCCCTGCAACAGCCCAGGCGAGGCATCTCACTTGCTGGCATCGACTGGGGCAGGTTTCAAGCAGCCGTGACGGACTCACTCGCCGCCGCGCCGCCCCCTGCGGAAGCTGGAGCGGACGCAGCACTTCTGCACTTTGCGGCCACCACGATCGACGCTGCCAACATAGCAACGCCGCCCCGACCTCGCACTCCGCCTGACTACTCCCGCCAGCTGCCACCGGACATCCTTCCGGCCATCACTGAGAAGAACCGGATCTACCGGGAGTGGCAGCGGACAAGAAATGCCGACACGAAGCGCCTCCTCAACAGGATGCGGCGGGACATCTGGGTCGCCATTGACAACCATCGCAATCGCGACTGGAATAACAAGGTCGTCACCCTCTGTCTTGACGATGGCACGGTCTGGCAGACGACGAAGCGTTTCCTACGCCGCACGCAACGTATCCCTCCGCTGCTGGTCCATGGCCAGGCTGTCTGCGAACCAGCTGCGAAGGCTGATGCCCTCGCAGACGTCTTTGAGGCTGCGTTTACGCCGATCGAAGACCCGACCGACGCTGTCCACGACGACCTGGTTGCTGACCGGCTCCCACGCTACTTGGAGACACGCGACGACGATGTCATTGAAGAGACGACGGCGGAGGAGGTGTCGTCCATCCTGCGTGCCCTGAACCCCAGGAAAGCTGTGGGCCCAGACGAGGTTTCCAACGCCCTAATCCAGAAGTTGCCACCTGTGGTTATCACTCATCTCGCCGCCGTCTTTAATGTAATCCTCCGGTCCTGCAGTTTTCCTCAGTCCTGGAAGCAAGCAGAGATCTTGGCAATTCCGAAGATGGGGAAGGATCTGCATCAGCCCGCGAACTACAGACCTATTAGTTTACTGCCGGCCGTCTTCAAGGTGTTTGAAAGGGTGTACATCAGGCGGCTGCAGCGCCACGTTGACGAGGAAGGCCTCCTGCCCGATGAGCAGTTCGGCTTTCGCAGGGGCCACTCGGCAGTTCACCAACTCCTATGGCTAGTGGAAGATGCGTTCGTCGCCCTCGAGCAGCGCGAGTTCTTCGGCGCGGTGTTCCTGGACGTGTCGCGTGCTTTCGACAGTGTGTGGCACCGCGGCCTCTTGTTCAAACTTTTTGAACTTGGGGTCCCGACGTCGCAAGTCCGTCTCATCCATTCCTATCTTGCCGATAGGACCTTCCATGTGCGGGCCGCGCATGGCTTGTCCTCCGTCCGCTGCATCAACGCCGATGTGCCACAGGGCTCGGTCTTGGGACCACTCCTGTATTCGCTGTACACTTCTGATGCGCCAAAGATCGACCGTGTGCGGCTCGCCCTGTAGGCGGATGACACGGCTCTATATACGAGGAGCCTCAATGCCGCCGTCATGCGCCGCCGTCTGCAGCTCGTCGTTGACACCCTGGCAGTCTGGGCCGTCAAGTGGCGTCTACAATTCAATGGGGCCAAGACGCAGTTCCTGATCGTCACCAGGCGACTCGTTCCTGCGGGTCTGCAACCGCTCACCGTCGGTGGCAGCCCTGTCCCGTGACGTCCCTCGGCGTCACCATCGACCGCCGACTCACGTGGGTTCCGCACATCCGCGAAGTGAAGGCCAAAGTGCGGAACCGGCTTCGCATCCTGTGCCCGGTGCTGAACCCCGGCTCCCGACTACCACCGCGTCTGGGCATCACTCTCTACAAGGCGCTGCTCCGCCCTGTACTCCAATACGCCGCCGTCGTCTGGGGGAACGCCGCCGACACGAACCTGAAGAAGCTGGAGACACTGCAGAATCGCATCCTTCGGCTGGCCTTGCACCTGCCTTGCACCTGCCTGCCGTGCAGATCCACGCGAGGAAAAAAGGCCGTTCTCTCCAGACGCTGATCAGCGCACCATCTGTGACAGGAGTCGCGTCGGGTCGGTATCATTGCTATACGTAGCCTCGGATGCCATAATAAGTTACTCGGGATACGCGTAACCATGAAATCATTTACGAGTAAAGTGTTAATTCTGGGATGACTTTAATGGTCTATCTTCAGTTTGCGTATGTCATATTTTCACGTGCCGCCGCGGGACAGACATTCTACCATTATTTAGCGAGGCGTTTGATGAACATTATCATCAAATTATGGCGAGCATTCACTTAAACATTTAATTGGAACAGTTATAGTTGCATCGGCGCATTAGACTCTGAACTGCTCTGGTAGTTGGATTGTGTGGATTCTTTTTGGCCTGTGACTTTCAGAATATAGTGAACATTTTAGAAAGAATCGTTTTTGATTATGAATCCCAGACAATCTCCTAATTCCTCAGAGCTATAAGCTGTAGCTATAAGTGTATTTCTCAGATGAAGTGGGCACTAGGAATTCTAATTACAGGCTTCACGTTTTGTTAATCACTTTCTGGTTGCCAATATTGTAGTTAGAGAGCCAGTGTTGAGAACGGCAAACAACAGCCAGTGTTGAGAACGGCAAACAACAGCATTAAATAAATCATAGGAACATTTCAACAACAATAAATTCCATACGCCGCCCCACATGTGGTGCATGTGCCGGGAAATGCATCTTTTCTACATCACATTCATTAACAATTATTTCCACCCGCCGCCCCACATATGGTGCATTGGCCGGGGAAGAAAAGTGAAAGTGATTTTTAAATATTCGGATTCGGGAGTGAAATGCGACACGCAACTGAGTAATAGAACAGTGATAGTGTTAGGTGTGCATATGGACGACGCAACTGGATTAACAACGCATCTGGATTGACGGAGCTGGCACTGAGTCTAGCAGCGCTGCCGGCATCGCGAGAAGCCAGTTTCGCCACACCGCAGTCGTTACCGCAGCAACCGGAGCTGCGCCTGCAGTTGCGGCCACGCAAACACACAGCAGCCGTCGAAGTGCCGCCTGCAGTTCAACGCGCCGCGTCGCATAAGTAATCCCGGTACGCCGCGCCGGCAACGCCATACGTCGTGCAGAAGGAACTAAGTTAAGTGAAAAGCTGTTATAGCTTTTACTAACCTGCACTGAAAGACTGTCGGCGATAGAACTGCCAGAAGAAACTGAGGTTAAACTTAAAACAGAACCTAGGTCTGTTGAGGGAACTGTAAATCCAGACAATGGTTCAAGTGTAAATATGTATGAAAGTAGTAACGTTAAAGTGAAGTATGAAGTATTGTCTCCTGACAGTAGTGTGAAAAGGTGCAATGATTCAATAATAGAGACCCCTGTAGTAAAGCAGAAATCAGAAATTGTTAATTTATTGGATGATAGTTTATCTGATGAGTTAAAAACGAAACAGTCATCAGAGGTGGTAGAGTTTAAACAGGAGAAGTTAGATATGACTGATCAATCAGAAGTTTCATTTAGTTTTGATGACTCTGGTGTTGGAGCTAGTTTTTCGTCACCTGAGTGTGATAAAAAGCCAGCTTGTGACCAACACAAAGATACTGGGGCTATGGATTTTAATGTAATATTACAAGCAATAGCTGCCAGTAATGCTAGAATGACAGCTGAATTAAAGTCTGAAATAACTCAGGTCAAAAGCAGTAATGCTGAGTTAAAATCTGACATAATTGAGGTAAATAACAGGATTGTGGCCAGCCAAACCAATTTTAATAAACGGTTTGAGGTAATGGGCAATACCTTCAAGGCTGGTTGCAGTAAGTTGAAAGAGGATCTGGACAGTTTGAATTATAAAATTGATTACAATCATGAGGACATTAAGAAAAAGGTTACTCAACAATTTTCTGAAATGTATAAAACAGTAAAATCCGAAGTTGCTGAGGTTCGCAAAGACTTCCAATTGGAAGATGCGAAGCTGGAGCACAAGTTAACA
Source organism: Schistocerca gregaria (assembly GCF_023897955.1). Taxonomy (NCBI): domain Eukaryota; kingdom Metazoa; phylum Arthropoda; class Insecta; order Orthoptera; family Acrididae; genus Schistocerca; species Schistocerca gregaria. The sequence goes on from NC_064922.1 coordinate 468,158,332, forward strand.
GAAAAGATTGAGGTGGAATCTGAACTATGCTCAGATAGGTTTAAAGATGTTAATATAAAAGTAAACATATGTCAAGCCGAAGTAGATGCAATCAAAACTGATACTACTCATATTGTGCAAAGAGTAGATAATTTTGAAATGAGAGTAGAAAATATTAGTACTAACATTGCTAACATTGGGAGTAAAGTAGCTTCAGTAACTTCTGGTAATGGTAGTATACAATAAGTTTTAGCTGCAAACGCCGCTTATATCGGGTGTCGGCAGTTCTTGCGGTTCGATTCAGATAAAAATATCCACCCGCTAGATTCCTGGAACGATTTTGAAGATGCGATTCCACCAACTTGGTCTGAACGAGAGAAAATCTCATTTATTAGAAGCCATTTAGCAGGTGACGCCATGCGTTGGTCAGCTGATGTTATGTTGAAGTGTAAAACATTAGCGGAATTTAAAACAGCTTTCATTAATGAGTATTGGTCTGGAAATAAGCAAAATGAAGTGTTGAGAGAATTTTGGAGTGGAAAACGCTTCAATGTAGGCAAGGAATCTATTAAAGAATTTGCTAGGTCATGGATCTCACGTTTGTCACATTTGGCCGAAAAGCTAAAACCTGAAATGGTAATACTAGGTCTTGAAGCCAAACTGCCATGGTATTGGCAAACTAGAATTATATCTGCCCCTAGAGACAATCTGGATCGTTTCATTGAATATTTGGAACGTGTATAGCGTGTGGCTGCCAATGAGGAGCAAGCACGTAATAACAGAAATGCTAATAACACTAGTAGTAATTTTAAGAACGAGCAGAATGGCAATGTAAACATCAGAACAGTAGGTGTTCGCCATCCTAAGAGAGGTAGGAATTGGAGAAATAATTATCAGAACCAATAATGGCATCCAAATGATAGCAATTTTGTTCCGAAGAAAATTTTGCAAGTAAACAACAGTGTGGAAAGCAATGCTGTGCCAGTTAACTATAATGGGAATAAAGGAAACAGTAGTAGGCCGAGGCTGGAAAACTAGTTCCTGTCTATGAGAACACTGGAGCTTACCAGGCGGTTACTTTTCCTAAGCCAGTAATTACAGTAATTGGCAAGACAGATCAGGTTACTCAGACTGAACATGTGGATGAGGGGTCGGTAGCATCTAAGGATACAGCAGAAATATTAGATCACTCACAGTATTTGATAGATACCGTGTTAGAGACGCTTTCTAAGTGGGAGGAGAAAGAGAAGGCGCAGCAGTGTAACGGTAGGGAAGAGCTGCAAAATACTGAATTGTCAGGTGAAGAAGCAGAAGAAATTCATGCTTATATTTACGATGAGGATGATGCGCTCTTATCTAAAGTGCATGTGCAGGATGTTGATACTGTACTAATACATTTAGGACAGGAGGTAAGTGAGAATGTAGAGGATAGCCTGTTGGGGGTCGGTGAACCCGGTAACTGTGACCAGTCGTCACCTGAGAAGGAACCCGACGATAATAGTGAAAGTGGTTTAGCTGTAACTAGTGTTATGCCCGGTCTGGAGACGCAGAATCGCTCAGACTACAGTAATTTGGGTCACGTTCAGCAAACTAAATGTAATGAAGTCGTGCGGTGTTCCGATTTGAAATTAATAGACCGACTGGAAAAGGCAGCTGAAAATGTAATTCAGGAAACCCCTACACACTTTAACCTAAATGTAATGAAGACAGATGTCGATCACTTTAGTTGGAGACAAATCCAAAATGAACTATTAGATGAGTTTGAGGAACCACCTGTAAAAACTAGAATAAGCCACCCTTTAATAATAATGAATATGTTGGGTATCAATGTACGTTGTCTCTTAGACAGTGGAAGTGAGGTGAGTGCAATATCTCAGTCCTTCTTTGATGCATTACCTGGTAAAGACAAGATTACAGTAATAAGGGTATCAGGACTAAGAATAATTGGTGCTACTGGCAAGGTGTCAAAAACGGTAAAACAAGAAGCTTTGATGCCCTTTAACATTAATGGTAATTTAATTGATCATCCATGCTTAATTGTAAATAATCTCAGTATTGAGGTTTTAATTGGCATAGATTTCTTGTCGAAATATCAAAGTGTTGTTGACTTTGAAAGAAGCCAGTTAAAAATGGTCTTGCCGATAACCGGAGTAATTACGGTACCTTTTATTGATAAACATGTAGTAACTAATGATGAAACTTGGGAGCTGCCTATACGAGTTCTGAAAAACAGATATTGTGACGAAGGTGTTAACCTTAGTAAATACCAAGGACCTTTCAGGATTACAGGAAAACCACATGTCAATGCATATAGGCTAGAGTACCCTAAGAGTAGAAAGCTATTAGGTCTCAGAAACGTGATCGACCTAAAGAAGTTCATAGGTAGTGAATGAATTCTGTAGGGAGGAGGTTGTTCTGTTACCTCTACACAGTGTGGCAGCTGTGCAGTCCCAGCTGTGTGAGATCTTCTTTCCTTTTCAAGTCTCACTCACTCTTCATCTTTCCTATCTACAAAAATTTCGACTTCTTCTTTCCAATACGAAAATTTTCTGAAACCAATGAATTCTGTAGGGAGGAGGTTGTTCTGTGACTTCTACACAGTGTGGCAGCTGTGCAGTCCCAGCCGTGTGAGATCTTCTTTCTATTTCAGGTCTCACTCATTCTTCATCTTTTCTATCCACCTAAAATTTCGACCTCTTCTTTCCAATATGAAAATTTTCTGAAACTGATGGATTCTGTAGGGAGGAGGTTGTTCTGTAACTTCTACACAGTGTGGCAGCTGTGCACTTCCAGCCATGTGAGATCTTCTTTCTTTTTCACGTCTCATTCAATCTTCATCTTTTCTATCCACCAAAGTTTCGACTCCTTCTTTGCAATACTAAAATTTTCTATCATGGCTATCAAGCCATGAGTTCTGTAACCATTCTATCCACCGATAAGTGAAGAAAATACCTAATGTGATAAACCTAACAGTGACGTAAACAACAGAGAAGTATGATGTAATTAAGATACAAGTGTATTTGAGTAACAAGTATGTATAGAACCCTGGTAATATTGTAAGTACAAAGTGTTGTTTTATTGGAAATGGTCCACCAACAATAATTCAAAAAGATATACAAATTCGTGTACAAGCAGGATCTGAAGTGGCAGTGAAACCTGTTGTATGCTGTAGAGCTAACTAATAATTAGTACAAGAGATTGCTTAGTGATATGAAAAATATGCAGATAAGTTGTAAGAATGAACTCACCATGTGTAGCAAGGAATGGCAGTGTAATATAATTGAGTAGTGGTTGTGGTTGAGACGTGAAGGACACGTCCCTGAAATATTTATAAGGTTGGAGCTGGCCGTTATTTGGTGTAGTGTGTGACAGGACACACCTACACGTATTGAGATTATGAGTTGGAGGCGTGAATGCGACCATAGGTACCCTTATGTTAGATGAGACAGAGCAGGTCATGGTGTCCTATAGGTTTAAGGAATTTAGCATTACGCTCGTCCATAATTACTTAATGCACTTTAGTGGTAGGTCGAGAGAGACTACCTGTGGTTTCAGCATCCGATCGAGTGGAAACGGATTGCCACGTGAGCAAACTGATCAGCTGCAATACACTATAGATATGAAATAAATGTGCTATCCTGTGCTTTAAATGTTAATAGAGTGAGTGTTAAATAAGTACATGCACTAGCAACATAACTGAGTAACATAATGGCAGACGTGAACCATTGTTTATAGCTCAACATAAATACACTTCGATGAAGTAAGTACGTAATTGCAGAGGTGGAACTGACACAGCAGCAGTGCACAAATAAGTGGATGTAGTAATCAACTAAAGGTAGTGTGTTTTGAACACTCAGAATTGTACTATTACCACAAGTTACTCACATGTACAAAGAAGCTGAGAAGACAACTACTAATCAAATATACTCACACTATCTCTAAGAATAAGGTAATCGAAGATGAGTCAGCTAAGTAAATAAAACACAGATTTGTCAGGAATGTACCGAGCATTGGTTCAGTGTTCTGGCCCAGAAATAATAAACTGAAATTAAATAGGATTTATGATTGTATGCCTTGAGCATAAATTTTCTCTAGTACGTGACTAACGGCGTTTTGAGCCATTTGTTTATCGATTTAATGACAGTTAAGTAACCAAGAGAGTAAAATTGAAAAAGTTCTGTTAACTTTGTTCCGGTAACATATTGAAAGATAAAATGTATGTATCCCCATTTCATTGTGACCCACCCTTAGATATTAAGTGAACAGAGTCTGAGGCACTCTTTTTGTTTGTTCTACAGGACAAACCAGATAATGGCAGCCTGGTAGCTGCGTGAAAGCGTGGAGTGACTTGGACACAACTCACAGTGACCCCTCCCCATTCCCCATGTAATTTAGAGTGAACGTGAAGGACGCACACCATAGCAACTTCCCCTCCTCTACCCTTGTGAATGGAAGTGTAGAACGCCAGCCAAAGCGGCTACAACCACGTGTGTAAAAATGAAATTGTAATGATTCGTGAAATTTTCTTTCAGATTTAGAAAAGACCGCTAAGATATAATTATCTGTTTATGTATCATGAATAACTGTGTTATTTTCTTTAATTTGTGTATGTAAAAATGTATTTAATGGATTTAAGATTTTCATAATTTTACATATTTTATGTGTTTGTTTGTCTAAGGCAATATGTATGCCAAAGTGTTTAATTGATTTTGCTTAAATATTAAGTAATAATTTGCTTATTAGGCAGTGAAGATGCCAGAAATTTAAATAATGGAAGTAGGTAATCAGTTTTCTTTTAATATTTCTATATGTTTACATTTAAAATTTAGTTTTTCATAGGGAGTTAAGCTGTACTCTTGCTTCACCTTTTGTAATTAATTTTTTTCACTTACATTCAAAAAAATTAAGTAGAGGGTGATGTAGGGCAGCAGCCTACTCACGCCGTATAAAATTAACATCATTCTTTCCATTGTGTGCCAGCCAGTCCACTGTAACTAGCTCTGACGTCATAAATGTTCCGCAATACTTTAAAAATCAAGCAAATAACCTGAAACGTTGCTAGCATGTCAGGAGTAATACTAAATCAGTATGTATTGAATATCAGTGCAATAACTTTAACCACTTTCGAAATTTGGACGCTTTTCTGTAAAAATCATTGGCGCAACAGAAAAGAGCTAGAAACTTAAAAATTCGTATTTAGATTCCGTTTGCATAATAATTTAGTAGAAACAGTATTCTGGAACTCACAAATTAAAATTTTAGTTGAAATTCATGATTTTCTGGTTAATGTCTTAAAAATTAAGAAAGCAAGATACATTAAGTAGGTGAATAAATAAAGCTAGGATGTTTAAATTTAAGTAGAATGGAGATACGCTACAATCATAAAGATGTAAGAAGTTTCAACTGAATAACTATAAAACTATAGCGATAGCGTATCTCCAAAGGGCAAGTTCAGAGCTCGTCTACTGCGTGTAGTGTAATTAAATTAATTCTCTCGCCCAAAATATTTGACTGAGCCACGTCAGACTTTTATTATGATTACTTACCTGTGTGCTGACTGCACATTTAAACTGAGAGCTTCATTGGCCATCAGCAAAGGAAGCAATGATTTATTTAATAACTTAAAGTGGTGCATTACTAGCCCAGCGGCTATTCGGAACAGCGGAATTAATCAGGCGTTCCCTTAGCCGTCCGCACCGCGGCTTTATATATAAGAACGCTGCGCTGAGATGTCGGAGCGAGAGGATGTCCGTACAGCGAAGGGTGTGGCGGATCGCCGTCCGGCAGAGCTTGCTTTGCCGGCGGCCCCATCCGGCCCCCCGCCTAAGACGACCCAGGCATCGTCAATGGACACGACTATGGATTTCGAGTCGGCTACACTGCAAGTACCGCTGCCCGAATCAGACGACGAGACGGCGGCACGACATGAAGCGTCCACCTCCACCAGGACAACGAAAAGAAGGGCGACCACCACCACAGGAACTACTCGAGCCCCTCCTAAGGGAAAGAAGGCAAAACCGGCGGATGTCGTCGTCGATGAGGAAGGTTTTCAACTCGTCAAACGGCCGGCCAGGAAGGCTCAACTGTCATCTGCACCGCCGGTTCCGACGACAAACAGTTATGATGAGCTCGCTGAGGGTGTGGAGTTACCTACTCAGAAGAGTGAACCAAGGCCGCCGCCTATTGTGGTCCAACATACTGAAGACTACGACGGCCTCTACAGGATGCTGCTTCGTCTTGTTGGCCAAGACAACGTTGTCATCAAGCCTGCTGGCACCAACCTGTACAAGGTCACACTAAAAACAGCTGATGACTACAGAAAGGTTACGGTTGCGTTCGGAGAACAGGAAAAGCCGTTCTACACTTATCCGTCGGCAACGGACAAGACGCTGAAGATCGTCTTTCGAGGGCTCCCTCGAAACTACAGCCTGGATCACATCCGGCAGCAACTGGAGGATATGGGCTATGGATTTGGACTCAGGTCGATAACCCGCCTACCGTCTCGCCGAACCAGAAAGGAGACGCCGCTGGTCCTAGTGGTCACCTGTGATATCCCACACAACCGTGGGCAGTGGCAGGTCACGAAGATAGCGGCGACACCAGTCACTACAGAAAAACTCCGCTCGAAGAGAGGAGAACCTCAGTGTTACAACTGCCAAATGGTTGGGCATGTAGCACGGTTCTGCACGCCACCCCCACGCTGTGTTAAGTGTGCAGGGGAGCACGCTAGTCGCGACTGCACACGGGAGCGGACAGATGGACCGCCCAAATGCGCTGGATGTGGGGGAGAACATGTTGCCTCTTACCGCGGCTGTTCCAGCTTCCAACGGGCTGCGGCACGGAGCCGTGGCCAGCGCCCTGGCTCAATAAAGCGGCCTGCACCAGTCAGACCTGGAGTCAGTTTTGCTGCTGCTGTTTCCCCTGGCTCCTCTCCGCAGGCCCCCGTACCTGCGACGGCGCCAGCCACTGTTGCAACAGCTGCAGACAACAAGAAGGCCCGCCGTCCACGAGGCACAGCGCGACCACCAGCACTGCGTCCTGATCAGCAACAGAGTGAAGACCAGGGACAACACGACCGCTCCCAACAGGGACGCCAGGCTGTCGTCGTGGAAACCCCAGCTCAACACCCACACGCTGCATCTGCACCCTCCCAGGCGGCCGATTCCAGCATGGAAGAAATGAAGCTCCTCCTGCAAGAACTTCGGGAGCTTCTCAGGGATATCCCGCGGCAACTCATCGCCGCTGTTAGTGCAGCCGTTCAGGCAATCACCACCGGACCACTGAAGACCCAGCATGGCCCGTAGTCAACGAGGAGTCACTGTATGCGTGTGGAATGCCCAGGGCATCCGCACCCAAGATGGCGAATTTCGTCAGCTGCTGCGAGATGAAGCCGTTGACATTTGCCTCGTCTCGGAGACTTTTCTCAAGCCTGGAGTTCACGTCCGAGCAGCAAATTACGTGTGCTATCGGACTGACAGACCAACTCATGGCGGTGGTACTGCGGTCTACGTCCGGACTTCACTGGCGCACCATCAGATTCAGCTTCCGCCACTACAAGCGATGGAGGCAACTGCTGTAGCTGTTGACACCTCACATGGGTGCATCACGTTTGTGGCTGTCTACCGTCCACCTGGCAGGCAGTTACTCCAACAGGACGTTGAAGCGCTGCTGACATTACCTGGAAGGGTCTTTGCTGGCGGTGATTTTAATGCAAAACATACTGAATGGCATTCTCGTCTCACCAACAACTACGGAAGAAAACTTCTCCGAGTCGCACAGCGGTGGAACGCCATCATACTCGGACCTCATGACCCCACCCACTTTCCTAACAATGGTGGACTTCCAGACGTGCTCGACATTGCGGTGGCCAAGGGGGTGCCCTATGTTATATCTGCCAGCACTCGCAACGCCTTATCCTCGGACCATGTTCCAGTTATCTTTGACATCGATGTCGATGCTCAGCCAGTGTCGCGGAGAGGAATCCAGACCAGGAACACCAACTGGATCCGATACCAGGAGCTGATCGCTGAGGGCCTCCGAGATGCACCAGATGCTGCTGAGGTTGGAGTTGATGGCTATGCCCGATTCCTTCAAGACTGTGCTATACAGGCGGTGCACCGGGCCACACCGCGGCCGCGATCTGAACCACCTGACCGATCTCGGCAACTGCCACCACATCTAATGGAGGCGATAACCACCAAAAATCGCCTATTCCGTGAATGTCAGCTGACACGAAACGCAGCAACGAAGAGGGCACTAAACCGGATGAGGAGAGAGATAAAGGTTGCTGTTGCAAATCACCGCCATCAGGAATGGTCCAACCGCCTGGCCACTCTTCGGGTTGATGGTGGTACTGCTTGGAAAGCCACGCAGTTCTTCCTCCGCCGGCGACAGAGGATACCGCCGCTACAAGTCGGTCAAAACATCGCCAGCAGCCCAGCGGACAAAGCCAACGCCATCGCTGATGTTTTTGAACGAAATTTCCAGCCCATCATGGACCCCATGGATCCGGATCACATTCGACTGGTTACACAACGTCTTCTGGTATTCCTCAATGCACCTGTGGGCGACGATCACATCGAAGAGGTGGATGCTGATGAAGTCTCTGTAGAACTTCGGCGACTCAACAAGCGCAAGGCGGGAGGCCCTGACCAGCTCAAAAATGAAATGCTGCGACAGATGCCACCAGCAGCCACAGAACACCTGGCTCGACTTTTCAACAACATTCTCCGCACTGGACACTATCCTCAAGCATGGAAACATGCGGAGGTAGTGCCCATCCAGAAGCCTGGGAAGGACCCTCGTTTACCAAGTAGCTACAGGCCCATCAGCTTACTACCAGCGGTCAGCAAGGTCTTTGAAAGACTTTATCTCAGACTCTTACAACGTCACATTCAGGAAGAACGTCTACTGGCGGACGAACAATGTGGTTTTCGCCCTGGTCATGCAACAACGCACCAACTGCTTCGACTAGTCGAAGAGGCCCTTGATGCCATCGAACGACGTGAGTTTTTCGGGACCATCTTCCTGGATGTCTCACGGGCGTTCGATTCTGTATGGCATGAGGGGCTCCTTTTCAAGCTTCTGGACCTCGGTGTGCCCCTGCCGCATGTCCGCCTCCTACAATCTTACCTCGCTGACAGAAGCTTCCATGTCCGCACGGAGGACTTGTCGACGCGCCGTCTGGTCAGGGCTGGAGTTCCCCAAGGCTCCGTCCTCGGCCCTATACTCTACATCCTGTATACTACAGACATGCCGCAGATGGACAGGGTCCACCTTGCCCTCTACGCAGATGATACGGCGATGTACGCAAGGAGCATGAATGCTGCTCTACTCCAAAGACGCATGCAAGCAGCAGCTGACACACTTAGTCAGTGGGCCAGGAGGTGGCGCCTCAGCTTCAATGGGGCTAAGACGCAAGCCCTCCTCATCACGAAGAAACATATTCCAGCTGCCCTACCGCAGATCACCATTAGGGGAACCGCCATACCTTGGGGCACTACAGCAAAGTACCTGGGTGTGACGCTGGATAGAGGGCTCACTTGGAGACAACACATCGATGATATAGTCAAAAAGGTCAGGGGTAGAATGACACAGCTCTACCCCTTCCTCAGTCCATCAACTGCACTCTCACCTGACCTGGGTGTTGCGATGTATCTGACTCTAATCCGTCCACTCATCGACTACGCCGCTGTGGTTTGGGGCAACACCGCAGCGAGCCACGTCGGAAGACTACAACGACTCCAAAACCGGATCCTACGGCTGGCGTTGCACCTCCCTCGGGACTTCCCGTCGGACGACCTTAACCGAGTCTCCAACATTCCAACTGCTAGAGAGAGGTTTCGCCAGGCTGCACGACTCTTTTACGAGAAGACCATGCAGTCCACAAATCCGCTCCTCCGAGCACTAGGCCACCGTGTGCAGCGTCTCAGCGCCACGAGATGGCCACACCTGCTTCGCGACCAATAAGTTGCAAGCACGCCAGGAACGCCGTCCCAGCAGACTGAAAGGACATAAACACAACGAAAGGACAACCCACACACACCGCCAGCTTGGAGGAATAGCCAACCAGCTTAGACTCCACCGAACAACAGAGACCAATCTGTCTCTGTCAGGCTGAAGCTGCTGAGGAAAAAAGGCCCCAGTTCTCTCCAGACGCTGATCAGCGCACCATCTGTGTCGGGAGTCGCGTCGCGTCGGTATCATTGCTATAAACAGCCTTGGATGCCGTAATAAGTTACTCGGGATACGCGTAACCATGAAATCATTTTCGAGTGAAGTGTTAATTCTGGGATGACTTTAATGATCTATCTTCAGTTTATGTATGTCTTATTTTTACGTGCCGCCGCGGGACAGACATTCTACCATTATTTAGCGTGGCATTTGATGAACATTATCATCAAATTATGGCGAGCATTCACTTAAACATTTAATTGGAACAGTTATAGTTGCATCAGCGCGTTAGACTCTGAACTGCTCTGGTAGTTGGATTGTGTGGATTCTTTTTGGCCTGTGACTTTCAGAATATAGTGAACATTTTAGAAAGAATCGTCTTTGATTATGAATCCCAGACAATCTCCTAATTCCTCAGAGCTATAAGCTGTAGCTATAAGTGTATTTCTCAGATGGAGTGGGCACTAGGAATTCTAATTACAGGCTTCACGTTTTGTTAATCACTTTCTGGTTGCCAATATTGTAGAGAGCCAGTGTTGAGAACGGCAAACAACAGCATTAAATAAATCATAGGAACATTTCAATAACAATAAATTCCATACGCCGCCCCACATATGGTGCATGTGCTGGGAAATGCATCTTTTCTAGATCACATTCATTAAGAATTATTTCCATCCGCCGCCCCACACAGCGAGTTATATAAATTAACAGGTGCTCTACTAGCTCAAGCACAGTTCACGATGTTACCCCAGGGTATAAGTATCATAGGTGAAATTCAAGGGTTCTATTACAACGAACGCAAGCAATTCATACTTAAAAACTGTGCAGTAATAGCCTTCACACAAAGTGATGGAATAATAGAAACATTCACAGTAAGCGTTGCATCGCCGAAACCTTTCAAGGACGTGAAGTGCATTATAACAAGGACAAGTGCACAGTGCTTAACACGTTTCTTTTATGGACTCCACTGTGACTATCCTGGTATACCTTATAAAGAAATGATTACGTCACTTCGAATATTCGAACATCTTGAGACCATCATCTTCTCCAAAAGTGGAGAGATGATCGCATGGAGCAGCGAATCTTGAAGTTTGCAACTATGCAAGATCTGGAATTCTACGGGTGCCCTGCTATCCATAAGCTCAAGAAGAAGAAGATGTGTGAAAATAGTGTTGTGTATGCTTATGAAAATGTAAAATTACTTTTAAGTTGGATTAAGAAAAATAAATGAATTTTTTACCTAACAATCTGTGTTTTTCTTTCTATCTAGCTTCTGCTTAGATAGCACGTAGCTTTGCCCAGATCCTATGCCTGTGGCTTTGTTCAAGTACAGGAGATATAATTTCAGCTATGTTTGCTACATGTCTTTGGAAGTGGACACGATCACGACCAACCTGTTCCCAAAAACCTGTATGTGCATCACAATAGGCGAAATCCCACGCAATCATTACATATATTTTGTTTTCCTCCAGCTTAAACATCACCTCCCTCGTGCTTTAACTAATATCTTGTGCATCTTCCACAGCCTTTATATTCATTTGTAAGGGTAGGGATTTGTGAAATAACAACATAGACGTATGGTAACGAATAACAATTTTTTATTCACACATAAATACTCACAGTAGTAATACAGCTTTAGATCCACAAATCTTGTTGTTTTTCAGAACACGAAGTAATGCTGCTTTTAAATACACAGTTCTTTTATTTTAAGTTGATTATTTTAAAAAATAATAGTAATGATCGAAAAAATTGTGCTGTACAGCCATTGCAGAGGTTTAGTTTTTGTAACACTATTACTATTACTAGTGAAATTCCTCCCAAACAGAAAACTTAAATTATGCTTTGAACTAGGTGGCTCTAAACATTTTCCACCTCAAGCAGCTGAAATAATTTAATAATACTAATAACACAGCTGCACTAAAATGAAATGGATGGAACACACATTTAAAACTAGTATGACTTGGATAGTTAGCGATAGGTGAAACTTAAAAACTAATCTATTTGCAAATGCATTCATCCACTCACACACGGTCATGAAGATCAAAAGCGAGAAATAATAAGGGAAACTATTTTTTTCCATTCATTTACATTTTTTCGATGATTTTGGTTCAATTTCTTAAATCTTTTATATACATTGCACACGTTTTAATTTTTTTCCCAGCATATACAGCTTATACAGCCCTGACCAGATATAATGGTGCTTATTTAGAATATACATATATTCACACACAGGCATACATATTTACGCAGACATCCACACTCAAATGCCCTCACAAGCATACAAACAGATGTACATAAGCACTCTCACGTTCAGGCACACCATACATCGCACATACAATATTTAAACTATGATAAAAGAGCCATACTATTAAGTACAAGCTCTCACTCAGCCAGTCACTCTCTCTCATTCACATCGTCGGAATCCCCCACCACCTCTTGCACTTCAAGTAAATAGTGTTAGTACGGGGGGGTTTCGATCCCATAATTAAAAATGACTCTTTTACCGTCATGAGGCGACAATCCGACTTTAGATTGCAGCACAGTGTACACCTCATGACCTCATGATGGAATACTAGTTTGCTGTACCAAATGCGGCGATTGTGGCAGAGCACCGCGAACGCCACTTATAGGCACTGCAAGTAGTCTTCGACCGTGAGGACACATGATGCTGCACATCGCACACCCTTAGTCTACCTCTGGGTGGCTCCATCTATTGTACGATATGCACACATTTTGGATCTTATACCCACAAACTTCACAATCGGCAATGCACCCCCTTCATCTTTCATTAAGCCGATAACCTTCTTGTTCTGACGAACAATACCATAAGGATTATTGGCTGCGTATCCCAATGTGTAGAATTCATTACCGTGACAGCTAATTACTTCATATGGATTGCAGTTATTCATCAAGTAGATGGCGCTATCTGTATCCATATAAAGTAACTTTGGCTCCATGAAATGAGTTTTAGCAAACTCATAGTGGAATCGGTACATATGGATCTTGGAGATGTCCAGTATACATACAACCAAATAGATTCGTTTCGTAAACCCTACTGAAACCTTCAACATCTCCACAGCAACAAACCTCTCATTGAAAATTGTGACCCGCTTAAAATTCGATCTGGCGATGCACTTTCTTTCGCACCAATGCCCATCCCATTTGGTCCTAATCAAAATATTGCATTAATTTCTCACATTCTGCATTGTTTTACCGAAAACTGAATTATTCATTAATTTGTAAAAGTTTTTTCGAAATCACTAGTCACGACTGCCCCCTTTCCGGTATTTAATTCAGATACTCCTTCAACCAGGGGACTGACTGAAGGAGGTAGCCTTGGGGATTTTACCTACCTCCATCCCTAAACTGAGAAACTGCTGGAGATTACGATAATGAATTACATACCTCTGCTTGTGTCCAACAGTGGCCATCAGTTTAGGGATAGTGTTTCCTTGGGGAACTTATTGCTCTGGACATAACGGCAAGTCGCTTGTCACTTCCTGTAAACTAACAGGGTATATGAGGTCTGCCTCCACCTCATACCCTACATCAGAATCAGGCGCCAGGTCCAATATATTTCCACCTAATCCCTCTAATTCGTTTTCGGGCACCTACTGAAACCCACCAGTCAGTAGTGGCAGCATGTATAAGTTATTTATATCCAAATTTAAAATATAACTCGAATCAAGAGATGCGTTAAACTCCACACCCGTACTTAGATTATTTGCCTTGGTGTGTCTATGGACACACTGGGAAAGTCCTCCAGAGATCCCACACACAAAGAAAAGAAGTACATCGGCATCGGTCGAAAGTTCGTTGCTGCAACTCGTTTTCTTGAGCATTGCGTCCCAGGACATTCGATGTGCCATGTAGTAAAAGGTGGGGTCCAGAGAGTACATGGTCATAAATAAACTCCACAACTTTTAAAAAACAACCGCAAGCAAAAAATTGTGCAAATGGCTCTGAGCGCTATGGGACTTAACATCTGAAGTCATCAGTCTCCTAGAACTTAGAACTACTTGAACCTAACTAACCTAAGGACATCACACACATCCATGCTCAAGGCAGGATTCGAACCTGCGACCGTAGCGGTCGTGCGGTTGCAGACTGAAGTGCCTAGAACCTCTTGGCCACAACGGCCGACTCCGCAAGCAAGTGCACGTCGGTGTCCTTGTATAGTCCGGCCTATTCACCCAAACTTGGAATGTTGCTTTCCCGCCAGACATTCACGGCATGCTCATAATCTGCACTAGTTATGGCATCGCCTGTGAGAGTACTGGTAAACGCAGAAATGTCGGGCAGCATGGTTTCGTCGAGTTTTGCCGTACTATCCAGATACTCATAAGGGAAAACTCCTTTCCCAGACACAAGCTGAAACTTTTCATTGTCGGGGTAAGAAAACCGGGTGATGTGCATATGCTCTCGAGGTAAAGTTCTGAGTTTCTGTAGTGGCATCTGCATAAAACGTAGCGTGTCAAGGAAGCAGAGCCTAATATTTGGCGTTATGAGTATGGAGAATGAAATATACTTCTCAACACTTTCAGGCAGGACACTGAATTGATTTTTGTCCCAACCGAAATTATCAGCTGCTCACTTACAAAGTGAGCGTCATATGCATTTAAGTTATGGAAGAAAATGGGTATGTGTCGTGGTAACTGATACTTCAAATTGCATGCATTGTGAGCTGCGCCGTGAAGCTTCCCTCTAAGCTGACAATGATCTCTATGAAGGTTTCAGCTTTTCTATCTAACGGCAGCCCACAAATATGACAGTTAACTGCATCACCGTATGTTTTTTACCCTCCTGCAATTCGGTCATAGGGACGTTGGTGCTGTAAAGCCTATCAACATCCGATGAGAGTTTCTCGAGATCAGTGAGCAACCAAACTGCAGGATTATCCCTGACATAAGATTCATAGTGGTTAAGACTTGAACCACAGGAACATGCAATTTGGTACACTGCCACATACGGTACATGTTTTTGCATGAAGGTGGTATGTGGGGCTAAGAGGTACCCTTCACAGCAGGTGATATGGGCAAAGAGACATTCAAAGTCTGTGTACAGAACAAACGGATATCGTCCCTGATGGTGAGCATTATTGAATTTAATGAACTTATTTTCTTCTGTAGGCATACCAACATGTACTGGTTCCTCGGATTCACAGTCCTCCAGATGCCTTTTTAAATACTTTTCTTCTGAAAAGTTATTTAGACACCTAAAGCGAATGTGTTTTTTTTGTTTCGTTTTCGACAATTGGGTGCAACGGAGGTTGGGCATGTATTTGATCCAAACATAATGCTGATTATCACCATCAGAGAAGAGGAACATGTTTACATGAAGATCATGATCATCTGCATATTACGAAAAATGGAGTAGTCCAACTGCAGTATGCTTTTCTGCTTCTTCTTCAGGCCATAAACGTGAACCGATATCCAGGATTTTCAGCCTCAAATTTTGGTATGTACTGAATCTTAAAACATCCACAAATGTTAAGATCTATTATGTATCGAGATGCGCGCTCTGGATTCTATTTAATTTTTCTTTCACAGGACACTATTAACTGTGCAAAACAAATGTTATCTTTTTCATTTTGAACGTTAATGCAAGTTTGTTTATTCGTAATGTCTTCGAGGAGATTGATATAACTGGACCCTCCATTCATAGACATGAATATGGATGTTGAGGTGTGGTATTTGGCTGAGTGCTTTAGCTGACCCTCTCACCTCCATCTCGGAAAATTGGGCCAGTATAGCACCCAATGTGGATTCATGATACCACTCAGTGATTGATGTACTCCGAGATACAACGCTGTTATCACTCCAGATGTAATGTAAAGTTTTCTCCTCAGCAGAATCCAGCTGTTGAGGGGGGGGGGGGGGGTCAATTCGCAGCAGAGCACTCGGTTACATTTAACGACATTATATCTCAGATTGTGTAGGGCTTTCAGGAGCTCTGCCTCTAACACTGAGAGGCACGCTTCTAGAAACCTGGCTGGGTAATGATACCCCCCAGCCGATTTCTCTATTCCATTAAATGAGATACGCCCCTCAAAGGCCCGAGCAACCACTGAGTGTTTTAGAGGGATCATGGCGCTGCCAATCTGATGTCTGTCACTATCAGTACAGGAGAGAGTGCTACCACTAGTCATGGGTCCACTATCATTAATATTACTACTACTACTACTACTACTACTACTACTAGGTTGTGTTGTCCACCCAGTGGATGACTGAGCTGGTGAGGTGGTTGGCAGAGTCATATGCCTAGGTGTGACACGCTTATGGCTGTGTAGTACCTGGTGGTGGTGGGTGGGTGGAGCCAAGGCTGAGGCACCACAGTCTGGCCAGTTGGAACAGCTGGGACTAGCTTCAGGCACAGCGTAACGAATAACGCGGGGACAAGGATGTGGGCTCACCCCAGAATTAGCCAGTCCACCACCAATTTCAGAGGTGTCGGCAGTTGTCTGTTGCTGCTACCCACCCACATGGACGAGCAATGGTGGGGCGAAAAGGGGTGGGGACCTAGCTATGGCTGACTCCATGATGCACAGGTCTAGGTGGGTTGAACCTCAGCCAATAGCATTGCAGTTATTGGCACGACACACTGCTCCGCTCGTCATAGTGGGTCTCTAATGACAGTGTGCCACACCCCGACTCCTGCCACACCCGCTACGGCCATCTGAAGCTTCACCTGTGTGAAAAAAATAATGAGCATCGCATTGTAGAGCATGTTTAAATAATTAAAAATAGATAGATATGGAAGTATGAATGAAAACAATAATAAGAATATGAGGCATTGTAGAGCATGTTTAAATAATTAAAAATAGATAGATATGGAAGTATGAATGAAAACAATAATAAGAATATGAAAATTATAATAATAGTCACCTTCTTCGTTCCCAGACCACGGCTAAGTCACAACAGCCAGCCCTTCATTTTGTATTTTGGTATAATAAGAATATGAAGCATTGTAGAGCATGTTTAAATAATTAAAAATAGATAGATATGGAAGTATGAATGAAAACAATAATAAGAATATGAAAACTATAATAATAGTCACCTTCTTCGTTCCCAGACCACGGCTAAGTCACAACAGCCAACCCTTCGTTTTGTATTTTGGTATCGAAGTCCCCATCCGCCACAAATTGTGCATTGATAATGCCTGCTCCTGGGCTATCGCTGCTTCTGCCTCACACTGAAAGTGCGCATTTAAATAATTGATCCGTTGCAAATCACCTGTGGCAAAAAAGAGATTAGAATTAGAGAAAACGTAAGCGCACGAAAATGTATATAGATATCGACTGAATCGAATCTTACTCAGGAGAGATGGTTGCTCCTCCTCCTGGCAAACAACACGATCCTCAAATTAGAGGGCTGCGGTGCACACTCTCCTGATACATCAACAACACCAACAATGAAGTATACGTTATATTATGGTATTATCAGACACTTAAGATGTTACAAATAGAGAAAACAAATTTCATATTCACGTTTTTGAGCTGATGGAGTCAGATTCTCTCTACCCACTGCATCACTCAGCGCTCCCAGCATCTCAGCAACGAATGCTGAAATAAGTAGAAAACAAATTCACTTTCACGCATGCACAGAGCAGTTCTGTATTCTAAATGGGGTTGCATTTGACACATACGAATGTAATAACTTATGTGGTGTAAGAGGTCCACGATTAAGGAATTTGTTGCGAGCGCACTTGAGCAGATGTAATTTCGATGGATTGCTCACGCGCTGCCTGCGATATGTAAGCTATAAGAGAATCTCAGACCAAAGAGTAGTGTTGACTGCAGTAGGAACTGTGTATTAGTAGCAGTAAGTAGTTGCTAGCAGTCTCGTGTATCGTGTTGGCTGGGCCGGTCGTGGTGGAACGATGGTGGAGCCTGAGCATTGTAGTATAAGGTAAAAGCAGCCTCCTGTGGGGAGGTTACACTTGGCGACCCTGCCAGGAGCGTATTTTTGTGAATTTATGAGAAGTAGTCAGTTATATATCTGCTCTTATTTACACTATTGTTAAAGGTAGTTTGCATCTGGCGCAGCGCATTTACTAACTTGTCATTCTTTCTTTCACAGATCATCGGCAATTTATTGCTCTTTGTTGTGCTTAGCTTTGATCTGTGAAAATGCCGCGAAAAACTGCTAACAGTTCATCGCGATGTGCAATGAGTGAAAAAGCCGATTCGAATAATTTGGCCGATAATACTAGTGACACTCAGTGTAATAGTGATAATCCTCTAATTACAGATAATCAGTGCGTGCCGATCACTAGTAATGATTCTAATCTAAGTGATGAGCAAACAAATTCAATTGTGTCCATTGTAAATTTAACGACAATTGATGATGCGGCACTTTCCGTTACAATGAACGCTGCCCAGTTTAACACACCTGATTTGCAAAATTTACATGGTGAACAGATAAGTATTTCTAACGAAGGTGAACAATATACACAAAACACGTCAAATTTATTTGATTCCGATGTAGTGACCAACAGTGCACATCCGATTGGCAAACCTTTTTGTGAATCAGACAATGACCAAAGGGTACACAAAACGTGACACATCACACAGCACAGAGAATACAGCAGCTAATTTTGGCATGGATCGAGCTATGGCATTATTGCTACAACTTAATGAAAATCTCAAACAACAAATTAATGAAAATCTCAAACAGTCGAATGAAAAACAAGACAACAATTTCAAACAACTTAATGAAAAACATGACAACAATTTCAAACAACGTAATGAAAGTTTCAAACAGTCGAATGAAAAACACGACAGTCGTTCAAACAAATTAATGAAAAACTTGACACCTCTATTGAACAGTTTACTGAGCAGATAACAACCGTTGCGGAGCAATGTAGTGAAACTATAAAACAATTACGTGAGGAAATTAAGGCCTGTGCCAGGAATAATAGTGAAGAGATGCGCAATACACACGCAGCCACAACGAAATTACTTGGAGATGAAATTAGTGCAGTCGCTAAACAATGTTCTGAAAACGCAACACAGTTACGCGACAAGTTTAAATTAATGTCAGCAGAACTTTCACACACGCTGGACGCGAAAGTCGACAAGAAATTTGAACAACAAAACAGCCTAATTGACGAACGTTTTACTCACCACCTACAAAACAGTGACACACGTTACTGTAAATTCATACAGGAACAGAACAAAGTAAAGAAACAAGTCATGGAAACAATTACTGCACAGAGACAGGAAGATAAGTGTAAACTGTTTACGAAGGCAAAAACATACGTAGACAACAATATTGCTAGAGTATCAGATGAAATCAAACAGCTGAACACCGAATTGCATGATGAAATCTCTGATCTTAAAACAAAAACAGACACATAGTAGCCTTTCAGACAGTGGCCAACAGACTTGAACAATTAGAATTAATACAGGATCCTGATGCCATCAAAGCAGACGTTACGAAACTGAACAAAACCACACGTAAAATATAAAAACAAATTAATGCTTGTGACACTAAAAACAACGACCACGTAAAAGCACTGACTGAAAAATTTGATGAATTTGCCAGTCCTATTGACGTTATCGAAAATAACAATGACACCAATTCAGACGATACGTCACCAATTTCTTTCAATGAAACACCCGAATTCCAAAATTTGCAGCAGACAATCAGTGAGATAAGTTCGTCCAATAATACATTGCGTAGAAAAGTGTCGTCTTTACAGCAAGAAGTAACAGAAATTAAAAATGTTTCAGCCTCTAACACGTCACAGCATACTCCACATTGTGAATATTTGTCACATTCACACAGCCCATGTAATTTAGGTAATTTACAGAGTGTACGTGACTTAGATTCCGAACAGTCACAGACAGATTATCATACAATCCTGAAACTGCTTAGACATACAGAAACTATAATTTTGATTATAAGCACATTCTATCCGTGAGAAAATTTAAGGTATTTCTGAATGACAGAACGCAGATTCACACCTTGGATTGGAAACAACAATTTAGCTTTGCTTTTCCACTAACTTGGCCCGTAACACACAAACTTGAATTTATTTGCAGTTTTTTGGAAGGCGAACCGGCAGCTCGTATGAGACCGATCACGAGACAATGTTATTCAGTAGAAGAATTTCAGAATGCTTTTCTGTCGGCGTATTGGTCGAAGACGACACAGCGCGGAATCAAGGATCAATTAATTAGCTCACCGAATTACGAGAACTCAAATTTTCCCACTGTCACGCAGTTTTTTGAACACATGGTACAATAAAACCAATACTTAAGTGAGCCGTACATTGAATCAGCACTTATCCAATTATGTATTTCTAAATTGGCACGATCATTAAGAGTATCACTTTTAACAGGACAGCAGAAAGCAAATATGTCGGCATTTAGAGATCTGTTACAGCTTTTGGAAGTTCAGCAGTCAGATTATTCCTTCATAAACAAAAATTTTTCACATCATAACCAAGGCCAACCAACATATAGTAATTACGACCAGCCACGCTACTTCAATAGCAAACGTAATAGACGCTCCAGGAACGATAACCAAACTTTAATAACAGACCAAATTTTAATTATCACTATCGTCAAAATTATCAGCAACAGGAAACACATTTTGGTAACAATAGAGGCTTTTCCCCACAACAGCAACAAAACCAGCCGGTTAACATACCTAACCAACAATGTGGTTTGAAAGGTCAACCAAGCTTTAATGTTTCGCCGCCTACACGTATAGCGTCGGCTCCACCATATAGTAACGCACAGCAACAAGGAAATCAGTTCGTACAGAAAACCCATCATTTCAATTCCTATCGCAACGCGCCGTATAGCAATGATTATTATGACAGACGTAAAAGTAATGAGCGCAATTTTCAGCGTAACAGTCGGTCTTACCAGCAGCAGAATCGTCCACAACAACAGATTATTATGAATGAACCAGACAGTCGGTATCATCCCGAACCTAATACGTCAGGAAGAAATAACAGAACAGTACAAATAGTCGAGATGCCACAGCATCCTCCCGCAAATAACAGCACATCAGAAAGAATTTGACTAGATGCAGTACAGACTGAATCTTTCAGCAACGTAAGAAATACTTTTGACACACAGACTCTCGTTCACGAAAATGTTATTACTTTTGACGACATCCGAGACACTCTTTTGCATGAAAAACCAGTTATTCAAAAAACCATTTCCCACCCTGTAATTGAAGTAAAGATTGGATCATCCAAATTTTCAGCAGTGATCGATTCTGGATCACCTATGTCAGTCATAAATGAAGAAACCTTCAATGAATGTAACAAAGAGAATATTTGTCCTACGTTACCATTAGGCAGAACTAAAGTACAAGGAAGAGTGTCTAGTAAAGGAGTAGATGCAAAGTTACAGACACACTTATCATTTTGTATTGCAGGTCATACGTTTCACTCAAATTTTTGGATTGTTCCCTTACTGACAACAGACGTTATTTTAGATACGAATTTTCTGGTACAATATGATGCAATTATGGACTTTCAAAATTCCTATTTAATTTTAAAGGATGAGAATGTACAACTGGTATTAGAATTTCAGCACGCTTTATCTGCAGATGAACAGGCAATTAATCGAACAGAGGTCTTTTCTACATCGCGTAACACGGACTGTCATTCCACATTGTTCACAGATACGTACGTACACAACTATAATACACTAGACGAAGCCGAATATGACGTAATACAAATGATTTCTGATAAGGTTAAACAGAGCAGCGCAAATACAGACGACGAACGTACGTAACTACGCAAAATTCTTTTACAGCAAGCTCCAGTTTTTGACAACATCCCTGGTACTATGTCCGGTTTCATGTATGAATTTCAAGTTAAACAGAACGACACATTTAAAGCCAAACATTCCCTATTCCTTATATTCACAGAGAACAAGTTAAGAAAGAATTACAAGCTATGCTAGATCAAGGAATTATTGAACCGGCAGTTAGTCCGTACATAAACCCGCTCCATATTGTTAAGAAAAAGGATGGCTCACTTCGTCTCGTACTTGATTCGTGTAATGTGAACGACATTATTATTAATGAAACAGATCGCCCACAGACACTAGAAGAACTTCTACAGAAATTTCATGGTACTGCTGTTTATTCCACATTAGATTTGAAATCAGAATTTCGGCAAATTCAGCTCCATCCGAACTGCAGAAAGTACACAGCTTTTCTCTGTTTTGGTGATTGTTATCAGTTTTGCAAATCACCTTTCGGTTTAACAATTTCTTCAGCAGCATTTATTCGCGGTTTGAATACTATACTTCCGACAGAACTTAAAGAAAGAATCACTACATACCTAGACGACATCCTTATCGCAGAAGCTAACTGGTCTGAACACAATATGATTCTTGAACAACTGTTGCAAACTTTTCGTGCACAAGGACTCACAATTAATCTTAGCAAATCATACTTTGGCAAGACTTCTATAAGATTTCTTGGACATGTAATTTCAGCAGAAGGCATTGCGCCTGACTCGGAAAAACTTCAAGCTTTACTGTTCCAACGACGAAGAAACAACTACGCAGCTTTCTGGGTTCAGTTAACTTTTTCCGTAAATTTATTCATTACTCTGCTTTAGACACCACTACATTATGCCAATTGACGGGTAAAAACGTTATTTGGTTCTGGGATAGCCAAGCACAGCCTGAACCAGATCCTACCAGAAATTTTTCCATTGCCACCGACAGTTCTAACACAGCTTTAGGAAATTGAAGAAGACGGTACTACAGTAATTAAAAACATCGCCTTTGCAAGTCGCATTCTGTCACATGCTGAACGCAATTATTCTGTCACAGAACTTGAAACATTATGTGTTGTATGGGCATTTACGAGATTTAGGCATTTTCTTTATGGAAGACATACTACCGTGTACACAGATCACAGAGCTATACAGTTTTTACTTTCAGCTAAATTTACACATGACAGGTTAAGAAGATGGAAACTTTATTTACAGGAATTTAATTTTACAATTGTTCACATTCCCGGTACACAAAATGTTGTAGCAGACGCACTATCCCGTTCTCTCAGCAACAATCAGAAAGACATCGCAACCAACTTCTGGCAAGCAAATTTTAGCGTCATGCATATTCAACAAGTTGCATTCGAAAATTTTATTTCGGCATCATTACGAGACATAGCACAAGAGCAGAGAAAAGACAACGTGTGGAAAGAAATTAAACACCTTTGGCAGGATAGGAATAATGTTACCATTAGAAACCATTACACTCTATGCAATAACATTGTTTCGCCGCTCTCACCCTGACAGCAACAATTGGTTATTATGCATTTCTGACGAACTTGTTAACAAATTAATTTGGTATACTCATTTAAGTTACGCACATTATGGAGCTAGAAAATGTTTTCTTATACTGAGACAGAACCGTTATTTTGCGAACATGGAGAAACGTATTCGACGAGTTTTAGCGTCATGTAAAATCTGCCAGAAAGCTAAATCAGACACGACTTCACATATTGCTCCGTTACATCCAATTCTAACCGTTAAATTGAGACACATGGCCGCTGTAGACATTTTTGGACCGATTCCCAGATCTAATAGAGGTGTTTGTTACATCTTTGTCGCTATTGAACTCACTTCGAAATTTGTTACCTTCACTCCGTTACGCAAAGCTACTGCTAAAACTATTTCGAATGCGTTTGTAAAAGATTTTTTATTTCATGTAGGGCATATATTGAAAGTAATTTCTGACAATCGAGCGCAATTTCGATCTGCGATATGGACCCGTGTGTTACGAGCTAGAAACATTTCTTCGATCTATATATCCAAGTATCACGCTTCTTCGAACCATTGTGAACGACTGATGAAAGAAGTTGGTAAACTATGTAGCATATACTGCCATAAAAGACATATTGATTGGGACATACACATACTCTCACTCCATACCAAATGAATCTACTATGCTATCTCCGACTGTTATATTGAAAAATGTTGAACCACCTAACAAAATTAAAGAATTAGTATATTTTCCTACATCTCGTCGACTACGTCACCATGAAATAATTGACATTTCGGTCAACAACATCAAACGTGCCGCAGAGCGCCGGAGAAGACAGCAAAAACAGGTTTGTACACGCCGTGAATTTCACATAGGACAGAAGATATTAGTACGTACGCAGAGGAAAGAGTAGATGCAGTAAATTTGAGCTTCTATACGCAGGTACATACAGAATTCTCAGCATTCCTCACCCCAATGTTGTACACGTCGAAACTTTGAGAACCAGAAAAGGCAATCACCATGTCTCCAATATTAAACCCTTTATTGAATGAACATACTTTATGATTTATCACACTGTAATGCCATTTCCAGATATTTATGTGACTACTTACTGATAATGATCGTATTTTTTCTTGGCAAGCGCCCGGCAAGGTAAGGTCAGCAGGTCGCTTTTCTTGTCGTTATATGTCAGACCGTGCACATTTTCGATTTTTTGTGTATGTATGATTGTTTTCCTATCGAAAGTAGAATTTTTGTCTGTATACACTATGAAATGTTTAAGATGTAACAAACACCAGTTGACATGGACATTTTGCCTTACGATATCTCAACATCTTGACTATTCTACATTTTTGCTACTAAATTATGATACTGTGTGTACATGTTATGCACTTGAAAACTGTCTATGTTTTTGACCTAATACGTTTTCTGTCATGCTATGCTGTATTCTTAATTATGTCACTAGAAACAAGTTTTCTTTTAATGAGTATGTGATTTAAATGCAAGATATTAATCCTTATTCATCATTTTCAGAAAACAATACCGTAAAAAAGAAATAAATTAAACAACCACAGTGGTTTACTATGAAATGGAAATTTTACCATCAGAATGAAGGAAAGAAAATGCAATATCTTGTCATGAAGAGTAAATGGATCAGAATTAACAAGCATTAACCAGAATATACTATACACATCGTATGATAGCAGTCTTGACTAATTATTTTTCTTTCAGAATACGAAGCAATTGATGCTGGCAGTCAGACAGGACTACAGATGTTAATTTTGGTGATGACATATGCTAGAAGTAAGAAACTCTATACTATATGAGGTAACGAATGATAATGAATAGTTGTATGAAGTAAATGGTAATATCAATATGAATAATGAAGTGTATTTTTTTGCAGATGATAATAAATGATGATGAATAGTTGTATGAAGAATATGGTAATATGAATAAAAAGTTTTTCTTTGCAGATGATGATAATGATGAAGTTATTATAATATGAATAATGAAGTTTTTCCTTGGAGATGAGAATAATGATGAAGTTTATATATTTACTAATAGTTAAGAGATGCTATGTAGTTATTTAAGTATTTGTTGCAGTTCCTTTTGACAGTATGTCTTATGTCACATAGTATAATGATCGAATGTTTTGGGAAAGACAACTAGAGTACATACATATTAAGTACACGTTTCATAACCTGTTAATTCGAAGCTTACTACTTTTTAGCGTAATATTCATTTTTTCTTTCAGCTCAATAATACACTTTGTATTTTTCCCAGAAGAAGCTTTTCATGATACTAATATGCTATAAGCACTTAATTATTAAATCTGTTCTAGTACTTGCATTTTTTTACCCAGTTGTGTCTATCATTTATGAATGTGATCACATATACTGTCTTTGTTTCATAACCTTGCTACAGCTGA
Source organism: Schistocerca gregaria (assembly GCF_023897955.1). Classification (NCBI taxonomy): domain Eukaryota; kingdom Metazoa; phylum Arthropoda; class Insecta; order Orthoptera; family Acrididae; genus Schistocerca; species Schistocerca gregaria. The sequence continues at coordinate 468,184,161 of NC_064922.1, forward strand.
CTTATGACGAATGACGTTATTAGTCCTTATTTCCAGCAATAAGTCAAAAGCAAATATTTTATGCCCCAGCAATTAATTATCGATCCCAGCGCAAAGCATTGCTAGCAAATAAAAAAAAATATTACCAGTCCCAACTATTACCAGTATATAACTAAATAATGCTACCAGTTTAAGATATATTTCGAGTCCTAAATAAAATGCAAAATTTTCTGATGTATTGATTCCATTATGTCTATGTATTAGTCGACTACAGACTTTGAGTAATAGTTACAATGTGTTAAATATTAAATATGTCTTATGTCACTTACATGATATCATATATAAACACTAGCAGCTTGATGCTACATGCAATAACTCTTGTTTTGAACTATGACTTCTGAATAATGTATAAAAATGCTTTGTAACTGGCCAATCAGTGCCAATAATTACTGTAATGAGATATGATGCAAATGATTACTGTAATATGATGACTTATGGATAAATGCTATGTCAATAACTAACTCTTGGTTTGAATGAGAACTTCTGAATAATGTATAAAAATGCTTTGTAACTGGCCAATGAGTGCCAATAATTACTATAATGACTTATGATGCCAATGATTACTATAATTAGATGACTTATGCATAAATGTTATGCCAATAATTAACTCATTTTGAATGATGACTCATGAATCATGCAAAAAATGCTTTGTTACTGGCCAATGAGTGCCAATAATTACTGTAATGAGATGACTTATGATGACAATGCTTACTATTGTATGATGACTTGTGCATAAATGCTATGCCAATAATTAACTATTGTTTTGAATGATGACTTCTGAATAACGCATAAAAAATGCTTTGTAAGTGGCCAACGAATGCCACTGATTAGTGTAATGAGATGACTTATGCATAAATGAGTGCCACTGATTACTGTAACAAGATGACTTATGCATAAATGCTATGCCAATGATTACTGTAACGAGAAGACTTATACATAACTGTTATGCCAATGATTACTGTAATAAGGTGGCATATGAATAATGTTTTGTAATACCCCATACATATCACATAAATGTTTAGTAAATAGCAAATGAATACCAATAATTATTCAGATTAGCTGATATGCTAGTGTAATTCTGAATGATGACTAGCATAAGACTTAATGTATCCTTCACCTTCTGACCTAATTACCAGCAATTACTGGATTCTACAAGAATGCGGTGTTGACATATCAAGCTGTCCACCACCTTGAATGATGGAGATGCTATTGTGGACCTACTGTTTGGTGTACCTAATGTACTACCAAAATTATAACATACAATATGAATACAACATTTCAGTGTCTTGGCAACACTGATAAATATTTCAGGGAAAGAGACCTTCAGATTGTCTCACTTGGTGTTGTGCTTCTGTAGAAAGGTATGGACTTTCAGTGCAGCTACGTGCAACCTACTGAGCTACAACCATGATGCAATCCTTCCCATTCCTTTCCTAGTTCTTGTAAAAAATGCTAAAGACTTATACAGTGTTTGTGCACTTTAAAGACTTTTACATTGTGTGTGCACTTTAAAGACTTTTACATTGTGTGTGCACTTTATTTCATTTGTTAATGTTTCCAGTTCTTGTAAAAAATGCTGAAGACTTATTGAGTGCATGTGCACTTTATTTCACTTTTCAATATGTTTAAATTCTTGTAAAATGGAAAAGACTTATTCAGTGCGTGTGCACTTTTTGTCACTTGTTAATATATTTTGTACTCATTGTGTATACATCATGTCATTTCTTAATATGTTCTGAACTCAGTGCATGTGCACTCTATTTCATTTCTTAATATGTTCTGCACTTATATGTATGTATATACTCTGTGACTGTAGACTTAGTAAACTAAATAGATTAGAGAAAAATTTGTTGCTCATGACAAGTCCAATTGACTCACCATCGCTGCCAAATTTTTGCCCCCCCCCCCCCCTCAGTGGAGGGTTATGTAAGAGGTCCACGATTAAGGAATTTGTTGCTAGCGCACTTGAGCAGATGTAAGTTCGATGGATTGCTCACACCTTATACTACAACGCTCAGGCTCCGCCATCGCTCCACCACGACCGGCCCAGCCAACACGATACACCAGACTGCTAGCAACTACTTACTGCTACTGCTACACAGTTCCTACTGGGGTCACCATTGCTCTTTGGTCTGAGATTCTCTTACAGCTTACATATCGCAGGCGGCGCGCGAGCATTCCATCGAAATTACATCTGCTCAAGTGCGCTAGCAACAAATTCCTTAATCGTGTACCTCTTACAGTGGGACCTCGTTCAGGCAAGGGCGCTTCCCGTCATTGCTGCTGTGCACTGAAGATCTTTTCATTATACGGCTGAATAAGACAACGAAACGCAAACAGACGGAATGGCTGACTGTATCGGAATGAGGGAGAACATAAGTATGCTTGGGTTTAAATAGGATGCCGAGTCTCCTCCCATGTCACCAAGATGCTAACCAATGTGTGTTGAGTTTCTTGGGTGGGATGGGGTGAGCCGACTAGCATCCCTGGGGACTGGAACCTAAACTAGCCAGATGAATCCAAAACCTTGAAGAAACCTGAGTCTCTGATAATTTACGGATTTACAGATATACTATGAGTAATGATACTATTTCGAATACACGCTGGATGATACTGAATTCAGCCTCTGCATCTGGAGTCATTATTTGTATTCCATAAATTAACCACATTATATTACCAGCTCAGTGCATTCAGCAGATATTTCCATCAGAAGTTTCAGCTGCAGAAATTAGAGCTCAGATTATCTGAACACTTCAGAAATATTCTGGCAAATGGTTTCGCGGCTCCATGTAGGAAGCGAGTATTTTTTACAACCTTACTGGAAGCGAGAATATTTTCAACACTTATCACGCGGTTGATGAGGTATTGCAACTCCCTCAAAATCCGCAAGCTTCGTGATTTTCCACTGTGAATGTTATGTACGAGAAATTCTATGTTGCTGGTATTAACCCATTTAGCTTAACTTTGTAAACGCTGCAGCAAATGATTTACAAATTCTTCAGATGATAAAATGGAGAATTTTACTATTTAGGAAAGGTGTACAGTGGAAAAGATCAAATTTCAACTAGCGCCACCGATGGAATCGACGGCTGATATGACAGCTGAAAGTTTAGTAAGTTATTCTACCATGATGCTGCAAAAATTTTACATCGAATTTCTCCAAATTTATCGTTATAACTTCATGTGCACACATTCGGACTTAAGTGTTATACGTTTCAAAGTCTTCGAGCTGGAGTTAAATATCTAATAGGTTTAATAGTTGTCTTTCAATCTTGTTAAGTGTGGAAATGTTTCTCAAAGGCGAAAAGAGACAGAATAATAGAGTGGTGAACGCTAGAGGGAAACATACAGCCCGCTGTAAATTCTTATTCTCTTGTTCTGCTGCGCATATAGCAGGATGCTGGGAAAAAAATACATCGAAATGCTTAGTTATAACTTTTGTACTGGAGTGTTATATGTTTCAAACTCTTTACAGCTGGAGTTAAATATCTAGCCTGTTTAATAGATGCCTTTCATAGTGTTTCAATGTTTCGATAAGTCTCTAAATGTTTCTCGATATTATGAAGTGTAACGACTGTCTACTTGCTACCTTCTTCATGCAGGTGGTCCTTTTTCTGTTTTGGGTAAGAGCTTTGAAGGAACTCATTGTTCAACACTGTTAAGAACACGTGCACGTCGTCCCTAGCATCACATCGCCTTTTGTTTATGTCAGTTCTGTTTTGGGAAAGGCCTCTATGTGAATAGCTTTGTTCACTCCTGTTAAGAACACTTGCGTGTGTTCTCTAGCAGCGCATTGCCTTTGTTAACGTCATTCCTGTTTTGGGAAAGCCCATACGTGAATAGCTTTGTTTGACGCTTCTATGAACTGAACACCTGCATGTGGCAGCACGTTGCCTTTGTCCACGACATTTGCTATTTTGGGAAAGATAAGCATCTCAACCCTTCTAAGGAGCTCTTGATGACTTTGTTCACGTTGTTACCTGTTACAAAAGGATTCTCAGACTCCCACAGGTGGCTGCGTCCAGCTCAGGTGTGGTGTTTGTGTCAGCGAATACTTCCAGCATTGTCGCGAAACTGTTTATGCAGTTGAAACTATTTTCAAACTGACTAGCAAGTGAAAAAAACTCTGAAGGGCTGCACGTTTCTTTGTTGCTATTTGCTATGAAAGAACGAACAGTTCCAGCAGCTGTATTTGTCGTGGCGCCGGAAGGGCTGGGAGCGTGTAAATCGTTTGTTCTTACAGGCAGCAGGTAGTACAGCAGCAGAGGCAGTCAGATGCCTGGCTGACTGAGAGGGGAGAGGGTCCAGCACAACTGTTAAAACACACGCTGTGCAGCGCGACGCAGCAGGTAGTGGCCACCATATGCCCGGCTGACGAAGAGGGGATGGGGGACCCCATGCAGCGAAGTGGGGGCCCATGCTACAGGTGTGAGGTGAACTGCACGATCACGTGACTTATCGCAGCGCCCTCTAGCGGTGAGATCGCGAACTAGCTCAGTTCTTTGGCCTGCTGGGTCGGAGGCAGTTGTCCCTTGTGGGGAGGAAGCTTATATGTAGGTTTTAGAAATGACTGACAATTCCAGCATACACGGATGTTTCCATGCATTGTGTAGTGCATATTTAATGCAGCTCGAGGCAAAGAATTTATTTGCAGGACTGTATTCTTCCTCTTCATATGTTCAAGCATTAATACTCGCTTCCATTCTTCATGCAGTCAGCTGAATGAGTGCATGTAACACAGCTGTTAAAGCTCCCACTGTCTAGCATCAATATCTCGCTAACTGAACACATGTTCCTTTCACACCAACAGCTCAACAAGCACTGATATTTCAACCTCTTGTGCTAGTAACACCACACTAAACCACTACTTCTGTAGGTAGATAATAAAACTTAAAAAGTTTCAACAAATTTAAACAAATTTCTACAAAATAAATAAATTTCAGCAAATTTATACTAGTTTAAACAAATTTGAAAAATTATATCCGAATTGAATGACATCATGAGCAGTCTGTAATGAGGGCAAGCCCATACTAACTCCTGTCAGCTGAAAGAGTAAGCTCTTAGAGTAAATTTCTCTCGAAAATCCGAAATTCCCGCTCATTTTCCAAGAGGATAACGCAACATCATGCGAAAAGTCGGAAAAGGGGGCAGGGGACTGCCAGGTGACCTGTAGAAACACATAATTTAATTTCCCAATCATAATTCAAACCTCCTGGCACAAAGGGGAGTGGCACTTTCCCACAAAAAGCCGCCATCTTGGATAACGGTACTAAACTCATCAGCTGACGTCACAGCCGTCATCTTGGATGACGTCATGTGCTGTTGCCTAGTCTACAGGCTGCCATCTTGGATGACGTCTTCGCCGCCATCTTGGATAGATCTGGCATCAATGCACTCTGTCCCAACACCCCCCACCCCCAGTATCCTACTATTCACTAGCACCTTCCCTTATAGTTCTTGTCTCTCTGCATGCGATTATCATACCTTCAGTCCCTTAAAAAAGAGCCTTGAGGGGTCGGCAATTCATGCCGGTCGAGAATGTACAACAGGCAGTTATAGGCTTCTGCACACAACAGGACACTGTGTTTTACAAAACGTGTATCTTTAATCTTGTGTGTCGGTGGTATGATTGCCTCAATGCTCACAGCGGTGGTACCTGGCTGGCTACCAAATCTGGACTGTACGGCTTTCGAATAGAAACGTATTGATCGCCCCTTGTAGAAGGTACCTGTGCTCTCCAGTGGTTTGTTACACAGTGTAATCATGACTCATTTGTATCGTTAGACCTATTATCTTAGTTTTTGAGAAAATACCTAAATATCACTGCAAACACCTATAACGTGTAGTCACCAAAAAGTACAATACAAAACACAGAATGATGCAAACGAGCTAAAAAATGCAGTGATGTAGTTGCTGTCGTTGAGGGAACAATTAAGTACAGTGTCGTTGGGCCTCTCATCCACTACATTGAGAGAAAGACTTGCACATCAGTCAATACTTCAACAGTGAACCTGTGCACACTATCGTGTATCACTGTTAACGTACAATTAACACTGCCGATGGCAGAAGCAGAACTGAACAGTACTGACTACGAGTATCAGTGAGAAGAGTAAAGTGGGTATCCCTGTTGTCAACAGTATTTGCTGTGAATAAATGGAAAAAGTTTGTTTTCAAGATAGAAGCACAAGACATACCGTCGACATTCCCAACATTACGAAGATATTTTCAGTGCAAGAAAGATACAAAGATAAATGGTGGTAAGAAATGAAACACGATAATTCTGTAACGAATCACACCGGAGACCATGCCGGGCGTGGGTGGCCGAGTCAGGGCTCGTCAGGCACCGCAAGCAGACGCGTTTGTCAGCACTTTGATGCAGCGGGCGAGCGGACAGGCAGATCCCTGTAGACAGCGCCGAACCGGTTATGGGCTGCCGTCGAAAGAGAGAGAAAGGCAGAAACTGATTATCAAACTTGTAGGAACAGAGCAACCATTATGGCCACAGAAGTTCGAAGACTGCGTTTTGGGACCCCGTCCGATCATGAATGTCTCACAATCGTGGCAGTCGATCAGTAGTTAAGGGACTGCCTTAAGTTATGTGAAAACGATGTGATCGGTATTCGGTACGGTTTCCTGGGCAATATCTTTTCGTTAAAATAACAACAGAAGAAGAGTGCGAGCGTCTTGTCGTATTAAGTAACAGATTAATGAAATAAAGTGGCATAGACATGCAAATATAAGACGACAAGCTTCTGCGCAGTAGTTAGATCACTTACCGCTCCTACAGTCGCAAGTTATCAAGATTTGAGTGAGTTTCAACGTTGCGTTATAGACGCCGCGCGAGCGGTCGGACACAGCATTCCCGAGGTATTGATTAAGTGGGGATTTTGTCGTATGACCATTTCACGAGTGTACCCTGAATATCAGGAATACGGTAAAATATCAAATCTCCGACACTGCTGCGGCCGGAAAAAGATCCTCCAAGAACGGGACCAACGACGACTGAAGAGAATCGTTCAACGTGACTTAAGTGCAACCCAAACTGCTGCAGATTTCAGAAAGATAAAAGAAAAAATTCACCACGGTTGACTGTCGAGAATGCGTCTCTCATCCCACGAACAAAGACTTTCACGTGCACAGTCGCTTGAAAATGTAGCATCTACACAACAGCCAGTTCGAGAGCCACACACCTAAACGATCGCTCTGACCACGATAGGATACGGAGGATCAAGAACGTGAACATAAATTTCCGCACCCGAGAAAAGTTTATAACAAACGTGATGTCGAAAACCTCTAAAATTTTGCGGCATCGCAGCTGTCATGGATGAATCTCGCCGGAAAGATGAATTGATGGACACAATGCCTGGCACCCTCAACAATGGCAGATACTAATTGGGCTGAGAATACAGGAGTCTGAAAGCACGCTCGACATACAACCATGTTATAACACTGCCACTGTTAATGTAATAAACACAACTGAGTCATTTACAAAGATGTGTACGTCCCGCAGATATTGACACTACACTGATACAGGAAGCAGTCATCCCTAAGCTAACGAATATACAGGGAAATAAGGCCATTATAAATATTCCTAGGGAGGCAGGTACTGGAGATATGTATAGAGAAGGCTTGCAGTGTGCACCGATCACTTTACTGTAAAGTGGGCGAACCCTTACCTTTACGTCTCGGCATTCAATTCATTAACTTTTACGCTCTCTCTGCAAGCAATGCAAAACAACAGAGGAGACAATGCTTCACAAATGAATGACGAAATTTATCTCCAGCTATCATCGCCAGTGATTTTAATATTTCATACTGCAGCAGTTACACCAGACACTCAATTTTAATTATAGCCGTGAACTGTAAGCATTAGTGCAAGAATTTAGGCTAATTCTAGCAGTACCAACGCATTTTCCATAACTCACGTTACCGAATTGGGTCGGGGCGGTTGAGAGGGAGGGGGAAACATTATGCCAACCCTAAAAAGATTAAAAGAAACAAAATTCGCTAATTGTTGTTGACTTATGTTAACAGAATGCTTTTTAGAGGTATACTGATGTGTAAGTGGGGTCCAGAACCTGAAAACACATTTTAGCTCGCTCTTAGCAGTATAAAGCACTTTCAATAACGTGTGCTACCAACGGAGAATACTTCATGTCCACCGTAAAAAAAATTAAAAATGCAAATTTCGTTAATCATTGACTACTTTTACTCACAACATACTTTTTAAAGAGACATTGGTTGGGAAGTAAGGTCCAGAACCGGAAAATATTGAATATGGCATTCAATAGCGAAAGCGACACAGTAAGTAGGCTGTTTAGGTTTTTATGTTGGTAACGCCACCTAGCGCTCTGTATGAAAATCACTGACTATGCTGTGTGCAGCCTGTGGCTGGTTGGCATTGTTAGAATACTCGCTTGTGTAGTGTTGGGCAGTTGGAGGTGAGCCGCCAGCAGTGGTGGACATCGAGAGAGAGAGAGATGCCAGAGTTTTGAGAGCGGACGATCTGGACGTGTGTCCGCCAGAAAACGGAAATTTGTAAAGATGGATGTCATGGATTGATATACATATCTATATATGATGACTTTTGAACATTATTAAGGTAAATACATTGTTTTTTCTCCATCAAAATCTTTCATTTGCTAACTATGCCTATCAGTAGTTAGTCACATCAGTAGTTAGAATCTTTTATTTAGCTGGCAGTAGTGGCGCTCGCTGTATTGCAGTAGTTCGAGTAACGAAGATTTTTGTGAGGTAAGTGATTCATGAAAGGTATAGGTTATTGTTAGTCAGGGTCATTCTTTTGTAGGGATTATTGAAAGTCAGGTTGTGTTGCGCAAATATATATATATATATATATATATATATATATATATATATATATATATATATATATATATAAATTGTGTGTCAGTTTAGCGATGATCAGAATAAGTAAAGAGAGAAGTGTCTGAGTACGTTTAGTTTTGCTCAGCCGTCTTTGTATCAAATTACGTAGAAGTTTACCAGCACAGTAATTCATGATTTTCTAAGGGGTCGTTACAACACCTGCTACTAACACTTAAATTTTTGAGTAAGTTTAACTGAAAAATTTAAAATATTTGTGGAATATGCTAGAATAATTCATTAACAATAATAAATATTTTTTCAAAAATTTATAGTTTAAACTAACTGATTAGACAACAATATTTCCAAAGGATGAGCATAAAGTACACCTCCCCTCCCCCATTCGGTATTGCGAGGGTTATTATACACTTGTAAACTAAAATTCTCTGATAGTGTAGGATATTCATTTGTGACAAATACAGCAGCGGGGCTCATCGATAGAATTTATACAGGTATCACTCACAATCTATAACTGACAACATTCATACAGTGGAGTTCTGGCCGAACGAATTCAGCGATCACTCTGCGTGTCATATAAATTTAGCGCATGTTCAACAGAGAATTTTTATGGGCAGAGGAGAGTGGCAGATTAACGCAGTCGCATCAGATGAAGAACTGTAGTCGTGTGACGTTTCTATGGCATATAAATCGTATGACGAGCTCAGCTCACAAATGTGCTCTACACTGCATGAATGCATGGATTTCAATTTCTAGCTAATAAATGGATCTGAAATGTATTCTAAACCGGAGCATAGGCCTTGTGTGTCACGTGGTGACTGATCTTAGTAAACAACCAATGCGGCGAAAACATTACTTCGTAGCGATGATGAGGAGGGTTTGCAGAAGCTTGTGATAGTGTTTACTACAGTGCTAAACTGTCTTTCAATGATTCAGATTCTGAAGAACCGCAAGCAGTAGTTCAAAGCGCCGTTGAATATCAGAAGGCAAAGGGATGTGTAGACCTTCAAGGCCAAATGGTACAGCTCATGTTAATGTTATGCACAGTGAAGGAGTATGGAAAGATTTTTTTAAATTTCTTGATATGTGTGCTTTGAACTCCTTCATTGTGTATCACACGATCAGTCGGAATAAAAAACCTGCTCCGCTGACTTCAGCACCAATGTTGCACAGTAACTACCAGAGTGTGCAGTGCTACCTACGTATCTTGTTCGCAGACGACTATCAGCGACCACAACTATGAAACTTCAGGCAAAAACAAGAGCTCATTTCTCGATACACATACCCAAAAAAGAGAAGGAAAAAAGTCACAACAAGCTGTGTTGTGTGCTACTTACGTGGGAAAGGGCTGAATGTGCAAGGCAAAGTAAAAAGTGTGTCATTGCTCTGCATTTAGAAGACTATTTGGTGGTCTACCATACTCAACAATTCTCGGATATGTAAAACAATCATACTAGGTGATACACTATGAGATTCGAAGTATCTGGACACCCCCAAGAACATACGTTTTTCATATTAGGTGCACTGTGCTCCCACCTACTGCCAGGTATTCCATATCAGCGACCTCAGTACTCATTAGACATCGTGAGAGAGCAGAAAGGGGCGCTCGGCAGTACCCACGGACATCGAACGTGGTCAGGTGATTGGGTGTCACTTGTGTCATACGTCTGTATTCGATATTTCCACTCTCCTAAACACCCCCAGCTCCACTGTCTCCGAGGTGATAGTGAAGTGGAAACTTGAAGGGACACTCACAGCACAAAACCGTACAGGCCGACCTCCTCTGTTGACTGACAGAGACCGCTGACAGTTGATGAAGAGGGTCGTAAAGTGTAATACGCAACATCTATCCAAATCATCACACAGAAATTCCAAACTGCATCAGGACCCACTGCAAGTACTACGATAGATAGGCAGAAGGTGAAGAAACTCATGGTCGAGCGGCTGGTCATAAGCCACACATCACGCCGGTAAATGCGAAACGTCGCCTCGTTTGGTGCAAGGAGCGTAACAATTAGACGATTGAACAGTGGAAAAACGTTGTGTGGAGTGACAAAACTGGAAGTAGAATGTCGTGCTGTAAGGGTGCCGCGGATGAAAACCGAATGAAGGTTAGGGTGTAATGTCCCCTCGACAACTAAAGGGGTCCTGCTGTGATAAATGGAACCCCTTGAACATCACTCCTGACTGTCGGGCTATATGGCGGGCGACAGTCAGGTTGGTGTCCCACCGCTGTTCAGGGCGTCTCCATTCACGTCTTCGGCCTGGAATTTCATTGACTAAGGAAGAACTATCTACAGTGATGAGTCCTGCTTCTAAATGAGTGTCGATGACCAGCAAAGTGAGACCGTTTGGAGCGTTTTGGGCAGTGCCCTTCAACCATCTGGGAGTTTGGCTATCTAGCGCGTCAGTCGGTCAGTAGGACATCCAACAACTCTGTCAATCAATGAGAAGTCGAATAACTGCCTTCATTTTTTAAAAACTTTTTTTCTGTCATCAGTCTTCTGAATGGTTTGATATGGCCAGCCACGAATTCCTCTCCTGCGCCATACTCTTCATCTAAGAGTAGCACTTGCAACCTACGTCCTCACTTATATGCTGGATGTACTCCAATCTCTGTCTTCATCTACAGTTTTTGCGGACCCTCTACAGGTCCCTGTAGTACCACGGAAGCCATTCCCTCGTGTCTTAACAGATGTCCTATCATCCTGTCCCTTCTCCTGATCAGTGTTTTTTTATATATACCTTTCCTCTCCGATTCTGCGGAGAACCTTCTCATTCCTTACCTTATCAGTCCACCTAATTTTCAACTTTCGTCTGTAGCACCACATCTCAAATGCTTCGATTCTCTCCTGTTCCGATTTCCCCATAGAACATGTTTCATTACCATGGAATGCTGTACTCCACACTTACATTCCCAGAAATTTCTTCCTTAAATTAAGGCTGATATTTGATATTAGTAGACTTCCCTTGGCCAGGATGCCCTTTTTACCATTGCTAGTCTGCTTTTGATGTCCTCCTTGCTCCGTCCGTCATTGGTTATTTTACTACTTCGTGACCATCAATCCTGGTATTAAGTTTCTTGCTGCTCTCATTTCTACTGCTTCTCAGTTCCTTCGTCTTTCTTCGATTTACTCTTAATCCATACTATGCACTCATTAGACTGTTCATTCCGTTCAGCAAATCATGTAATTCTTCTTCCCTTTCACTCAGGACCGCAATGTCATCTGCAAATCGTATCATTTATATCCTTTCACCCTGAATTTTAATTCCACTCCTGAACCTTTCTTTTATTTCCATCATTCCTTCCTCGATTAATAGATTGAACAATTCAATAATTTAGACGATTAATTCTGAAGAAGGTGTGACTGTGAACGCTTCGTTTTGTATTAAAGACATATGGATCATTTCACACGTACTTCAGTTTCATGAATGAAGATATTAGTGTTGAGATTCAGCACTATATATGTCAGTTACTAAAACTGAGGGTCACTTTAAAACATGAATGTCGATCTAAAGCGTATTAACATTGAAGGTCTGTTGGTATTAGCGCCAGTTAAAATTCACCCAGGATATGTGTACCTTCCAATTTCTTTCAACTATTCTTTCCAGTTTTTTAAAATTATTAATCAGCAATTAGTAAGAGTTTCCATTCCAATAAATTATTTGTCCCCCTCCTCCCATTCATTCCGACAATATTCGATATATATTCTTGTTCTGTTGATAAATTATATCTTGACTGTTGTACAAAAAGTTCTTTGTACTGTTGCTTACGTATGACACCGATTCATAAATATTAAGATGATAGATCACCCCATCCTCCATAATGGTAACGAAATGAGTGATTGCCATCATTGGCCGGGAGGCCCCTTGCGGGGCAGGTCCGGCCGCCTTGGTGCAGGTCTTACTACATTCGACGCCTCATTGGGTAACCTGCTCGCCAGATGGGGATGAAATGATGATGACAGCACAACACCCAGTCCCTGAGCGGAGAAAATCCCAAACCCAGCCGGGAATCGAACCGGGGACCGAAGGGCGGCAATCCGTCACGCTGACCACACAGCTATCGGAGCGGACGTATCTTCCATATAACTATCAGTATAAGACAAAGATATACTTGGAAAATGTATCGTTAGCTCTGTAAGATCCTTGTATTTTACTCTCTGACTTCCCGTTACAATTTCCCGAGCACAGTCATACACTTGGCTTTTTAATAGTGAGGTAACCACTGTCATGTCACATGCTTTACGTATTGTCTAGTCACATTCATGTGACCACTTGTCGAAAGCCTGAATAACCACATTTTGCAGAGCGGGCCGCAGCAAGACGTGCATGGAGGGAATCACAGAGGTTCTGGAAGGTGCCGACAGAGATGTGGAGCCATGCCGACACCAGCAGAGCATCTGTGGCGCGAGCAGCCCGATCGATGTGATCCCACAGATTCTCGGTTGGGCTTCAATACGGGGAGTGTGGGACCAGGGGAGTAGGGTAAACTCATCTTGGTGCTCTTCGAATGACACACGTACACTGTGAGCTGTGTGACATGTTGCATTGTCCTGCTGGTAGATGCCATCGTGCCGAGGAAAAACGAACAGGGTGTAGGAGTGGACATGGTCCACAAGGATCAAAAAAATGGTTGAAATGGCTCTGAGCACTACGAGACTTAACTTCTGAGGTCATCAGTGCCCTAGAACTTATAACTACTTAAACCTAACTAACCTAGGGACATCACACACATCCATGCCCGAGGCAGGATTCGAACCTGCGACCGTAGCGGTGCGCCTAGAACCGCACGGCCACTCCGGCCGGCTACAAGGATCAATACATACTTCTGTGGACCCCTTGGAGCTACCATAAAGACGCGATCGTCCAGGGAGTGTCACGAAAACATTCCCCAGACCATGACGATCCCTCCTCCGGCCTGGACCCTTCCGACGTTTGTTGCAGAGAGTTTGCTTTCAGACGTTTCACGTTGTACACTCCAACGGCCATCTGACGCATGGAGCATAAACCATGACTCATCTGAAAAAGCCACCTGTCGCCACTCGGTGGACGTCCAATTGAACTACTGGCATGAACTATATATGACGGTAGTATCTGTTCCCGAAAGAACAGTTACCGTTGATGACTATGCAGCTTTGCTAGAAATGAAATGATAATTAAATGGACACATTTTCAACATGTCCCCAATGACGTACATCAACGCCTGTTTGCAGCTAGGGTGCCCATTTTATTATCATTTCATTACCGGCATGAAATTCCAACCTTCGTCACCAGCTCCATGAACCAGGCGCCCGCTGCAGAGAGCCATACGCAAGAACTCTCACTGAACGGTTGTCGTGGGGACACTATTGGCAGCCCATTAGTTCATCTGGACGGTCATTTCCTTAACCGTTGCACGTCTATTCGCCCGTACATGTCTCAGCAGCCGTCGTTCACCCCTATCGTCTACGGCCCGTGGGGCACCACAATTCCCTCGGTGTCGGTTTTGGAAAGCTCCCGTTTCGGAAATGCTTCCACCCTAGACCCGAAAGACAATAAAGTCAGATAAACCGCTCTATTTCCGCAGCACGACAACGACTGTATTGTTTACCGCGTTCCTCCGACACGTTTTATATATCCTACATTGCTAGAGCTCCAACCAGCCGTCTGTGAGTGATTACTGCATGTTGACGTCGGACATAGGCAGTGGTCGCGTTAATACGACGGGACCGTGTATTTTAGATGATGAACACAAACCACCATGCATTGCATAAATACGCATGGTACGTGAGCTTTTGACTAGACGTTGACATCGTGTCCACATCTGTTTCAATGGTTATTCACTGTGTATGCGTGCGTGTGCGTGTGTGTGTGTGTGTGTGTGTGTGTGTGTGTGTGTAATACTACATCCAAACATCCAATATAAAACTTCCTGGCAGATTAAAACTGTGTGCCCGACCGAGACTCGAACTCGGGACCTTTGCCTTTCGCGGGCAAATGATCTACCATCTGAGCTACCGAAGCACGACTCAGGCCGCTACTCACAGCTTTACTTCTGCCAGTACCTCGTCTCCTACCTTCCAAACTTTGCAGAAGCTCTCCTGCGAACCTTGCAGAACTAGCACTCTTTACTTTCAGCAGTGCTAGTTCTGCAAGGTTCGCAGGAGAGCGTCTGTAAAGTTTGGAAGGTAGGAGACGAGGAACTGGCAGAAGTAAAGCTGCGAGTACCGGGCGTGAGTCGTGCTTCGGTAGCTCAGATTGTAGAGCAAAGGCAAAGGCGAAAACGCGAAAGGCAAAGGTCCCGAGTTCGAGTCTCGGTCGGGCACACAGTTTTAATCTGCCAGGAAGTTTCATATCAGCGCATACTCCGCTGCAGAGTGAAAATCTAATTCGGGAAACATCCAATATAGTAGTACGAATGATCACGCTGTAAGTCTCTTGTTTCATTTGGTCGTGTTATTATGTTGTTACGTGCATTTGAGAGAAGAGCGTGCCTGAAAGTGGTAGAGCACGATAAACTGATCTGAAATAGAGTAACAATGTCATCTTCAGATTTATGTGGTGCCTGCCCAGAAGAAAATGACACAAACAAGAAAAAGTAGAACATGCAACTGAAACAAGGAGGGCGCAATCTGATGTCATCGTAAAACACACTCTGAAGACTTATCGAAATACGATGTTAACCAAATTAACACAGGAAAGTACACTATGAGATCAAAAGTGCTGCCACCTACTGCCAGGTACTTCGTATCAGCGACCTCAGTAGTCATTAAACATCGTGAGAGAGTAGAATGGGGCGATCAAGTGATCAGGTGATTCGGTGTCACTTGCGTCAAACGTCTGTACGCGAGATTTCCACACTCCACACGCCACTGTTTCTGATGTGATAGTGAGGTGGAAACGTGAAGGGACACACACAGCACAAAGGCGTACAGGCCCTTGACTGAAAGAGACCGCCGACAGTTGAAGAGATTGGTAATGTGTTATAAGCAACATCTATCCAGACCATCACACAGGAATTCCAAATTGCACCACGATCGAATGTAAGTAATATGACAGTTAGGCGGGAAGTGATAAAACTTGGATTTCATTGTCGAGCGGCTGCTCATAAGCCACACATCATACCAGTAAATGCCAAACGACGCCTCGCTTGGTGTAAGGAGTGTAAACATTGGGCGATTGAATGGTGGAAAAACGTTGTGTGGAGTGACGGATCACGGTACCCAATGTGGTGATCCGATGGCAGGGTGTGGGTATCGCGAATTCCAGGTGAACGTCATCTCCCACCGTGTGTAGTGCGCAGTAAAATTCGGAGGCGGTGGTGTTGTGGTGTGGCCGTGTTGTTCATGGAGCGGGCTCGTACCCTTTGTTGTTTTGCATGGCACTATCACAGGACAGGTCCACATTGATGTTTTAAGCACCTTCTTACTTCCCACGGTTGATGGGCAATTCGGGGATGGCGACAGCATCTCCCAACGAGATCGAACACCTGTTCATAATGCACGGCCTGTTGCGGAGTGCTTACACGTCAACAACATCCCTGTAACGGACTGGCCTGTACAGAGTCCTGACCTGAACCCTACAGAAAACCTTTGGGATGTTTTGGAAAGCCGACTTCGTGGCAGGCTTCGCCGGTCGACATGGATACCTCTTCTCAGTGCAGCACTCCGCGAAAAATGGGCTACCATTCCCCAAGAAACCTTCAATCACTTGATTGAACGTATGACTGCGTGAGTGGAAGCTGTCATCAAGGGTAAGGGTGGGCCAACACCATATGGAATTGGAGCATTACCGATGGAGGACACAACGAACTTGTAAGTAATTTTCAGCCAGGAACCCGGAAACTTTTGATCACGTAATCAGCATGGCTTCAGAAAACATCGCTCTTGTGCAACGCAGCTAGCTCTTTATTCGCACGAAGTAATGGCCGCTATCGACAGGGGATCTCAAGTTGATTCCGTATTTCTAGATTTCCGGAAAGCTTTTGACACCGTTCCTCACAAGCGACTTCTAATCAAGCTGCGGAGCTATGGGGTATCGTCTCAGTTGTGCGACTGGATTCGTGATTTCCTGTCAGGAAGGTCGCAGTTCGTAGTAATAGACGGCAAATCATCGAGTAAAACTGAAGTGATATCAGGTGTTCCCCAGGGAAGCGTCCTGGGACCTCTACTGTTCCTGATCTATATAAATGACCTGGGTGACAATCTGAGCAGTTCTCTTAGGTTGTTCGCAGATGATGCTGTAATTTACCGTCTAGTAAGGTCATCCGAAGACCAGTATCAGCTGCAAAGCGATTTAGAAAAGATTGCTGTATGGTGTGTCAGGTGGCAGTTGACGCTAAATAACGAAAAGTGTGAGATGATCCACGTGAGTTCCAAAAGAAATCCGTTGGAATTCGATTACTCGATAAATAGTACAATTCTCAAGGCTGTCAATTCAACTAAGTACCTGGGTGTTAAAATTACAAACAACTTCAGTTGGAAGGACCACATAGACAATATTGTGGGGAAGGCGAGCCAAAGGTTGCGTTTCATTGGCAGGACACTTAGAAGATGCAACAAGTCCACTAAAGCGACAGCTTACACTACACTCGTTCGTCCTCTGTTAGAATATTGCTGCGCGGTGTGGGATCCTTACCAGGTGGGATTGACGGAGGACATCGAGAGGGTGCAAAGAAGGGCAGCTCGTTTTGTATTATCGCGTTATAGGGGAGAGAGTGTGGCAGATATGATACACGAGTTGGGATGGAAGTCATTACAGCATAGACGTTTTTCGTCGCGGCGAGACCTTTTTACGAAATTTCAGTCACCAACTTTCTCTTCCGAATGCGAAAATATTTTGTTGAGCCCAACCTACATAGGTAGGAATGATCATCAAAATAAAATAAGAGAAATCAGAGCTCGAACAGAAAGGTTTAGGTGTTCGTTTTTCCCGCTCGCTGTTCGGGAGTGGAATAGTAGAGAGATAGTATGATTGTGGTTCGATGAACCCTCTGCCAAGCACTTAAATGTGAATTGCAGAGTAGTCATGTAGATGTAGATGTATATAAGAAAATAAAGAAAAGTTATCTTGTGGGAAAGCCCTTGCCTTGTATCCGAGTTGTCACGGGATAGATTCCCAATCGGAACACGGAACATTTCTGTCCGTCTTTAAACTTAGCACTACCCCTCATCGATGTGTAGTTTCGCCAGAGCCGACATGTGGTTTGTATTCCACGTTAAGTTGTAGACACTCTTTCTCTGACCGAGTTACTAAGATACGCTATGGCCACGCAAGTCGCCAAGTGGCCTCCAATTGAAAGAGTTACACCGGGTTAATTGAATTAAAAAACCGGAGACAACGGGATGCTTACATCAAAATACAGCGTAGTTATAATTAAACATTCTCTACTTGAGATGTCGTGCATGAAACACGTGTGATCGTATGACAATAAAATTTTATGGAAACATTTCTCAGCGTTTGCTGGAGGAAACATTTTAATTTCCACATGAGAGGATAACATTTGTTAATTGCGGACCCTGTTTAAGTTCCAGGTTACAAACGTTGCTCAGCGTGACGACGATCTCCAACCACGGCAGCCTGAATTCGCAGTATTTAATGATGATGATGTTTAGTTGTGATGCGCTCAACTTCGCGGTCACCAGGGCCCGTACAAAATTCCAAATGTTACACAGTCTAATTTTTTCACACTCCACTCTAACCACTGCCACAAATGATGATGAAATGATGGGGACAACATTAATACCTAGTCACCGGAGAGAGAAAATCCCCAATCCGGCCGGGAAGCGAACCCAGGACCCCGTGATCGAGAGGCAGCAACGCTAGCCACTAGACCACGAGCTGGAAAACACACTACAGATTGCTCTACTGCTAGCCGAAACGTCTCGCTTTGCTCATCTTCATCCTCCAACGTTTGTTAGTGTCCTGTTGATAAACCTCGTCCCAGGTAACCCCACAGCCAGAATCTGGTGATCTTGGTGTTCAGGCAATTTGGAATGACCGGCTAGTGATTCGGTTTCCTCCGAATGTATCAGGGTGTAATCGAGTGACTTAACGAGCAGTGTTAGGTGGAAGTCCACCATGCATCAAAACGAGTCCAAAGCATCTGTCTCTCGTAGAGCAGGGATCACATGTTGCCGAAGTAGATCACAGTAGCGTGTGGGGTTCACGCTGCATGTCCTTGGTCATTGGTGTGCGAGTTCCTCAAAGAAAAATGGACCAGTCATGGACTGTGGTGCGTTCACTATGCGAGGGCACTTCATGAACTTTCGTTGTCGGCGACGATACCAAACACGCTAATTGTGAGTATTCACTGCCCCAGTATGCCGTTGTGTGTATCATCAGTCCATAAAATGTTCCAAGATCACATGCTGCCAACTTCAACCTTTGCAAGAAACGTTAGAGCAATGTCTACTCGAACGTATGCCTCGCGAGGCAAAAGATGGCGAGTAATGTGAAATTTGTATGGATAATATTACATACTCGTTCGCAGCACTTCTTGAACGGTGGACCACGTAATGTTTAGCTGTCATGACACAGATTGTGAACTGCTCGAAGATCGCACATTGCGTCCATCATTTTCAGACATGGCAACAGTTAATTTCTTCAACAATTTCTGACGCAGTTCGCCGTCGATCTCCTCCAGCAGCAATTCCCAAATCGCCAGTTAATCTGAACTTCCGAATCGCTTTTTTAACCCAGGTTCGGAAAACCGACCTCTCCGAATTCCTTTAATGCACAAACACTCCCGAAGAGTGATGGTACTAATGCTCTTGTTTTGACGGAACAGTTTTACTAGTAAAGAAAGGCCTGCTCACACTGTTCAGACTTGTGTTGACTGTCTGCTGCTTAATGTGCACAGACGCTTGTTGTGCAATCCTATGTCGTCAGTACCGGCTCCTAACGACAAGTCATGACATTAACACTACCAACAACGCAAATCTTGCAACGCACAATCTGAACAACATTCCTATGAAGTTGGGTACCCATACGATAAATAGCAGCCTCGGGCTACGATGTTTTCGTGCCGAGGTAAAAAATGTGATTGTTGCGCGCCCGGCCCCCCCCCCCCCTCCTTCCTCAAGCGTTTGAGATAGGACGTAAAAATGAAAAATAATATCATTTTTTCAGAAACGTGTTCATTTTGTAGCGCACATCTTCGTGAAGAGTTTGATATATGAAACATATATATTTGAGGAAATGTACGTCATGTTATTTGGTCTTAAGTGTGCTCTTCACACAGCATTCTTCTATCGCACGTCACTGTGTTTCGCTCTGTGGAATTCAAACGTATATATTGTGTAATGGAAGCCTTAAAGCAGATATCCAGGACAGTGGAAATTAAATTGTCCTGATTGTCCTGCGGTTCCTCTCCTGTTTCCAGTCGGCCGGTCTGACATCCTACCCCTGCCCCCCCCCCCCCCCCTTACGAAAAACGTACAATTGATAGGAGGTGGGTTTACTTATGCCCTGAAGAATAAGAACTCTTCAGAAAATTTGGACTCTTTATATCCTATTAGCTAATAACTTTCCATTTTGTGTGAAATAAAATTAAATATATCAAACATAAAACCAGCAAAGACAAGACAGAAGCAAGACAGTACACGTTTCTTCAATCCTTAGGTCTCTCTTATTTTGCTACAGGTTCACACGGCGTGTTTTCCTTTCTGTGGAAGAATCGGTTACATCATCAAAGTTCGTCAAACGTTTTGCTACAGGAAAAATCAAAATGTCGTTGTCTAATACTGAAAAACAAACTATTAACATGAATAGTATGTAAGGGTGGTTGATTATGTCTATTTTGTCACTGACCGCTACATACAACGAAATAAGCCTTTCGAATGTTGTAGCAACTGTAACACACGCCAAATAAGCGAAACTGTTTTAGCACAAATGGTCATTTTTATGTACCTTATTTTCTTAAATAACGTGGCACAATGTAATTCACGAATTACCAATATCAAATTCCTATTAGGCCTACTACAAGCAAATAGTTTTATGTTAAGAAATAATTCTCATTTCATTTATATGCTCCAATTTCTCAAGCATGAGATCGAAAAGAAGAAGTAGAAAGAAATTTTGATACAAATTTGGGATTGTCATATTCTTCCATATAATTTGTGTGATGTTCCCGTTTCTTCTCCTTCCTCGTTCTAAAAAACAACCTTGTCATCACTAATTCTGAAACTATTCCCGCCGTTGTCAAAACGTATTCTCCGAGTTAACATCACAAACCCTGCCAGAACCACTAGTTCAGTTATCCCACCTTTACTCTACGGAGACGTTATTACGTGTTCGTACACTTAGCGGGGACTGTACAACTGGCCCTTAGTAGTGTAACGATGTGGTAAAAATTTTGTGTCAAAATTTCATTTCCTTGGAAACACCGAGAAGATAGTATATAATCTTTTCTACCCGTTATTCCTGTTAGTAGTTTATTTCCATCCATGTAGTCTGAATCTATGCATTTCGCTAGTAATTATAATAAAGCTTAATATTCGCACACCCAATCAACTACATAAAGAACAACGATTGGCATTCACCCTTTCGGGTTTAATCGGCTCAGCTCGTATAGCCCTGTTCTATTTTGTCTGTGTGAAAGTTTTTTATTCCTAGATGCGACGGGGATTCCCCTGGCAGGGGCATCAAGTGCACTACGCGCGCGTTCAGAAGTTGACTCATGATTCGTTCAGAAATCAACTTAGAATGTGTTGAAAAATGTTCAAAAACCAACAGGGATGCGTTTCAAAATCACATGAATAATCAATAGACCAATGTGCGCTGGATTCTAGGCACTTTGCGACACAAGGTTTGTTTTCTTTAAGAATATGAATTTGGCGCCCCTTGAAATTGCCGTCCGTGGCAGATACCTGTTTTTGCTCCCCCTCCCCCCCCCCCCTTCCCTCTCCTGGATCCGGTCATGGTAAATAGATTTCCGTCTACACTGGCTCAAATAGCGAAGGTTTAATTATAACTAGCCTGCACTCAGGAAATTTTCCTGAACAGCCTCCAACTTTTGTCAGTTGAGATAGGATGAACCCTGCAGGAGACAAAAGTGAACAAGCTTTATAGAGTAATTAATGACTTTTGCAACTTTTACAATTTTGTTTGTTGTGATCTTGAACAGTTGGCATAATTTTCGTATTCATGGTTTTGTGTTATTTGCTTTATTTCTCTTCTCCCAAGTATATGTGTTGTGTTTTTGCAAACAACACTTTCACTACACTAAATATATTCACATTTCTGTGCTGAGATGTATCAATGTCCTCTCGCCATTTCGTTTGTGTTGTTTTGCTATTCTGGGTCGCGCTCGTTTTTTGTTTAATTTTGTAGTAAAGGGAGCGTCGGCTATTGCTCTGTGTGTGTTTATATTTGTTTATATTTTCCGACTAGGAAGAGAGAGAGGAAGGGTTTGGAGGGGAGGGAGAAGTGTACATTTTGATTTATTTGTTTCCTTATTTATTTATTTTGTTTTACTTTACTTTAAAGTGGGAGTGATTGTCCTTGTTGTGTGTGTGTGTTTGCGTGTGTGTGAAGGGAGTTAGCTTGTCATAGGTACTGCGTAAATTACTGCTTTACTATAGTGGAATGGTGGATGATCTAGGATGAGAATATTGCCTAAGTTTGTGATATTAGTTTGTGGTGACCAGAGGGTTGTTCTTTCTCAACAATAAGGTTTATTAGTTTAAATAGGATCTGCTTGCTGATGTTTGCCTGGCCATTTATTATGCCTTTCTTCTACATTATTTCTTTTTGAATTTGGAAGTTTCCTTGTGGGTTTAGGAGATGTTTTTTGTTGCTGAGTCTGACTACTTTCATTTCCTTTTCTATTGTGGCAGAGTGGTGGTTTTCTTGCCGTAAATTTTCTTCAAATGTTGAGTGGTGGGTGCCATACTTCCATGCTATTTTGTGTTCCTTATACATTATTTCAAAGTTTCTGCCTGTCTGTCTGTCTTAACGCTTACACACAGACCTTCAATGTCAGACACTGAGACCGGTACCAAACGTTGTATGCAGATAGGGTATCAACCAAAACTACGATTTAGTTCGTGCTATGTGGTGTCGTCCAGTAGGACATTCCTAAACCGTAAGTAAAATTAACACTAGAACTACGGAGCACGACAAAAGCGTAACTATGAGTGATAATTTATCAGATCTCGCTTGGGTGAGATGGTAGAGCATGAGGTCGCATTCGGAGCGAACTGAGGACAACTTGTTTTAACTGTTTCATGGGAAAGCATTCTCCCGATGTGTAAAAGGAATTTTCGGAGTTGGTAGCAATGTTCTTTTGGCAGCCTGCTTTCGCTTCGTTAGCTTAAGTAGCAACCTATAGCGCACATCTGTGTAGACAGGTGTGGAGCTCTGTCGGACATGTGCGACAGAAGAGGCACCACTCGTGATGAAGCAGCTAGTGCATATGTAGTTTCACTTAATAAACGTAAACATTTGGAACAGTAGAATAAAGAAATAATTGCATCACACGTGTGAAAATATTAATAGTGCTATGTAACACGTTCACGAATAATACAGTAAAAAAACTGTCACCATTGAGGTACGAACGCAGGATCCTTGGTACGACGCTCTAACTCGCTGCCAATTTCCCCGCGGAATCTATACCTATTAGCTATTCAGAGTTAGCTTTTCCTGTGCTCCGTAGTTGTGGTGTTACTTTTAATTAACGTTCGCGCCGCGTTCTGCTGGAAGACAGCACATAGCACGAACTATATCGGAGTTTTGGTTGATGCTCTATCGCTATACAACGTTTGGTACAGTTGCGAGTGTCTGACAACTAGAAGTCTGGGTGTTAGGAATAGAGAATCAGCCGGCCGGAATGGCCGAGCGGTTCTAGGCGCTACAGTCTAGAGCCGCGCGACCGCTACGGTCGCAGGTTAGAAACCTGCCTCAGGCATGGATGTGTGCGATGTCCTTAGATTATTTAGGTTTAACTAGTTCTAAGTTCTAGGGGACTGATGACCTCAGCAGTTAAGTCCTATAGTGCTGAGAGCCATTTGAACCAACAGAGAATCACAGCCGTTACACTGAAGTTGGTAAATGCTAGATTTTTGCTTTGTACGTCTGGTCTTAATAACATCTTTATTACAATTGCGACAGACGGTAATTAAACTACAAAACTGGTATATCTGCAGCTGCGAAAAAAAAAGGCCGAAAAGAAAGAAGACGTGACAAAAGTGAAATTTAAGTAATGTAGAGCATTTGAAGTGAACCAATAAAGGGGCGACAAAAGGCAAAACAGGAAGAAGGACTGTTGAATAACTTGAGTGTAGGAGTTTATCTACGTTTTAGACGGCACAGTGTCTGACCAGACGTCTGCATCTACATCTACATTTATACTCCGCAACCCATCCAACGGAGTGTGGCGGAGGGCACTTTACGTGCCACTGTCATCACCTTCCCTTTCTGTTCCAGTCGCGTATGGTTCGCGGGAAGAACGACTGAAAGCCTCCGTGCGCGCTCGAATCTATCTAATTTTACATTCGTGATCTTCTCGGGAGGTGTAAGTATGGAGAAGCAATATATTCGATACCTCATCTAGAAACGCACCCTCTCGAAACCTTACGAGCAAACTACACCGCGATGCAGAGCGCCTCTCTTGCAGAGCCTGCCACTTGAGATTGCTAAACATCTCCGTAACGCTATCACGCTTACCAAATAACCCTGTGACGAAACGTGCCGCTCTTCTTTGGATCTTCTCTATCTCCTCCGTCAACCCGATCTGGTACGGATCCCACACTGATGAGCAGTACTCAAGTATAGGTCGAACGAGTGTTCTGTAAGCCACCTCCTTTGTTGATGGACTACATTTTCTAAGGACTCTCCCAATGAATCTCAACATTGAACCCGCCTTACCAACAATTAATTTTATATGATCATTCCATTTGAAATCGTTCCGCACGCATACTGCCAGATATTTTACAGAAGTAACTGCTACTAGTGTTTGTTCCGCTATCATATAATCATACAATAAAGGTTCCTTCTTTCTATGTATTCGCAATACATTACATTTGTCTATGTTAAGGGTCAGTTGCCACTCCCTGCACCAAGTGCCTATCCGCTGCAGATCTTCCTGCATTTCGCTTAAACTTTCTAATGCTGCAACTTCTCTGTATACTACAGCATCATCCGCGAAAAGCCGCATGGAACTTCCGACACTATCTACTGGGTCATTTATATACATTGTGAAAAGCAATGGTCCCATAACACTGCCCTGTGGCACGCCAGAGGTTACTTTAACGTTTGTAGACGTCCTGGCAGAAGCTTCGGCGGTCCCAATAATGCTGCCGAGTTGTGGCGGCCGTAGTTCATGAATGGACTGTGAACCCTGACCTTTGCGCCAGCCGCGTGGTAGTGAGTGCTGTAGAAGAACACTCGACGGTAGGTGAGATGGCACCCCTGAAGTGTCGCCATTGTGTCGCCTGGTGTCCGCCTTGTCTAATCCACGGCTTGGGGGGGGGGGGGGGGGGGGAGGAGCGCCGCACTGCGATTGTTCCTGGCTCCTCCGCCGGAAGACTTCCGCGCCAACTCCTCCTCCTCATCCTCCCACAGCTTGCCGGTATCATTTTCGGGGGGACTGTGGGCTGGAGAAAACCAAACTAGGTACAGCCAGCCACGAGAAGTTAATGAACACGGAGGCGAACAGCTTCTTTCGTTAAGTACTATTCTAAGGAGCACAGCGCCTTCGATAAGGACCTGAGAAAGTAAACCACAGGTCGAGAAAACAGTGTAAATTCAGTAACATGGATGCAAGAGAAACTCCTATCCTCGTCCCAGACATAGAATACAGGGTGTTACAATACGGTACGGCAAAACATTCCTCACACACAAAGAAAGGAAATATGTGGACATGTGTCCGGAAACTCTTACTTTCCATGTTAGAGCTCATTTTATTACTTCTCTTCAAATCACATTAATCATGGAATCGAAACACACAGCAACAGAATGTACCAGCGTGAC
Organism: Schistocerca gregaria; assembly: GCF_023897955.1. NCBI lineage: Eukaryota > Metazoa > Arthropoda > Insecta > Orthoptera > Acrididae > Schistocerca > Schistocerca gregaria. The sequence continues at coordinate 468,209,997 of NC_064922.1, forward strand.
TTCAAACACTTTGTTACGGGAAATGTTCAAAATGTCCTCCGTTAGAGAGGATACATACATGGCCGGACGCAGTGGCCGTGCGGTTCTAGGCGCTACAGTCTGGAGGCGAGCGACCGATAAGGTCACAGGTTCGAATCCTGCCTCGGGCATGGATGTGTGTGATGTCCTTAGTTAGGTTTAAGTAGTTCTAAGCTCTAGGGGACTGATGACCACAGCAGTTATGTCCCATAGTGCTCAGAGCCATTTGAACCATTTTTGATACATGCATCCACCCTCCGTCGCATGGAATCCCTGATGTGCTGATGCATCCCTGGAGAATGTCGTATTGTATCACAGCCGTCCACAATACGAGCACGAAGAGTCTCTACATTTGGTACCGGGGTTGCGTAGACAAGAGCTTTCAAATGCCCCCATAAATGATAGTCAAGAGGGTTGAGGTCAGGAGAGTGTGGAGGCCATGGAATTGGTCCGCCTCTACCAATCCATCGGTCATCGACTCTGTTGCTGAGAAGCGTACGAACACTTCGACTGAAATGTGCAGGAGCTCCGTCGTGCATGAACCACATGTGTCGTACTTGTAAAGGCACATGTTCTAGCAGCACAGGTTGAGTATCCCGTATGAAATCATGATAACGTGCTCCATTGAGCGTAGGTGGAAGAACATGGGGCCCAGTCAAGACATGACCAGCAATGCCTGCCCAAACGCTCACAGAAAATCTGTGTTGATGACGTGATTGCACATTACCTTCCTTCAATTGGGCCAACTGGTGGTGAATCGAGGAAGTACAGTACATACTGACGAAACTAAAATGAGCTCTAACATGGAAATGAAGCGTTTCCGGACACATGTTCACATAACATCTTTTCTTTATTTGTGTGTGAGGAATGTTTCCTGAAAGTTTGGCCGTACCTTTTTGTAGCACCTTGTATAACGCTGGGCAGCGGTGTGTCACTGATAATACAGTCTTAACAGATAACAGTCGAGACACTCATGCTTCATTTCTTCGTGTACTGCGACAAGAGCGCGGCAAGTGGACAGTAAACTGCACTGTGAAGTACGGTATCCGGTGAAAGACAATAGTATCGTTTATATTGAGTTGCAACATGATTTTAGGGAAATGAGCAACCCATGACCTTGCCTCATTAAATACACCAGTTCTCGTCAGATCACTTAAGTTAAGCAACGCTGGGCGAGGTGGTAACCGTCCGGGTACACCACGTGGTACTGACTGCCTTTCCTTTGTCTTCATGGCAAAGGAAAGATGAGGTGACTTTGCACCTATCTCCTGGATCGAATTCCAAAGCTTTCCTGTGAGGACCTTTGGGGCCTGGCAGTCACCAGTGCCCACCGACTTTACTTTTTAGAGAAATTGGAGTATAAAGCGCAATGACACTAAGAAGACATAAAAATTGTCATTATTAGGTTTCGCAAGGACCTTAAGATACATTAAACATTACGAGTGCGTTACAACATTGTTTGGTGGCGGTTCTTTTGTAACCTACATGTAGCGAAGATAAATTTTTTATGAGGGGGGGGGGGGGACATACAGCTAGTAAATAATAGAAGAAGAGGCCTTTTGCGGAAATACGCGCCGGTGCGAGCTGCGACGCCGTGAGACGGGAGATAGGCGCGCCTTTCTGCGTCCGTTGAAGCGGCTGGCAGCGGACGGTTCGGGGATGCTGCGCCACGTCTTCTCGAGAAATCACAGTTTATTACAAGTTAAGTAATTGGTGATGTGGTGTTTGATTTACTCCTGTTATATTTTAAATCTGTTTCTTTCTTTAAAAAATGCTTTTAGGCACTATTAATGTGAATAAAATTCCCATTTGTTACAAAGAATTTGGTTATGATTTCATCAGTTACTCCCTGACAACTACTTACATGCTTACGTAGTGTGATCAAATGTGTTTATGTTCTTGATGAATCGCTAGTAAGTAAAATAAATTCTTAATAATATTCTTTGAAAATAGATAACGGTTCAATGTCGTTTCAATTTACGTTTTCCATATGACAAATACCATCCTGCAATGTATGATGTCGAGAGAACATCCGATGAGTAATTGTACATTACTATTGTGGTCTGGCAATTTTGACTTAGTATATTATTGAATAACGCCAATCGCATCATTGTTTATCGAGGTTTGAGTTGGGCTTCCCAAGCCTGTCCTTCGTCCTTAACAATTTAATCAAAAATAGTAAATAGACAAATAACATATGAAATTCGCAACTTCATGAAAATGCACGTGGGATATTTTTCATTATATTACCTCTTCAATGTGATATAAATTAGATAGTATGATCAATGTTAACGAATATAGACTAAAAAAATACATGTGTGCAGGACTGGAACTGTAGCCTCGTCTACAACCCTCTTACAGCGCGCAATCGCTAACCGCAATGCTTTCTGGCGCAGGACACTATCGCAGAGATACAGCAATTGCACAACAGGCACGTAAAACTTCTCTTGCGATTTTCTCTGAATTGTCAGAGTAGTACACCTCATTACTTGCACATTACGTTGTTTTAATGGCCTGCTAAAGGCGTATATAGTTTGAAGTAAATCAGTGATCCCGACGTCGTAGTCTCCCTTTGTAAGTAAATGTCATTTTACACACATTATTTGGACAAAACTGGGACGCAGTTGCTACGTAGCACATTTACGTCGAATAACAATTATAGTTTCTGGAAGTTGTGATCAGTATCAAATTGACGTGGCCCATCTGAATGATGTAATACTATGATGGACAAAGTACAAGGAAGCAAAAGATATACTCTACAGAAAACTGGTTGCAAGGGATATTGTCTTATATACAAGAGTTACTTCCTTACTCTACAGATTTGGTGTAAGTAAAAATAATTTTGATAGCAGAATACGCAAAAGAAGCTGATATACTTGGTTCAATTGATGTCATTGAAACAGCCCAGTTAGAATAATGGGTTGTTCCTCTGTATACATATTTTCTATTTTTGTTTTTATTTATTTTTTACTCTTTATGAAACTATTATAAGAATGGACTTCTGCGTAACGTAGTCTCTTTAGTACATTGTACTATCTACAAAGCTAAGCCCACCCTGTCCTTTTACTTTCACTAAGTTTTGTGTCAGCTCTGAACAGCTGGCTGATGATGGATGTTGCCAAAAGCTACAATGCCAGTATTTGATCGGCCAAATTCCTGAGGATCAGGCTTTACACCAACAACTCTGTCCGCAGTGTCTTGTGAAGTGAGGGCATGAGGCACTGTTGAAGGTGATCCATCCGTCGGATGGCCTTGTTAAGAATGGCGGCAGCCTCGCTGCTAATCGCGAGGAGTAGACTTTGTGTGCCAGCATCAGGTTTCACCCTCTCCCTTCTCTCACCACTATCATCATCATCGTCATCAGCAACACACAACACAAATATTGCACTACGCTCCAACAAACCGACACACACACACACACACACACACACACACACACACACACACACACACACACAGTCAAACGGGGCGAGAATCTGCTTAGGTGAATGAGAAAGTGCCAGCCACGGATTTGACACTTGCGTGTCATCTAGCCGTTTCCTGTGGACGTAGGGGCTCTATTCGGTCGCTAAGATTCGCTACTGTCGTTAACGGTCACGTTGTACTCGTTGTCTTGTTTATTTTGCTTCATCACCGATAGCAGTATTTATTCAGATTGTTGCTGCTTCTTCAGTTTTATCGATAACTGGAGCAAGGGTGTACCCAGGATCTTAACTGGGGGGGGGGGGGGGGGAGGTCATACTTGTCTCAGGAAACAAGGACTTGAGACAACATACAGAACTTCTTATTAAATAAAACAGTAAAACAGTGAAAAACTGCTTTCAATAAACATTTTAAATACAAGAACGCACTTGTACAATTCGAGAAAACATGCATCATTTCTTATTAAATATGACAGTAAACTAGTGAAAAACTGCGAATCTCTTCTAGCGGCGAGGGGGGGGGGGGTTTGCAGCTGCACCCCCCCCCCTCCCCCGCCTCACGCTGGGTACGCCAATGAACTGGAGTATCGACTTGTTTGTTCACTGTAGCGTGATTTAAATCACGGGAAGGTAAGTTAGTACATCAATGCTATAATTATTGTAGAAGATAACTGTGGAGGGAATGTTTCTATAAACTGAATAGTGTTCGTATGACACACGAAGTTACGAGAAGTCGCACTATGGGGGTCAGTGTGTACCACTAATTTTTTGCCAATTTTTCCTTTGTTTGGCCACTGTGGTTGAGCGGTTCTGGGCGCTTCAGTTCGGAACCGCGCTGCTGCTATGGTCGCAGATTCGAATCGTGCCTCGGACATGGATATCTTGTGTAGTCCTTAGGTTAGTTAGGTATAAGTAGCTCTAAGTCTAGGGGAATGATGACCTAAGATGTTAAGCCCCATAGTGCTTAGAGCCATTTTTCCTTTGTTATTTAGAGGTATCGACCGTACATACATGGCAGTTTGACAGATGAACAGTTAAGCCTAGCATTGTAAGAAATAAGGAATGGAAGATTTCCATTAGGGAAGCTGCTGAAAAGTGAGGTTACACAAAATTTTAAATCATTATTTCGTTCTAGCCTTGAAACATACTTGCAGGTACGTAGATACTTAAGTTATGTGGTACCTTTTTCGTTAGCTGATAGGTAATATTAGGTGTGTTCAGATTTTACTATCAGGTATCTGATATGTGTGTTGCAGGTATGGCACACATCGCAACATCCTTAACATCAAAGTAAAAAAGACCCATTCTGAAATACATGTGATTTTCAGAATGAGATTTTCACTCTGCAGCGGAGTGCGCGCTGATATGAAACTTCCTGCCAGATTAAAACTGTGTGCCCGAACGAGACTCGAACTCGGGACCTTTGCCTTTCGCGGGCAAGTGCTCTACCAACTGAGCTACCGAAGCACGACTCACGCCCGGTACTCACAGCTTTACTTCTGCCAGTACCTCGTCTCCTACCTTACAAACTTTACAGAAGCTCTCCTGCGAATCTTGCAGAACTAGCACTCCTGAAAGAAAGGATATTGCGGAGACATGGCTTAGCCACAGCCTTGGGGATGTTTCCAGAATGAGATTTTCACTCTGCAGCGGAGTGTGCGCTGATATGAAACTTCCTGGCAGATTAAAACTGTGTGCCCGAGTTCGAGTCTCGGTCGGGCACACAGTTTTAATCTGCCAGGAAGTTTCACATGTGATTTTTATTCCTAAAATGAAATTGAAATAAAAAATTTCTTTCCCAGAACTGTGAACTTCGAGCAAATGTTCAGATGGAAATTGTTTTAATGGTGAGTCAGTGAAAAGTGAGACTGTGTCACAGATTTGTTTCCATTCGTTTCTGGCTCAAATGAGCAGTGGCACAGTTTCACCCTACATGAGGGGTGAGAAACCGTAAAATCTGGCACATTCTCACCCCATTTGACGGTACACATAGTATTACAAATATTGTAACGATGGCGCATGTTGTAAATGTATATAAAGTAAAGAGAAACGAGAATGGTCTGAGACGAAGCGAGTCCGTGACCTCACGGAACGGGCCCGGCAGCGCTGTTGCGGTATTGCTGCGGTGTATGCAAGGGGCAGCACTTCCGAGAGGAACCAATTTCCCAAAAACTTCGCTCAGCGGACGAGGAGACAAAATAAGAAAACACGTGTCTCAGCTTATCCATAGATATTCGGCCGCTTCTGAAAAAAAAGCGGTCAACGTTTTTGAGGTACAATATTTTCGAGGTAGTATACTTGCTTTTACCGCGCGATAAACTCAGATGAAATGGTCAGTCAACGCTTTCACGGGATTCACGTCGCAGACACGCTGTCGTGCGACGCCTGTGATGTTTTGGACATAGACGAGCAATGTCTGGTGTGCAGATCGGCAGTAGGCTTCTGGTTACTGGTGCGACAGATGTTGTCCCTAATTACCAGTACGACTCATCAGATACATACTCAACTGCTCCTCTTTCCGACCGCGGGATACTTCCTGCCAGCGAAGACGAAGTCTGTGAAATAGATTTGTGGACACGAAGCTCATTATTTCTCTGCTGGTGGCGAGAATAGTATCCTTGATTTCTGTCATTTTCTTAACGAACGCCATTGTGCAGCTGTCCGAAGTCTAAAATACAGTCAATTTTTCTCCAATTTTCTTTGCGGTGTCTTCCTTAACCCACCCCATGAAGAGTTGATTCCCGCCTCTTGCATAATTAGAACCGATATATTCTCGGGTTATAGGAACGTACTTCTCAGAAAAACTATACGTCGATAGTCTCAATGAGTTTGATGTCTTTCTTCGCCCCTCTCCTCGCGACGCTGGTTTCCTGCTATTCTCGGTGGTATTATTGTTAATTTTAAAAAATATATATATAAACTATTGATCTTTATTGTACCTCCGTCCCACGTTCCCTGCGCTTTTCTTGGTTCCTGGAGGGTAGGAACGGGAACTGATGTCCAAGCCTTTGGTTGCGACCCCTGACCATTTTGCCTCCATCCCTCCCTTCGGGCACCAGGAAAATTCCTACTTAAAAAAAAAAAAAAAAAGAGAAATAGAGCACTTGCCCAGGAAATTCAAAGGTGCTATACACAGTTTTAATCCGCCAAGAAATTTAATATCAGCGCATGCTGCGCTGCAAAGTGAAAATTTCATTGAAGCCTTTCGTTGTCCAGCATGCGGAAAAAAACCGGTTATTAGTCTTGCGGCTTCAAAATTTTGCGACCCTTTGTAAAGGAACTGAAAATATTGTGATTTAATCGCAGAGGTGCTGAAAAATTGTTCCAGTGACACACCAGAGAAATATCTGGTAAACTTTTTATCTTTGAGAGACATAGGAACAATTTCGCCCTTCGTTTTTTTTTCTTGTATGAACGACTACTTTTTGTTCTGATGGGCTGGTGGGATGTCGTACTGTCTAATTACTAGTGTGTGTGTGTGTGTGTGTGTGTGTGTGGTAAATGAATGAGTTAAAAGACGCAAGATGTGTTTTATATTATTTTCATCGCACAACAAGCCTTATTCCCATGCCTATGGAGTATTTATGTTAAGCAGAGAAGGCGAGTTTTAGATGGAACCGAAGATCTTCAAAACGGCGCTGCTCAACAATAGATGTACGTGATTGTGCTCTCTACTTTCCTTTCGTGGCCGCTAAAATTACTTCCGATTCGTTTAGCCGAGACATTCAGAACCTGCAATCTTCTTTTTCTTATAAAAATACTAGTCCGATGCAAAAGAAATACTCTTAGATTTAAATAATTGCCATTCTTTTACCCAGGCCACGGGGAATGATAGAATGTACGTGCCTCTACTCTGAATGTACGTTCGCAATCTCCGAGTGTGTTACGACGAAATTATTTCACAATGAAAATTTCTCATCAGACCGCAACCACTCGCACGCGAATGTACGTACCCTCTGAATGTATCTAGTAAGTCACGCGCGTTGTTCAAAAGCTTTACTTTTAATATTCAGTGGATTACATTTCCGAAATTAATTTTTGTTTATGCTGCAAATCGTACTTCACGCGAAGTATTTATTACTTAAGTTTCAGGCTCAATTTAATGAAAAAAAAAGATTCCGAATAATAGAAATAAAGAATAACAATCAAACAAATCAAACCTAAATAAACAGAAAGAGGGAACGTTACACCTTGTTCGAAACCTGATTATTACTTTTATTTTTGTTTTTCATTTATACACCCATGTCTGCAGAAGGTTACTACACAAATGTTTTCCAGTGTGTATTGATATAACGTTGTCCTTGTTCGTCTACTAATTGTACGTCAGATGAATGAATTAAAAAAGGAATGAGAATTTTGTTTTAAACTCTTTTGTGTATCTTGATTCATAATAAATCGCTAGCGCTAGCATTCGGGAAAGTGTTCCGTTATGTATGGTTTTTCCGCAAAGGTATCGCTAACGCACGACATTTTCATCAGTGTCAACGACGTTTTTTTTCAGAGTGAGATTTATACGAAAAAATGTCACTGTGGCAAACCTGCCTTCTCAATTTATGTGCTGTTCAGAATATCTTTGTTTCGCATGTTTCTATTATCGGTATCATCCAACAGAGTGTACCAAATCTTTCTGTTATATGAATAACATAAGAATTAATATAAGAACTGATACGAAAATGAAATATCAGAATATGAGAATTTAAAAAGATTGTAACCCCTCAACATGCCATACACAAATACACTGATGTGACAAAAGTCTTGGGATAGCGATTTGCACATATACAGATGGCGGTAGCATCGCTTACACAGGGTATAAAAGGGCAGTGCATTGACTGTCATTTGTACTCAGGAGATTCATGTGAAAAGGTTTTCGACGTGATTATGGCTGGACGACGAGAATTAACAGACTGGACGCTGCACTTGGGACATTTCATTTTGGAAATCTTTAGGGAATTCAGTATTCCGAGATCCACAGTGTCGATAGCGCGAGGCGAATACCAAATTCCAAGCATTACCTCTCACAACGGCCAATACAGTGGCCGACGGCCTTCACCTAACAACTGAGAGCGCGGCGTTTGCATAGAGTTGTCAGTGCTAACCGACAAGCAATACAGCTTGAAATAACCGTAGATATCGATATGGGACGTACGACGAACATATTTGTTAGGACAGTGCAGCGAAATTTGGCGTTATGGGAAATGGCAGCAGACGGCTGACGCGCACAGGAGAGGGTGACGGGGGGGGGGGGGGGGGACGCGGTTGAAACCCGCGCTGGGCCATCCTGATTTAGGTTTTCCGAGATTTTCCTAAATCGCTTCAGACAAATGCTGGGATGGTTCCTTTGAAAGGGCACGGGCGACTTGCTTCCCCACCCTTCCCTTATCCGATGGGAGCGATGACCTGGCTGTTTGTTCCCCTCTCCCGAACCAACCAACCAACCAACCAACCAACCAAAAAACCAACCAACCAACCAACCAACGCAGAGACGACAGACGCGAGTGCCTTTGCTAACAGCATGACATCGTTTGCAGAGCCTCTCCTGGGCTCGTGACCATATCGGTTGGACAGTAGACCGATGGAAAACCGTGTCCTGGTCAGGTTTAATCCCGATTGTAGTTGGTAAGAGCTGATAGCAGGGTTCGAGTGTGGCGCAGACTCCACGAATCCATGGACCCAAGTTGTGAAAAGGCAGTGTACAAGCCGGTGGTGGCCCCACAAAGGTGTGGTCTGCGTTTACTTGGAATGTACTGGATCCTCTGGTCCAACTGAACCCATCATTGACTAGAAATGGCTATGTTCGGCCACTTGGGGGCCATTTGCAGATATTCACGGCGATTTATGTTCTCAAACAACGATGGAATCTTTATGGATGACAATGCTCCATGTCACTGGTCTACAGCTGTTGGCTATTGGTTTGAAGAACGTTCTGGAAAGTTCGAGCGAGTGATTTGGCCACTCACATCGTTCGACTAGAATCCCATGGGACATAATTGGAAGAACAGTTCGTTCACAAAATCCTGCACTGGCAACAGTTTCGGAATTATGGATGGCTATAGAGGCAGCATAGCTGAATATTTTTGCAATGGATGTCCATGCCACGTCAAGTTGCTGCACCACGCCGGGCAGAAGGGCGTCCGATAAGATGTTAGGAAGTATACCCTGACCTTTGTCATCTCAGTGTATATTACGTAGTAAGTACGAGACACTTATTGTGGAATTCAGTTGCAATTTTACATTTAATATAAGACTCTTGTACACCTTAATTTGATAAGAAATGTTAGTATACTACATACATGAGTAGATGTATGAATACAATAAAAATAAAATGACTAAAACAATAATCGGGTTTCGAGCACGGGCCGTAGAATTAAAAAAAAAAAAATCGCGATGCTAACCGCCATTTAGTCGCAGGTTATTGCGCGGTAAAAGACACATAAGGTACCTGGAAGACACCTGGAAAACTTTGACTATCCTTCTTTCAGAAGCGGTCCAGTAACTACGAATAAGTTGAGACATGTGTTTCGTTTTGACGCTTCTTCTACTAAGCGGAGTATCTGCGGAATCGGATGATGGCACTTGCCATGTTCTTGTTAGTGGAGCGGCCGGCGGCGAAGTGTATAGCCTAGTTCACATTATCACCGATTTTACTATTTTTCTTATCTTTATGGAAAATGAGCCTGGATACAGAATGTGCTTTTACAAAGAAATGAGAAAAAGAGGAGTAGAAAAGAAGGAATAAAAAAGAAATCAGTAGCGAATATACCCATTTTCGAGAATGGATAAATAGAAAAATAGAGAAACATTAAGATTGTGGTTTTAATGTTTTAGCTATTTTACTTAGCCCCCCGCTCCACTTACGGAGGACGCTTATAAAACCCAGAGAAACTATCAGATAATTCCTTATTTGGAATTATTCTCAACAAGCGCGTCATGTGATATTCAATGTCGGTTATGTCGTCATAGCGTTGAACCTTCAAGTGACTTTCCGCATTCGATCTTTTTGTGGTATGTTCGTATTAATTTTCTCAGAAAATAACTTTTCGTGTTTTGCATTTCAGTCAATCTCAGCAGATATCAACGTGTCATTTTTAAAAAAAATGGCTCCAAGGAATATAGGACTTAACATCTGAGGTCATCAGTCCCATAGATCTAGAACTACTTAAACCTAACTAACACACATTCATGCCCGAGGTAGGATTCAAGATTGCGATCGTAGCAGCAGCGCGGTTCCGGACTACAGCGCCTGAACCGCTTGGTCACAGCGGCCGGCTGTCGTTATTTGCATTCGGTGTCAGGCTGCGCGGCACAAGCTCTGTATACACTTCTCGCTTCTTGTAAACATTCTGGCGATAGTCTTGACTTACGGATGTTGCTCAATTGCGATTCGTGACAACAACGTTGACACAGTTGCACGTCCACGAAATAACACTCCTGCGCACAGCTGGCTGGTCGAATACAGGTGTGTCGTTTACTTAGCGCAAATTGTAGCCATGGTTTCTGCGCTGGTGTCACTTATTCTCCAGGAATAAAACCAGTCTCGAAACATTTTGAACGGACGGTGTAAAACGAAAGAGTCTCCTTCGAATATTCGAAGTTCAGTTTGGATGCTATCTAAGCCTATAACCGATGACGATAGGAAAAGCTTTAATTTTGTTTTTTGTTCCCTGTGCGGTGATTTTCCGCCCATACTAGAGGATTAAGTGGCACTGCGCATATTTCTCGCCATCTAATAAACAAGCGTCTTGTGTCAATCTGCTCATGAGATGACTATGATAAATGCATGGCTAAGTATGCACGAGACTTGAAGTTGTGTGGAAATACTGGGCGATTTTTTGTTTTTTTTTTTATCTTACTCAGACATTAGCCACCAGTGTAGCGCGTTTCGAAAATGTTATCACACCTGATCCCAAAATTGTGTCGAGGAACATGGCATGAAAGTGCTAAAAGCCTAAGAAACAGAATTATATTTGAGGTAATCGAAAATATAACACGGGGTGAAAATTGGGCGACAAAAGTGATGTGGACACACAGCACAAGAAGAGCCGCAAACATGTACTGCTGCATATTTTGTCGAATGGAACCTCCGATCCTGCGTCTTGTTTACTGCCCAGTCTCCCACGGCGTGGTTAAGCCATGCCTCTGCAGTATCGTTTCTTGCAGGAGTGGTGGTCCCGCAAGCTACGTAGTACAACTTCCGTCAAGTATGGAAGGTAGAAGGTAAGGTACTAGAGGGAGTAAAGCTGTGGGACGGGTGGTGAGATTTAATCTCCCAGCAAGTTTCTTTTGTGGGAAGTTTATTTAGCAACCTTGTTGAGAACAAAACTGTGAAACGGCGTCACCGACATCTGTTACGGTATTTGCAGATGACTCTAGAACAATAGCCGACCGAGCGGTTCTAGGCGCTTCAGTCTGGAACCGCGCGACCGCTACGGTCACAGGTTCGAATTCTACCTCGGGCATGGATGTGTGTGATGTCCTTAGGATAGTTAGGTTTAAGTAGTTCTAAGTTCTAGGGGACTGATGACCTCAGACGTTAAGTCCCATAGTGCTCAGAGCCATTTGAGCCATTTTTTTAACAATAGGAAGGGGTGAACACCCCGCATAATATTACATGATTGTAATGTCAGGGATGTCGTTTAGGCTTCGAGGGCAAGCTTGTATTCTCACTGTCGTTGTTCAACGAAATGGGAAACTCGTCTCTATATAAAAGGGCGTGCTGAAAGGTAATGCCTCCGAATTTTTATGTGAAAAGTAATACAGCTTTTTAAATAAAACGAAAATTATTAATAGCCTACATCTTTTTTCTTCATGTCTACATATTTACTTCTCCAAACTGGAGACCAATTTGTTGATACCGTCACCGTAGAATGATGGAGCCACTACCTAACCCCCCCCCCCCCCCTACTTGCACCAATTCATCAGTATCAAAGCGAAGAACTCGAGGGTGTTCTTAGTTATTTTGTTAGGTAAGTTTTGCAAAGAAATGAAAACCGAATGGGGCCAAGTCAGCATGACCAATGACAGTGAATAAAAGGCGTCGGATTGCTGCAGGTACTGCTCGGTGTGTAGCGGCGTTGTAATGCTGTTGGAGAGGGTGATCCATGTGTGGACGAAAGCTTCGAATTTGTGCATTCAGTTTTATGAGGGATGACAGCACAATGTTTCTTATGCACCGACATACACTATGTGATCAAAAGTTCGTTTTTCATATTAGATGCATTGTGCTGCCACCTGCTGTCAAGTAATCCATATCAGCGACCGCAGTAGCCATTAGACATCGCGAGAGAGCAGAATGGGGCGCTCCGCGTAACTCATGGACTTCGAACGTGGCCAGGTGATTGGGTGTCATTTGTGTCATTCGCGAGATGTCCACATTCTTAAACGTCCCTATATGTCCACTGTTTCCGATGTGGTAGTGAAGTGGAAACGTCAAGGGACACGTAAAACACAAAGATGAACAGACCGACCTCGTCTGATGACTGACAGAGACCGCTGATAGTTGAAGAGTATCGTGATGTGTAATAGGCAGTCATCTATCCACATCATCACACAGGAATTACAAACGACATCAGGATCCACTGCAAGTACTAAAACAATTAGACGGGAGGTGAGAAAACTTGGATTTCATGGTCTAACGGCTGCTCATAACCACACATCACGCCGGTAAATGCGAAACGACGCCTCGCTTGGCGTAAGAAGCGTAAACATTCGACGATTGAACAGTGGGAAAACTGTGTGTGGAGTGACGAATCACGGTACACATATGGCCATCCGATGGCAGGGTGTGGGTATGGCGTGTGTAGTGCCAACAGTATAATTCGGAGGCGGTAGTGTTGAGGTGTGGTCGTGTTTTTCATGTTGCACCTCTTGTTGTTTTGAGTCGCAGTATCACAGCACACGCCTACATTGATGTTTTAAGCACCTTCTTGCTTCCCACTGCTGATGAGCAATTCGAGGATGGCGATTGCATCGTTCAACACCATCGAGCACATGTTCATAGCGCATGACCTGTGGTGGAGTGGTTACACGACAATAACATCCCTGTAATGGACTGCCTGCACAGAGTACTGACGTGAATTGTATAGAACACCTCTGGGATGTTCTGGAACGCCGACTTCGTGCCAGGCCTCACCGACCGACATCGATACTCTCCTCAGTGCAGCACTCCATGAATAATGGGCTGCCATTCCCCCAGAAACGTTCTAGCTCCTGAATTATGCCTACTAGAGTGAAAACTATCATCAAGGCTAAGGGTGGGCCAACACCGTATTGAATTCCAGCATTACCGATGGATGGCGCCACGAATTTGTAAGTCATTTTCAGCCAGGTGTCCGGATACTTTTGATCACATCGTGTAGTTATGTTAAACACTGCCAGGCAAACGCTACAATTCGCAGACCGCTAGTGGCAGAGGGCTCCAACTTGCGTCTGTCTCCGACAGAATTAATGTCATCGGCAAACCTCAAAGCTCTTATTTCTTCTCCCTGATTCCTATTCTAAATTTTTCTTTGGTTTCCTGTTCTGGTTGTTCAGCGTACATATTGAATAACATTCTGGACGAACTAGAACCATCTCTCACTCCCTTTTCAACCACCGCCTCCCTTTCATGCCCGTCGACTCTTGTAACTGCCGTCTGGCTTCTGTACAAATTCTAAATAACCTTCCGCTCCCTATATTTACCCATTCTACCCTCAGAATTACAAAGAGAATACTCTAGGCAACATTAAAAAAGCTTTCACTAGGTGTAAAAATGCTATGAATGTAGTTTTGACTTTCCTTAACCTAACTTCTGAGACAAGTTTTACGGTCAGTATTGCCATGAGTGTTTCTATACTTCTTTGGAACCCAAACAGATCTTTACCGAAGTCAGCTTCTATCAACTAGTTTTTGCATTCTTCTGTAAAGAATTAATATTAGTATTTAGAAACCATAACATATTAAACTGGTAGTTCCGTAAGTTTCACATCTGTCAGCAACTGCTTTGTTTGGAATTGGAATTACTACATTCTTCTTGGAGTGAGGGTATTTCACGCGTCTCATACATCTTGCACATCAGATGGAAGAGTTTTGTCACGACTCGCTCTCCCAAGGCTATCAATAGTTCTGACAGACTATCGTCTACCATCGGGGCCTTTTTTCAACGTAGATCTTTCAGAGCTTTGTCAAATTCTTCTCGCGGTATCATATCTTCCATCTTCATCTACGCCTTCTTACCTTTCTATAATATTGCATTTAAGTTCATCCTCCTTGTATAGACACTATATACGCCTTCTACCTTTCAGCTTTCTCTTCTTTGCTTAGGACTGTTTCACCATCTGAGCTCTTGACAGTCGTACATCTGCTTCTCTTTTCCCTAAAGGCCTCTTTAATTTTTCCGTAGGTGGTATCTATCTCTCGTAGTGAAATATGCTTAGAAGTCCTTACATTTGTCCTCTATCCATTCCTGATTCGCAATTTTGCACTTCATGTCAAACTAATTTTTAAACGTCTGTATTTCATTTTGCCTGCTTCATTTGCTGCATTTTTAAATTTCTTCCTTTTATCAATTAAATTCAATATCTCTTGTGTTGTCCAAGTATTTCTAATAGACCTTGTCTTTTGCCTATTTCATCATCTGCTTCCTTCACTATTTCGTCTCTTACAGGTACCCATTCGTCTTCTACTGTATTACTTTGGAAGTTGCCGCGGGTAGGGAGGCTTGCATGCCTGAGCGATACAGATAGCGCCGGCCGCGGTGGTCTCGCGGTTCTAGGCGCGCAGTCCGGAACCGTGCGACTGCTACGGTCGCAGGTTCGAATCCTGCCTCGGGCATGGATGTGTGTGATGTCCTTAGGTTAGTTAGGTTTAAGTAGTTCTAAGTTCTAGGGGACTGATGACCACAGCAGTTGAGTCCCATAGTGCTCAGAGCCATTTTTTGATACAGATAGCCTTACCGTAGGTACAAACACAATGGAGGGGTATCTGTTGCGAGGCCAGATGAACGTGTGGTTCCTAAAGAGGGGCAGCAGGCCTTTTAGTACGAGTAGTTGTAGGGTCCGCCCCCGGTATCCTAGTGGTCAGCGCGACAGAATGTCAGTCTTAAGGGCCGCTCAGGGACTGGGTTTGTGTTGTCCTAATCATCATCATTTCATCCCCATCGACGCTCAAATTGCCGAAGTGGCGTCAAATCGAAAGACTTGCACCTAGCGGACGATCTACCCGACAGGAGGCCCCAGTCACACGACATTTACATTTAGTAGTTGCAGGGGCAACAATCTGGATGAATGACTGATCTGGCCTTGTAACATAACCAAAACGGTCTTGCTGCGCTGGTACTGCGAACGGCGAAAAGCGAGGGGAAATTACAGCGATAATTTTTACTGAGGACACACAACTCTACTGTGTGGTTCAATGATGATGGCGTCCCCTCGAATAAAATATTTCGGAGGCAAAATAGTCTCCCATTCGGGTCTCCGGGCGAGGACTACTCAGGAAGACGTCGTCATCAGGAGAAACAAAACTAGCATTCTGCGGATCGGAGCTAGAATGTTAGATCCCTTAATCTGGCTTGTAGATTAGAAAATTTAAAAAGGGAAATGGATAGGTTGCAAGTTAGATATAGTGAGAATTAATGATGTTCGGTGGCAGGAGAAATAGGACTTCTGATTAGGTGAATAAAGGGTTAAAAATACAAGGTCAGATTGGGATAATGCAGGAGTGGTTTTAATTATGAATAAGAAGATAGTAATGCGGGGAAGCAATTATGAACAGCTAGGAACCGTATTATTATAGCCAAGATAGGCACGAAGACCACGCCTAGCGCAGTAGTACAAGTTTACGTGCCAATAGCTCTGCAGATCATGAATAGACTGAAGAAATGTATGGTGAGATGAAAGAAATTATTCAGGTAGTTAAAGGAGACGAAAACTGAATTGTGATGGGAACTGGAATTCGAATGTAGAGAAAGAAAGAGAATGAAAAATAGTAGGTGAATATGGATAGAGGTTAAGGAATTATATAGGAAGTCGCCTGGTAGACTATTGCACAGAGCATAATTTAATTATCGCTAACACTTATTTAAGAATCATAAAAGAAGACTGTAGACGTGGAAGAGAGCTGGAGACACCGGAAGTTTCAGAGTGATTATATAATGTTTAGACACAGGATTAATATATATTATACAAATGTCTTATTGTTTACATAATACTACCTATGTTTTTAATGAATACACATCAGTTCTGTACAAATATTCCGACTTTATTGATTTCCGAATTAATTTTTTTATTATTAAAACGTTGTGTGAACCCCTCAAAGAGATTGTACATAGTAAAGTGTATGTAATCTTACCCTAGTTAGGCTTGCCTATATCAACCTATGAATTAGAATCTGAGAATACATGTGCTACCCATTGTGTGGTGCAAGTGCGTTGTCGAGCAAACAGCAGTTGAACGTAAAGTTTTAAACATGGCTGCGTAGTCAGCGACCGTTTACAAATTAGAGTTAAAGCAATTACAATCCTCGGTCACGAAATTTAAGTCTTTTGACCAGGTTTCGACGCAACTATGAGTGCCTTCATCAGAAATGAAATATTCAAATTAGCCTGTAACATAAATACAAAATTATGGGAAAAAATTCTTTTATATAAATAGGTGTAAGTACTAACAGTACAAGAGAGTAACAGTACTCACATATCACGTATAAGATAATTATCAAGCGCTAAGGCATTAGTCACAAAAATTTGAAAAAGAATACATGGAAGGCGAGCCACTATGGGCTGCACATACAAATAAAGCCACAGGTAGCAAGAGACAGACTGCCGCGTTAGCAACTGCGGGCACGTGAACGTTACACCAAGAGTGCCATCTAGCAGACGTAAATATAAGTAGGCTACTTAACATTTAAAATGTTAAGATGAATAGTATTTAGTACATGAATTAACACGCAAAGTTTTATGTGACAGCAGCAGACATTGTAACTTTAGAAGTACAGTTTGAAGACTGTCTGCTGCTGTCAAATAAAACTTTGCCTGTTAGTTCATGTACTAAGTACTGTTTATCTTAAAATTAATCTGTCTATATTTCAAATGTTAAGTAGCCTACTTATATTTACAGCTACTAGATGGCACACTTGGTATAATGTTCACCTGCCTGCAGTTGTTAACGCGAGCGGTAATGAGGTCCGAGTGCAAGAAGAAGAGCAGACGATGTTTATGTTGTACAAGTCTCCACAATGGCTCTGAACAACGGACGATTTCAGAACGCATAATCCAACTGTCGGTACCAAAAGACTGTACTGCCACAAAAATTGTGTCTTCAATGAACGACTGCAAATCTAGTTTGACTACCACTGGTGTATATGGTTAAATCAGAACTTCAGGCAGTGCATACAGTGTTTCTGATTTCCAAAAACGCAGTCAAAACAGAAGTTATGCAGATTAAAGAACAAATTTTATCTTTCCAACAAAAACTTTCAACCATATTTTCAGTAAAAATAAAACTAAGGTACTTTTTCTAACGCTAGCTACTTTTTTCTGTCTCAGCCAATGTGTGCTGTACTGCCACAAAAATTGTGTCTTCAGTAAAGGACTGCAAAGCAAGTTAGAAGTGAAGTTTTTAGCTTAATGGTCACAAGGTCGGTGTGTCATGTACCTAGGGAATTACAATAGCCAATAATAGGTGTTACAAATAGATCGCAGTCATCGCTCAATGCAACAGTTCGTTAGGAAGCACGTAAGGCATTGTGAAGATGCATGGACACATTATTTGTAGATCAGTTTTTAGTAAAGGTGTAAGATGTTGACGGTGAATCTCTTCTGTCTGTGTTTCCTTACAAATAAATTTGTATTTGGAGGAAATCCGGCTTGACCAAAACACAGTTTCCTTTTTTTCTTTTCTTTTATTACCTAGACATATTTCGCTGAAGTATCAGCGTCATCATTGGGCTTTTATTTTAATTCCAATTAGCGTGAAAAATTCTCTTTACTATTTAATATAGGATACACAATCAGCAACTTTAATACTAGGTACGCAGAACAGCGTTAAAAACTAACACCTGTCGTCCTACATTTACTTAACATCATATTGACATGAAACACACCCCAGAAGAAATTAATACCGACGTGAACACCTTCACCTATTCACACACGGGCACATACACACACGCACGAAGTTGCACATACACCTAACAAAGATTCGAAACACCGTCCAGAACACACTGAACATCTCATCTGTCCGTCGCCTTCTTTCCTAATTTGTAAACAATGACAGTGAAAGTTAAATAATGCAGTTTTTGCAATGAAGATAGTGGAAAACCAGAAGTAGTAAGTGAAACAAGTTGTAAATTTAGACACAAACACACCCCTGCAACACAATCTTCTACATAGAATTAATTAATGTTGGGCCTAACCACAACATATCCAGTCGTAAAATTTCGAGAGATTTCTGTACGTTAAATTCTGTATGGTTGCAGATGGCAGACTGTGAAAGGAAAACAACTGTAATGCAAAACAGACAAAAACCAGGAAAACCACAGCATGTGGTAAACAGCTATATACACAAAAATTCTGTTTTCCAGATTGGTAAATATTTTAAAAACTCGAGTTTATATGTCTACAAGTAAAAAAAGCATTTTCCCTATGCAACAGAAAGAAAAAAGGTCCACTGATGACGATGAAACTTCAGTGAAACATGTCTGCGTAACAGAAGGAAAAAAATTGTGTTTTGCTCATTCCAGGACCCCTCGAATAACAAAAAAAAGGTAACAGTAAAACTCAATAATTCAATTACTCGAAATTCAAAACAGAAAACCGCAATTACAAAACAATAAATAATTGAACTACTAAAAGTCAAACCAAAGCACTAACAATGTACTCAAATAGTAATAATAAATTCAGAAATAAACAGTTTCACAGTCCAAATAGATAAAGGAGGCTCTTACAGACTGATTCTGATCTCGCTACAAGCGGAATTTCGTGTTGCGTTATACAAGCTTGCGTTCTGGTTCTTACTTTCTCGGCACGTTTGTGATCCTCCATTCACCTACTTCAAAATGGAATCCATGTCACATTCTGCTGCTGTATTCAATTTGTCCTTCCACATGGTACATAACTGATAGCTGTTGATCTGTCACCAAAGCTGGAATGCGGAATCTAGTCGAAACTAAAAACTTTCGGCTGAGTTTAGAGATGAAATTCGGTGTGATGAGTTTTACAACTATATGTTAGTACGGCTGCCCAGTTGCTATTAAACATATGGCATAATTGAACAATAACAAATAACTGCTACAAAAAGTTTTATTTTATAACATAGATTTTTGTGCTAGACTTAACCATAATCTTGGAATTTACACGGGCTTCATGTATGCGTTTTTTGGTTTGTGACCGTCCTCCTTACTTGGATTAAAAATATCATTGCTTCGTAACATTGTTAATATTATTGACAGGGCGCAAATACTGTCTACAACTAATCTCACTAGGTTGATGCTCAGCGGTGCGGAAAACAATATTAACTTGAATCCTGACGTTACTCTGACGGCGATTAACTTAATACCATACCACAATGCTCGGAGCAGAACTCGAGAGCTTCATACACAATACTCAAATAAGTATGCTTCAAAACCACAAAGCAAGAACACAAAGCAGTATGGCTGAAAACTGACATCTAATACTCTGAAAACACAAAATTCTCCAGTTGCTTCGTAACAGCACCGTTATTTTATCCAGGAACACTGCTGACTCGCAGTCTCGTGGCGTCCATTTAGCACAGTTAACAGCGGCACCAAATGCCCCGGGCAAACGTGTCACGCAAACCACAGTGCTGCCTTTGAATCGACTATTTCAGGAGAAGCCTCACCACATCTTCATGATAAATACTACTCAGTCCCACGCTGCCTGTCCTATAATTTACTGAACGGTGTCAACGACAACAACGTAACACCTAACATAACAGCGGTAAACTCAACACAACTCTTATTTCATGTTATACAACGAAGAATCTGAAAATCAGTTACAAAAATAAATCCCGAACAGAAAAATCTACGACATAGACTCCCGAAATTACTGGATAAGCAACTCCCCGAACTGTACGTATCGCTTGAATCCGACAAACAAAATTATGTTCAATAACCGGTTTATGACACGTGACTTCACAACCTCTTACTTTACAGTGTGTAACCTATTCTTAATTGCTATAGAAAGCAAAAAATATTCTCAGGAATAGGAATAAAGACAGTTATAGATCCAAACAAAGTGACACGTTGTTAAACGTCCCCTTAGAAAAATTAATGAATTACTGTGCTAATAAACCTCTTACGTTATTTGATTTTCAAACAGCTGAGTAGAACTGAACGTACTCAGACACTTCTCTATTTACTTATTCTGATCAACACTAAACTGACAATATAACGCAATCTGACTTTCAGTAATCCCTACAAAATAATGGCCCTGACTAACAATAACCTATACCTTTCATGAATCACCTCACAAAAATCTTCGTTACTCGAACTACTGCAACACAGCGAACGCCAATACTGCCAGCTAAATAAAAGATTCTAACTACTGAAGGCATTAACTACTGATAGGCATTGTTAGCAAATGAAGGATTTTGATGGAGAACAAACAATGTATTTACGTTAATAGTGGTCAAATGTGATAATATATATATCAGTTCATGACATCCAGTCTTACAAATTTACTGTCTCTGATAGACACACGTCCAGATCATCCTCTCTCCCCACATCCACCACTGCTGGCGGCTCACCTCCAACTGCGCAACACTACAATAGCGACTATTCCAACAATGCAAACCACAGACTTCACACAGCACAGTCAGTGATTTTCATACAGAGCGCTACGTGGCGTTACCAACATAGAAACCTAAACAGCCTACTTACAGTTGTTACAAAATAATTTTCTCCACTACTTTCTGTATTCATAGTCAGTATCCTACCTTCTTCCGTGGCTACATAAAAGACTTCAATACAAAGATTCAGATAATCCGGCAGGATGCACGCCTGATTTGCACTGGAAGGAGACCCCCATGGGGAGCAACTGGAGACTGGCTGATTTAAATAAACTGATTTCTAGAGTTGAGATCATTAATATCCTCGTCACTCAAATGACTGCCCAAAAAAGCGTTACATAGGGAACTGAACACACAAGATTAGTTGTAGGCCAGTGTGCAATGCCCCTTGAACTGTATCACCTTCAGAGAAATAATAATTAGAAAAATTAACATATTTACAAAAGACTGTGGTCAGGGAGTGGGTATGGGAACTATGTTTCATTACTGAAATTACATTGTTTTGATATCACAATGAGATTAATTTAAATCAAAAACGTTCATGTGAAAGTGACTACACTTTAATTTTAAATGAATATCAATCTCAGACCTAAAGTATAAGTGAAATCCAAGACTGGAAGGTTGGCAGGATTCACCATGGGTCCCTGCTGCTCTCTTTGAGTTACGGTGCAACCTTGTATATATACTGGAAGGCAACAAAATCAGACGTGAATTAGTATCCTGAGAATCAGTGATTGATCACTCGGAAAAGACTACTATGGAACATGCACAATTGATTCGTACTGCAGCCTCGGTGCAATTTGGTCTGCTACAGAGAGCAGGTCCCGTGTGGAGTTGCTAGTCTCCCATGAGGAGCCTCCCCAGGTGGCGGATTGGGGAACGTTCACCAGATGTGGTGGACACCGGGGGAATAAAATACCAGGGGCGGACCAAAATAGCAAAGCAACAACTGCTGCCTTACAGGTGGGAGTTGGGTCTCCAAACGCTAAGGGAAGAAAACCATGATTAAAAATCAACCGTCCCCCGGTAGGGGTTGGACGCAGGGTTGACAGCCCGATCTGTAAAAAAGCTATTGTTGCGGAACTTCTACAAAATAAAGCCGGACAGATGATGGACGACGGACCTGACATGGAAAAGGACAAGGAAGATGGAATACAAGTAAATGAAGGAGGGTATAAGGCTTAGATCAGATCTATATATTGGTACTTGAAATGCGAGATCCCTATATCGCCCAGGAGCACTGAAAGTAATGCTGGATCAAATAATGAATCTGAAGCAAAGTAGAATATCCAGTGGTTGCATCGGGTGGTGACCGGTGCTGCGGTCAGGGCGGCTGCGCACCAAATCAATCAAGGGACGCCGGAGCGAAGTCCAGAAAAGCAACTCGTCCGCAAAATTACTAAGGTTTTCGTCCTGCGGTCGGTATGACGCCACAACTAGTCCCTCCGACAGTCCGGAAGAGAACAGCTTCGTGTTCTGCGCTGCAACCACCCAAAAGCCACGGTACTGAGTCCGCCAAAAGCCAGTAATTGGCTATCCCGGCCGAGAGGCAAACTCCGAGCGACTTACACTCTGAAATTAGTGCGCTGGACTCGAACCACACACATAGTTAAACAACTTCCTCCAATGAATTAGCTTCCCGTCGGATTAAAAGGAGTCTGCAAACGTGAACTGACTTCACAGCAGTGCCATCTGTCACCGAGCTCGCAGACAAAACGCGCGGGAAGTAGTTGTGGTTGGCAGGAGAGCCAACCATATGGTTAAAGGTGGCCGATATGCACGCGTTTTAGCTCACGCAGGCTGGCGTGAGGTCTGGAACATGACAAGGGAATTACAAGTGAGAAAAACGGACGTAGCTGGTGGAATACTTAACTTTAATCCATTAATGACGAACGTCGCTCTTTATGGTACATGATTCACAATATCAATAGTACGGATACTGGCGCCTTGCTAGGTCGTAGCAAATAACGTAGCTGAAGGCTATGCTAACTATCGTCTCGGCAAATGAGAGCGTAGAAGTCAGTGAACCATTGTTAGCGAAGTCGGCTGTACAACTGGGGCGAGTGCTAGGAAGTCTCTCTAGACCTGCCGAGTGGCGGCGCTCGGTCTGCAATCACTGATAGTGGCGACACGCGGGTCCGACGTATACTACCGGACCGCGGCCGATTTAAAGGCTACCACCTAGCAAGTGTGGTGTCTGACGGTGACACCACATTCCTCCCCCGAAAATCGGCGTACGGTTGTGGAATAAGGCTTCCGCCCGCCGTGGGGAGGACCGCATGTTGACGTATGCGACGAGGTGGGGAGCCTAACAGGCGAGGCTGTGCCACCAGCACCCTGCCATTCGGACCACGGGGAGCTAGGAAACGCCTGAAAACCTGCTCCAGGGTGCACGCCAACATGCGGTGTATGCGCCCGTAGAGAGACAGGAGGGTGGACCTCTATAGGGCCGGGGCACCCGACGGGCGAAGACGACATATGGTCCGGAGCGGGCAAGAGTTCCATGTCGGAGGATAACGTCACGGGAAGCGATCGGCGGCGCGTGAACCAGGGAGGCGCCCGGCGGTTGCAGCGACGCGTTCACTGCGGGCGTCGCCGGCGGGAGAACAGGCGGCGGCGGCGGCGGCGGCGGCGGCGCGTCGCCATGGGGCAAAATGGAAGGCAGCGTCGGTAACACCTGGGGCTGAGGCGAGCCAGTAGATGGGTCACCGGGGCGCTGGCCGGAGGGCACCGTCGCTGAAAGCAGACGGCGAGCGGCAGATCCCGTGCAATGACAGAGGCCCCCAAAACCAGATACATAGCGCGTCCGAGGAAGCGAAGAATGCGCCCTTCGAGCCAACGCCGTGAACCTCGATATTGGTGATAGTAGACAACGTCGCCGGGAGCAAAAGCAGGTGTCTGCTGCTGCACAGGAACCTGATGCGGCGGATGTAGCAAAGACATCAAGGTTCGATGACGACGACCGTAGAGCAACTCAGCCGGCGAGCGACCATCTCGGGACTGAGAGCGATACGAGGACAAAAAGAGCAATAATGCGTCCTCCCGAGAATGCGACTCTTAACTTCAACATCTGTGACTTGAAAGTCCTGACCAATCGTTCAGGGGCACCGTTTGACTGTGGCGAAAACGGCGCGGACGTCAGATGTTGAATAACATTGGCCTTGCAGAATGACTGAAATTCTGCCGACATGAATTGTGGGCCATTGTCGGAAACAATAGTCTGTGGAAGACCTTCAATGCAAAAGATAGCGGATAACGCTTGGATGGTTGCAGATGACGTCGTGGAAGACATCCGGACAACAAAAGGAAAATTGCTGAATGAATCTACCACAACCAACCACTGAGCATTCCAGAATGGACCAGCAAAATCGATGTGTAAGCGTTGCCAAGGGGAAGTTGCTTTTGGCCATGCAAAGAATTTCCGCGCTGGTGCTGATTGTTGTTCGGCGCCGACCATGCTAGGAGAGCACATATTCGTAATCGCGGCATCGATTCCGAACCAAGTACAGTGCTGACGAGCAAGTTGTTTCGTTCTCACTATACCTCAATGTCCTTGGTGGAGAAGCTGTAAGACAGAACTGTAACGAACGTGGTACCACGACCCTGGACTGACCATTATCAGAACGCAACAGCAAAACACCACGTCATACAAAAAGTCTCTCCTTGTGAGCAAAATATCGGCGAACCAACGGGTCCCCGATCCGTGACTTTGACAAGGGCCATTGCGTAGCAACAAAACGCAGAACGGTAGCAAGGACAGGGTGGGCAGCTGTGGCTGTAGCTACACAACGAAAATCAATCGGAAACGATTCGACCACGTCATCGGTTTCCGCATCAATGAACATGCAAGCAAGCTCGGAGGAATCGAATGCCCTATCCTCAGCAACAGGCAAGCGGGACAACGCATCGGCATTTCCGTGCTTAGCAGTGGACCGATACAAGAGATCGTAGCGGTTGGTTGGTTGGTTTGTGGGGGTTAAAGGGACCAGACTACTTAGGTCATCGGTCCCTTGTTCCACGACCATAATAATACACGAAGAAAAGTCCAACAAGCAATAAACACATAACGGAGACGACAAGGGACGACACAGTACAAGAAAGACATAGACGAAGACCAGAGAAAAGAGATTAAAAGACACACAGAGTGCGACGGTCATTGGCCGACCATGAAAATAAAACTGGAAAGGCCAACAACCAAGGGACACATTAAAACACCACAAACTAAAACCCCAGGCCAAAAGCCACAGTCGACACTAAAAAAAATAAAAAGGGACTCATATTGAATGATAAAAACCCCCTGCTCGAATAAAACGGAGAACTAAGTCAGCCATAGTAGAGTCATCGGTTAAAAGAGCAGGGAGTGTATCAGGCAGCGCGAACGTCTGCCTGAGGGCAGTTAAAAGTGGGCAGTCTAGTAAGACGTGTACCACGGTCAGGGCCAATCCGCAGCGACAGAGAGGCGGGTCGTCACGGCACAAGAGATACGCGTGCGTGAGCCGGGTATGTCCTATGCGGAGCCGGCAGAGGACGACAGCGTCCTTGCGAGACCCCCGCATGGAGGAGCGCCACACACTGGTTGTCTCCTTGACTGCCCGAAGTTTGTTGGGAGAGGGCAGGGTGCGCCACTCATCACGCCAAGCAGCAAGGACCTTCTGCCGCAATACGGATCGGACGTCACTCTCTAAAAGACCGATCTCCATGGCCGGGGAACTGACCGCCTGTTTCGCCAGTTCGTCAACCCGCTCGTTACCCGGGATGCCGACGTGACCCGGGGACCAAACAAAGGTGACAGAGCGGCCGCAACGGACGAGAGTATGGAGGGACTCCTGGATGGCCATCACCAGACGGGAACGAGGGAAACACTGGTCAAGAGCTCGTAAACCGCTCAGGGAGTCACTACAGATGACAAAGGACTCACCTGAGCGGGAGCGGCGAAACTCTAGGGCACGATAGATGGCAACCAACTCGGCAGTGTATACACTGGAGCCAGCTGCCAATGACCGTTGCTCACAATAATCCCGTAGAGTGAGAGCGTAACCAGTGTGACCAGAGACCACCGAACCGTCGGTGTAGGCCACCGCCGCGTTCGGAAACTCGGCCAGGATGGAAAGAAAGCGGCGGCGGAGGGCCTCCGGAGGCACTGAGACCTTCGGACCCTGTGCCAAGTCGAGCCGAAGGCACGGTCGGGGCACACTCCACGGGGGCAGACGGAGATTGGCCCGGAAAACAGGCGGCAGAGGAAAAAAATCAAGGCCACGGAGAAGGTCCCGGAGGCGAACCGCAATGGGACACCCTGACCGGGGCCGCCTGTCTGGAACATGGACGATCGAGCGCGGGAACAGGAGACGGTAGTTTGGATGCCCTGGCATGCTATAAACGTGCGCGGCATAGGCGGCCAGAAGGCGGTCACGCCGGAACCGCAATGGAGGGACACCAGCCTCCACAAGTATGCTGTCGACGGGGCTTGTCCGGAACGCCCCCGTGGCGAGGCGGATCCCGCAGTGGTGTATGGGATCCAGCAATCGCAATGCTGAAGGCGAGGCAGAACCGTACGCCACACACCCATAATCAAGGCGAGACTGGATCAGCGCTTGATATAGGTGGAGGAGGGTGGACCGGTCGGCACCCCACCTGGTGTGGCTTAAGCAACGGAGAGCGTTTAAGTGCCGCCAGCATGTTTGCTTCAGCTGCCTAATATGGGGCAGCCAAGTCAACCGGGTATCGAACACCAGTCCCAAGAACCGATGCGTCGCGACCACAGCAAGAGGTTCACCGTCAAGGTAAAGGCGCGGCTCAGGGTGAACCGTGCGACGCCGGCAGAAATGCATAACGCAGGTCTTCGCGGCCGAAAACTGGAAGCCGTGCGCTACAGCCCATGACTGCGCCTTGCGGATGGCACCTTGCAGCTGCCGTTCAGCAGCGGCGATGCCACTGGAGCTGTAATATAGGCAGAAGTCGTCCGCATATAAAGAAGCCGCGACGGACGACCCCACCGCCTCAACGAGCCCATTGATGGCAATTAAAAACAGGGACACACTGAGGACAGACCCCTGTGGGACCCCATTCTCCTGGATCCGGGAGGAACTATGCGACGCAGCTACTTGCACGCGGAAGGAACGATACGAAAGAAAATTCTGAATAAAAATCGGGAGCGGGCCCCTAAGGCCCCACCCATGAAGTGTGGCCAGGATGTGATGGCGCCAAGTCGTATCGTATGCCTTCCGCATGTCGAAGAAGACGGCAACCAGATGTTGGCGGCGCGCAAAGGCTGTACGGATGGCAGACTCCAGTGAGACCAGATTATCGACGGCAGAGCGGCCTTTACGGAACCCACCCTGAGACGGAGCCAGAAGGCCCCGAGACTCGAGGAGCCAACTCAACCTCCGGCTCACCATACGTTCCAGCAACTTGCAAGGAACGTTGGTGAGGCTTATGGGGCGATAGCTGTCCACCTCCAGCGGGTTCTTGCCAGGTTTCAATACGGGGAGGACTATGCTTTCCCGCCATTGAGACGGGAAAGCACCCTCGACCCAGACGCGATTGAAAAGATCTAGGAGGCGTCGCTGGCAAGGCACGGAGAGGTGTTTCAGCATCTGGCTGTGAATGCGGTCTGGTCCAGGAGCCGTATCAGGGCAAGCAGAAAGTGCGCTCTGGAATTCCCATTCGCTGAAAGGAGCATTGTACGACTCCGCGCGGCGCGTGTGAAAGGAAAGCCTCCGACTTTCCAACCGCTCTTTCCGGGAGCGGAAGGCCAACGGGTAGTTCGTTGACGCGGAACACTGAGCAAAATGCTCTGCCAACCGGTCCGCAATCGTGTCGGAGTCGGTGCACACTGCTCCATTCAGCGAAAGCCCAGGGACAGAGACAGGTGGCCGATAGCCTTGGAGTCGCCGAATCTTGGCCCAAACCTGCGATGCAGAGGTACGGACGCCAATGGTGGAAACATAACGTTCCCAGCACTGCTGCTTCCGTTGGCGAATAAGGCGTCGGGCTCGGGCGCGGAACTGTTTAAAAGCAATGAGGGTCTCCGACGACGGATGCCGCTTATGGCGCTGAAGAGCCCGCCGGCGATCTCGAATCGCCTCTGCGATCTCGGGCGACCACCACGGCACAGTCCTCCGCCGAGGTGACCAGGATGGACAGGGAATCGCAGATGCCGCCGCAGAAACGATGCTGGTGGTGACCGACCGAACCACCGCATCAATCGGATCAGTGGAAGGAGGTGCGATCACTGCGACAGATGTAAATAAATCCCAATCAGCCTTATTCAGAGCCCATCTGGAGGGGCGTTCAGAAGAGTGACGCTGTGGCAGTGACAGAAAGATGGGGAAATGGTCACTACCACATAAGTCGTCATGGACCCTCCAGTGGATGGATGGTGAAAGTCCGGGGCTGCAAATAGAAAGGTCAATGGCCGAAAACGAGCCATGGACCGCACTAAAGTGGGTCGTCTCTCCCGTGTTTAAAAGGCAGAGGTCAAGCTGTGACAGAAGAGTCTCGACATCTCTGCCCCGGCCAGTAATCGCGGCGCTACCCCACAAGGGGTTATGGGCGTTAAAGTCGCCCAGCAACACAAAGGGAGGCGGCAGTTGTCCTATCGATGCAGCCAACACATGACGAGAGACATCACCATCCGGCGGAAGGTACAAACTGCAGACAGTAATAGGCTGAGGCGTCCACATCCTTACAGCGACAGCCTCTAAGGGTGTATGAAGAGGCACACACTCGCTGTAGATAGAGTTAAGGACGTAGACGCAGACTCCACCAGACACCCTCTCATAAGCTGCCCAGTTCTTATAATAACCCCGATACCCTCGTAGGGCAGGGGTCCGCATTGCCGGAAACCACGTTTCCTGGAGGGCAATGCAGAAGAAAGGGTGACTGCTGACGAGTTGGCGGAGCTCAGCAAGGTGGTGGAAAAAACCGCTGCAGTTCCACTGGAGAATCACATTGTCCATGGGCGAAATAGGCGTGAAGGGACCGAGGAGGCAGATCACGTCACTGGGTCACCTGCTGTCACCGATCGAGGACCAGTACAATCGGCGTCTTTGGCGTCTGAGGGTATGGCGAGATCCAGGTCCTCAGCGGACGCCATGATCTCCACCTCATCCTCAGACGCAGAGCCTGTATGGAGCGGTGGGGCGGATGCCACCGCGCGTTCCTTGGCCTTAGAGGCCTTCTTCTTCTTCGTCTTCTCTCTCTGCTCCTTGGGCTTTACTGGCTGGGAGGGCTCCACCGAGTCAGTCTCCGGGACGGAGGAGGAGCGGGAAGCCCTGCGACCGGCCGCTGGCCTGCTTTTCAGCCATTGGCTGACGTCACCCTTCACAGAGGTGGAAACCTGGGAAGGGAGGGACCCGAGGGATCCCTTGCGAGAGAGAGTCGCCGAAGAAGTCGGACGCTTCTCCGGCTTGGAGTTGGGGACTTGCGTCCCCGATGGTGGGGGGGTCGTTGCTCCTGAGGTAGGTGGTGCAGGAGCAACAGATGGGGAAGTGCCCCCCACCATCAAGGGGGCAGGTGTAGTATTCCGGCTCAGAGTGTTCAGTGGAATCGGTGCAGCAGATGACAAAACTACTGTTTTGGCAGCGGTGGCATAGGAGCTGGTCAGAGCCACAGGATGTAGCCTCTCGTATTTCCGCTTAGCCTCAGTATAGGTCATGCGGTCCAGGGCCTTATATTCCATGATCCTTCGTTCTTTCAGTAGAACCTTGCAGTCTGGCGAGCAAGGGGAATGGTGTTCGCCGCAGTTCACACAGATGGGAGGCGGCGCACATGCAGTATTAGGATGTGAAGGGCGTCCACAATCTCTGCATGTCATGCTGGAAGTACACCGAGATGACATGTGGCCGAACTTCCAGCATTTGAAACACCTCATCGGGGGAGGGATATAGGGCTTCACATCACATCGGTAGACCATCACCTTGACCTTTTCGGGTAGGACGTCACCCTCGAAGGCCAAGATGAAGGCACCGGTGGCTACCTGATTATCCCTCGGACCCCGATGGACGCGCCGGACAAAGTGAACACCCCGCCGTTCTAAATTGGCGCGTAGCTCGTCGTCTGACTGCAAGAGTAGGTCCCTATGGAATATAATGCCCTGGACCATGTTGAGACTCTTATGGGGTGTGATCGTGACGGAAACATCCCCCAACTTGTCACAAGCGAGTAACCGCCGTGACTGTGCAGAGGATGCCGTTTTGATCAATACTGCCCCAGAGCGCATTTTGGACAAGCCCTCCACCTCCCCTAACTTGTCCTCCAAGTGCTCGACAAAAAACTGAGGCTTGGTCGCCATAAACGATTCCCCATCGACTCGTGTACAGACTAAATAGCGAGGTGAATAAGGTTCGCTGCCAACCGTAGCCTTTCGTTCCTCCCATGGTGTGGCCAGGGAGGGGAACGATTGTGGATCATATGCCTGAGCGTTGTATTGAGGCCGAGAACGCTTAGAGACTGCTGGCGGCTGGCCGCCAGCAAGAGATGATGTACCACGCTTCATCGCGGGTCATCCGCCCTGATGCCACCTACTCCGACCAAGGGCCCTCACCACGGGCGCCACCCAGCCTCAGCCACGACCACCTGGCGGGATGGCCATTGCCGGGAGTCCCGATGCCCCAAGGAGACAGGCATCTACTCCTTGGCATACGCGGGGAGTTAACGGCGCAGGCATCAGTAGAGCGATCCCTGTGTTGTCAGGGGGCTACAACCGACAGGGTACATGGCGGCCCCACCACAACGGACTGGCTACCGTGCTGGATTTCAGGTGAAATGTAGTCCATGATCGTCATTGGCGCATAAAGCGACACAGCAGAGCAGACTGCAAAAACCGCACCCAAGAACAAAGCCACGCCCTAGAGATGGTGAGTGGGCGGGACAGCTATGCGACGACGACCAACCAAGCTAGAGATGGTAATGAGCGATGGACACATCGCACCTTGTAAGGCGCCCTTCCCCAATCAGCTCGCTCTTCGGAAGAATTTAGAAGATGGAGGTCAAACCCGGTAGGGGACCATCACATAAGGCCGAAACGTTTGAGACTCCTTTTAGTCGCCTCTTACGACAGGCAGGAATACCGTGGGCCTATTCTTACCCAGGAACCCACAGGGGGGAGATCGTAGCGGTACTGCGAGAGGAAAATAGACCAGCGAATGAATTTCTGCGCTGTACGTGGAGGTACAGGCTTGGTCGGATGAAAAAGCGATGTCAAAGGTTTGTGGTCTGTGGTTATGGTAAAGTGACGACCATACAAGAAATCATGAAACTTTGTAACACCAAAGTCGAGAGCCAATGCTTCTTTCTCGATCTGTGAATAATTTCTTTGCGCAGACGAGAGCAATTCGGACGCAAAGGTAATAGGGCGATCGTGCGATCCATCTTTGTGCGCAAGCACAGCACCGATCCCGAAATCTGAGGCATCCACCATCAACAAAAGGGGCTTCTGGGGATCGAATGGCGTAAGGCAAGTATTGGAAAGCAACGCCGATTTCAACTGGCGAAAGGCGCGTTCGTATTCTGTCGTCCAGACGAACGGAACACTTTTAAGGCGTAAGCGATGAAGCGGAGCTCAAATGGAAGAGGCATGCGGCACATATTTATGATAATAGTTAATTTTTCCCAGCACACTCCGTAGCTGCTTCAAATTCTGCGGCGATGGCAAGTTTTGTATGGCACGAAGGTGCGTGGGACTGGGATGTATGCCTTGGGCATTGAGTACATGTCCGAAGTATGGTAAGTCCCGAGCAAAAAACACACATTTGTCATTCCGCAAGCGAAGACCATTTTGTCGCAAGACCTGAAATAATGTTCTGAGATTGGCCAAATGTTCTCCTTCCGTCTGTCCAGAGATCACAATATCGTCCAGATAATTTGCTGCAGTAGGGATCGACGCACAGTTTGTAGATATTGCTGAAACAATGCAGGGGCGGATGCACAACCGAATGGCAGTCGTTTGAATCGATACAAACCAAGATGCGTGTTAACCACCAAAACGCGCTGGGATTCTTCGTCCACCGGTATTTGCAAGTACGCATCTGCTAGGTCCAAATTCGAAAAATATTTACCCGGGCACAGTTTGTCAAAGAGATCTTCCGGGCGGGGTAAAGGAAAAGTTTCAATCACTAGTTGTGGATTCACTGTTGCCTTGAAGTCCACACAAAGTCTCAACTTGCCGGAAGGTTTTGGCAAAATTACTAAGGGTGATGCCCAGAGAGAAGCCTGCACACGTTCAATCACACCTTGTGAGTCCAAATCGTGTAATGTTTTTGCGACCTCATCACGCAATGCGTGGGGAACATTGCGCGCTCTGAAAAATTTCGGTTGCGCGCTTACGTTCAGTTCCAAATGTGCTTTATAGCTCTTAGCGCAACCGAGGCCCGGTGCAAAAATGTCTGCAAATTCTTCACATAGACGAGAAACACTGTCTGAAGGCACCGTCTGGTTCACTGATAGGACCTGATTGACTATAGACAAGTTAAACAACTGAAATAAATCGAAACCAAACAAGTTCACTGCAGAAGAAGAACGAAGGACGTAAAATGACAAGTTTTGTTTGTCCTTTGTATGTTGCAAGAAGGCTGCACTGTTCTAACACAGGGATAGCTTGACCGGAATTACTACTTAAATTAACCTTTGCGGCACGCAACGGAGGTGTGCACAGCAGTTTGTAAGTGTTTTGATTGATCAGTGAAACTGCAGCTCCGGTATCGAGCTGGAATGGTATCACTTTGCCGACAATGTCCAAGTCCACAAAAAGTTTATTGTTCTGCTGACGACAAGAGCGACTGTCTCGTGCATCGTGAACTGACACTGGTACATAATCACTTGCTACTCGACGGGAGTTCCGGCGATGTGGACGCACACTATTTTTGGGACGAACACAGTCACTGTTAGAGGGAGTGGCATTGGGCGGAGTGGAATGAACTACATGAATTTCCACGGGCGAAGTTTCGCGAGCCGGAGTATCCTTGGTTCGATTCCGATTCCGGCGCGAAGCAAAGGGCCTGGAACGGGTTTGAGCTTCCGATCGAAGCTTTTTCTGGCAAACACTCTGAACATGTCCTTTTTATTACAATAAAAGCAAATAGCTTGGCGTGACGGGCAATTCTCACGCGAATGTTTAGTAGCACACCGCGGGCATGATTTGATCACTGCATTTGCTTGCCTGCGCGGCACACGTGGCTGAGAGCCTGGCGGCAGCGGCGCGGCCGGGCGCGATGACTGTTTACTGCTCCGTGCAGCTCGCCCGGCGGGCCGGTTAACCTGACACACTGCTGGCGAAGTTTCAAATGATTCCTGAGCAAAGTCAAGTGTGTCCTGCCAAACGGTGCCACTATGCCACTATCCTGCCACTATGTCCATCACTTGTTGAAGGGAGGGATTTGCTAGTTTCAAAATCTGTTCCCCTATACGAACATCACAAACGTTATGTGCAATTGCATCACGTACCATAGTATCTGAATAAGGGAGTCCACATTGACACTCAAAAGCACAATCCCTAGTAAGGCCTTGCAAGGTTGCAACCCACTCCCGATTAGTCTGACCTGCCGCACGTTTCGTACGGAAGAAGGTATACCGTTTGGCAACTACATTGACTGATTCTTTGAAATATGCATCTAATGCAGACAAAATTTCTTCGTTGGACAGAGTTGCTACGTCGCGCCGGGGAAATAATTTGACTATCACACGGTACGTGGTCACCCCTACCGAAGAAAGTAGAAAAGGCTGCCGCTCGTTACCTTGAATTCTGTAGGCAGCGAGATGGAATCCAAATTGGCGTGACCACTCCATCCAGCTTTCCAGTGCAGCATCAAAAGGTCGAAAAGTGGGTGCAACTGCGTGTTGTGGCTGCGTTAGCGGTGAAGCCGCCGCTGCCACACCGTTTTGCATTGCACGTTGACCCTGGACGAGCTGTCCAAGGGCATCCAAGAAGTCCTGCGTCTGCTGATTCTGTAAGCGATAAAATTCGGACAGTACATCTGGAGATTGTGGCGAAGCCATTACACAAGTAAATCAGAGCAATATCGATAAGAACGCGGTTTTGCCTCGTCGCCAATGTTGTGGTTGGCAGGAGAGCCAACCATATGGTTAAAGGTGGCCGATATGCACGCGTTTTAGCTCACGCAGGCTGGAACATGACAAGGGAATTACAAGTGAGAAAAACGGACGTAGCTGGTGGAATACTTAACTTTAATCCATTAATGACGAACGTCGCTCTTTATGGTACATGATTCACAATATCAATAGTACGGATACTGGCGCCTTGCTAGGTCGTAGCAAATAACGTAGCTGAAGGCTATGCTAACTATCGTCTCGGCAAATGAGAGCGTAGAAGTCAGTGAACCATCGCTAGCAAAGTCAGCTGTACCACTGGGGCGAGTGCTAGGAAGTCTCTCTAGACCTGCCGTGTGGCGGCGCACGGTCTGCAATCACTGATAGTGGCGACACGCGGGTCCGACGTATACTACCGGATCGCGGCCGATTTAAAGGCTACCACCTAGCAAGTGTGGTGTCTGGCGGTGACAGCACAGAAGTCATGCGAACGTGCCAACGCGATGAGCAGAGAAGACGGCCTACGTGTGACACTGAGGGAGGCGGGGCAGTCGTTTCCATAATGGACTCGCATTCGGGAGGACGACGGTTCAAACCCGTGTCCGGCCATTCTGATTTAGGTTTTACGTGATTTCCCTAAATCGCTTCCGGAAAATTCCGGGATGGTTCCTTTGAAAGGGTACGGCCGACTTCCTTCCCCATCCTTCCCTAATCCAATGGGACTGATAACCCCGCTGTTTGGTCCCCTCCCCCAAATCTACCAATCACTAAGACACCCCTTGTCTGCGTGCCTCGGCTGTACCAATGGGCACGAAACAGAAAGCAGAAAGAAAGCAGCAGAAAGAAAACAATTCAATAACCCATAGTAATTGGAATATCAAATCATTAGAGCACATAGTGCTCGATCACTATATCTGCATATTTTGATTGGGCCGCATGCAGTAAATCGCAGAGTCGAAAACTTGAAAGAGGGACGGGCCTGAACGGGTTTCCATTTGGGAGATAGACTGACCAGCACCTCTCCAAATCGTAGACTATTGTCATAAATTTCCCTTTCCTCAGAGTAATTTCTCCACGTTCCAAGTTCAAGAAAGCCTCATTTTCCCACATAAAGGCTACTACAATTATTATATTTACTGACAACATTGACACCACTAAGAAATTTCATTCCAGTGTGTGTCCCTGGCAGTGAAATTCCAACTTGACCTGACGGTTCACCTCTGTGCTCCTTCCTGCTACCACCCCTTTAATTTTAATTTTCTGTGAGCATAACAGGGGTCAGTCATGTTCCAGCAAACATTTGTTCACCGCTTCTTCTGAGATCGCCGAATCCCCTCACTGTGCCAAATTGCTTCTGAGCTAACTTCTTTTACTGCAGTAATAATGACAGGATCTAAGTTCCGCATTCAATCACTCTCTCCATCTTTCAACAATTCATCACTAATACGAGGGGCGTTCAATTTAGTAACGCAAAACATTTTTCGGCCGTTTCTGGTTGAAAAAATGTTGAATTTGTTGTGGGATATCGTGAAATATTTCCGCTTCAGCCCCTGTAATTCCATAAAATTCCGATTGGGTGCGGCGCTATACGTAACCATCAAAATTGTCTGTAAAGGAGACGCGTTCCAAGCAGAGAGCTATCATAGAGTTTATTTTGGCTTTGGCCGAAAACCAAATCATCTCAGACATTCATAACCGCTTGTACAATGTCTACGGAGAGCTGACAGTGAATAAAAGCACTGTGACTCGTTGGGCGAGACATCTGTTATCATCGTAACAAGGTTGTGCAAAACCTGTCCGATTTCCCGCGTTCCGACTGGCAGCACACAGTTGTGACTCCTGATTTTGTTGGAACTCGCGGACACTCTCATTCAATCTCTGTTGATACTTTGTGGACGTGGGGTAGCGGCTGGTAAAATATTTAACAAATAAATTCTCCGAAACAGCCGTGCAAATTGAGGAGTTATTTTGTTTTCGATTTCAGTTTCGGAAATTCAATGTGTCATTTTCAGGCCCCATATTAGCATCTGAAAAATTATCGATGTTGGCATACTGGGGCCTTCTGTTTCTGGATGTCTCGCACTCTCAAGTACCTCCTTCGAAGATTGTCAGTTGTAGTCAGGTCTTCTGAGCAGGCACTGAAGAATTCACGACATCCAGAAATAGATGGCCCCATTATGCCAGT
Organism: Schistocerca gregaria; assembly: GCF_023897955.1. Taxonomy (NCBI): domain Eukaryota; kingdom Metazoa; phylum Arthropoda; class Insecta; order Orthoptera; family Acrididae; genus Schistocerca; species Schistocerca gregaria. The sequence goes on from NC_064922.1 coordinate 468,246,440, forward strand.
GTGCTAATATCGATAATTTCTTAGAAGTGCATAAGGGGCCTGAAAAATAAAGGAACTTCTCATTTGGCACAGCTGTTATGGCGAATTTCTTTGTTAAGTAAACTCTCATTCGAGGTGATCGACAGAGTACAATCAAACACCTCCCTGCTCAGCTGGACGTCTCTGCTAGCAGTTTTAACACCTTCATCCAACAGCTGGGGTTTCGAAAGGTGTGTGCCCGCTGGTTTCCTCGGGCTTAACAGAAGACCATAAAGAGCAACGAAGGACCATCCGTGCGAGACTGCTTGTGCGTTACAAGATGATCGAGACAATTTTTTGACGAACATCACCACAGGCGATGAAACAATGGTTCATAACTTCGAACCAGAAACAAAACGGCAATGCATGGAGTGGTGCCACACTACCGCTCCTTCTAAGAAAAAGTTGGAAGCCGCATTTTCTGCCAGTAAAGTCACAGCGATGCTGTTCTGGGGCTCTGAAAGGGTTATCTTGTTTGTCCTGCCTCACGGTGCAACGATCAACTCTGAAGTGTACTGTGTTACCCTCAGGAGATTGAAGAAACGACTTCAGCGTGTTCGTCGCCATAGAAATGCAAACGAACTTCTCCATCTCGATGATAATAGAAGGCTTCAAACAAGCCTGCTCACCCGAGGGGCGCTCACAATGTTTCATTGGACTGTTTTCCCTCATCCGCCCTACAGTACAGATTTCGCGCCTTCCGTCGTCTATCTGTTAGGCTCAATGAAGGATGTACACCGCGGAAGATGGGAAGGTTACTGATGCAGCAAGACATTGGCTCCGACGTCAACCAGTAATTACCATTTGGGCACATAAGCCCTTTCACTAAAATGGCATAAGGCCCTCTCATTGGACGGAGATTACGTAGAAAAATAGGATTTTGTAGCAAAAAGAATGGGGAATAATACGGTGTATTGAAATCCTGGATAAAAGTAAGCTTCTTTCAGAAAAAAAGTGTTGCTTACTTATTGAACGCCCGTTGTATTATTCATAGCATAGTTAGTGCACGTTGACAGCCTCGAAACTGTCTACGGATACATCCTGTTCTCGCTGCATTTTCCCTTCAGCATTGATATGTGGTTCCTGGATTCTGCGCTTGTTAAGGGTTAGGAGACCGAATCTCGACAGTCTCCGCTCGTTGCCTCTCTCCACCGTGTCCATCATCTCTTATCTCCACCCTCTTACTCCCTTTACCGCTGAAATCACCCCAGTTCCTACTATTGGGTTGATTTGCTGGGTATGGCATGTCCGCCCCCGGGTAGCTCAATGATCAGCGTGACGGGTTGTCAGTCCTCTTGGCCCGGGTTCGATCCTCGGATGGGTTGGGGAATTTTCCCCGCCCAGGGACTGGGTTCCTCCTATCACGGTACGGCCTCTGCGGTGGCGCTGAGTACCTCTCATTACCTCTCGGCCACGTGCCGGCATTACTTTCTTTATTAATGTACTTTAATCCTTACTTAAGGCCTCGTAGTTGTTTTTACACCGCCCTACTAATGTGTGTTGATAGCGTGGCGACAACTTCATATAGTACAACGTATCATTTCTGCTGTGCGGAACGGTCCGTCTGAAATCTTCTTACGCGACACCTGCTCAGATCACTCGACCTGGAAGTGGATTCCAAAGGTTACAAAATCCCGTCCCATCACTAATTCTCTCTTCACCCTAGCTTGTGGTTCCACAGACCAATTGCTTGACAGAAATGCGTCTCTGAATTCTTGATACTGCTTACAACTTGAGGATGCTTTTTGAATTCTTTCCACAGTTACGTTTTCTAAATAACTGAAGACGCATTCTAACTGATGGCGTAAGGGCCGTGTGGGAGGTAACAAGAAGTCAAATTGTTCAATCTAAAGCCTGTGGCGGACGGAATTATTGTTCTCTCCGAAAACCTGAAATTCCCTGACTTTTAAGAAGTGGATGCAATCGAAGGGTTCTTCCGCCGATGACTTGGTTGCACAGCTGGTCCTAGGGCGTGGATCGCATATGATCCATCTGGAGCTGCAGTCCGCTCAAACCTTTGACGAATCACAGTTCTATCTGGCTCCGCTCGAGCTGCGTAATCAGTGCATGGCCGTGGGCTGGAACTCAATTCACCCGCAACGCCTGCTACTCATAACCATGAGCTAATGTTGCTTGGGCATCTCCCATTTCTGCAGTTATTGGGTTGGTTCATAAGTTGGTAGCGTTTTTGTTTTGCATCTTGGTAATCCGGTTGCTATGGGGTTATTTATCGAGTGCTGTTTTTTATTTGTATTTCACTGTCGCTATTTGAGTTTACATGTTCTCATTTTGTCATTTGGAGATATTGTGTGGCGCTGTGGACGCTAGAAAACGGAGTGCCGAGTAGAGAAATCGAAACATTTCTGATATATTCTTCGGTTTGGCTTCAGTAGAGGGGTGACAGCAACGGAGGCAGCCAGAACCATTTGTGCAGCATATGAAGATAATGTCCGTGGAAAGATCAGAGCAAGAAACTGGTTTTCTCCTTTTTATGAGGATCGTTTTGACTTCCACGTTAAAGAAGTCCCTCCGGGACTGACGAAGATCATGTAAACGTATTAATCCACAGTGATCCATGAGTGTGTACTCGAGAATTGGCAAATGCGATGAACTGTGATCATTCCACCATCGTACAACATTTTCATGCAATGGGGAAGGTTCAAAAACCGAGTGTTTCGGTACCGCATGTTCTATCAGAAAAATCAGCTGGTGGCCATATGCGTGTCTGTGCTTGCTTGTCATCGACTGGCTCGAGAACAATACCGAGAATTCCTATTCTTTATCGTCACTGGTGACAAGAAATGGTGTCTTTATGCTAGGATAAGGAAAAGAAAGGAATGGCTGAGCTCAGAGAAAGCAGCAACTTCCATACAACGACCTGCGCACATCCGCAAAAGGTAATGTAATGCTTCTGGTGGAGTAGCGACTGTGTGGTGTACTACACATTGCTTCACCGAAGTGTAACCATCACTGGTTCAAATAGCTCTGAGCACTTTGGGACTTAACTTCTGAAGTCATCAGTGGCCTAGAACTTAGAACTACTTAAACTTAATTAACCTAAGGACATCACGCACATCCATGCTCGAGGCAGGATTCGAACCTGCGACCGTAGCGGTCGAACGGTTCCAGGCTGTAGCACCTAGAACCACTCGGCCACTTCGGCCGGCGTAACCATCACTCCTCACATATATTGTCAACAACTGAGACGCCTTGCGGACGCAATCCAAGAACAACGACCAGGAAGACTGAGTGAAGCAACGGTACTCCAAGATAACGCCCGCCCACATTCTCCTGCACTCACAAAGAAACGCTATGCAGGGGTCGGATTGGGAAGTCACTCACACTCACCTTGTTTACCTGATCCTGCGCCATAAGATTTTCACCTTTTCCGCTCGCTATTGAACAACCCTGAAGTAACATCCTTTCCGCATGAAAATGCGCTCCGAACATGTCTCGACGAGTTCGTCATCTCAAAACCACGCGATTTTTGCATTCGAGTAATCGGAAAGTTACCTTAGCGTTGGCGGCTGTTGTGACTAGAGAAAAAAAAGTATTGTTGATGACTAAAGTCTCTATTATCAGCTTCCGTTGTGTTTATTAGACCTACGGAAAAACTCTACGAACTTACGCACCAACCTAGACTAAATTCTTGTCGTTGTTTGCGGCTTTGATCAAAGGTTCCTTGCTGTTACTTGAACCGTAAGAGCTCTTTTATTTCCTCCGTTTCTGCGATGGCTGCTGGACAAGTACCGTCGAAACCTTCACCCACATTTTTCTGTCACCAGCTCGCGTTTGGCTGATCTCCAGCTCCGTTGTTCGATTTCTACCGGTATTTTACTTAAGACAGCTTCTACCCTCTCTCAATTCTGCCTTCGACTTGCTCCACGCGACTATCTTTCTCGTTTTGTTTACACTCTAGATTATTATTTGCAACTGCATGACGGGAAGTTATTCAGATTGAGCCCCGATTTCATTTAATTTCGCCTCTTGCCTCCTTAATATTGCCTTAGCCTCTTCGTTGAACATTTCTTGCCTATCTACTATTGTTTCCGTCTCGTTACAAGCAATTCTCACTAGTCTTTTTCAACATTTGCATCTGGAGCCCTCGTACATCATTCTCTTCACCTTCTTCCCTTGTAGTAGGTGCAGCTGATATGCTTGTCTGCCTCACCTGATGGCCATCACCTATTCTATTGTCTCCGCGAATATGTACTGCTTCCCTCTCTACGCTCTGTACTTCTGCTCCTGCTGTGTCAACATCTTCGCTACTTACAATCCCCATCATTGCTAAATGATTTTCACTGACTTCTTCTCCGCTGTTCTCTGACATTTCCCTTTTTTTCTCCTACAATTTGATATAATTATTCACCAGTTATTAAATTGTTTGCTTCTGCACGAACCAACACCACAACGCTTTTCATCCTTACTTGGTTCCTCCTTTCACTACAAGTCGTCGTCCGCTGTAAATTGCAACAATAATTCTGTCCCTAATCTCTCATGGAACCAGCCTACTTACAACGTACAGTGAGTGATTCAGTAACGCCCTTGTACTTATAAACAGTGCGAAACAAAGAACTGAAACCACAATTTGAAATAAAGTTACAGTCGGCCGCTGAGGCCGAGCCGTTCTAGGCGCTTCAGTCAGGAACCGCGCTGCTGCTACGGTCGCAGGTTCGAATCCTGCCTCGGGCATGAATGCGTGTGATGTCCTTAAGTTAGTTAGGTTTAAGTAGTTCTAAGTCTAGGAGACTGATGACCTCGGGTGTTACGTCCCATAGTGCTTAGAGCCATACGAACCATAAATTTACAAATTAGTAAAAGTGCTGCAGTTCAAGTCTAATAGATGCGCTTGCTCAGTTTGACCACATTAAAGACAATTTTCCTATTTCCTTGTCATTAAAATCACAACTGATATCGAAAACCACACTTAAACATTAATACAATTAACAATCACGATATGTGGTTGGCAAGACCATTCCTTAGATGGGTATAACTGATGAACACTAACCTGCTACATATGCTTGGCCACAATGGGACAAATGTGAGCACATGCTTTTAAGGAGTGTGGTTGTGCAATCTGGAGGTATGTTTAGACCCTCCACTACTGGAGGAATGAAGTGATGACCTAATTGAGCCTGGCTTTAACTGTAGTTTTGCGACCCACCGCCGACGATACGTCCTGTAAGGTGCATTATCTAAGGTGACAGCGGCTTGCGGCAGCGACGGGAACACATGCGACCAAATAGGCTGCCTACTCGCGCATGCGCAGTTTGAATTTGGGCTGCGACGCGCGGCAGGCGCGGACGTCGTCGCAGCACTGAACCAGAGACCACTGAACCAGAGACCAGTGCTGCGACGGAAGCCGTGCTACTGAGGTGTTCTACCTAGTGCTGTCGCATGACGTGGGCACAAAGAGTTAGTCTCTGAGCATCAACATCTTTAGATAAGTAAAAGGGCGCTTTGTTCCAACACCGTCACAGTGGGAAAACTGTCGTTCGGTTGAAAATTCCTTTGCTTTTTCCGAAAAGCTTTTCTCTTCAAGGACCTGGAAATAAATAGGAGAAAGATTTTAGAGAAATGCAGATGGTGCTTTTTCCAAAATTCTGCTGACGTAGTCTGTAGAGATTCGGGAGATAAATGCTAGCGATGGGAAAGGCTCTCCTGTTGCCAAAAATCTGAAAATACGATAATCAAACTAATATGCTTTTATTTTTAATAAGTCTACATTTCATGGATTCTAAGTGCTAATTTCAAGAACATATGGAGAAAAATTAGGGACTCATGTTGTAGAAATACAAAAGAAAGTATGCCTGGAACAGGAACAAATACCTCAGTAAAACCAAGGAAATTGGTTCTGTATGATTACTAGGTTTTCCCGCGTACAGTTCAACAGGACTGAGTAAATTTCTTCATTTTAAACGCACTACTTTCCTATGTAGAAGTTTTCTCTTCTTTGCGTTCGGAAAAAATAAATTTGGGCTGTCAAAGACCTAAATTTCGTGGAATTTGCACATGTCCTTAAAGTAACAGTGTTCAGTCGATGTTTTACATCACGTTATTAGACGTCTTAAATACGGGTTTTCAGTTAAATTTCACTGTTGTAGCTCTAATAACGGAATGTTTTATGGTATTGCAAACAAAGTTAAAAAAATACTGTTTTTCTGACAATTGTTTCCTTTATCGAAAACTGCTCCTCCTACAGTTATGAAATTTTTCCTGTTGTTTTATTGCAGCATAGAAATCATACAGATACTAACTACTCATTTCGTCGCCTCCAAACAAAAGTTATCCCTGACAAATTCATTGGCAGAATCTATCAGTTTCATTCCGCGATAACTCCTCATTGGAAACAGCTAAACCCACTTTCGCTGCTGATCCATCAGCACTCCTTCACAAGTTGCCAATCTGTCGTTATGGTGGAACGAAAATGACAAATTTTGCCATGGAATATATCGGGGAAAAATAATCTTATTATTTTATACATTTTTGTTGGAGAACACCGCAACTGTTTTCGTAAATTACACTATAGGAAATTTATTATACCATTACCAATTTCGGGCCTGAGACCATCGTCACATGGTAGCGTGGTCTTCTTTCACATTTGTGTCATTCCGAATAGCCCTCCTTTACCTGACGATGGGCTCGGGCCCAAAACTAGTAAGCGTATAATAAAAGCATTCCAAGAAAACTTGTGAGTGGTCGCAGTATTTCGTACAGTGTAATTTAAACATAATCTTGTTTGAAAGGTAACCATATCAGTAGGAATTTTGTTTCCATGTTGTAAGTTGTAGGTGCATGCTTGTGGTTGCTATGGTGTAATGAAGCGGAATTTAAATTTAATAGCAGTCGAACTAGATCTACATGTACACGGACACTCTGCAAATGACATTCAACTGTCTGGCAGAAGGTTCATCGAACCACTTTCACAATTCTCTGTTATTCCAATCTCGTATAGCGCGCGGAAAGAGTGAACACCTATATCTTTCCGTACGAGCTCTGATTTTCCTTATTTTATCGTGGTGTCGTTCCTTCCTATGTAGGTCCGTGTCAACAAAATATTTTCGCATTCGGAGGAGAAAGTAGGTGACTGGAATTTCGTAAGAAGATTTCGTCGCAACGAAAACGCCTTTCTTTTAATGATTTCCAGCCCAAATCCTGTATCATTTCAGTGACACCTTCTCCCATATTTCGCGATAATACAAAACGTGCTGCCTTTCTTTGAACGTTTTCCTATTTGGAAAGGATTCCATACCGGGCAGCAGTATTCAAAAAAAGGACAGACAAGCGTAGTGTAGGCAGTCTCCTTAGTAGGTCTGTTACATTTTCTAAGTGTCCTGCCAATAAAACGCAGTCTTTGGTTAGCCTTCCCCACAACATTTTCTATGTGTTCCTTCCAATTTAAGTTGTGCGTAATTGTAATACTTAGGTATTTAGTTGAATTTACGGCTTTTAGATTAGAACGATTTATCGTGTGGATGACCTCACACTTTTCGTTATTTAGGGTCAACTGCCACTTATCGCACCATTTTGATATTTCTTCTAAATCGTTTTGCAGTTTGTTTTGATCTTCTTATGACTTTATTAGTCGATAAACGACAGCGTCATCTGCAAACAATCGAAGACGCCTGCTCAGATTGTCTCCCAAATCGTTCATATATACAAGGAACAGCAAAGGGACTGTAACACTACCTTGGGGAACGCCAGAAGTCACTTCTGTTTTACTCGATGACTTTCTGTCAGTTACTACCAACTGTGACCTCTATTACAGGAAACCACAAATCCAGTCAAATAACTGAGACGATATTCCATAAGCACGTAATTTCACAACGAGCCGTTTGTGTGGTACAGTGTAAAAATCCTCCCGGAAATCCAGATATACGGAATCTATCTGAAATCCCTTGTCAATAGCACTCAACACTTCATGTCAATAAAGAGCTAGTTGTGTTTCACAGGAACGACGTTTTCTAAACCCATGTTGACTGTCTTAATAGACCGTTTTCTTCGAGGTAATTCATAATGTTCGAACACAATATATGTTCTAAAATCCTGCTGCATGTCGACGTTAACGATATGGGCCTGTAATTTAGTGGATTAATCCTCTTATCTTTCTCGAATATTGATGTGACCTGTGCAACTTTCCAGTCTTTGGGTACGGATCTTTCGTGGAGCGAACGGTTGTATATGGTTGTTAAGTATGGAGCTAATGCATCAGCATACTCCGAAAGGAATCTAACTGGTATACAGTCTGGACCAGAATACTTGCTTTTATGAAGTGATTTAAGTTGCTTCACTACTCCGAGGATATTTACTTCTATGTTACTTATGTTGGCTGCCGTTCTCGATTCGCATTCTGGAATATTTACTTCGTCTTCTTTTGTGAAGGCATTTCAGAAGGTTGTGTTTAGTAACTCTTCTTTGGCAGCATTGTCTTCGATAGTATCTCCATTGATATTGCGCAGAGAAGGCATTGATTGTTTCTTGGCGCTAACATACTTCACATACGACCAGAATCTCCTTGGATTTTCTGCCAGGTTTCGAGACACTTTTGTTGAGGAAACTGTTATAGGCATCGCGCATTGAAGTCCGCGCTAAATTTGGAGCTTCTGTAACAGATCGCCAATGTTGGGGATTTTGAGTGTGTTTAAATTTGGCATGTTTGTTTTGTTGTTTCCGCAACAGTGGTTTAACCAGTTTTGTGTACCAAGGAGGATCAGCTCCGTCGTTTGTTAATTTATTTGGTATAAATCACTCAATTGCTGCCGACACTGTTTCTTTGAATTCAAGCTACATCTGGTCTACACTTATATAATTAATTTGGAATGAGTGGAGATTGTCTCTTAGGAAGGCGTCAAGTAAATTTTTATCCGCTTTTTTGAATAGGTATATTTTTCGCTTATTTTTTGAGGATTTGGGGATTACAACATTCAATCTCGCTACGACAGCTCTGTACTCACTAATCCCTGAATCGGTTTTGATCCTCGTTATGAACTTAGGATTATTTGTTGCTAAGAGGTCAAGTGTGTTTTCACAACCGTTTAGTGTTCGCATGAGCTCATGAACTAACTGCTCGAAATAATTTTCAGAGAATGCGTTTAGCACAATTTCGGATGATATTTTATGCGTACCTCCGGAATTAAACATATATTTTCGCCAACATATCGAGGGTAAATTAAAGTCACCACCAACTATTATCGTATGAGTCGGGTACGTGTTTGAAATCAAATTCCAGTTTTCTTTGAACCTTTAAGCAACTGTATAATCTGAATTGGGAGGTCGGTAAAATGATCCAATTATTATTTTATTCCGGTTGCCAACAATGACCTGTGCCCATACTAACTCTATCTGCTTCAATTTCGCGACAAGTTAAACTACTGCTGACAGCAACAGACGCGCCACCGCCTACTGTGTTTAGTCTATCCTTTCGGAACACCGTTAGGTTCTTCGCAAAAATTTCGTTTGAGCTTATATCAGGTTTTAGCCAGCTTTCAGTGCCTACAACGATTTGAGTATCAGTGCTTTCTATTAGAACTTGGGGCTCTGGTACTTTTCCAAAACAGCTACGACAATTTACAACTGTCATACCAATGGCACGTTTATCTACGTTCTTCTTGTGTTCAGCGTGCACCCTTTGTGTCTGAAGCCCTTTTTGTGTTTTCCCGAGACCCTCTAACCTAAAAAACAGCCCAGTCCACGCCACACAGCCCCTGCTACCCGTATAGCCGCCTCCTGCGTATATGGGACACCAGACATATTCAGCGGAACCCGAAACCCAACAACCCTTTGGCGCAAGTCGAGGAATCTGGAGCACACACGGTCGCAAACCGTCTGAGCCTCTGATTCAGCTGCTCCACTCGACTCTGTACCAGATGTCCTGCAAATGGTCAGCTCTGCTTTCATCTTGCGAGCAAGATTGGCAGCTTTTACCACTTCTGCTAGCCGCTCGAAACCAGATAGAATCTCTTCTGATACAAATTTATGAAAAGTAATTACTTTATTTTGGACGTTATACTCGTTAAGTACTAGTTCTGAATGTATAGTTAAAATTTTTTTAGAAACATTTGAATTTACGTATTATTTGGCGCACTTAAAATTTCTATTATTAATTACGCAATGTTGAACTGTTTATTATGTTAATTTCTGGATTCATTTATGAAATAGTAATCGAAAGTGATATAAATTCATTTGTCAAGAAAAATTGTAAACCCACTGAAATATTGTTTCTTTCGCTGAGTGAGACAGTAGGAAGCATGACTTTGTGTGATCGGACATATTTTTGTATTTTGTGCTAACAATGTAATTTTGACTTGCTAATGTGAAAAATCAGAATATTGTGGGATATACTAAAATGTGACAAAATATATTAACGTAACAACATTTTTTCCTTTATTCTACTTTAGTTCCCCAATCCGGGGCGGGCTGGCAGCAGCATTTGCTCTGCTCTTCAGCCAAAAGACAATAACGATACTATAGAAGACATTTAAAAATGCAAAGGAGAAAAAATGATGGACAAAAATATAAAAAGAAGGGGGCACATAATGGAAGGGAACAGACAAAAAGGGGGCGACTGTAAAGTGGCGACAAAAACCTTAAAAAAGTATTGTGCACAAAAATACCTCACACTGGAAGAATTAAAAGAACACAGGGCCAAGTATGGCTTCAGCAGTAAAGTGTCGATGGACGGCGTAGCACATAACGATCACTGACAGTAACACTATATACACGACAACCAAAATTCTGCAAGAACAATCTTCAAATTTATTTAGATCAACTCAACTATGAGGACATAAAATGTAAGACTTTCAGCTTCAAGACCCCTTGACAAGAAGAACTGGAGCCAACTCCACGTTAAAAGATAAGTAAACCAGAAAGTTTAATTGAAATCTTCACTCCTCTCAAATCTTCATAAAAGACTAATGTGGGCAATAGGTGAAAGTAGGAAGGAGGGGGTAGACTGCACACTGAACTAGAAGTTTTCTTCAGTGTCATAAGGGGGTAGCACATTCCGGGAGAATTTTATCACCTTTCGCTCGGCATGAATCCTACTAGATAATAGCACACTCCCCATATGTGCTAACTCACTCACTATGTACTGTAGTAAAATTAGTTATAGTATATTAAGTTAGAAATTTTTCGTACAGTAATCCATTTGAAGATCTGAGAATCATAGGAGCCTAAACCGCTTCACCGTCGATTGTGAGATTGTAGCATTTATTCACGCCTTTGAAATTTGTTTATCTTATGATGAGTCGGATTTATCTGTGCTGTAGGTCCACATTGTATATACGAAAATTCACAAAAAACTGTATCATTGGTTTCTCTGAAGTTCACTCAAATGTGGCGTCGATAGTAGTGTGCCTCAGGCCCTTATGGATCGCAGCAACTTACTTATATTCTAGTCAAGTGCTAATGTTGGCAGATATTACTACCTGTGTTTAATCAGATCCACAAATGACACTTCGTGTTTGGAGTTGGTTGTTTACTGTGCGGGAATCGAGTTTCGTGTGCAGTGTAAACACAAACTATGTTGAATGGTATCTTCACTGCGCGATAAAAACGGCGAAGTCACTGATGACAGTGCCACTAAAGCAGAGTTATTAAACAGAGTTATTAAACACAGTTTTCCGAAACTTCTTCGCCAAAGAAGACGAAGTAAATATTCATAATTTCCAATCAAGAACAACTGCCAAGATGAGAAACATAGAAGTAGGTATCCTCGGTGTAACAAAGCAGCTTAAATCACTTAATAAAGGCAAGGCCTCCGGTCCAGATTGTGTACCAATCAGGTTCCTCTCAGAGCATGCTGATGAAATAGATCCATATTTAGCAATAATATACAACCACTCGCTCACAGAAAGGTCCATACCTAAAAACTGGAAAATTGCTCAAGTCACACCAATACCCAAGCCGGCCGGTGTGGCCATGCGGTTCTAGGCGCTTCAGACTGGAACCGCGTGACCGCTCCGGTCGCAGGTTCGAATCCTGCCTCGGGAATGGATGTGTGTGATGTCCTTAGGTTAGTTAGGTTTAAATAGTTCTAAATTCTAGGGGACTGATGATCACAGATGTTAAGTCCCATAGTGCTCAGAGCCATTTGAATCAATACCGAAAAATGGAAGTAGGAGTAATCCGCTGAATTACGGGCCTATATCACTAACGTCGATTTGCAGTAGGGTTTTGGAACATATACTGGATTCGAACATTCTGAAGTACCTCGCAGAAGACGATTTATTGGCGCATTGTCAGCACGGATTCAGAAAATATCGTTCTTGTGAAACACAACTAGCTCTTTATACTCATGAAGTAATAAGTGCTATTGACAGGGGATGTCAAACTGATTCCATATTTTTAGATTTCCAGAAGGCTTTCGACACCGTTCCACACAAGCGTCTTCTAACCAAACTGCGTGCCTACAGAGTATCGCCTCAGTTGTGCGACTGGATTCGTGATTTCTTGTCAGAAATGTCACAGTACATAGTAATAGACGGAAAGTCATCTAGTAAAACAAAAGTAATATCCGGCGTTCCCCAAGTGTTTTCAGCCCTCTATTGTTCCTCATCTACATTAACGACATAGGATACAATCTGAGTAGCCGTCTTAGATTGTTTTCAGATGATGCTGTCATTTGCCGTCTTGTAAAGTCATCAGATGATCAAAACGACTTGCAAAATGATTTAGATAAGATATCTGCATGGTGCGAAATGTGGAAATTGACTCTGAATAAAGAAAAGTGTGAAGTTATTCACATGAGTATTAAAAGAAATCAGCTAATTTCTATTACGTGATAAGTCACACAAATCTGAGAGCTGTAAATTCAACTAAATACTTAGGGATTGCAATTACAAATAACCTAAATCGGAACGATCACACAGATAATATTGTGGATAGAGCAAACCAAAGATTGTGATTCATTGGCTGAACACTTAGCAGGTGCAACAGGTCTACTAAAGAGACTGCTTACACCACGTTTGTTCGCCCTATTCTGGAGTATTGCTGTGCGGTGTGGGATCCGCAACAGGTGGGACTGACGGATGACATCGAAAAAGTACAAAGAAGGGCATCTCGTTTTGTATTATCGCGAAATATGGAAGACAGTGTCACAGACATGATACGCGAATTGGAGTGGAAATCATTAAAACAAAGGCGTTCTCATGAAATTTCAATCGCCAGTTTTCTCCTCCGATTGCGAACATTTTGTTGGCACCCATCTACATAGGGAGAAATGATCATCACAATAAAATAAGAGAAATCAGGGAGCGCATAGAAAAATTTAAGTGCTCGTTTTTCCCGCGTGCCTTTCGAGAGTGGAACGGTAGAGAGACAGCATGAAGGTGGTTCATTGAACCCTCTGTCAGGCACTTTATTGTGAATAGCAGAGTAATCACGTAGATGTAGATGTAGATATAGAAAAATAAAGCTGTGACGACGGGTCGTGAGTCGTGCTTGGGTAGCTTAGTCGTTGAGTAGTTACTCACGAAGGGAAAAGTCCCGACTTCGAATTTCGGTCCGGCACACAGCTTTAACCTGCCAAGAAGTTTAACATCAGTGTGCACTCCGCTGCAGAGTGTAAATGTCATTCTGGGAACAGAAAAGTACTGAGCCGCAAAGGAACTAGGGCTTTTGAGAACAGATCCTTTTATTCAGAGAATGACGAAATCAAATAAGCGTGACTACAACCGAACATTGATCAAGGAAGTGTACAGTCAGCACAAGTTGTTGTGCGGGATCAGCATAAGAATATCTGATTTTCACCCCGGAAGTAAATTCGTGAAGTAATACATCTGTTAGGGATCTTGTACATTTATCCGAAAAAATGGAAAAGCACGTAAACTTCCACTTGCAAATAAATGCAAAATGGAGCGCTGCAACAGCTTACACTTTATTTCGTTGTTGGCCTAAACTGTACTTAATTATAAAGAAACCAACAAAATTAGACAAAAACAGTTCTTTCTTTTGTCAGGTAAGATATGCATATTAATTTTATTACTGTTGTCATTTTTATAACCAGTGGCTGTATATGTATAAACTTGTTGATAAGAAACTTCCCGGCAGATTAAAACTGTGTGCCGGACACAGTTTTAATCTTCCAGGTAGTTTCTTATCAGCGCACTCTCCGCTGAAGAGTGAAAATCTCATTCTTGTTGATAAGCATAGCTGTTATACAGCAGATGCTGTTAATTTCACACTTTCAGATTTATCTGAATCCAAAAATTTGTGAACACCCAGAATATATACTCACGACTCACTGCTGTCGCTGTGTTTACATAGTAAGTAAGATATCGCTTTATAAGTTTCAGTAACTGCTAAGTAATTATGTGCTATTAGGATTAGTAATCTCATAGTGAGCTGACATATGTTAATCAGAGTTGTCACGGGTTTTAAAGATTCTAAAAACTATATTTGTGGTGTCTCTTTCGTTATTAGTTTGTTATAAACTGAACAGTTCTAGTTGTAGCTAAACGAACTGATTACTCATGTTCCTAGCAATGAATGGATGTAACATTAAGGAGTACTTTGACATGATATTATTGAAAATTAAGTTGAAAAGGTGAAATTACTTACATTAGTCCTACATTATGATATAACAGTTAATTAAAGAATATGGATTACCTTTGGTGTCGTGTGAAAGATAAGATAAATTAGTTCTTGGAATCATATGAGGAGTAAGCTCTTATGTTTCGACCGATAGGCACATCGTTTATGAGTTGGCCCGATGCAAAGGAAGGTTGACACAGCGCCGCTATGCTGAGATGTTCCAGCAGCGATTGCAGCTATGTCGCTCTACTTGTCCATCTGTACACAGGCGCCATCGACAAACCGGATTCTGTGTTTGGTGTTGTATGTTTTGTTGACTCCATATTACACGCATTTTACAGGCTGTTGTAAAGGCATTGGGGTAACAAACAGGTCAAAACATGATTACTTTATTACTCTGTAATGTTCTATCAGCGACGGCGAATTATTCAGAGTCCGCCCCCACAGCTGAGTGATCAGCGCGGCGGTCTGTCACGCCAAGGGGCCCGGGTTCAGTTCCTGGCTGGGTCGGAGATTTTCTCCGCTCAGGGACTGGGTGTTGTGTTGTCCCCCTTATCATTTCATCATCGTCAGTGGAAGGCAACGGGAAACCACCACTGGAATCACTTCCCTAGACGCCCATGCGGTGGACCTCTCTAGCGAGGCTTCCCCCATGACAAGACCCGCCGTAAGGCAGAATACGAAGTTAAAAAAGTGGTTCATAACAAAATACTGAGAAAATAACCCTGAACAGCCTCCGAAATTTTTTCGACTGAGTTCCGATCCATCCTGTAGCATGTATTGTGCTTGGTAATAACGAAGGGCAAGGTCTGACCCAGTATTTCTACACACGAGCGCGTCCTGAAAATTGTGCATACGAATTTTTTATACGATAACTATTGAAGCTTTTTCAATAAAACAAACTTTATTAACATTTTACAACTTTATTCTTTACGTCTGATTATCTGGAGTCCTCTTCTTCTAGAGGGATCCGAATTGTAGCGTGTAACATGGTGTTCTGTAACGTAACTATATTGGTACGTGAGAAACAGTGTGCCGCAACCGAGTTTCGGATTCGAAAATTTCGTCCACAGATGGAGCACCCTGTCGCTCATCAAGACAATGACAGACCACACACGAGCGCTGCGACATCAGCAACTATCAGCGCCTTGGGTTCAGTGTCACCGATCATCCTTCATACGTTTCCGACTTGACCCCTCGGATTTTCATCAGTTTCCCAAACTTAAAGAACACTTTCAAGGACTTCACTTTGATGTTGTGCAAGCAGAGGCGAGGATGCGGCTACGTCAACAAATTCAAAAGTTCTAATGCTGTGGTCGTCAAGTTTTTATGCTCAAGAACACCTCGAGCCACACATATAAAATGTTCAAATGTGTGTGAATTCGTAAGGGACGAAACTGCTGAAGTCATCGGTCCCGAAGCCTACACACTACTTAACCTAATTTAAACTCACTGACGCTAAGGAAAACACACACACCCATGCCCGAGTGAGGACTTTATCCTCCAACGGGGGCAGTGGCCCGGACCGTGGCAAGGTGGCCGGCCGGAGTGGCCGAGCGGTTCTAGGCGCTTCAGTTCGGAACCGCGCGAATGCTACGGTCGCAGGTACGAATCCTGCCTCGGGCATGGATGTGTGTGATGTCCTTAGGTTAGTTAGGTTTAAATAGTTCTAAGTTCTAGGGCATTGATGACCTCCGCTGCTCCTCCCATAGTGCTCAGAACCATCTGAACAATTTTTGTGGCAAGGTGCCACAGACCGGGCGACTACCCGGTGCGGCCGAGCCGCACATATACATATCTCATTATTTATTGCAACCTACATAAATTAGCATGTTATGAGCCAGCAATAGATTGAGCTGTAGTAAGGACTGTTGGCTGCTTGCTCCTCCTCCCCCCCCCCCCCCCCCCCCCGGTACGTAGGGGGGTCGTTAAAAGTCAGCAACATTCGGAACAATTTTTGACTGCTGTCGTTTCAATTTGCTACCATCTTCAGTTATCACAAAGTTGTGGCACCGTAATTCAAAATGGTTCAAATGGCTCTGAGCACTATGGGACTTAACATCTGAGGTCATCAGTCCCCTAGACTTAGAACTACTGAAACCTAACTAACCTAAGGACATCACACACATCAAACCCCCGAGGCAGGATTCGAACCTGAGACCGCAGCAGCAGCGTGGTTCCGGACTGAAGCTCCTAGAACCGCTCGGCCACAACGGCCGGCCACCGTAATTCCCTGACGAAGTGTTGTGTTGACTTTGTCAACGGTGATTAACTGATTAATAACAGTTAACTGTACTTATATCTGAACGCATTATGAAATATGCGTTAACGGATCCATATTGTATCTGTGTCCAAATTTATACCACAGCAGCTGATCGGTACGAGCTGCGTACGCTCCTGAGTTGTCAGTTCTGTAAGACAAATGAAGCTTATTCTTGAACTGCTCAGACAGTTAAAGTTCAGATATTTCTGTTCTTCGTATAATTGCTAGTCTTGGAAACAAACGAACTACCCTCCTGACATATTCAGCATATTTCCATTCAATGTCCTACGGAATATTTTTCCGGAGTAATTCGCGACTTAGAAAGAAAGTATTGATTGTACTAAAGCGAGCTATAAGAATAATAAGCGGTGGTCACCCGCAGTCGTCATGTAGGTACTTCTTCAAAAAGATAGGTATTTTAACTGCACTATCACAATACATACATTCGCTATTGTAATTCATCGTAAATAATCATCCACAATTTGAGACGAGTGGTGACGTTCTTTCTCGATAGCTGTAAGTGCGTCGCCGAGTCTCCATGGGCTGGACGTATCACATGTCTCGTTCCATAGACATTAAAGATGCAATCCAGATGTTTGTTGCTCATTCTAGGGATCAGTAGTGTCTGCTGCTAGCTATCCTCCCTTTGACGATCAAAGAGGCACAATGTACTTTCCTTCCACTACAGGAATCTGAACTACCTGCCTTAAGAGCGAGCGCCAGTGCGTGTTACTGACCTCGACTCCAGGAGCGGACTAACCGCAGCGGTAAGAGTGACACGTGCCGTGCTCTTATCGCTGAGGCGTGCCTCACTGTATCGAGTTTCGAGAGCGTCAACTGAACTCTGTACTGAACATTTCTGGTGCGGAAGTAGCGATGTTAGATTCGATCGCAAAGGGTTTTGACCAAACACGGATAAAAGCGAAATGTATTGCACTGTATTTTTTGGCCTCATTGCAATTCGAACTTCTTCCATTGGACAGATTACGAATATGGAGGATATTGTAAACTGTTCCGTCAAAAAAACACAGCAAGAAGAAATTATACAGACTAACACATCTTTTTTGTGAGTGGTTCATCTCCTAAAAGCGTGTAGTTAGGTTTTGCAAACTGACTTTTTTTGTCTAAGATGCAATGGAGGAAGTATTTGAAAATATCAGAAGGTGAATGAAAATGCAAAGGGACAGATAAAAATGCTGAGGTTCAGGGAATCCATAAACTTTTTGGCAGAAAATGAGGAAAACCTTGCTCAGAACAAAACTAAAGCGAAAGCGATAAAGGGAAGCAGAATGGAAACATTATTCCTTAATATCTATGTTTCGAATTGCTGTGCTGTGATTCGGGATTCTACTGGTGCATCTGGATGACTGAACATTGTCGAAAAACAGTTCATGCTCACTCATGAAAGACTGTTCAGTACTTTTCGGAAAAGTGGAGTTACGAGGAAGAAATCGCCGTTGTCATTGGGTAAATGCTAAACGCGGGTATTGAGAAAGAGGGGGAATGTTATCCAAAATATTATTGTTGTTGTGCAACTGCAGTTGCTTATGTTCTTTTGCTCGTCGTGGCTACGTCCTTACATTAATGATAGCGGGTAGCCACGAAGCCGGTAGCCTGTGACGTCATCACTATTCGAATTACAATCACTCTTTCAGATTTCAGCTGCGTTCCGGACATTGCTTCTATCAATGTTACTTTCTTTGCCTAGCACTTGGATGTTTTTAAAATCTATAACCTGGTCACATTCGTCTCTGCGTCCGCTGCCGAAGATTTGACAGGTTTTCACAAGTGGACGCGACATCGTTTTTACATCTACATTTATGTGACGACTCTACAATTCATATTTAAGTGTCTGGTTGAGGGTTCTTCGAACCACCTTCAGACTATTTCTCTACCGTCCCAATCTGTAATAGCGGGTGGGAAAATGAACGCCTAAATCTTTCAGTACGAGTTCTGATTTATCTTATTTTATTAGGACAATAGAATATTATGCATTCAGAGAAGAAATTGGTGATTGAAATTTCGTGAAAAGATCTCGCCGCAACGAGAACTGCATATTGTTTAATGGTTACTACCCCAAACTCGCTTATCGTATTCGAAACACTCTCTCTCCTATTTCGCGATAATATAAAATGAGCTGGCCTTCTTTGCACTTTTTCGACGTCCACCGTCAATACTATCTGATAAGGATCTCATACCGCCCATCAGTACTCTAGTATAGGACAGACAAGCACAGTGTACGCAGTCAATTTTGTAGACTCGTATAGTCTAACTGTTCTGCTAACAAAAAGCCTTCCCCACAACATTATCTATGTGACTGTTCCAATTGGAAGATGTGTATATAATGAGAAATGGCATCTTGTTTGTAATGTTTATCACTACTAGTATCTTTGCATGCCTTAATACATACGTAGTCTTCGGCTAACAGAGGTTGTTGGTACGGAACGAGCGAGTGAGTGAGTCACTTGCAGAGAGAGAGGGAGAGAGTTGAGTCACTGTCTATCACAACAGTCGTTACATTCCGTCTCTTTTTTGTTACTCACAGCGAAAGCAGCGCCCTAAGCGGCCAGCAAGTGACACTTCTGAATAGGATATCGGAAGAGTGCAAATACTAACATTTATACCGATTGCAACATATTTTCTACAACAGGGAGTCTATATAGTGCCATAAAAATCCACAATATCTACAAAATGACACAATACTTGTCATTCTTTAGCTTCCTAAGGACCCGGGGGGGGGGGGGGGGGGGTAAGAAACGGCGCATGACAGAACAGTTTATCTACAACTCTCTCTTAACCTACAGATATTTACCAAATAATGTCGTGTTCCTTTAACAACAAAAACTGGTAGTAAACACCGGAAGACCCGACCTTTTGCAGAAAGCGCAGTTTTGTTCACTACACTTTCAGGCAAATCAGCGAATTTGGAACGTGGGAAACTAACATGGAATGAAATACCTTCATTATTTAAGACGCGAAATAAGACATCACAGTTGCAGTTTAATAGAAAATGACACAGACGTGATAATAAATCGTCAAAAGCAATAAAAGTGGTTCCCAACACAGAGGAAACCAGTCTGAAATTGTTGCTAAATTTGAGCCACAAACGGCAAAAATCTTCAACACACTCGATTTTGAAGCAAAATTAATAACATTTACAAAATTATTGGTGTATTAGAAAACAAAGAGAAGTGTAAAAATGGGCGAATCATTAGCCTATACAACAAAATTTTACGTATCAAGTGAAGTGCCTATGATAATAGCAACCCACAACAACAGAAATATAGGCTTCGCATTCATGAAATACGTGTTGATATTCTCTTGCTTTGAGCGTCGTAAGGTGCAAACATAGACAAATTCAAAAGCATTGCTACATCAATATTTTTTAGCTTTTATTACTGAATTTATGTGTCTCGGGTGATTTTATATGTATTTCACGATAATTCATGTCTCTTCGTAATTTACTAACTCATGGAACGCACAAACATTGCAAGTATTTCGATGATTAGGTAGTAAATATGTAAAAAAGAACATTATCCTTATAATCTGCGGAACTGTCTGCTTTCTCACCGCTTGGAGTGCTAATGTCGCTCCATCTGTCAAACGGTAACAACGTTCGTACCAGAGAGTATCGTGTTTGGATTTATTACTGTGATTGAATCACCGCTGAGTGAGAAGCTTTGATGGCGGACGGGGACGTGCAGAATAAAGAATGAATTTTATCTGAGATGCTCCTTGCTGTAATTGAGGCAACTGATTTCATAGAGGGACGACAAATTTTGGAAAAAGTATCATGAAAATATTTTTTATTTGCTGAAAGTGCTAATGGCGAAGTATAGTGATGCAAAGATTACATTGTGTTTAACAATATCTGTGTTTTGGTATCCATGGCGAATTACCAACCCAGTGACGAGACTCTTAGTTATTATACGTCATCATACACATTACCCGCCGGGTTAGCCAAGAGCGCTAATGGGCTGCTTCCTAGACTCGGGTAGGCGGGCCGGCCGCGGATCGAATCCCCCCAGCGGATTAACGACGAGAGCCGGCGTGCCGACCCAGCCCGGATGTGGTTTTTAGGGGGTTTTCCGCATCCCGGTCAATACTGGGCTGGTCCGCATGTCCCGCCTCAATTACACGACTAACAGACGTTTGAAAACGTTCGCACTATTTCATGGCTTACACTACACGCAAGCGGAGGTACGCAAATCCCGTCCTGGGGGTACGGGGTGGCGACAGGACGGGCATCCGACCACCATCTGACACTAACATTGCCAAATCCCGGCCGACCCCGCATTGAAGTGGGATAAAGGCCCAAGGAAATGATGATATGTCATCATCCACATTCATTCAACAATATTTCATTTGAAATGTCAAGAGTTACTTTCAGACAACCTAAATATTGTCTGAATTAGTTTTCATGGTGTATAACAACACTAAGGAAAGATCATAGTTTTTTATGAATGTGAGTCACTTCTGTTTCATTAAAGTGATCAGAAGTTCACTTTAATTTCAAAATAATTTTTTATTCAGTTGCAAATATTTCACTGAAGCTTACCCTCATTGATTGAGTGAGAATCGTAATATTACTCCACTGTCACGCCATGAACTATGCCGTGGACAGGGAACTGAATTTTTGGAAAGACGCAAAATTCTTATATGGGAATGCAGCCTAAAGCAAATGATAAGGCAATTGGCAGCACAGTGACAGGACACTGCTGTTCAGCATATCGTATTACAGAGCAGAACTGAGTTATCCCTTTCAAAGGTAAGAATCAATCGTAGGTCCTGACCGAACTTTTTCAGATGAAATTAAGAACTGTATTCATCTGCAAAATTACATATATAATTCAGTAGTTGCGTTTTTCTATCACGGCATAGTTTTCTATACGCTACAGTTAGCCACTGTGTGTGTTTGTTTGATGAGGAAGCCATGCGATGTATTATTGCTAACCATCCTTTGTATTCAACTTCATTTAATATATAGTCAGGTTCAGCTTAGATAAATTTGTGTTACACACATCGAAAGTAATTTACACAGTCAGCGTCCGTGTTGAAAAGCAGGGCAGCTAAAGCTGTTCTAGATCACTGGTCGTGGACGACACATAATCGGAAGTTAAAAGTCGCACAGTTACATATTAAACTTCCACAATGTAAATTGTTCGTAATTGTAATTCCTAGGAATTTAGTTGAATTGGCAGACTTTAGATTTGTGTAATTTATCGTGTAACCGAGATTTAACGGATTTCTTTTAGTACTCATATGGATGACATTCAGAGACAACTACCACTTTTCACACCACACAGATATCATGTCTGAGTATTTTGAAATTGTTCTTCATCTTCTGATGACTTTACTAGACAGTAAATGACATCCGCAGACAATTTAAGAGAGCTGCTCATATTGTTTCCTAAATTTTTTTTATAGATTAGGAACAGCAGAGGGCCTATAGTACTTTCTACAAGGAACGCCAGACATCACTTCTTTTCCTCAATAAACTTAATAAACCACTGTTTCAGAATTCTCTATCAATTGCGTCTGCACAACGTGTTACGGAGGTGACACTGTGTATGCTCTGCTGTCTTTTTGCAAATTTTAACGTGGCTTCCAGACAAGTGTGTTAAGTTTTAGTCAAAATTCGTCGCTCATGACGCTTCTCTGAGAGTCACAAATGGATAACAAGCCAAGCGAAAATAAATCTCTGCGTTTTCAGCGAAGTTCTTTTTAGATACTAATCAAAGCAGGGTGACAGATATTTCTGCATGGTCAGGATGCAAGAGTGGTCGTGGAGGGGCTCCACTTGATATTTACAATAAATAGGAGCATAGGCTGCAGTTTAGAGAGGCACCTCCCCTCCAGCACTCGGCATTTCCCCTACAGCGCCTTTCTGTGGCCCCCACCACTACCACTCTCCTCATGCGTGCCCTGTTGACTTCACATCTCCTAGCCACAGAATTTTGCATGTATTATACTACATGATATTTCATAATAAATATTCTATCAGCCATTAAACTAGGCCATTATTTTATGTACATTGGGTTTCTTCGTCATTTAATGCTGTTTGAGCTCTTCTTGAAAGTCACAGTTCCCCTGTCCATCTCTCTGAAAAGAGAGTCGTGGTGGTTCCCGATCAACTTGCAAACTATCTAAATTTGAAGAGTTGCTAAAATATTCCACAAAGTGCTTGCTTATAATAGAATCAGTTGTTTTATGTGGCTCTAGAAATTTTGCAAATATTATCGTTCTCTATACAAAGCAGAAATTCTTAGTCCTTAAATCAAGATATTGATGTGGCTATAGAATTTCTTGAACCACTGAAAACAAATGACTTACCACAAATTAGGATGAGGTTCGAGAAAAAGCACACATTCGAGGAAATTGCAATCAGAGAACCACCTTGCGATGGATACAAGGAATTTCAAACGTATCGGAAGCAATTTTTTCCAGTTTTTCGTAGACAATATAGAAAATCGCTTTGAAGAATTGGATTCCTTTTCGAATGAAGCTGTATTAAATTCAGACACATGGCCTTCAGAAGAATTTGAATGCGTGTCTCATAGCGACATATCGATTCCCCGTTTATCTAAGAAGGTTCACGGTATAGTTAATTAAATGCACCGCGCACTTCTGTGGGCCCCACCACCACGGCCGTCCCTTATTGGCTGCCGCTAGAGTCCACCGCTTCCAGATGGGAACGCCAATTTCGTGAGCTGCCGCGTCACCGCAGGAAACGCTTGCCGCTACTGTTGCCGCGCTGTAGTGGGAATCGGCCTAAAGCGGTCGGCACACGGACCGTGCATGCGAACGTTGAGCGTTGAGCGTGCCGAGTTTCTGACGTCCTAGCGTGGAATAGCACGTTCGGGAGTCTTTCCGAACGTGAAGAGCAGTATCTGGCATGTCACATATTCTGAGCGTGCGTCTGAACGTAGACCAATGAGTTGGCACAACGCCACCTACGTCACACGGACGCCGTCTCCCTTCAGTACAGAGTTGTGAGGCGCCATATTGGCATTCATTTCAAGCCTATATGTATATATGCCGTTTCTGAGCACCAGCAAATTGAGAATCACTGGAAAACCCGTTGTTAGTTGTGTTATTCGTTACAATAAAATAATGAGAAAGATCACATTCGTGGCAAAAGAATTATTGTAACTTGCATATTATGAGAGTATGCTATATGAAGGCAGCGACACACTGAAGATCCACCCAAAACGCATTGTTCTTGGTACAATTTGTTAATATTAAATTTCAACTAGTAACATAATTATCTACGATTAATGTTTTTAGAAAGGTGTAACACATTATGTCTAAGAGCCAACAGTGTGTTGCTGGTTTAGCGTAATGAGTAGCGTCTGCCCTGAAAACGCCGGCACGGTAGCTCAGCGTGTTCGGTCAGAGGTTTAGCTACCCTCTGTAACAAAAAAATTGAGTGAACGAATCAACGATCAACCTGAACACGCGTCATCGACGTCCGCCACGAAAAAATTCAACGAAAAAATAAAAAATGAGCGTTTGTTGGGGAGTGGTTCGCGTCTCCGCACATCCAAATATTTTTTTCGTAACATTCGCGTTTTTATTAGGTTCTGATACTTTGTTATTAGTTTAATAAAAGTATATGTTATAATATTTGATGTCTCATCTTTTTTTGAGGGGTGACTTTAATCGATTGGCTTAATCTGAAGGACAGCTTGCGCTACTTGTAAAAAAATATTTGCTCCTTTTTCTTTTACGCTTCGTAATTCATATGTTGCAAAGATGCTGCTACTGGGTAGGAACAGTGATCGCGTAAGACTGACCTTGGCGTTTTACTAAAATATGGGAATGATGAAATGATGTTTATTTTATGCGGAGAAGTATTCCAAATTTGTACCGCATTGTTTGTAATGGAACTTTTATAAGCCTGTGTCCTTATTGACTGGACATGGTACTTTCCTTTTCGTGGACGATGAAGGAAATGTGCACTTTAATAGAGCTAATGTGGGAATTTCACGTGCGGCCATTGAGTAACCAGTGTGATTTACTAGCTAGAAACACCCCTCAACTGCCGCTGGAGTGCGTTGCGATCGCATATACCATGTTGGGGCACACGTACGGTATGTACAAGTGGCATCGTTCTTGAGCGTTCAGCAGCACGTTGAGCTTGGCCCGCTCAACGCTGACGTTCGATAGCACAATCAGTGTGCCGACGGCTTAACGCTTCCACAGCGTGAACGGCGACGGTCTCCGCGCATTCCGCCCGTGTTTGTATAGCAATTCCATCTCGTGAGAGAAGTGCCGTTTTGCGGCATTTGCAACCCCCGTTTCCTATGTGAATACCGATCCTTGTTATATGTCTGATGTGCCACGTCAGTTTGTAAACGTTATTTTTACTCCCCTGTATACAGAGTTTCCGTATCATGTTATTTTTTGGACTTCTTCAGTGATTTACGATTCGAGTTCTCTGCTTCGATCTTCTACATATACATCTACATCTACATTTATACTCCACAAGTCACCCACCGGTGTGTGGCGGAGGGCACTTTACGTGCCACTGTCATTACCTCCCTTTCCTGTTCCACTCGCGTATGGTTCGCGGGAAGAACGATTGCCGGAAAGCCTCCGTGCGCGCTCGAATCTAATTTTACATTCGTGATCTCCTCGGGAGGTGTAAGTAGGGAGAAGCAATATATTCGATACCTCATCCAGAAACGCACCCTCTCGAAACCTGGCGAGCAAACTACACCGCGATGCAGAGCGCGTCTCTTGCAGAATCTGCCACTTGAGTTTGCTAAACATCTCCGTAACGCTATCACGCTTACGAAATAACACTGAGACGAAACGCGCCGCTCTTCTTCGGATATTCTCTATCTCCTCAGTCAACCCGATCTGGTACGGATCCCACACAGATGAGCAATACTCAAGTATAGGTCGAACGAGTGTTTTGTAAGCCACCTCCTTTGTTGATGGACTACATTTTCTAAGGTGGTGGTTGTGGTAGTTAGTGGTTAACGTCCTGTCGACAACGAGGTCATTAGAGACGGAGCGCAAGCTCGGGTTAGGGAAGGATTGGGAAGGAAATCGGCCGTGCCCTTTCAAAGGAACCATCCCGGCATTGTGCTAACCACTGATCCACCTCACTCGGTATTTTCCAAGGACTCTCCAATGAATCTCAAACTAGTACCCACCTTACCAACAATTAATTTTATATGACCATTCCAGTTCAAATCGTTCCGCACGCATACTCCCAGATATTTTACAGAAGTAACTGCTACCAGTGTTTGTTCCGCTATGATATAATCATACAATAAAGGATCATTCTTTCTATGTATCCGCAATACATTACATTTGTCTATGTTAAGGGTCAGTTGTCACTCCCTGCACCAAGTGCCTATCCGCTGCAGATCTTCCTGCATTTCGCTACAATTTTCTAATGCTGCAACTTCTCTGTATACTACAGCATCATCCGCGAAAAGCTGCATGGAACTTCCGACACTATCTACTAGGTCATTTATATATATTGTGAAAAGCAGTGGTCCCATAACACTCCCCTGTAGCACGCCAGAGGTTACTTTAACGTCTGTAGACGTCTCTCCTTTGATAACAACATGCTGTGTTCTGTTTGCTAAAAACTCTTCAATCCAGCCACACAGCTGGTCTGATATTCCGTAGGCTCGTACTTCGTTTATCAGGCGACAGTGCGGAACTGTATCGAACACCTTCCGGAAGTCGAGGAAAATGACATCTACCTGGGAGCCTGTATCTAATATCTTCTGGGTCTCATGAACAAGTAAAGGGAGTGGCGTCTCACACGATCGCTGTTTCAGGAATCCATGTTGATTCCTACAGAGTGTATTCTGTGTTTCTAGAAACGACATGATACGCGAGCAAAAAACGTACTAAAATTCTACAACAGATCGACGTCAGAGATATAGGTCTATAGTTTTGCGCATCTGCTCGACGACCCTTCTTGAAGACTGGGACTACCTGTGCTCTTTTCCAATCATTTGGAACCTTCCGTTCCCCTAGAGACTTGCAGTAAACGGCTTCTTCAGGGTTCTACTTATTTTTATGTGCGACTTGTACTTTGACCGTTGGGAAGGGGGGGGGGGGGGAGGTGGTGAGAGAGGGGTGTATCGTGGTGTCCTAGCGGCTTGGTAGAAATATATATATGCGGGCATTCGCGAAAGCGAAATTCAGAATAGTCTGTCACGTTATTGTACAACAATTATGTTTCGCAGATTGAAGCGAGCTGTGAGACAGGAAGTCGAATCCAATTTGCCGGCGGAAGATCGGGCCGACATTGGAGTACGACGCGCCTTTGAAGTGGCGGCACCAATTCCACTGACGTGTAGCGCCGCGGAGCGGTCCAGTCTGCTGGCGCCAGCAGCCGCCGCTACACGTGATATGAGCGTGCTGTGGTGTACTGCGGCGCGGTGCGGAGGGGTGGACTGGAAGGGGGGGGGGGGTTGCGGCGGCTCTGCGAATTTCCGGTCGCCCAATGCTGGCGGCAAGGATGGCGCGCCTGTCTACGGCACCAAACGCTATCACCTGAGCTGTTGCTGGCGAGCGACTCAATAGCAAGGAAGCGTACGTCACAACCACTCAAGAGCGACTTCGATGAAACTTCTACGCACTTACACCCCTAAATTAAAAAGAGCTAAATATTTGACTCTGGTTTACGTAAATCTGGAATAAATTACAAAACCAGAAACAACTGTGGGGAATTTGAAAGACTGGACACTGCAGCTGAGAACAAGGGGTGGACGAAACTACGGAAACACCACGAACTCAACACGTTAGCAGGACTAGTCGTCTTGAAGTGGATAAATACAAGTCATGTTTGGTTTTCAATCGAGTCTTACAGCGTTTTTCCTATAAAATAGTCACAAATTAATGAAACGATGATAGATGTGCGTAGCAATCACTCATCCTTCCGTCCAAAAGTACGCCACAAAAACTCAGTAATATTGAGGTCTGGTGACATTGGTGGCCAAGGGAGATTCGAAAATTCATCCTCGTGCTCACACAAAACCAGTCCTCGACAATGTGAGCTGCGTGAACAAGGCCTTGTTGTCTTCAAATACAGCATCACCATTCGCGGAACAAACATTGTACCATGGGACGGACCTTGTGAGCCAAAATGGCCACATAATCCTTGGCAGTAACGTGACTTGCAATGTAATATTGGGGCCCATGGAATACCACGATATGGCTGCATAAATCATCACAGTACCATAGCCATATTTCGCTCCTGGTATATAAAGTTTGCCAGAAGTTGGAAATACTATAAAACAAGACTCATCCGACCAAATAAATTCTTCCATTGCTCCATAGTCCAGGTTTTATGGCCTCGACACCATATTTTGCTGTTACGGAATTTTCACCACAGTTCAATGGTTTTGGAATCCCAGCTTACACTGCAGTTCTCTGCTGCAGGGGCTCCCTTTGTGTTGTTTTTGGCTGATAGGGCTCGCGATTGCGACATTTAATTCATCGGTGACTTTTGCATCTGTCGGCCACCTATTTTTCTTCACAACTCTCGTCAATGATCATTCAACACACACCTTCGGGCGCTTAGTAAATTAGCGGATGATGTTTTCCCGCTATTCCTGTAGTACGCGATACAAATCTTCGGTACGGTGTCTCTTGATACACCAAAGACTTCGGCTCCCTTGGTGTCGAAGTATCGATTAAACTTGCACCAACAGTTTTTTCACGCTCCAATTCACTTAATTCCGATATAAAACACTCGGAACAACACGGAACATTGTTCTGACCAAGAATAACACTTGCAACCTGAAAAGGTACCGTTCCTGGTCAAATACAACAGCGCAGTCTGCAGGCTTGGTTACGTATTTCTCGCGATCTTATGTTTCCGTCCAACCCACCTATGTTCGTACCACGGCCATTTGTGCAAAAAGCAATGCTCGTTAACCAAGGGCACTGCAGCCCGCTTCCGTCGCTTGATCACATGATTTCCTTTAGGGTCTGTCGGTGCCTATCATTGTCTGCTGAGTCGGAAGTCACAAGTTCTATTCACAGCGCCCGTTTAAGATTTTTCTGGAGCAGGAAGATCGGTAACGGTTTGCGCTTTGGCCTCACCAGTCAAGTCAGAGCACTTCGTGAGGGAATCCGCACTGGAAGTGACAGGCAAGGGTCAAATCCAAAATTTTCTACCAGGAAGGGGAACACTGCGAACACCATCTACGTTTTAATTATTTTTTTGTAATCAGTTTTATAATGATTGATTTGGTGCGGCTGTCTGTGCCGTCCTTCCTTGGACTACTTACATCCAACGCTCTCAGTTATTTGTCGGATATATTGCAATCTACGTCTTCCCTAAGACTTTTGTCCTCTATTGCTCCCACTGCTACCATGGAAGTTATTCCTTGACGTCCTAACTCATTGCCGTTCGTCCTGCCCTCCTAGTGAGTGCCGGCCGGAGTGGCCGAGCGGTTCTAGGCGCTACAGTCTGGAACCGCGTGACCGCTACGGTCGCAGGTTCGAATCCTGCCTCGGGCATGTGTGTGTGATGTCCTTAGGTTAGTTAGGTTTAAGTAGTTCTGAGTTCTAGGGGACTGATGATCTTAGACGTTAAGTCCCATAGTGCTCAGAGCCATTTGAACCTAGTGAGTGTTTTCCAGATATTCCTTTAGTCACTCATTCTGTGAAAGACTCCGTCTAGTCTTATTACTCAACTTCACAATATTCCTGTAATATCGTATCTCACAGTCTTCGATTCTATCTTTTCCCTGTTTTTCCATAGTTCATGATTCACTTCCGTGCAATTCAGTGCTCCATCCATAAATTATTAGAAACTTATTCTTGAACTTGAGCACTAGGTTGGTAGTAAAAGGCTCCCTCCAGCGCACAATGCCTTCCGTACCTGAGATAGTGTGCTTCTTATTAGATCCTCGATTCGTCCTTCAAGCGTACCTGAATTTCTTAACTTCGTATACTAGGGGTCCACAGTTTTGTTTTTATAAGTTTATCGCTAATCTTGTTTCTGATATTCCTCGTTACGTCCGTCTTTTTTATTTTTGTTTACCCTCAGGTCATATTCTATTATAGCTGTACTGTTCATTTCACTCATCAGGTTCTGTAACACATCATTGTCACCGAGCGCAGCAATATTATCATCGAAGCTTCTCATTTATATTGTCACGTCTAAACCATAATCAAGCACAAATCCGAAGACAGGATCGCAATAAAGTCCAACACTTAGTATTGAAAGCTCGTTTATTGCTGGCACCAACGCACAGCTACGGCACAATTGACCTGAGAGTGGAACTATTTATAAAAACATTCAATATTTCTAAAAGTTGGTATTTATAACATCGAATATTCTAGAATATACAAACATTATAAACATAAAATATTTCCAGAACCTTCCAGAAGTGATAGATATAGCTACTAAATAACAAATAGCTTGTGGTGGTCGAGATTTAAGATAACTCCGTCGGATTACGGAAACTTGCGATTTCGTTTTATTTTCTGCTATGATCTTCCTGATTTCAGATATGAACAATCTGCTTCATGTTTTTCCATAACTGTACAAGGCATTACCGCTCTGACGAATTTCTGTATTATTCAAAGTTCATCCAACACGTAATGATAATTTTATATACTACTGGGTTATCCTAAGAAAAATAATCTTCCTACAAATGTCACAACAAAGTGCATAGTACAGCCTTGGTTTTATTTCTGTGTTACAAAATAGATGCAACATCATTCACAACAGATGGCACATGCATTTGGCTAGTTTACAAACTCATCTTAAGTGAAACTTGTGACGTCTCCTATTTCCCAGAAATAGTTAATTTCTTTCCTAATCACATAAATGTCTTTTGTTTCCACTCTATTTCTAAAAGTTTTTCCCTCACAAAAAATATTATGTTATTCAAATCTGTATTTATTACTAAAACCGGAAATGTCATTATAGTTAATTTGAGTTATAGAAAGGGATACGAAAATGTTCCGGCGTTATGTGAAAATATTGTCTGTGAAGAGTGAACCAAAAATGAAAGTATTAATATCAAGGATCTACAATTAATCTTTAGTTTTAACAGACGAAAAACCCTGGACCATACTTAATTCACCAAGGTAAGGTAAAGGAAGTTAATCTTGGACACTGCGACCAACTTCAAGCTAAGTAATAACATACTGTCTTGCCTTAGAACAATATCACACATATTGCAGAGCTGGTGGGTAACACTAGATTGTGGAAGGCTTTAACTTAAACATGAAGTATCTAAAAAGTACCTATAAACAGCTAATCCCTACACCACATTACATGCACCACAGCTCGCGGCAACGCTTTTTCACCCGGAACTTAAATCCCATACCTGAATCTTTCTTTTAATTCCGTCGTTGCGTCCTAGATGTTACGAGTTGAACTGTCGAAGAGAAAGACTGAAATCTAGCTTTGGATCCTTTTCAATCCGTGCACTTCTGTCTTGGTCTTCCATTATTATTATTCCCGGATGGTTTTTGTACATATTATGTATTACCCCTCTTTCCTGTAGCTTTCCCGAGACTACGAAATATCTTGCACTACGTTACTTTGTGGAATGGTTTTTATGGGTCGACAAATTGTATGAAATTTTCTTGTTTCGTCCTAAGTCTTGCCTCCATTATCACAGAATACGTCAGAACAAGCTCTCTGGCGCTTTTGTGTTTCCTAAAGCCAAACTGATTGACTTCTAACAGATCCTAAATTTTTACCTTCGCTCTTCTGTATATTTTTTTATCAGAAACTTTGGTGTATAAGCTATTAAATTGATAGTATGATACTTCTCGCATTTATCTAACTTTGGTGTCCTAGATGTTTTACGGTTAATATTCTTAAGAAAGTATAATGGTGTGTCTCAAGTCTCACAGATTCTACACATTTACTCAATAATCGTCCCGCCCCCTCCCCAAATTATTTTAGAAATACCAAAAAGAGTGGTATATCTATCTTATGCCATGTTTGAGCGCAAGTTTTCCAAAACTTGGCAAATCTGACTCTAGCATCGTACCCTCTACGTCACCCATACAGGCATTCACTTCTTCTTCTACCAAGTCAGCAGACAGATTCTCTACAGACATACAGACAGTTCCTCTGCAGACAGTTACTCTCCTGGAAGTGCCATTCAGTGTGCTGCTAATTTATTTCAACATACTCGCTCTTTCCTATCTGTTTTACAGTATAATAGCTTTTCACTCCTAATGTTAAAGTCCTTTGCTTTAGATTTACTTGTTTTGACTTAGGAGAACAGCATTATTATGGGCCAGCTGGTAGTATGGGCCACTTGCGGTTTCACGGGTTTGCAGCAAAATAGTGAACGCAAGCACTGCTTGGAATAAAGTGCATACATCACTTCTCCGTTTGTTAGAGCTTAAATGTTGTAGCTGTTGGACTTGTGTCACGAGTAAATTTTATTTGTTTTTCAGTTTAGAAGCAGGTGAACGGTGTGATTATCAGCATCAGTTAATACTTTTAAAGGTAAAAGTAATATTATTACACTAATATTACTAGTTAGGTAGTCTAACGTACAAGGGGCGTCCAGTAAGTACTTTATTTTATTTATTTATTGTTCCGTGGGACCAAATTAAGGAGAAGTCTCCATGGTCATGGAACGAGTCAATACATGAAATTATAACACGATCGTAGAAACAGATAAAATGAAATACAAGAAACGTATTCAGGCGACAATTCGTAAATGTAAATAAAGAAAATCAACAATGTAACACTGGAATTTGCTTAACTTTTCAGCTCTTCCAGGAGCTCCTCGACAGGATAGAAGGAGTGAGCCATGAGGAAACTCTTCAGTTTAGACTTAAAAGCGTTTGGGCTACTGCTAAGATTTTTGAGTTCTTGTGGTAGCTTATTGAAAATGGATGCTGCAGAATAGTGCACTCCTTTCTGCACAAGAGTCAAGGAAGCGCATTCCACATGCAGATTTGATTTCTGCCTAGTATTAACTGAGTGAAAGCTGCTAACTAGTAGGAATAAGCTAATATTGCTAACAACAAACGACAATAAAGAAAATATATACTGACAGGGTAATGTCAGAATTCCCAGACTATTGAATAGGGGTCGACAAGAGGTTCTCGAACTTACACCACATATAGCTAGAACATCCTGTTTTTGAGCCAGAAATACCCTTTTTGAATCAGAAGAATTACCACAAAAAATAATACCACATGATATAAGCGTATGAAAACATGCGAAGTAGACTACTTTTCGTGTTGAACTATCACTTATTTCAGATACTGTACTAATGGTAAATAAAGCAGCAGTTAGTTTCTGAACAAGATCCTGAACATGGGCTTACCACAACAGCTTACTATCTATCCGAACGCCTCGGAACTTCAACTGTTCCATGCGCTTATAATATTCCCATTCTGTCTGATCAAAATATCAGTTCTTGTTGAATTGTGAGTTAGAACTGTAAAAACTGAGTCTTACTGTGATTTAGCATCAAATTATTTTCCACAAGCCATGAACTTATTTCATGAACTACATTATTTGATAATGTTTCAATATTACACACAAGATCCTTCATCAGGAAACAAGAAATATTTTTGAATCACCTGTAATACTAGAAGGCATATCATTTATATAAATAAGAAACAGCAGCCCAATCATCGACCCTTGGGGAACGCCCCACTGAACAGTGCCCCATTGGGACTGAACATCACTGCCATTCTCAATATTGCGGTGAATTACCTTCTGCTTTCTGTTCTTAAAGTAAGAGGCGAACCAGTTGTAAGCTACTCCCCTTACTCCATAATGGTCCAACTTCTGCAGTAATATTTTGTGGTCAACACAGTCAAAAGCCTTCGTTAAATCACAGAAAACATCTAGCGTTCGCAACCTTTTATTTAATCCGTCCAAAACCTCACAGAGAAAAGAGAATATGGCATTTTCAGTTGTTAAACCATTTCTAAAACCAAACTGTTAATTTGACAGCAAATTATGTGAATTTAAATGCTCCAGTAACCTTGTATATACAATCTTCTCGATAACTTTTGCAAACACCGATGGCATAGAAATAGGTCTATAACTGTCAACATTATACCTGTCTACCTTTTTATAAAGTGGCTTCACTACCGAGTACTTTAATCGGTCAGGAAACTAACCACTCCTAAAGGAAAAGTTACAGATTGGCAACTGCATTTTTTTCCTCGGCCAGTTTTACTCGACAAAACGTGGAATTTATTATGGGAAACCGTAAAATATCCCCGCTTCAGCCTCTATATTGTCACGAAGTTCCGATAGGTGGTGGCGCTGTACGCCGCCTTGAAAATGGTATCTATAACGGAGGTGCGTCGCACAAAGAAAGCTATCATTAAGCTTATTTTGGCGGAAAACCAGAAAATCGCAGGTATTCTTAGTGGGCTATAGAATGTCTATGGAGACTTGGTAGTGAACAAAAGCATGGTGAATCTTTGGGCTAGGCGTCAGCCATCGTCGCAACACGGTCCCACAATCCTGTCCGATTTCCCGCGTGTCGGCTGGTTGCACACAGCTGTGACTCCTGCAGTGATCGAACGTGCAGACACTCTCATTCGAAGTGATCTACAGGCCACAATCACACACCTCGCTGCACAAGTGGCCATGTACGTTGGTATTGCTGACACACCCGTCCAACAATTGGGGTACTCGATTATGATGATGATGATGGTGATGTTTGATTCATAGAGCGCTCAATTGCCCGGTCATCAGCGCCCGTACACATTTCTAATCTGTACACAGTCCGATCTAGCCACTTACACGAATGATGATGGAATGATGAGAACAACACGAACACCTAGTCCCTGGGCAGAGAAAATCCCCAGTCCGGCCGAGAATCGAACCCGGAACCCCGTGATCTAGAGGTAGCAACAATAGACACTAGACCACGAGATGCGGATTGAGATACTTTAAGGTGTGTACTCACTGGGTTCCGCGCCACCTAACAGAGGACTCTGAAGAGCAATTAAAGGTCATATGTGTGAAATTGCTTGTGCATTTCGAGGCTGATCGTCACTATTTTTTGTCGAACACGGTCACAGGCGATGAAACATGGTTTCATCATTTCGAACCGGAAACAGAACGGCAATCCATGGAGTGGCGCTCCTCCTAAGAGAAAGTTGGAAGCCGCACTTTCCGCCAGTAAAGTCACGGCGACATTCTTCTGGGACTCTGAAT
Organism: Schistocerca gregaria; assembly: GCF_023897955.1. Lineage (NCBI taxonomy): Eukaryota > Metazoa > Arthropoda > Insecta > Orthoptera > Acrididae > Schistocerca > Schistocerca gregaria. The sequence goes on from NC_064922.1 coordinate 468,281,410, forward strand.
GAGTTATTCTGCTTGTCCTCCTCCACGGTGCAACGATCAACTCTCAAGTGTATCATTTATACCATCACCTCCTTTCTGCGTATCCCAGTCCGCAGCTCGTGGTCTAGGGGTTGTTATTGATACCTCTGGATCACGGGGGTACCGGGTTCGATTCCCGGCCGGACTGGGGATTTTCTCTGCCCGGGGACTGGATGTTCGTGTTGCCCTCATCATTCATGTAAGTGGCTAGACTGGACTGCGTACAGATTGTAAATGTGTACGGGCGCTAATGACCGCGCAGTTGAGCGCCCTATAAACCAAACATCATAATCATCATCATCATCATAGAGTATCCCAATTGGTGGACGAGTGCGTCAGCAATACCAACGTACATGTCCACTTGTGCAGCGAGGTGTTTGATCGTGCTCCGTAGTGTATAATTAATTTAGCTATTTTGTGTAAGTCAGTGCAGATTGCTACGTGTGGTTTGAAATACTCGCGCAGGCTTTGGTCGCAACTTACATGATAATATTATGTGGAATAATTTATAGGCGGCCGGAGTGGCCGAGCGCTTCTAGGCGCTTCAGTCTGGAACCGTGCGACTGCTACGGCCGCAGGTTCGAATCCTGCCTAGGGCATGGATGTGTGTGATGTCCTCAGGTTAGTTAGGTTTAAGTAGTTCTAAGTTCTAGGGGACTGATGACCTCAGATGTTAAGTCCCATAGCGCTCAGAGCCATTTGAATCATTTGAATAATTTATACTGCTGTAGTCACGTTTTACTAATGTTTTATTGGCACACTGCATTTCGTCAAGATGCTGCATCATCAGGTGCAGTATACACTTACTTATACACCAGCTGATAGGTTATGTACATTAGCTGTGTGTGCCAGTGGGATTAAAAATCGAAAAATAAACATTTCTGTTGGCGATTTCATTTTCCGACACACAGAGCACAATAACAGGTAAAACACAACTTAGTATTTTCGCAAACATCAGAACTCAAACAACATCCATATAAAATGGATAAATTTAAATTTAAAGCAATGGTAATGTAACATAGCAGTTTAAACTCTGAATATTGTTTTTGGAACGCCACGTGTATTTTGAGTGCGAGTAAATACGTATTAAACATACGTAGCGTGATGTAATCTCAATATGCAGGCACAAAGTTATTTATTGCCAATGGAAATGTTACGCTCTCTTTCAACAAACGGCAACGTAACGTAACCTGCAACTAACCGAGCGATAAAATAGAGCATGAAACGATTTCTTTTCTCAGTAAATTAACGTAATGTTACACAGAAAGAAAGAATGGTACAAACACCTGCGTATAATAACAGCAAAGAATTTCTTTAACTTTTTCTCTTTAACAATTTAATTAACTTTTAATCCTTTGAATTCGCTGAAAATATTGTAGGCCAGAGGTGAAGCCTCACCTAAGCCTTGCGGTGTTAAATCTCTAAATAAGTTTTGTAATCAAAAATATTAACTAACTTTAATATTGAAAACTGACTGTAAAAATTCATAAAAGCACTTAGGAGCACTGAAATATTCTTTACTACACGTAATGACGGACTCAGCGCCATCGAAACAGCCGAACCCATATGGGCAATCGACAGCAATATTATAATCTTTAAATAAAGTTCACGTGGAAGGAGAAGTTGTTTTGAAAGGAAACATAAAATAATTTAAACTAACAATATATTTTAACTGTAAAGTTCATACAATCGTACCGATAGCGAGTTATACATACATCGACCCACTGGTGAGACAGAACAAACAGGCGAAAAACAGAGAACAAATAGGGGCGAGCAACATGGCTCTTGGGTATACTTACGTTCCATGCTTCCATGGAACGTATTGAAATATCGTATTCTTTATCTCTGAGATTAATGCAAAATTGTACAATATTTGTCACAAGATATAATCAGACTCGACAAAATGACCCATAATATTACATTTATTATTTTCTTCGTTTACATTACACTCATATGAGTTGAATAAATCGCGTAATACATTAGGTAGACCCCCCCGCCCTCATGAACAATGGACCTTGCCGTGGAGGGGAGGCTTGCGTGCCTCAGCGATACAGATAGTCGTACCGTAGGTGCAACCACAACAAAACGGCCTTGCTGTGCTGGTACTGCGAACGGCTGAAAGCAAGGGGAAACTAAAGCCGTAATTTTTCCCGAGGGCATGCAGCTTTACTGTATGGTTAAACGATGATGGCGTTCTCTTGGGTAAAATATTCCGGAGATAAAATAGTCCCCCATTAGGATCTCCGGGCAGAGACTACTCAGGAGGACGTTGTTATCAGGAGAAAGAAAACTGGCGTTCTACGGGTCGGAGCGTGGAATATCAGATCACTTAATCGGACAGGTAGGTTAGAAAATTTAAGAAGAGAAAAGGATAGGTTAAAGTTAGATACAGTGGGAATTATTTGAAGTTCGGTGGCAGGAGGAACAAGACTTATGGTCAGGTGCATACAGGGTTATAAATACAAAATCAAATAGGGGTAATGCAGGAGTAGGTTTAATAATGATCGAAAAATAGGAACGCGGATAAGCTACCACGAACAGCATGTTGTTGTGGTCTTCAGTCCTGAGACTGCTTTGATGCAGCTCTCCATGCTACTCTATCCTGTGCAAGCATCTTCATCTCACAGTACCTACATTATTGTGGCCAAGATAGATACGGAGTCCAAGCCTACTACAATTGTACAAGTTTATATGCCAACTAGCTCTGCAGATGATGAAGAGATTCAAGAAATCTATGATGCGATAAAACAAATCATTCCTGTAGTTAAGGGACACGAAAATTTAATAATCACGGGGGGACTGGAATTCGATAGCAGGGAAAGGAAGAGAAGGAAGAGTAGTAGGTGAATATGGACTGTTGGCAAGGAATGGAAGAGGAACCGCCTGGTAGAATTTTGCGCACACCATAACTTAATTATAGCTAACACTTGGTTTAAGAATCACGAAAGAAGGCTGTATACGAGGAAGAGGCCTAGAGGCCCTGGAAGATTTCAGAAAGATTATATAATGTAAGACATAGATTTAGGAGCCAGGTTTTAAACTGTAAGACACTTCCAGGAGTAGCGGACTTTGACCACAATTCATTGGTTATGAACTGTAGATTAAAACAGAAAAAACTGTAAAAAGGCGAAAATTTAAGGAGATGAGACCTTGATAAACTGAAAGAATCAGAGGTTGTAGAGTGGGCATTAGGGAACGATTGAAAAATGCGAGGACAGAAACACAGTAGAAGAAGAATGGGTAGCATTGAGAGATGAAATGTTGAAGGCAGCAGAGGATCAAGTAGTTAAGAAGACGAAGCCTACTAGAATCCTTGGGTAACAGAAGAGATACTGAATTTAATTGACGAAAGAAGAAAATATAAAAATGCAGTAAACGAAGCAGGAGAAAAGGAATACAAAGGTTTCGAATATGACATCGCCAGGAAGTGCAAAATGGCTAAGCAAGGTTGGCTAGAGGACAGATGCAAGGATGTAGAGGCATATATCATTAGGGGAAGATAGATACTACCTGCAAGAAAATTATAGAGATGTTTGCAGAAAAGAAAACCACCGGTATGAGTATCAAGAGATCAGATGGAAAACCAATCCTAAGCAAAGAAGGGCAAGCAGAAAGGTGGAAGGAGTATATACAGGGTCTACACAAGGCCGATGTACTTGAGGGCAATATTATGAAGTAGAAGAGGACGTAGATGAAGATGAAATGGGAGATATGATACTGCGTGAAGAATTTGACTGAGCTCTGAAAGACCTATGTCAGAAAAAGGCCCTGGGAGTAGACAACATTCCATTTAGATCTACTGATAGCCTTGGTAGAGCCAGCCGTGACAAAGCAAGATGTATGAGACAAGCGAAATCCCCTCAGACTTCAAGAAGGATATAATAATTCCAATCCCATAGAAAGCAGGCGTCAACAGGTGAAAAAATTATCTAACTATGAGTTTAATAAGTCATGGCTGCAAAATACTTTATAGACGGATGGAAAAACCGGTAGAAGACGACCTCGGGGAAGATCAATTTGGATTCCGTAGAAACGTTAGAACATGCGAGGCGATACTGACCCTACGACTTATCTTAGAAGATAGATTAAGGAAAGGCAACGCTTCTTTTCTAGCATTTGTAGACATAGATAAAGCGCTCGACAATGTCGTCTGGAATAATCTTTTTCAAATTATGAAGGTGGAGGGAGTAAAAAACAGGGAGCGAATGGATATTTACAAATTGTTGTACAGAAACCAAATGGCCGTTATAAGGGTAGAGGGACTTGAAAGGGATCACTGGTTGAGAAGGAAGTAAGACAGCGTTGTAGCCTATCTCAGATGTTATTCAATCTATATACTGAACAAGCAGTACAGGAAGCAAAAGAAAAATTTGGAGTAGGAATTAAAATCCACGGAGAAGTAAAATGAGGTTCGTCCATAACATTTTAATTCTGTTAGAGATAGCAAAGGACCTGGAAGAGGAGTTGAACGGAATAGACAGTGTCTTGAAAGTAGGATATAAGCTGAACATCAACAAAAGCAAAACGAGAATAATGGAATTAGTCGAATTAAATCAGGTGGTGCTGAGGGACTTAGGTTAAGAAATGAGACACTTGAGGTAGTAGATGGATTTTGCTATATGGGGAGCAAAGTAACTGATCATGATTGAAGTAGAGAGGATATAAAATGTAGGCTTGCAATTGCAAGGAAAGCGTTTCTGAACAACAGAAATTTGTTAACATCGAGTATAGATTTAAGTGTCAGGAAGTGTTTCTGAGAGTATTTGTGTGGAGTTGAGCCATTTATGGAAGTGAAATATTGACGATAAATAGTTTAGATAAGAAGAGACTAGAAGCTTTAGATATGTGGTGCTACAGAAGAATGCAGAAGATTAGAGGGGAGATCACGTAACTAATGAGGGGGTACTGAACATAATTTGGGAGAAGAGGGCTTTGGGGCACAACCTGATTAAAAGAAGGGATCAGTTGGTAGGACACATTCTGAGGCATCAAGGGATTACCGATTTAGTATTGGAGGGCAGCATGGAGGGCAAAATTCATAGAGGGAGACCAAGACATGAATACACTAAGCAGATTGACAGATTCAAAAGGATGTAGGATGCAGTAGTTCAGTGGTTACTTGGAGATGAACAGGCTTGCACAGGACAGGGTAGCATGGAGAGCTGCGTCAAACCTGTCTCTGGACTGAAGACCACAACAACAACAACATTAGACAGACTTCCAGGTGGCAACACTCCTCAGACAACTGAGGTAACGACTTCATCGTGTTCGTCGCCACAAAAATGCAAATGAACTTTTTTTGATGACTACTCAAGGCCTTACACAAGTCTGCGCATCCGAGAGGAACTCACAGAACTTCATTTGTCTGTTCTTCCTCATCCATTGGACAGCTCGGATTTCACACCTTCCGGGGGGGGGCGGTTGTAGATGCAGCAAGACGTTCGCTCCGACGTCGACCGGTGGAATGATACCATGCGAGCACACAGTCCCTGCCAGCAAGAAGGGATAAGGCCTTCGCACTGAACGCAGATTATGTTGAAAAATGGGTTTTGTAGTTTAAAAGAATGGGGAATAATATGACGTACTGGAATTCTGAATTAAACCAACCTGCTTTCAGGAAAAAAAATGTGTTGCATTACTTATTGAACGCCCCTCGTTTTTTGTATCATAATAATGAATTTTTCTCCTCAGTCCGGTTTCTGTTTCTACCATATTTGAATGTTTATGGCATACGGCCTAACTTGAATAAGAAGCAGGCGGGTGAGGGTCGAAGAGAGTGGTTCATGACTGCAGTGAAGCAAACGATTTCAAGTGTTTTACAAGGGGAAATGGCCAAGAAAGCTGCTGCCGATCGCTTTAATATTCCTAAAAATACACTGTAAAGTAAATTAAAAACATTACAGGGAATCAGGGGACATTGATGACACTTCAGATGGAGATTTGAAAATTAGTATTTGACGAAGATTACAAAGAAAAGGCAGGTTAATGCTACTGACGACGATTAAGTTTCAAAAGCTGACTTCCGATTTGGTTGATAACATAAAGCTGTCTCACAGAGTTAACAGAGAAATGAAATTGGCCGGTAAATATTTCTATCAAAACTTTATGAAAAAAATATCCAGCAGAATCTTACAGAAAACCTCAGTTCATAAGTTCCACACATTGTGTAAGATTTGACCGACCACAAGATTATTTAACCAACAGTTTTTATTGTCTTTTACTTTTAGTATGGAAACAGATAAATTTATTTGTGAAGAAACACCTTTTTTAGTTAAAGACCTGTATTTTCTTGTGTAGTCCATACTACCAGAAGCTTTTTTTAACATCTCGAATTGCAGATTTTAGAAAAACCTGTCTTGCTGTGTATCGTTTTGGTTAGAATTTTTTTTTCACCATTTACACCAAAACAAATATCCAAGTAAACTTTTTATGCAGTTATACCGTATTTAAATACAACAACAAAGCTTTATAAAAATTTTAACCTAAATGGCACATCCTCAAGATACACAGGTTGTTCTGTTTGAATCAGATAGGGATGTTTACTTAATAAAGAGGAACCACAGGATGCAATAACGTCTGGCAAGAGCAGGTAGACTCAAGGTTGTGACAATATCAATACAGAACTGGTAAAATACGCATAAAATATTGCAAGATAAAAATACTCGGTTTTATGAATATTTGCTGGCAATGTAGTTGTATACCTAAAGAGTGGAATATAGCCCAGATATACTTAATTTAGAAGAAAGGAAAAAGAAATGAATGCCAGAACTATTCATGTTATAAGCTGTATGCTAGAATTTTAACGAAATGACTCTCACCATTCGCTGAAACCGTATTATGTGATGCCCAACTTGGTTTTTGAAAAGACAGTTCATCCTCTGACTGTAACTCTGAAACGTCCCCTTAGAAAAATTTATACACGACTGTGCTTAAACTGACACACAATAGTTTTTAGCGCAACGCAATCTGACTTTCAAAAATCCCTACGAAAGAATGGCCCTGACTAACATTAAACTATACGTTTCACAAATCACTTACCTCACAAAAATCTTCGTTACTCAAGCTACTGCAATACAGCGAGCGCCACTACTGCCAGCTAAATAAAAGATTCAAACTACTGAAGGCACTAACTACTGATAGGCATAGTTAGCAAATGAAAGATTTTAATAGAGAACAAACAATGTATTTACCTCACTAGTCATAATATATATAGCAGTTCATGACACCAGTTCTTACAAATTTCAAAACTCCGCCATCTCTCTCCCCACATCCACCACTGCTGACGGCTCACCTCCAACTGCGCAACGCTACGTGCTGTTAGCATCCAGCTGCCGCTGCTCAACACTACAATGGCAGACAACAATGCAAACTAAACACAGACTGCGCACAGCACAGCCAGTGATTTTTCATACCGAGCGCTAAGCGGCGTTACCAATAAGAAAACCTAAACAGCCTACTTACATAGCCCCCATGCTCCCCACAAAAAATTTACAAATTGTTTTGGGCAGTGGCCAATACAGATTTGAAATTTTTTTTCAATATTACAATGACAAAGAAATGAAATGCACACACTTATCAATACAATGTTGGTCAAAAACTAAAATTTTCTCACAGTCTATAAAGACAGTCCTGATCATTCATCACAGTAAAATTGCAGAGTTTTTCTCAAAGTCTGAGCAATAAAAGAAATTGCACTTGGAAGTAGTGGATTTCTAAGCAGTCTTGAAGAAGTAGTGTTGTCCTTCCAACGGAAAGACAGTGTTGACTCTTGACATGCAGACAGGTAATGGGCCACAGCAGAGTCAGTCGACGTTGAAGACTATCGGTAGGTAGGTCATCACAGAGCAGACCCACTGTAGTCCTGGTAGAGATTACAATAGGTGGGCCACCAGAGATGCAGACCCGCTGTAGACTTGTAGAAATAATGGTATTGGTGGGCCATCAAAGATGCAGCCCCACTGTAGTCCTTCTAGAGATGGCCAGCAGCCATCTGTTGTGACTGTGCAGGTGCACGATCACCATCGAAGAGTCTTGCAGAGAATATAGCAAGTCCATAAACACCACTTGTCCAATCACAAAGAATTTGTTTGAAATGTCCTTAGAACCAACAATGCTGTTATCCAATCCCTTACTGAGTTATTAACACACGTGCAAACACTATCAGTCCCTACTTCTCACATATTATCCATATACTATGACCAACAGAAATGTGTGCAGTGAAATGTAATTTACAAGTTACTTAATTTGATGAACTGGTGTCAATTACAATTTTATAACATAAGAATACAATAACAAAGGACAAAATATATCATTAAAGAACATAATAGTACAGATAACATTTGCTGTAATACAGGCTTTACAAAAGAATCGAAATAACAAATACATCAGTGTTACAAAAATTACTACGTAAGTACATACATAAAAGATCAGAATAACTTTTGAAACATCAACTTCACATATGAGCATTAAAACAAAACGCAATAAATAATGTCTGAACATATTTACAAAGAAAATAACATAGTATTTGAAAAATTCTACAACATAAATCTTATTAGCTAAACACATAAAGACAGGAAAAAGACAAATACACAAGGGTACATAAACACATAGAGGGATAATACGAAAGGAAAGGACAGGGTTTGTTTTACTGCATTATTTTGTGTAGAGATCTCCCTTAGTTCATCATTATTCCCAAAAAATCCTATCTAAACCTGCATTCTGTATTCTGTTCACATCCTCTTTCAAAAATAGTTTTTCTCCACTGTACACTGCTTTTTTGGCCAAACCATTTTCTTATAGCTTCTCAATGCTTTTCTTCCAATTCATCATAGTTAGTTTCTTATATAGTCTACCCCCTCTTAAGCTAACTTAAAATCTACTGAGCTCAGATGCTAAACTAAGGGACGACGCAATGCAGCAGCACAAAATGATTAACACAAACAGCAATGAATAAAAAATGCAAGTAAGCATAGCAAGCAGCAATAAATGTAATAACTTATACCTAAACATGACAAACCCACAAGCAGAAAAAATATTACGCTAAAGACAACAATGCAGATAAGGGAAAGTTATAATCACATCTTAATGACTATGTAATTAAAGTGGTGCACCACAACTTATTTTATGAAATAAATTACCAAGTACTTGAAAAGAAAATTATGTATGCAGTTCCTGTTACTAGTCCCTTCTTATTGTTCTTTCCTTTCCAATTGCTCCTTTGTTTTGAAGAATGTGGATCACAAAATTATTATTTAACAGATCTGTTGACAGAAAGTTTTCACATTAGCAAATGCATTTACTTTTATTTTATAAAACCAATGTTGTAACACAGCTGGAAAACAGATATCAACTGAAATAAGCAATTATGCAAAGTAAAGAATAAAAACAACATTCAATAGCTATGTGGCATTTCATAAGTCAGAAGACGTTCTCTCAACTCTCATAGAAAGACACTTGTCATAATCAGGTGTGCAGATGTAAGAATGTTTCCAAGAAATGAGCGTGTCGTATTTGCGGTGCTTTCTACAAAGGAATGCCAATAGCGAGGATAATGGCCTCCCTTTTTTTTCTACCTGTGTCTCTGAAAGGCACACACTAATGGCTTGTTTCCCGGTGGCTGTCGCCCAGCTGGGTGCCCACGACGCATTACGTGCAGGTGGTCACTTAACTGTCTTACCGAAATATTTACGACACCAGTTTACGCTACAGTGGCAGTCTCATATAAAAAATTTCACAGGTCAATAATTTGCGTTATTCGTCTGTAGAAACAAAATCCTTTAAATATAATAGTGTCCAAAAAATTTTCATCGGCCTTGTAATACATTCACGCATTTACATACATTTCATAACTCTTAAAGTACGATTCTTGGTTTCCAACAACCTTTTGCACAAACCAGAGTCCCTAACCTCTACTCATTATTCCTTGCTTTATTACACATATACATATTTGTCGACACTTCTTCAATATTTAATCATAAGAAATACATAGCATAATCAAATTCCTCACATAGCATCAGCCTATTGATCATAAACATACCACAACAGCGTAATACACATCGTCATCATAACATCATAAAACCTCAGCCAAATCTCAAAATCGTCGTGGCTTCCTATTTCAAAACCTAAAAAAAAATCTGTGCTCATGTCAAAAGTGTCATCTACCTCAAACGTACTTTAAAAATCATGACCCCATACCAAACACATCATTCAAAGCTCTCATAGTATCACAATGGTTCTGAAAAAATATGAACAGTTCACAAAGTACAGACAAAATACAACTTCGTAAGTGTGAAGTAATTCTACTGTGTAATTGCGTACACAATGTGTCACTGATGTAGAAAAAAAATATGTTTCTTAGTTAAATAATCAGATAGCTGTGTAATTTATGTGTTAGAGAAATATGGTACTGATGTGTAAAGTTGTATGAACAAATACCATATTAGCTAGGGCTCCTTGTGCTTGCCAAACACATGGTACACAAAGTAAGCGTGTACCCCCCTGAGGATTAATGTAATTATACCCTCAGGTGTTACAGATTACAGCAATGGAATGAAATGTATCACGAAAAACTTTCTTTTTTAATTCAACAATCTTGATAAATAAATGGTTTAAGTACCAAATTAATCACTCAAATGCTTGCCCTGTAATGCTAAATGTGCGTTTTGCTGTAAGATAATTCTGTGGAACTGTCGTAGTTATCGTCCTCTGTAAGCAAAGTTCTGCTGAAGTCAATGTACTTACCTCATCATAAACGAAAGTGAAATGCTTTCCATATAGATATCGTAGTTATTATGTACCTTACCGTGATCAAGAAAGTACTATAATGTAACGTATTCTTTTGCTACGATAAAGGCTGTCTCATTGTAGCTATACCACAAAAGTTACTACTAAAATATGTTTTACTTTCCAGAATAATACAGAAAAACTGTGCAAATATAAAACAGATACACCGAAAAAGCACAATGTAAATTGTGTCACACATTAGTAGCGTCGTGATATAATCGTGTAGCTATCAAAGAAACCAAACGACAAGTCATCTTTAATCTCACAGAAAGTACTTCAAATAAAGAATGTCTTTTCAGCTGAACCAAAATGTTGCATTAAAACCTCATTAACAGTATATGTTCTAAGGATGTAAGCCTTATAGTCGTTACGTAATTGTGCAACTAACAAGCAAGAATGTACAAATAACAACACTGTGTCCTCTGTTCACTATAACAATGCATTCGTAATTTCTGTTTAAAAATGTTCCCTAGGTTCTAGACTGTATAGTTAACTTCAAAACATTGTTGCATGTTGACAGTTTCTCAGTGTGACAAAACATACTACAAATGTGAAGTGAAATGTTTTATGGCAAAGACAAACTTAAAAAGCAGATTATCTCTTAATAAACGGTTTTACATGTAAAATGTGGTGTAAACCTTTACTCTTCCTAGTACGCAGACTGTCAACTGAAAAGCAATTATCATGTGGTTACGTCGGTAAGGAACACTGGAATTTTGCTCAAGGCTAGCTTATGTTATTTTTCTCTGAGCCCGCCGGCGCACGCGGCTGCCTGCTGTGCGAGTCATTGTCTGTTTCTTTGTTGGCGCGCGTCGTTATTGGGATTAGGAGACGTAACTTCTACAAATCCACCTTGCCGAGAGGGCCCCGCCCTGTTTGAATTCCGCCAGTTCTGATGCAATTCAGGTCTGTCTTTACGATCATATCGTCTGTCGTCATGTCGGTAAATTCCATAGTTTCTTTCTTGTCGGTCACGTGGTGGAGAATTTCTCCTGAATCGTAACTGCGCGCTGGACCGTTGTGTCTTAAGTTATTCCGTCTCCCTTGATAATAATTATTTTGGTTTCCATATTGTCTGTTTCTCTGATTGTCTCTGTGATAGTCATTACCGTGGAGAGTGATCTTTCCCTGTAATAATTACTACTCTGCCAACGATTGTCATACGGGTGGTGTCTGTTTTGGTCACGATTTACGTTGTACGAATAGCCTTGTCGTGTATTATTTCTGTCATCGCGGAATTGTGACAGGTGTGACCTGTAATTGTTGTGCTCCTGTTTTCGCGTTCCGCGATTGTCAGTGTCAATTTCCAGTTCTTGTAACAGTCCCTGAAAAGCTTCAATGTCGTCTTTGCATCGTCCTGCTAAAATAATCTGTCGTAAATGTTCAGGTAATTTCATTAAGCAAATGTGGATGAGTTCTGTGGGACTGTATGGGTTTGACAGGTACTGATTCTTGTGCAACATGTCTTCAAAATATTTCACAAGACTGGAAAGTTCAGATTGTTCGAAATGTTTCATAATCGTGATGCCATGTTTTACTCGGTCTTGTGTGGCTTGGGACCAATATGCTGAGAGGAAGGCATGGTAAAATTCTCCTTCACTATGGCAATCGTGAATGACCGATCGCATCCTTACAGCTGGTTCATTCTCTAAGTAGCCACACATAAATTATAATCTGTGCTCTAGTGACCAGTTGGGAGGAAAACAATGAGAGAATTGATGGAGCCACGCTTGTGGATGAATGTCGTTGCCAGATTTCTTAAACGTTTTGAATTTACGTGCAGTAATGAACAGCTTATAGTCAAAATCATCGTGTCGGCGGGTAGCATATCGTTCATTGTTACGTCGTGTCGGCAGTTCCATCTCAAAATTCGGTGCACTTTGCCAATTTCTTTCACAATTTCCGAAATGCCCTGTGTTATTATTTTGTGGCTTTTCCGTATTTCTAAGTCCCTCTTCCCGTGTTGGAGCGCGAGTGTCCTCTGAAATACGTAATTCTTGTATTACCTGTGTCAGCTGATCTTGCACTTCCCGGATTTCTCTTTGGTGTTGCGTACTAATTTGATTCAGACTTTGTTTGAATTTCCTAATTTGTTCGTACTCTTCTGTGTCATTAAAGACTACCAGTTTTGTGTCATTCAGATTATCATCTACCTTCGTAGATTAATTAGTGAACTGATCCGAAAGTTCGGCTACTTTCTCCGATAGTGAACACATTTCCTCAGTGTGGTTTTCTGAACCAAGTTTCAGAGTGTCCATTTGTGTTGAAATCGAATCTACCGTGTCCTTTAAGTTTTCCTGAGTTCTTGCAAGTTGCGTAACCGAATCGGTGGATGCAACTGAGTCCATTTTAGCTTGCAAGGTGTCGTGATTTTCACGAACAATAGTTTGCAATTCTTTTATGGCTGCTTCGTGATTCTGTAATGCATTTTCATGTCGCGAAAAAATGGGTTGGAAATGCTCACAAATTTGTGTTTTTACGTCATTACAGATTTTTTGACATTTCGATTCAATGTTATGTAACTCAGTAGTTAAATCTTCACGTGTTTGTTCAAGTGTGGTGTCTAACTTCCGAAGATTTTGTTCCATTGTGTCTAACTTTTGAAGATTCTGTCCCATTTGTTTCTGATTTTGTTCAAGCGTTGTGTCTAACTTTTGAAGATTTTGTTCCATTGTGTCTAACTTTTGAAGATTTTGTTCCATTGTGTCTAACTTTTGAAGATTTTGTTCCATTGTGTCTAACTTTTGAAGCTTTTGTCCCATTTGTTGCATTAATTGTAATAACAATGCACTGGTGTCTGAAACATGTTCCTTAGTCCTATTCGGCAATGCAATTACACCGGCAATATTCGCAGTTTGAAAAACAGAAAATGTGTCTTGACTTATTTGAGAAAACGGTGAGGACGCAAAACCTGAATTTACAGTATTTGCAAGATTGTGTCCTGTCATTTCGGAATCCTGAGGCGAACTGTTGCCGACCGATCGATCGATAATGCTTCCCTGTTCACTAATTGTTTCACTGCCTACACCATTATTTGCAACTCGCTAAATTTCCCTATGCACAATTACCAAATTACTACTTTGAACATTAGTTAATTCACTACATGGTGGCGCTAACACACTGCTTTTGTCTTCACTGTCATTTCTCAGTTTACTTTGGAGCCTAGTATTACGTTTTTCACACGCCATTATTGTTACAATATTTCACACAACAACACAAAAAAGCACAATTTGAAGAGCAAAAATAAGAGAACACATTAACATATCACTGAAAATAATATCTAGTTAATTGCAAGCGCAGCTGCGAAATACTTCGTGCAAAACTACATGCATGCCACAACTATATTACTGTACAACAATGAAAGACTGCCACTACAAAGGAAATTCTCTCTATGATAAGGCGCTAACAATAAACAAAGGCTATACTAACTACACAAACTACAAGAAAAAAATCAGAAATTTCCAGTGAGGTATCCTCGGCTAAGGGTCGACATATGAAACGTCCCCTTAGAAAAATTTATACACGACTGTGCTTAAACTGAAACACAATAGTTTTTAGCGCAACGCAATCTGACTTTCAAAAATCACTACGAAAGAATGGCCCTGACTAACATTAACCTATACGTTTCACAAATCACTTACCTCACAAAAATCTTCGTTACTCAAGCTACTGCAATACAGCGAGCGCCACTACTGCCAGCTACTGATAGGCATAGTTAGCAAATGAAAGATTTTAATAGAGAACAAACAATGTATTTACCTCACTAGTCATAATGTATATAGCAGTTCATGACACCAATTCTTACAAATTTCAAAACTCCGCCATCTCTCTCCCCACGTCCACCACTGCTGGCGGCTCACCTCCAACTGCGCAACGCTACGCGCTGTTAGCATCCAGCTGCCGCTGCTCAACACTACAATGGCAGACAACAATGCAAACTAAACACAGACTGCGCACAGCACAGCCAGTGATTTTTCATACCGAGCGCTAAGCGGCGTTACCAATAAGAAAACCTAAACAGCCTACTTACAACTCCACCCTGACACAACTAATAGAAAACTGTCGCGGATTCAATTTACCATTCTTTTTGCCTTCATTGACTACGAATAAACGTTTAATAAAATAAATCTAAAGAAACTGGGGAAATTTTAAGAAACGAATGGATTTCATTTTATCTTATCAGAGCTGTACAGGGGTTACATATGAATAACAAAGTACAAATAAGAATAGTAGGCTCCACACTTCATATGGATGAAAGAAGCCAAGGAGTTAGACAAGCCTGTCTTCTCTTACTCACCCTTGAATATGTATGTCGACAACATAACCAGAACTTGGCTGCAACATTAAAACATTCTAAAATTAACGATGTGGATATTAATCTAATACAATACTTTTTGCTGACGACAAAGCAATCGTTAGTTTGAGTGAAAATTACTTACAAGAAGCTGTCTTTATTTTAAGATAATTCAAACCGAGTGCTCAGAACCGTTTGAACCATTTTCTTTTTTTGAGAGGGGGGACACGGAAAACAGTGCAGTCGTCCTTGAAATGGGAAAACGGAGCGGTTTATCTGACGTCCGAACGGGTACGATCATTAGCTTTCAGGGCAGGGGCGGTAGCATTTGCTAGGTCTGTAAACAGTTCGCATGCCGCCGTGGCAGTTAAAGTACACCGTGCATGGCAAAATGGTGCTATCCAAAACCAATGACGAGGCAACTGTGACCGTTGGTGACAGGGGTGAACGACGGCTACGGGCGTATGAGAGGGAGGATATACGCGCAACTGTTGACGAAATGAGCGCCCAGATGAAACAAGGGGCTACCAACAGTGTCTTCTCAGCAACCATTCAGCAAGCATTGATGCTTATGGGCCTCCGCAGCAGGCGCCTGGCCTATGCACCTGGTGATGAAGGCTGGAATTTGAAAGCCAGTACCACAGTTGCACCTGCACTGAGTGGGGACAGGTGGCCTTCTCAGACGAACCATGTTTCATGCTCCATCGGTCAGATGGCCGATGGCGTGTAAGGCGTGAAACCTCTGCAAACATCCTGCAACAGTGATCGGAAGGGAACAGGCCGGAGGCCGGAACGTTATGGTCTGGAGAATGTTTTTGTGGCAACCCCAGGGTTCTACCGTCGTTCTGGAAGTCACAATGGGTAACATAAGTATGCATCTATCTTCGGGGACCCTGTCCACACCTAAATGCTGTTGGTTCATCTTCGGCTCCATGGCATTTACCAGCAGGACGATACAACGTATGACACAGCTCGCAGTGTATGTGCGGGGTTGGAAAAGCCCCAGGATCAGTTTACCGTACTCTCCAGGTCACAAAACTCCCGGATTTAAATCCACTGAAGAATCTGTGAGACCACCTCAATCGGCCTGTTCGTGCCACGGGTCCTCAAGCTAGGAAACATGGCGTAGCTGGGCACGGT
Organism: Schistocerca gregaria; assembly: GCF_023897955.1. NCBI lineage: Eukaryota > Metazoa > Arthropoda > Insecta > Orthoptera > Acrididae > Schistocerca > Schistocerca gregaria. The sequence continues at coordinate 468,297,644 of NC_064922.1, forward strand.
ACTGGACTTGCCATGACTCCACATCCCTGGGGATTTCCACGAGCTCCCAGCTAATCAGATAGCTGACGGTAAATTGAACTATGCTTGCGTGTAAGTTTGAAAGAAACTTGGTTGCGGTAGATGGACAATGAGTAGACGCAGGTCGGGAGCGGCAGTTGCAAATTTGGTCAGAATGTGTATCTTGGGATCCAAGTGGCTCATGGGCTTTGCTTAATTTGATGTAAATAAACATCATTTAATTATATGTGCCGTTAGTTCTAGTTTACTTAGTAATTTATTGAATATTTGCTTATATTTCTGGTTCAGCTTTTGTTTTACGCCATCTTGTGCACACATGTTGAGAGGCACCCTCTTTTGTGTAGTAATAGTTGCAAATAGTGCAGACGGCTAAGCTATTCGGATTTCACAAATCTTTCCCATATTAATGGTGATAAATACACATTTGCAGCACTTAGATTTGCAGATGTGAAGGTAAATCTTCTACCCGTACTAATATTATAAATGCGAAAGTAACTCTACCTGTTACGTTTTAACGACTAAATCACAGAACTTATTTTGATGGAGTTTGTTTGGTATGGAACAGCTGGATCCCTGAGGAAGCTACTTCAGATGGTAAAACAAAAAAGGAGAAGAAAAAGAGACGGCCCCTTAGAAGTTGAAGCGGAGAATGGAACATCTTTTATAGCATCAGTGAACGTAAACCATGTTGAGCAATTATGAAATAGGTTGCACAATTTACTTGTTGTATAATGTACAGGTGCTTTTATAGCACAGTGCATAGGAGCATACTCTTATGTTCATGCCCTTGCGCACACACTAGACGGCAGCGATGCTGTGCATGTTGTTTCGTCATGTGTTGCGGCGGCTGGAAGGGGAGTGGGTGGTGAGGGGGCTTTTACTTGCCGCAGGTGGCAGACATGTAGAACAGCTGACGTTATTATTCGTACAATAGCTTTCGTACTCACCGTCACTCAGCATAACAAAACTACAAATATGTGAATGTGACCAACAAAACTACAAATATGTGAATGTGACCATGGGTAACAGCTAGTTTAAGTTGCTCACTAGCACACACATGTAATTTTTCTCGGATCTTATGACTAGTTTTTTCCAGTGGCCAGTGTTCATTTATACAAGCTGAGTGCCTTCTGTTAGATACATGATTTTGTGTGAGTCTACGTTACTGAGTTAACCCCTTATTCTTTTTTAGTCATAGTTCTCTAAGAAATTTATTACTGGGTCATGAATTTTGTTTATAACAAGGAATAATTTCCGTAAATCATAGTTTAGAGATATTATTTGCATTGGTAGACCGATCTCCTAAGAGAGTAACCCACGTGCAACTGAAATCCCACCATACGCCATTTTTCATCGTGGAGATACCGACTCTTTTTCTGATTTCTACTGGTTTATCGTCAGAGAAAAGTATTCTCAAGAGGTGCTGAGCTTAGGAGAGTCATTAACAGAGATCAACCACTCGGAGAATAAACTGAAAGTACATATTTGTGAAAAACACGGTGCTTGATAAATCTTTGACAATAACGCACCAAGCAGGCAGGAATCTAGAAATCCCACAAAGATGCTATGAACATGATAGGGACTGCCAGCTGGAGACAGTGATGACGCACCATGTGGGTAAGTATAGCCACGTCTTCGACATGGAATCTCTTTAAATGGACTAGAATTATCTTCCGTGATGAGTCCCACTTCGAACTGAGCGCCAATGACCAGTGAGGAGGTGTCTGGAGACGCCGTCGACAGCAGTGGGATACCAACCTGATTGTCACCCTCCATATGGCCGAGAACCATGAATGGTAGTCTACGGAGCCATATCTTTTGGTTTTCGTCCGCAGCATCCTTACAGCACAGCGGTACGTTAACGATGTTCTGCGCCCCATTTTGTTGCTCTGCCTTACTGGGCTTACATTTCAGCAAGATAATGCCTGTTCGCACAGGGCGAGAGTTTCTTCTGCTTGTATTAAAAAACTTAAAACCCGCCTCGATTGCGAAAAAAACACCTAGTGTTAACCTAGGTTTCGGGCTTACATTTTAGAAAGATAATGCCTGCTCGCATAGGGAGAGAGTTTCTTCTGCTGGTATTAAAAAAATTAAAACCCGCCTCGATTGCGAAAAAATCACCTAGTGTTATGGCGGGTCATGGCCCATCGAACATAGGCCGGTGTGAGGTGGAGCGTACACCATTAAGTTAAGTAGTGGTTTTGACTTTGTACATATGTACTGTTTGTGTTTTCCTTTTCTTTTTCGTTTATAAATGTAAAGCTATGGTGTTCTTTTAATCATTGACAGAGGTCTTCTTAGGCACTTGTGGGTTTTATTGTTGTTCTGAAGAAGGTGTAGTTATCTACGCCGAAACCTAGGTTAACACTAGGTGCTTTTTCCGCAGTCGAGGCAGGTTTTAAGTTTTTCAATATATTAACCAACTATTGCTGACGCGCTGCAATGTTGAAGGTTCTTTTCCTCTGCTTGCCTTGTGCTTGTCAAACTCTTTCTTGACCAGCAAGGTCGCCGGATCTCTCCCCAGTTGAGAACGTATGGAGCACAGGACCCTCCAATCAGCTCGGTATTTTGGCGACCTAATCCGCCAATTGAACAGAATGGGCATGGTCTCCCTTAGGAGATCCAGCAGCTCTGTCAATCAGTGCCAAAGCGAATAACTGCTTGCATAAGGGCCAGACGTGGACCAGTGCTTTATTGATTTAGTCAATTTGTGGAGCTCATTCTCTTGAATAAGCCATGCAGTTGTTCTGAAACGTAATCAATAGTTTGTCTGCACATATAAATCACATAACTTATTTTCGTCCCATTCGGGTAATTCCTTCGTGGTGGGCATTTTTTGTGTCTGAAAGTGTATTTCCTAAACTAGAAACTGCTGTGTTGTCTTATATTCTCCCCTCGCTCGCCATCGAATGCCAGATGTAGAGTTTCGATGAAGAGGCTCTAATGCCTCGCCCGCATCTCGTGGTCATGTGGCAGTATTCTCGCTTCCCACGCCCGGGTTCCCGGGTTCGATTCCCGGCGGGGTCAGGGATTTTCTCTGCCTCGTGATGGCTGGGTGTTGTGTGATGTCCATAGGTTAGTTAGGTTTAAGTAGTTCTAAGTTCTAGGTGACTGATGACCTAAGATGTTAAGTCCCATAGTGCTCAGAGCCACTTTTTTTATAATGCCTCATTAATGGTTCTTGTGAGGCTGTTGGTCGTGACTGTCTGCTACGCCGTATTGTTTCTTCAGGGTCATGTGCTGCTGAAGGTTTCGGACATCGACTGCAAACAAATGCAGAATTCTTGGGCTAAATGACATTGAACGGAGGTAGAACAACCACTACTCCGTATGTAGAAATAATTCGCCTTTGATTTCAGCTGCCAGATCTACTTCCCTTGTAATGAGGTGGAGACTGTAGTCGCATGGAACGGTGCCTTAGAGCGGGATGAAAATGGAGCGTGTTTTGAGGAGAGTAGAATAACATTGGGGTTGTGAGGTTTTTAATAGATGCGTGGGCATCTGATATCTGATCACTTAAGGATTGTTTGCAAGAGCAGAGCAATAAACATTGTCTGAAAAGATCAGAGGCAGGGTCTTATCAGCTGGGCAGTAACTGACACTGAGCGCAGCAAGGAGTAACATCATATATGTTCGTGCCCTTCGCTTATAGGAAGTATGGTTAAAATCATTTTTGTTTATCCTATTAATTATAGAAAAACAAATAATGCACAGTTATTATGAAGCCATAAATAAATGTAAATTACAAATAACAGAGCTTTGAAATACGTGTATAAGAAACTAGACTATAATTGTAGCTTAGACATAAAGTAGTAAAATACGAATACATTAGCACGAAGATAATAGTTATGGATTCAAGCAAACTAAACCTCTATTGTTATCACTCTCTTATTCACCTTGCAGGACGAAATCTGTGTACGCCACCTATCTATGTCAAGAGTAAAAGTGTGAGAACGTTTCGGAAATGTTTGCGTTGTTTGTATCCGGAAAACCACCTAAAAACCATATCCGGGCTGGCTGGTTCGCCAACGTTCTCGGGTTAGAACCGGGCCGGGTTCTCTTTCTTGTGTACTGGAAACAGAGTGTTAAGGAGCTCGGCTACGGGGCGGGTACCCAGCTAGATCGCATTCTTATGTAGTTGGAACTTAATGATGAATGAAATACTATCTGCCTGTCCAAGCAGCAGGTCAGATCTCCATACCAGAAATTAAATGAACAGCTGACGGATTACCTCAAAACTTATAACATCCACGACAAATATCAGTCAGGCTTTGGAAAGCACCATAGTACAGCAACTGCATTAATCAAAGTAACTGATGACATTAAACATGCTATGGACAGACGTGAAGCTACCATCCTAACACTGATTGCCTTTAGCAAGGCTTTTGATACATCTAACTTTGATATATTACTAATTAAAATGAAGCAGCTAAATTTATCAAACAGCGCAATACACTGGTTCGACAGCTACCTCAAAAACAGAAGCCAACAAATCATTTGTGGGTCTGAAAAGTCATCATGGAAAAACGTGCGCTCTGGAGTTCCCCAAGGCTCCGTCCTTGGTCCATTACTCTTCTCACTGTACATTACTGATATTTCTTCAGTGATTCACTCCTGCAACTACCATCTATATGCCGACAACATCCAATTGTACATAAGTGCAAGCCCCAAGAACATTGCTGACGCAGTAGCGAGTATGAACGCAGATCTTTGCTCTGTTTCTCGATGGGCACAGAACCTAGGTCTGAAACGAAACCCCAAGAAATCCCAGGTCATACTTATATCTCATCCAAAGTTAATCAGCCGGTACTTTCGCGAAACAGTCCCTCAAATACTCCTCAATGGGAAGAACAACCAGGCACAGCTTGCCGGAAATCGCTCTCCTCCCTACATGCAATTCAAAAATTTAGAAAAATATTTCCAACACATGTTAAACAAAAATTAGTCCAAACACTAGTCTTGCCTAATCTTTACTACTGTGATGTAGTTCAACATGGCACAAATAGTGCAAATTCGAGATACCTCGAGCTAGTGATGAATGCTTGCGTTAGATACGTATGCAATATACGGTTGTATGATCATATCAGTCCTTCATACTCCCAGCTAGGTTGGATACGCCCACATAAGGCACGCGATCTCCACACTGTGTGCTTACTTCATCGATTTCTTAGCCACTGGTGCCCCCAATACTTATCTTCTCACATTAAACACCTATCATCATTCCACAACCGCAATACCAGATCGGATAGTCTAGCATCTTGGATGTACCTTTACGTAACACAAAATCTTTCTCCATGTCATTCTCCATCTCAGCCATACGACTATGGAACGCGCTCCCTTGTGATCTGCGTCTTATCCAGAACCACTCAACATTCAAGAGGGAACTCAAGACTTACGTATTAGGGACGGTATAGCCACCATTGTAGTGTCCCTCTCATCTCTTTCTTTATCCTCTCCATCATAGCTTCGAATTTTACCATTCTATTTCTCTTCCTCTAACATACCTACCTCCTCTGTATCTCTTTCACCCCATTCTATCGGCTTATGTCTCTGCTTGATGAGAATAACTCACAAGCTGCAAGAATATAACGAGAAAATTACCAACTAGCAATAGAACTGACATTCATAAAAGAAAAATATGTTCACTTTCATATACATAGTCATTACTATTATTATTATTATTCTTGATTGCTATAATTATTTTTTGATTGTTATAATTATCATTGTACTACTTTTATAATCTCTATTCTTTCTTTAACATTAATACTGTATAACATGTTATATGTCCTTAATGTTCTGTAGAAACTGAAATTTGTTGAATCTGAGTTATGCCTGGTTAGGTGTAAGAGAGGGCCTGAAGGCCCTAATCTTGCCAGGTAAAATAAATGCATAAATAAAAATAAATAAATATTAATAAATACATAAAGGAATAAAATATTGTATCATAGAATGAAAATATTTGAGAAGGTTGATCTGTCCTTTGGGTGATGGCGACTTCAAGCTCAATATCCTCATCGTTGTTATTCGAGAGGAATATCGGGTTTCGTCCTCTCCCTTCGCTTTCATGAAAGTCGTCGTTAAAATTCTACATTCGTTCATTTCAGTCAACGATACTATACATTACACTCTTGACTCAAGGGACACGCAGTTTGAAAACTTGCACCAAACAACGAGCCTCATTCTGAAAGTGACAGACAACTACATGTTTGAGAGGAAGCTGACAGTTCTTTCCATGTCATTGAGAGAAGAAAGATGGAATAGATAAATTGATATTTTGACTTTAAGGTGTATTTATTGGACCAATCGCTATGGAAAGTTAATAACAAATTAATGGTTGGTGGAAGAGCAGTTCATGAGATCAAATGGTAACCGTTTCAGTCACCTAGTGTCCAAATACTACGTTAACAGTTTTAACAGTTTACGACTAACAGGTTAGACAGTGGGGAGGGATTGGAATAGCGATATTTCCTCAAAGGTAATTGACCTCGACCCCATTCCAACAGAGACCTGCTCTTGATGCATTCACCATGTGGGTGAAAATATCGATCACTACTTGCAGAAAGCTTGGCTTTCAGAAGTGGTATGTATGACAGACTATCAACCTCATTCACACATCTCACAGTTCATGGCACGAAGGAGTGTTTCCACTACATACCAACATGTGTACAGCACTGTAAATGAATGAAATCTTATTTGTTTGACTGGAACCGTGTTTAACATACATCGAACGGTATCTGATAGGAGTTGAAACTCCCATCTAACTATCCTAATATAACTGCTCACAGGCAACATCGCTTGAGGTAGATTCCAGAATAATTCGTAACACAACAAATTGTAAATTTCTTTTCTCATCGCTCTCCATTGGAGGTGACAGTCCATAACGTCTACGATCTCGACAATGACGCTTCCTACTTCCTTCGTTGCGCTTCGTTGTATGCAGTTGACGAACTCTGACCGAGCGCCTGTAACACAAAACATTGAAACTTCCTAGCAGATTAAAATTAAGTGCCCGAATGGGACTCAAACCTGGAACCATGCTTTTCGCGGGCCTTGCTCTTACTGACTGAGGTACTTAGGCACGACTCAAGACGCATGCAACCGTACACTTTCGATTTTGCCACTACCTTTCTTCTGTGGATTCTGATTGTGAGTCGTCTGCGGATATCTCATTCGGTAAGATAATTACACGTGAAGGTCAAGGCTCTGGGTTCGAGTCCCAGTCCGGCACATAGTTTTAATCTATTAGGAAGTATCAAAGCAGCAACACTTCGAGGGGAGCGACAGAGTATTCCAGATAGTAAGCTGTGAGTGATTACGATACAGTTATGTGTAACATGTAGTTCCGCGTTATAAATACTGTAAGCTCTTAAGAACTGTTGTTGGTGAGAGACAAATAATAAAATATGCTAGCAGCATACACGAATATCAGAATATTATAAAAAAATATTAAACCATTTAATTACAATCGAATGCCTAAGAGGTATAACGAACGTGAGTGTAACACACGTTAAAATATATTTTTGTTACTTACATAAAACTTTCCGCAGACAGCCTGAAATAACTTGTGGTGGGATTTTTTTCAAGAAGGGGGGGAGTAGATGAAGTAGATAACTGCAAGTCAATGCTATTATTGCCTTTATTCCTCTCTTTCTTTTTATTTCAATATTTCTCTGATTAACAAAGTTTGCGCGAGGAATTCCTTATAAGTTCACATAGCAATTTACTCCTACTTGCAATAAAGAGCATAAGATTCTCGCAGAAAGTCTGCGGCAGTTGGGTTTCTAGTGACAGGAAAAGGCGCAGACTGGGTGGTGCATAGTACGCTGCTAAATGAACTACAACATTATAAAATTAGGGCACAATCGTTCGGTTGGTTTCACCTTTATTTCGGTAGGACGCGTGTACCCACTACAGATTGGCATATTACATAAAAATATCTTTCCCCTGATTTCACAGAGGCATTCTTAAAAGCTATTTGTTTGGCTATGATACAAGCATAATTATTACAAACGAATTTCAAGAAGTGAATAATAAAGCGCATGATCTGTTAGAGGGACTCTGTTTCTGGATCTCAGCTAATAGGCTGTCCCTCGAATGCAAGCAAACTCAACATATCCATTTCTCACACAGTTCTGTCAGTGATTCCATTCTGCCTCTTTAAAAAGAATACATCGGAAATCTGAGTAGAGGTTAGGTCGGGTGCTTTCAAGGAAGGCCAGTGTTAAAGATCACCTGCAGTAGTTGAACATGGCTAATTCTGTGTTGAGTATGTTGTTCACTTTTAGCGCCAGGAATATACCTGAACAGGACTGGTTTACAAACTTTATACCATGTGTCATGTGGAATAATGTTTTGGAGTAAACCAGTTAATGCTCAAATGACGTTTTTAGTTACAAAATTCAGCGTACATATTGTTTATTAGCTTGAGAATTCTCACGTTTAACCGGAATAAATTTCTTCTTCTATGAGCCATGTTGTTGTCAAAATTCACTTGTTTGATAGGAAACTGTACACATTCAGGAAAAACAGGAGAAGGAAGGAATTCTATGTTGTCTGTCGTTTAGGAGAGAGATATTGTTTTTTCATAGGCTTTTAGTTGTCTTCCTCGATAACAGACTGCGTTAGAGACAACCATCTATTATCAAGAACAAGATAAACGATTTTCTTTGGTCACATTCTTCTGTTCTCTATAGGAATTCCTCATATACTATTAACTGTAAACGCTATGACTGCATGAAGAATACATTGCTGTTGTAACGAGGCCGCACGTCTGTTGTTCCCTACCGCATCTAATCTCATTTCAGTTTGGTGACTTTTTTTCCAAATAATGCCAGAGTGGTGTGTGCATAGATCCAGACCGCAGGCAACAGGGACTTGTTTTCTGTTCATAATTCTCAGTTTGATGATAACATCTTACATACTCAATTATTATCATTGATCGTTATTATTATTGTCAAACAGTGTATTATCTTATTATTTAGAATATAATCAAACTGTCTCGGCTACTGTGCAAATTTTGTAATGAACTTATAAATTAAAAAATAAAATAAATAAACGAATGTAGAAAATAAAAAGAGCCCTATTTATGTTAAATTACTGTTCATATGTGCGGCGGATTTGCGGAAACCATAGAGGAGGTACATCAGGAATGAAGACTCGATCTTTGAATCTAACTTACTGCCTCAACCCTGTCTACCACGACGAAGAAAATTCACCTATGAAATGTCTTGTCCCATTGACAAAAAGGATAAGCAAATAGTGCTAGTCTAAACTGCCTAGAAATAAGTTAACGTTATGGAAGGAGCTCTGTCTTTCTCCTAGAATAATACTAAATCCGTACACGCTTGTGAGTAAATACAATATAACATAATTTTCATCAAAGAAAAACCACTGCATGTGTCAGACAATTTATTTTATTCATAAAATAGTACCCAAAGAAAAGTCAGCATGTGGTATCACAGAACATAATAGCTTTTACAGATTCATTTTTTGGCGACAGAGCAGCCAGCAGAGTCGCGGTAGTCGCACACCTGAGCTTCAGCATTGTATTCGAGGCCAGGTGGGCAATCTTGCAGCACTGCATTTCCATCGAGGTCGCACTTGTAGAAGGTACTGCAGTCATCAGGGTTTGGAAACTGCACGACATTGTCTGGGTCGGCAGGAGAGGGACATTCAGGTGGCGGAGTGTTCGAGTTTCCGGCTGGTTTGCCCACGCTACCACTGTTATCAGAGGAGACGCTGCAGCCAGCAGATTCGGGGTAGTCACAATAATCTTTTTCGTCATTCCACTCGAGGCCATCTGGGCAGGGAATCAGCACGGGTACTCCATCGAGGCCGCACTTATAGAAAGAGCTGCAGTCATCGGGGTTGGGGAAATGGACTACAACATAAGGGTCAGCAGGGAAGGGACATTCAGGTGGAGGAGTGTTTGATGTCCCAGCTGGTTGGCTTGCGCTGCCACTGTTACCAGAGGAGACGCTGCAGCCAGCAGATTCGGGGTAGTCACAATAATCTTTTTCGTCATTCCACTCGAGGCCATCTGGGCAGGGAATCAGCACGGGTACTCCATCGAGGCCGCACTTATAGAAAGAGCTGCAGTCATCGGGGTTGGGGAAATGGACTACAACATAAGGATCAGCAGGGAAGGGACATTCAGGTGGAGGAGTGTTTGATGTCCCAGCTGGTTTGCTTGCGCTGCCACTGTTACCAGAGGAGACGCTGCAGCCAGCGGACGCAGGGTAGTCACACACTTGAGCCTCAGAATTGTATTCCAGGCCTTCTGGACACGCGATCAGGACAGGTTCTCCTTCGAGGCTGCACTTGTAGAAGGTGCTGCAGTTGTCAGGGTTGGGGAACTGTACAACATTTACTGGATCGGCGGGGAAGGGGCATTTAGGTGGAGGGGTATTCGACCTGGTTAGTTTGCTTGCGCTGCCACTTTTACCAGAAGAGACGCTGCAGCCAGCGGACGCAGGGTAGTCACACACCTGAGCCTCAGCATTGTATTCCAGGCCTTCTGGACAGGCGATCAGGACAGGTTCTCCTTCGAGGCTACACTTATAGAAGGTGCTGCAATTGTCAGGGTTGGGAAACTGTACAACATTCGCTGGATCGGCGGGGAAGGGGCATTCAGGTGGAGGCGTATTTGACCTTCTGGTTAGTTTGCTTGCGCTGCCACTTTTACCAGAAGAGACGCTGCAGCCAGCAGACGCAGGGTAGTCACACACCTGAGCCTCAGCATTGTATTCCAGGCCTTCTGGACAAGCGATCAGGACAGGTTCTCCTTCGAGGCTACACTTGTAGAAGGTGCTGCAGTTGTCAGGGTTGGGGAACTGTACAACATTTACTGGATCGGCGGGGAAGGGGCATTCAGGTGGAGGGGTATTCGACCTGGTTAGTTTGCTTGCGCTGCCACTTTTACCAGAAGAGACGCTGCAGCCAGCGGACGCAGGGTAGTCACACACCTGAGCCTCAGAATTGTATTCCAGGCCTTCTGGACACGCGATCAGGACAGGTTCTCCTTCGAGGCTGCACTTGTAGAAGGTGCTGCAGTTGTCAGGGTTGGGGAACTGTACAACATTTACTGGATCGGCGGGGAAGGGGCATTCAGGTGGAGGGGTATTCGACCTGGTTAGTTTGCTTGCGCTGCCACTTTTACCAGAAGAGACGCTGCAGCCAGCGGACGCAGGGTAGTCACACACCTGAGCCTCAGAATTGTATTCCAGGCCTTCTGGACACGCGATCAGGACAGGTTCTCCTTCGAGGCTGCACTTGTAGAAGGTGCTGCAGTTGTCAGGGTTGGGGAACTGTACAACATTTACTGGATCGGCGGGGAAGGGGCATTCAGGTGGAGGGGTATTCGACCTGGTTAGTTTGCTTGCGCTGCCACTTTTACCAGAAGAGACGCTGCAGCCAGCGGACGCAGGGTAGTCACACACCTGAGCCTCAGAATTGTATTCCAGGCCTTCTGGACACGCGATCAGGACAGGTTCTCCTTCGAGGCTGCACTTGTAGAAGGTGCTGCAGTTGTCAGGGTTGGGGAACTGTACAACATTTACTGGATCGGCGGGGAAGGGACACTCAGGTGGAGGAGTGTTAGAGCTACCGGTTGGCTTGCCTCCACTGATACTGCCACCAGAAGATACGCTGCAGCCAGCAGATTCGGGGTAGTCGCAAGCGTCTGCTTCGTCATTCCACTCGAGACCTGCTGGGCAGGGGATCAACACCGGTTCTCCATCGAGACCACACTTATAGAAGCTGCTGCAGTCCTCAGGATTGGGAAAATGGACAACAACATTTGGATCAGCAGGGTAAGGACATTCAGGTAAAGAAGAAGATCCACTGGGTGTGTCATTGTTGGCTGATGTGCCCGCTCCGTCAGAAGAAGAGGATACTTCACACTTAGCACTCTCTGGGTAATCGCACTGGGCGGTTTTACGGTTGAAGTGGAGTCCAGATGGGCAGGGCCGCACTAGAACGATGCCATCCCCAATGCATTGGTAGTACGTTGTACAGTCGGTAGGGTTCACGAAGGGATCAGACGGGGATGAACAAGCCGGGTGGTTGCGCTTCACCTGGAACGAAACAACTGTTCTTACCATCCACTTGAAAATCTAGTGATTATAACTCTTTATTTTGTGCTGTGGTGCCTGAAAACGACAATTTTACATTAACATTACAAAAGCTTGTTTCGTAGCAGGAAGGTATCATAAACGGGACCCAGTGTTGAAACTGTAATGGTGACTTACTTGCTTGTTGAGCGAGAGGTTCGTCCCATGAGCGGACGTCAGCAGCGCAACGACGGACAGCACGGCGAGCAGCACATTTCCTGCGGAAGGATTTCCCAGTGTTAGCAAAGATAATTGACTGAAACAAATTTAGGTTTTTACCTTATGCAGCTGTCAAGACAACTATAGAATTAATGTTGTTGCTGGAAACTGGGGACGTTGATTGCGAAATATTTTGTTTGGAGAGTCTTTAGGCTGTTCTCTGACTATTTTGCCCATGTTTACTGTTTTCTTTTGCTATCCATTTCGAGGCAACTACGGCTTCATATTGAGGCAATTTAGCGTTTTGATCAATGTGATGTACCGTCACTAGTGTGTATTGTTAATGTACCGCTGTGTCCTCTAGCGTGGTCAGACAAGGAAAAGTAGTAAGAGAGCAGACTTTATTCCCCATAACATCTGTGAAAGGAGCTCTACAGAAACGGGTTGACGAAATAGTCAATGCAAATAATAATTCATAAAGTGACAAGAGCGAGAGGATGATACAAACTGTAGCTACGTCATATAATATGAAATTACTTTACAGGTTAATTGATTTTTTACCGGGTAGGAGAAGAAAGGGGTATGAATATGAAAGAAGATGGTCCATAACGCTTTTTAGCAGTATCTCTTACGGAACTACTCTGCTATGAAAACAGCGTCACGAAAACCTCTGTTGTTCTTTGAAGTTTCTGTGTCTCTTCTATCATTTATGCTTTGTTGACGTTTCAGACATAACAAAGAATCATTTAAGTGGCTTGGGGGCTACATTTGTGACTGATATACTTTGCTGGCAACATCATCCCTGATATCATCCAATTCATTTATTTCTTAGCTGGTGGTTGCTTGGCGGAAAACACGTGGGGGGCTGGTTTCGATTCCCGGCTAGGTCGGATATTTTCTCCACCCGGGGACTGGGTGTTGTGTAGTCTTTATCATCATTTCGTCCTCACCGACACTCAAGTCCCAGAAGTGGCGTCAATTAAAAACACTTGCACCAGGTGGCCGGGCTCTATTCAGGTGAAGATCCTGGAGTATCCCGATTATCATTATTATATACGTTTAATTGAAATGAGTAAAGTAGCAATTTGTTGTCGCCAGAATGTATTAGTGTTTTTCGGATTTAGCGTTTTTGCCAGATCTGGTAGGGTATAGAAGGGGTGTGAACAGCGTCAGATAGTGAGCGATTACTGTAAAGGACACAGAGATGTCGCATACCCAGGTGAGACACCATTATCAGCATTTGACAGAGTTTCAGAGAGGCCTTATTTTGGTAACCATTTGGCTCGCTGGTCGAATCGTCTAATACCCAGATCCGTAGGACATTCATATGTGACAGTAATCCGATGTTGGACTGTATGGGAACGTTAGGGTAGGCAACATAGTCGACTATGTCCTTGATATAGCCCCAGAAAAAACGTCAAGGGGTGCAATGTCTGGAGAGCGCGGTGGCCAGGGTGTTGGACCGTGCCTTCCAATCCACTGATCCGGTCATTACTCCACTCTCCAGACATTACGCCCCTTGACTTTTTTTTCTGAGGCTATATCAAGGACAGAGTCTTCGTCACACCAGTTGCTGATGTCGATGAACTGAGGGCTAGGATGCAAGCTGCTGTGGGTACTGTGACAGAACACATTTTACAAAACACCTGGCGCGAACTGGAATACCGCCTCGACATTCTCCGAGCTCTCAAGGGGGCAGACGTTGAGGTTTACTAACATAACTGGTCTTAAAATTTAAAAAAAAAAACAGTGACACTAACCTATGTAACGGCATCAAATGTAAATTATTATGTCAAACGGTTATTCTTAATAAATTGTTATAATCAGGGCAAGACTTTGTGATCACCCTGTATATAAATAACCTAGAAGATAACGTCGGAAATTCCATGAGGCTTTTCGTGGATGATGACGTCGTATCAGAGAAATCGCGACGGGGCCACCTGTAGCGAAGTGCACAGAGACCTGCCGAGGATCGACGCTTGTTGCTGGTAGTGGCAGTTGGCCCCACTCACAAATGTAACTTAGTGCGAAAACACAGGCAGAAAGATTCTTCATTGTATGATTACGAAATTGTAGAACAATCAGTTACTTCCATAAAATAAATTGGAGTACGAGCGAAGCGATTTGAAATGGAGCAACCACATAAAATTCAGCGCGAGTAAGGCAGATGCCAGACTGAGATTCCTTCGAAGAATTCTCAGGAAATGTAGTCCATCAACAAACTCCGACCATTTCTGGAGTATTTATCGTGAGTGTTGGACTTGTACCAGACAGGACAGGTAGAGGAAATAGAGAAGAACCAAAGGAGAGCTAAGCGATTCGTCACACGTTCGTTTAGAAGTCACGAAAGCATCACAGAGTTGATCAAACGAGAGGCGTTATGCATCACGATGTGGTTCGTTGTGAAATTTCCGAGAGTGTACATTCCTAGAAGAGTCATCAAATATATTGCTTACTCCTAGGTATACCTCGCGAAGAAACAACGAAGACAAAATTAGAGAGATTCGGGCCCACACAGAGGCTTACTAACAACCGTCCATTCCACGAACTACTCACGAATGGAACTGGAAATTGAGGACACAACGGTGGTGGCTTGTGGAGTGTAGATGTAGATGCAGAAAGGTAATTAAGCTAGTGTTGCTTTTTCGTAATACTTTCTTTGGGGTGAAATATATCATGGCAAGGGACATGAAGGCCCAAAGGTACCGACCGGCCGCCGTGTCATCCTCAGGCCACAGGCGTCACTGGATGCGGATACGGATTGGCATGTGGCCAGCACACCGCTCTCCCGGCCGTATGTCTTTCCGAGACCAGAGCCGCTCCTTCTCAATCAAGGAGCTCCTCAGTTTGCCTCACAAGGGCACCAAGGTTGCCAACAGCACTCGGCATACCGGATGGTCACCCAGCCCGACAGCGCTTAACTTCGGTGATCTGACTGGAAACGTTGTTACCACTGCGGCAAGGCCGTTGGCCGTATCGGTACTTGGAAACGTCATAATTAAAAGGGTTCGGAAAAATATCAACAGCTTCTACTATATCACCGTCTTTCATTAATATAAATGGTCACATTACAGTTCCTTGAAGAGTTGATCAGATGAAAATGAAGAAATGAAAAATGAAGATCTTCTCAATAACTGAAAACAATCCAAATTAGTATACCGAATATATATATAACCATATTCTTAAAACTGATTACGAGTGTCTACGAAAGCAAACTAAAAAATACTAATCAAAAGTGGGGCGTTATTGGAGAGACCGAATTAAAGCTGGAGTGTAGATCAAATCAGAATCGAAGGCTTACTCCAAGAACCAGATGGTAATGACGACAATGAAGATAACGCGCCATTTTCTGATTTCAGCTCACTTATATTAAAAGCATTTCAAGATTATTTGGGGACATCCGAAGAAAGGAACCGATGCAGTTATGATGTTGATTGTTGATTGAATCAATTGTTTGTTTGTACATGTACATCATATCTACCGATTTTCGTCCCATTCGGGGAATTCTTTCGTGATGCATCGTTTTCTTCTTTTTGTCTTAGACTGTATCTGTGGGTGATTTTGAAGTAGCGTAGAAACGAACTTTTTTAGAAGATAACAGTAATGGTCACAACCAAGAACTGAAAATTTACTTTTTACGCCGGCCGCTGTGGTCAAGCGTTTCTAATCGCTTCAGTCCGGAACCGCTCTGCTGCTACGGTCGCAGGTTCGAATCCTGCCTCGGGCATGGATGTGTGTGATGTCCTTAGGTTAGTTAGGTTTAAGTAGTTCTAAGTTCTAGAGGACTGATGACCTCAGATGTTAAGTCCCATAGGGCTCAGAGCCATTTCACTTTTTACATTATATCGATGAGCATCAACAAAACCAAAACTGAAATAATGGAATGTAGTCGAATTAATTCACGTGATGCTGAGGGAATTAGATTAGGGAACGAGACACAGCGAGTGTGATCAGTTTTAATATTTGGACAGAAAATAACTAATGACGACCGAAGTACAGGGGATATAAAAGGTAGGCTAGCAATGGCAATAAAAGTGTTGTTGAAGAATATAAATATGTTAAAATCGAATGTGTATTTAAGTGTTAGGAAGTCCTTTGTGAAGGTATTTGGAGTGTAGTCAAGTGTGGAAGTGAAACAAGGACGACGAATAGTTTGGACAAGAAGTAAATACAGGCTTTCGAAATATGCTGCTACAGAGGAATGTTGAAGATTAGATCGGTAGATCGTGAAACTAATGAGTAGGTACTGACCGTAATTGTGGAGACAAGATATTTGTGGCACAACGTGTCTAAAAGAAGGGCGCAGTTGATAGGAGACATACTGAGACATCGAGGGACCATCAGTTTAGTATTGGGGAAATATGGGGAGGGGATGTAAAATCGTAGATGGAGGCCGGTAGATGAATATAGTAAACAGGATGTAGGTTGCGGTAGTTGTTCATAGATAAAGAGGCTTACAAGAGATAGAGTAGAACAGAGAGCTGTATCAAACCAATTCTCGGACTGAAGACCATAAAAATAACATCGATGTTTATAATGTCAAATTAATACACTTCTGAACTGATAACAATGGAACAGCAGTCCGTCTGTTTCCAACCGCCTGGAATACCAAATTAGAAGGCCACATGGCTTGCGAATGCGTGTACTACGCCTTACCTGCCATTGCTGCGGTGTTGCGGCTGGAGAACGTACCACAGATTCAGACATGTGCTCTTATATACGTGTCGGGCGTGTACAGTGACGTAATTACTATGGCAGATAATCGCAATCTGCGACAATCGCCACCAAAGGCCTGGGCTCGTGACACAGCGTTAGGCTTATCTTACAGCAGGTGTTGACAACCTGCGACATGTAAGGCCACACCACGCTGAAGTGCGGGATATGATAAATCTGCTTGTCAAGCAGCGCTTGATAAGTATCGGGACGATTCAGGATGCCGTCGATCGAGTTGCCCTTGCTGTCGGTGACTGTCACAATTCAGCATTGCTCTCTCTCCCTGTTACACACTTATGTTTTTCGTTAATGTACCGCTGTTTGCATTAGGTTTACACACAAAACCTACAAAGGGTCGACATGGGTCACACCTAATACATGCATGTAGGGTTTAAGATTATTACAAATGGCTGAAGCGGTTTCACCAATAAATCTTGTCTGTATTTTCCGGACAATAATGCAGAAAAATCGTTTTGTTGAAGCTGTTTCCGCTTTTCTTTCTCTAGAGTGTAAAGCACAGCAGACAACAAATTTGACGTAGACGC
Organism: Schistocerca gregaria; assembly: GCF_023897955.1. NCBI lineage: Eukaryota > Metazoa > Arthropoda > Insecta > Orthoptera > Acrididae > Schistocerca > Schistocerca gregaria. The sequence continues at coordinate 468,315,189 of NC_064922.1, forward strand.
CAAGTAATCTTACGTTATGCCAGAAAGTCATTCGTATCAATCGGTTAAAGCAATGACAGACCGTTTAAACGAGGTTTCACAAACAGCACGTGTCAATTACATGTGGGGTAGGTAGGTGATGTTAACAGTTCTGTGAGAGATACCGAAAGCAAATCTGATCGTATGCTGGTAACTTTTGTACGTCGCATGCGAAGAGGTGAACACTCTTCTGGACTGGTGCGTAAGACGTAGCGTTTATCCATAAGTTTAATAAGCACAGCAGACACACATAACAGGGACTTTATCATCAATAATATATGCTCCTTCACTGTTTACAACAGTCTGCCAACGCTGGGATAATTATTCGATTCCGCGACCGAAAAAAATTACTTGATTTTGAGGCGAAGAACTCGTCGAGACATGTTCGGAGCGCATATTCATCCGGAATGGAAGTTCCTTGAAGGTTTTTCGATAGAGAGAGGGAAAGGAGAAAATCTAAGGGAGCTAAATGAGGCGGATAAGGTGTCAGTCTAGCAGAATGCGTGCGGGCGTTATCGGGGAGTAGCATCTGTTCACGCAGTCTTCCTGGTCGTTGTTTTTGGATTGCGTCTTCAAGATGTCTCAGTTGTTGACAATAAATATCCGCATTGATGGTTACACCCTGGGGTAGCAATCAGTAGTACACCACACTGCTGCTGCTGCACCAGATGCCTAACATTACCTCTTTGTGGATGTGCACAGTTCTTTGTACGGCAAGTTGCTGCAATGTTTGGGCTCCGTTGTTCCTTTCTTTTTCTTACGTTAGATTAAAGACACCATTTCTTGTCACCAGTGGCGGTACAAGATAGGAATGGGCCTTGTTGTTCACGAGCCAATTGATGACGAGCAAGCAGAGATGCACATATGGCCACACGCTGTGATTTTGGCTTATTCTTAGGGCAAGCTGTACCCATGCACTCAATTTTTGAACCTCCCCATTTGCAAGCAAATTTCGCACGAGTGTCGAATGACCAGTTCAAAACACACTTGCCAATTCTAGAGTACAATGACGTCCATCATTGTAGATTAAAAAATGTTTAAACGATTTTCATCAAACCGCGAAAATCTTCCTGAACATGGTGGGTTATTAATGTCAAAACGAGCCTCCTTAAAACGAGAAAACCATTTTCTTGCCGTGCTCTGTCCAATGGCATTATCCCCATACAGGGTGCAAATGTTTTTGGCTGACTCCGCCCCAGCCCTCTATTGAACTCAACCAGGAGAATAAGGAAGAAATGGAAATGAGCGTATTCCGTCGTCGGCCGGAAGGCCCCATCAGGAGAAGTTCGGCCGCCAAGTGCTAGTCTTATTTCAGTCGACGCAACAGTGGGCAACTTGTGCACCGGTGATGAGGATGAAATGATGACGAGCACAACACAACACTCAGTCCACGAGCGGAGAAAATCTCCAGCCCGTCCGGGAATCGAACCAGGGCCCACTGCACGGGAGGCAAGCACGTTACCACCCAGCTAAGCAAACGCAAAATAAGTCGGAAATGATCCAGTTTCTGCATTTGTCACTCCATTTTCTAGTGTCAGAAGCTGCGCTCACTATCAGCAAATGACAAAATGATAGTACGTAAACTCAAACAGCAACAGTAGACTACAAATAAAAGACAATCGATGAATAAACCCGTAACAACCGGAATATCAACATGCAAAACGAAAGCGCTAATAACTTGTGCACCAACAGAATACGAACGAAACGTTTGTTACTTGCAATTGCTGCAAGCTCTGACATCGGAGTATTATAGAAGAGTAGACATGGAATTGGTTCAAAAAATGGTTCAAATGGCTCTGAGCACTATGGGGCTTAACATCTATGGTCATCAGTCCCCTAGAACTTAGAACTACTTAAACCTAACTAGGCTAAGGACATCACACAACACCCAGCCATCACCAGGCAGAGAAAATCCCTGAGCCCGCCGTGAATCGAACTCGGGAAGCCGGGCATGGGAAGCGAGAACGCTACCGCACGACCACGAGATGCGGCCCGGAATTGGTAGATGATGGACTTGATGAGAAACATTTCCTTGTTGATGAAGCAACGTCATTTTGGAATTGTGTCGTGGACAGAGTGTGTCCGAATGGTGTGGTGGACAGAGTGTGTCCGTGTCTGGGACGCAGAAAATCCCTGCGCTATAGCAAAGTACATTCACACTTCACCAACATTTAGTGTATTCTGTACAGATCAACGGTTTAAAGGTTTGCAGCACATATTTCTTCATCTGTCAACTTATTACTGGTTACGTGCATCTAGGCATGATGCAAAATAGGTTATACCGTAGCAACATACCAACTTCACCTACCAACAGGACGCTACTCCACAAGTTTTTAACATACACTGAGGTGCGAAAAGTAATGGGATAACGATGTGCAAATACATAGATGGCAGTAGTATCGCTTACAAGAGATATAAAAGGGCACTGCATTGATGGAGCTGTCATTTGTACTCAGGTGATCCATGTGAAAAGGCTTCGGACATGGTTATATAAGCTCGACTGGAATTAAGAGATAGTAGAAGGAGCTTCCGAAGTCCAAAGTGTTAAGGGAGTACCGCGAATAACGAATTTCAGACATTACTTCTCACCACGAATAACGCAGTGGCCGACGGCCTTCGCTGAACGACGGAGAGCAGCCCCGTTTGCGTAGAGGTATCAGTGTTGACAGACAAGTAGCATAGCGTGAAAAAACTGCAGAAATCAATGTGGGACGTACGACGAATGTACCCGTCAGGATAGGGCTACGAAATTTGGCATTAATGGTGTATGGCAGATGACTGGAGCGAGCACCTTTGTTAGCAGCACGACATCACCTGCACAGTCTCTCTTGGGGTCTTTACCATATCGGTTGGACCCTAGACTTCTCGAAAACCGTGACCTGGTTCCCTGAATTTCGATTTCTGTTGGTAAGAGGTGATGGTAGAATCTGAGTGTGGCGAAGACTCCATGAAACCATTTACCCAGGTTGTCAACCAGGTATCGTGGAAGCTGGCGTTGGCTCGTTAAAGGTATGGTCTATGTTACGTGGTCCTTTAGTCCAATGAACCGATCGTTGACTGGAAAAGGTCATATTCTGCTACTTGGAGACCATTAATACCTATTTGTGGACTTCATGTTCTCAAACAGTGATAGAATTTTTATGGATCACATTGTGCCATATCACTGGTCCACAACTGTTTGCGATTGGTTTGAAGAACATTCTGGTCAATTCGAGCTGGTAATTTTGCCACAGAGAGAGCTCGACATGAATCCCATCGAATATTTATGGGACATAATCGAGAGGTCAATTCGTGCAAAACATTCTGCACCGGCAACACTTTAGCGTTATGGGCGGCTACAAAAAAATGGTTCAAATGGCTCTGAGCACTATGGGACTCAACTGCTGTGGTCATTAGTCCCCTAGAACTTAGAACTACTTAAATCTAACTGACCTAAGGACATCACACACATCCATGCCCGAGGCAGGATTCGAACCTGCGACCGTAGCAGTCGCACGGTTCCGGACTGCGCGCCTAGAACCGCGAGACCACCGCGGCCGGCGGGCAGCTATAGTGGCAGCATAGCTCAATACTTCTGCAGGAGACGTCCAACGACTTGTTCAGTCCATGAGATATCGAGTTGCTGCACTACATCGGGCAAAAGAAGGTCCGACACGATTTGAGAAGGTTTCCCACGACTTTTTTCACCTCAGTGTATCGCACAAGTAATAACATTTTTGCCTTTGTTTCACTAAATTTTGCTGCATCAAATGTAGGTTTAGAAGGTTTAGAATTCTACCGCAATTTTCTAGTGTTATACTGTTACATACGTTTATCTGTGTATTCTTCTCCATTGCAACCATAGAGTTTATTACCACCAAAAAAATAAGCGAAAATTGTAAATGTTAGGTAGTTTCAGACTCATGTATGATTCCAATGTATATAGAATGGTTGAATATTAAGACTTGGTAGTAAAAGTTGTAAGTTCTTATGCAAAAGTGTTTTATTGTGTTACAATTACAAGAATGAAGGATTAGCCGAACGGCCTAGGGCGCTGCAGTCATGGACTCTGCGGCTGGTCCCGGCGGAGGTTCGAGTCCTCCCTCGGGCATGGGTGTGTGTGTGTTTGTCCTTAGGATAATTTAGGTTAAGTAGTGTGTAAGCTTAGGGATTGATGACCTTAGCAGTTAAGTCCCATAAGATTTCACACACATTTGAACATTTTTTTGGATGAGGTACGGGAGACATAATTTTTCCCCTCACCCTGTACGTTAGTGTAACAGCAAAGAGCAAAACTAATGATGGCGCGAATGTTAAGTAATATCTTTCATCGACTGTAAAGTGAATTACAAATTTCTGAGATCGTCAAGGAATATTTTCTGTGTATTCTAATGCAAATCGACTGTGGTCTTCAGTGGTTCCTAACAGAATAAATGTATTTCTGTTGATTTATTGGCCTCTTTAATGTTTGTTCTGAAAATATCTGCAGAACGGTACAGATATCGACGGCCTGCACTGTATTTCCCACATGGTAAGAAAGGTGTTCCATTTGCTTACGATATTTGCTGTTGACAGAAATAAGCTTAAACTGTGGTCGAATCGGTACCGACCGATCGCCGTGTCACATTTCACTACTGTCGGTAGGAAGGGGCGTGGGATCAGCACACCACTCTCCCGGCTGTTGTCAGTTTTTGTCACCTGCAACTCCCCCCCCCCCCCCCTTTTGTTTGAATCATTAGTTTTCTGATTGGTTTGATGCGACCCGCCACGAATTCCTCTCCTGTACCAATCTCTTCATCTGAGAGTAGCACTTGCAATCTACGTCCTGAATTACTTGCTGGATGTATTTCAATCTCTGTCTTCCTCTTTAGTCTTTTCCCTCAACAGCTTCCTCCAGTACCATGGGAGTTTTTCTCTGATGTCTTAACAGACGTCCTACAATCCTGTCCCTTATCCTTGTCAGTGTTTTCAACATATTCCTACCCTCTCCGATTCTGCGCAGGACCTCCTCATTCCTTACCGTATCAGGCCACCTAATTTTCAACATTCGCCTGTAGCACCACATCTCATATGATTCGATTCTCTTCTATTCTGGTTTTCCAACACTCCATGTTTCACATCCATACAATGCTGTGCTCCAAACGTACATTCTCAGAAATTTCTTCCTCAAAGCAAGCCCTATGTTTAATACTAATAGGCTTCTCTTGACCAGGAATGCCATTTTTGCCAGCGCTAGTCTGCTTTTGATGTCCTCCTGGCTCCGTCCGTCATTCGTTATTTTGCTGCCTGGGTAGCAGATATCCTTAACGTCATCTACTTCGTGACCATCAATCACGATAGTAAGTTTCTCACTGTTCTCATTTCTGCTACTCCTAGTTACTTTCGTCTTTCTTCGATTTGGTCTCAATCCATGTTGAGTACTCATTAGACTGTTCATTCCATTCAGCAGACTCTGTAATTCATCACTTCCATTCAGTATCGCAATGTGATCAGCAAATCGTATCACTGATATCTTTTCACGTTGAACTTTGATTCCACTCTTGAACCTTTGTTTTATTTCTGTCATTGATTCTTCGATGTACAGATTGAACAGTTGGAGCGAAAGACTACATCCCTGTCTTACATCCTTTTTAATCTGAGCACATCGTACTTGGTCGCCCACTGTTATTACTCTGTCTTGCCTCTTGTACTCGTATGTATTTTAAATTCCCCGTCTCCCCCTAAAGCTTACCCCTTTTTCGCTTACAGGCCACACGTCCTGTGGATACATGTTATATGTCTTTACTGCAGTGGTTTCCATTGCCTTCTATGTTCTCATGCTGATTCTTCCACCTTTAGCGGCAATTTCCAACCCCAAAGACAAGAGAGTGCCCTGAATCTCTGTCTGCTCTTCCATCCTCTTTGCTAAGGCCGTTGGCCGAATGAGTGTGATTTGTTATTTCGGAAGTCTTCCGCAGCCAGTGCTGATTTTTAATAAAAATTTAAGGGGTGGCAGGTTTCGAACCCAGGACCGAGGACGTTTTGACTATTAATCAAAGAAGCTACCATAGACCACGATTGAACTGAAACCTCTGTGTCTCTGTTAAGTAGCTCATCAGTTTGCTTCACGAGACTGAGTGCACCTACGGAAAGTTCCTGGCGAAACCAGGGATCGAACCTGGGCCATCCCACAAGGCAGCCAGCCGCACTGAGCATCCAGCTACTATTCTATTGTGGCGGTGTGTTGGGCGGGTATCATTCGTTCTTCCCCTTAACCAACCCTTACGCTCTCTTTATAAAGAACTTGTAGCTCCTAATTACATTGTCCTCGCTGAAATTGTCCTGAGGTGTTCTCCAGACTCCCGTAACTCGTCATGGGAGCATATCTTCTTCAAGAAAAACATAGAAGTAACTTCTCCATCTAAATGAATAAATTAGCCTTTTCGTAGAAAAAAACTAAATCTCCTCTGGAACACTAAGAAACGTCATCATGGGAAGAAAAGATGTTATGACAAATTTCTCTGGAAGACAACAGGAAAGAAAACTCTTCTAAAAACTAATAGCACCTGATCTTGAAGAAACGGAACACATTGGGGAAAAAAATACAGCGCGAAGACTTCTTATGAGAAACGGTGGAGCTTTTCCTGAGAGAAAACAAGTTCACGGGGGCAAACGTTAAAATCCGTAATGTCCACTTTACTCGTCGGTCTCGAACTTGTATTCAGTACTACTTGTTTTTGCCTCGTATTTATTCTTCTGGCAGTGTTAGTTGTACGTTAACAGTTATACACAGCAGTAGCTTTACTGATGGAGGTTTGGCCGACATGCACCTCGTGCGTAGGCGCACTGCCAGCAACTGGAGAGCGGCATCACAGCGCTGTACTGAACCGTTCCCCCACCGGCAGCAATTATATCACAATATTTATGCATCTGTACATGCTGTATGGGCCTACGAGAAACCGTATTCTTCCATGTCGGAATGCATTATGCACGAGAAATACCATCTGAATTTGTACTCTTGTGGAGATATTTCCGGAGCAGTACAGATATAAAGATAAATGTTTGTAAGAAATCAAACGAAATACAATTATTTTGTAACGAGTCACTGGAGACCATGGGTTACTTATACCAAAATATCCGGGAAATATATGCGAACAAGCTCTCAAATTTTGCCAGTGAATTCTGGATCACTCTGTATACACATAGGGATGAAAACAGAGAGACATACGTAGAATGACCTATACATCTGGAATATAGCCTTAAGTGGGATTTCAGATTTCTAATGTTACTCGAACTCCGTTTAACTATCTTGAAATATCTTCTATAATACGCTGACGCCAACAAAAGAAAAAAAAAATCGCATCACCGAGGATGAGTTGTGCGACATAAAAGAAAGTTGATAGGCGTATGTCAACATCTGAAAGATGATTAACTATGAGAGTGCAGATCAAAAAATGTTCAAATGTCTGTGAAATCTTATGGGACTTAACTGCTAAGGTCATCAGTCCCTAAGCTTACACACTACTTAACCTAAATTATCCTAAGGACAAACACACACACCCATGCCAGAGGGAGGACTCGAACCTCCGCCGGGACCAGCCGCACAGACCAAGACTGCAGCGCCCCAGACCGCTCGGCTAATCCCGCACGGCTGGATGTAGATCAGATTTGCTTTAAATACACGTTGTAACAGTCCTGAACGTTAGTTACCTTCGAGGCAGGAGGAGGTGAGTTGGTATTAGTCAAGAGTGTATTTAATGCGACAAAGACGCTATCGTTAACAGCCCACTCAGTGCGAATGAAGTAGTGTAATACGGCTACGAGAAGCTGGATGTTCCTCATGTGATTTCAGAAAGACTTGGCAAGAATGTAGGCACTGTACATGATTGCTGGCAACGGTTGTCACGAGAATGTAGGGCCGCAAAAAGATCAGGACAACCACGAGGTACTACCGAGGGGGAAGATAATCGTGTTTGACATATGGCTCTGGTGCATCGTATTGCTTCTGCAGCAGGTCTTTGAGCAGCAAATAGCACGATAGAGACACAACGAACTGTTACAAATCGGTTACTTCAAAAACAGCTCCTAGCCAGACACCTATTCCACTAACCCCAAACCCCCACCATTTACGACTCCTGTGGTGTCAAGCGAGAGTTCACTGGAGGGCAGGGTGAACTTCTCGAAACCGCTTCAGGCAAATGCCTTGATGGTTCCTCTGTAAGGGCAAAGTAGATTTCGTTCACCATCCTCTCCTAATCCGTGCTTTTGGTCCGTCTACAATGACCTCGTTGTCGACGCAACCCTGACTGCAAATTTGTTCGTCAGTCCGGTGATTCGACCTTTTGAACTGCCATTCGAGGGGGTGTTTTCCAACAGAATAACGCTCGCCCACATATCGCTTTTGTAACTCAACATGCTCTACGGAGTGCCGACATGTTACCTTGGCCTGTTCAACCATCAGATCTCTCTCCCATAGAGCACATATGGGTCATCATCGGACGATAGCTCCAGCGTCATCGACAAACGGCGTTATCAGTCCCTGTATTGACCGACCAAGTCCAAAGGGCACGGAACTCCATCCCACAAACTGACATCCGGTACCTGTATAACACAGCGCATGCTCCTATGCATGCTTGCGTTCAGCATTCTGACGCTTACACCGCTTATTGACGTTTGTAATGGCTTATCTTGCACTTACATTAATCTATGATCTTGCAAAGTTAATTACTAAAGTACGTTACCTAGGCAGATGTATTCCCGAAATGCCGTTACTTTGCATTAATTATTTTTTGGTGTCGCGATTTTTTTGGGACAGCGTATTTTACTACACATTCGAAGTCCTCTGAGAACTGTTTGGATATATTTTACGAGTAGCTAAGACAACACAACAAAATGCGCAGAGGTCGCGAAACAGGCTATCGAAACAGGCAGTCACAGCAGCTGGCTTTGTCACGAAGCGCGCAAACACGTTTCAGAGTCCAGGAAAAGTACGTAAGGGGATAAGCGTGTATCTCATGATATGCTAAATCCTCTTTAGTAAATCTGAAACCACATTTCGTCACATAAGATACACAGATGATGATTACTAACTAAATACCGTGATACAAAACTACTTCTTCTGAAATGGGCAGGAGGCCATTACACACTTGGATGCGATGTTTATGCTTTTGGACAGGCATGTTTCTCTTGCTACAAAAATGGAGATTAGAGATTACCGTCTTGTCGTTGAAGAGGACCCCACAGGCAAAACACAAACTCGGGTATGACAAAGATTAGCTGGAATTTGATAGTGTCATTCGCGTTAAGTGATACACGGAACCTCAACAAGACCAAATCAAGACTACCGGAAGAGGAATTGATACCTGTTTCTGAAGAGCAAGAGCCTGGTGCCTTATCCACTACGCTGCCTTGTTTGGCGCTCTTGCGAGATTTTCCCGAAACCCTGTAGACTATTTAGCATACGACGCAGCCACGTTGCTACACAAGCGTGTTTCACTCATATCTTCATTTTGCCAGCACCTTTTCGTTTTCAGGTGTCTTCACATTTTCTGTCTTAGTTACTGACCTTCAGCTCGCTTTCATCCTTTAATGATTAATTTCCCGATGGGTTATTTGTGCCTTTATTAGCTAGCTATGCAATGGGGAAGCCGAAGACACTAAGTATTCATATACAAATGTCGAAAGAGAAGATAGTTCTTGTCTCTCCAAATACATGTCCTCGTCAGAAAGTTCGAATCAGATTAATCTACGAACCACCCGAAATTGAATGATTCATTATCTCCTTCAATCAACTTTGTCCTCGCTAGTGTCGCAGTACGAGCATGTAATCGCAATGGACGCCAAAAATACAGACCTACAGTCGACCTCTTGCTGTGCAGAAAATTTGTAAGGACGATTCGAATCTAATGGTATGAGCATTATCCCTGGGTGCAACACATTGCACGCCCTACAGCCACACCATTACAGGTATTATAATAGTAACAAAGAGAATAAAGTAATTTGAACCAGTCAGACTTCTAACCCTGGACTTCCTGCACATGATGGGATATTGTTACTGCACTCACAGCAGACCGCAAAAAATCTCACTTAATAACCTACAGAAACTTAAAAAAAAGTTACCACGATAACCTACATAAGGATGTTCAAATACTCCGTGGCAGAATGCAAGGAATGAGCCGACATTAGACAATACAGTCCGGGAATTATGTCGCAGACTTATTGCATTGAGTGTCAAAGATGGCCATAACCGCCCTACCAAAGTAAAGAGAGATCGTATTCCATGATTGGCTTCAGAACTACTCCAGATAATGAATAAACGTAATTCTTCATACAGAAGACACAAATGAAGTCGAACTCTTAAACAATATGAAGTATACAGGAAGCTGCGAAACGAAGGTAAGCAAATGTGCCGAACGCCAAAATAAGGAACGCACACTCTGTTTTATACAATGCGTCTAATCCTAATAAAAGTGGAAAGAAATGCTAAATTTTTGCATATAAAAGGCAAAATCTGATAGCGTCTTTCAAGCCTCTGTAGCCGAACTTAACGGTTTCTTCTCAACAGCAGTCAATTCTCAAGCTGCGATAAATTATCAGCCACAAGATAGTACCTTCTCGATAGACGTGTTTTCCTTAAAACATGTTCCTAGACACGCAGAGAACCACAGCGCAGGTATGATTAAAAAGCGTTCTCGATACCATAAAGGACAGTCAAATGAAAACGAGGCAGATGAAAAACAAGTAAGTAAACTGTTTATTATTTCAATAGTAACTCCACAGTTGTTAATACATTTTTCCCACTGTGGGACGGCCAATTCGTTTGTGGTTGCCTACGGAACGATGGTTGTACTCAGTCGTGCACCTCTTCATCCGAAGTAAATCGACGGCCAAGTACGTCTTTATTCAGGGCTCCAAAACTACGGAAACCGCCTGGGGAGAGATCGGTACTATGGACAGGCCCACATGTTGTCAATGTTATTTCGATACTCTGAAGAAGTTTCTCTGGGAAGCTGTACACATCCTACATACAGCCCCAATCTCTACCCATGCAATTTCCACAAGTGAAGCGACCTTTTCACCACAGCTTGACTTCAGCAAAGCTTTTGATACGTTTTATTTCGACGCACTATTTATTAAAAAAAAACTCTTAAACAATCCGATACTATTGTCCGATAGCTACCTCAAAAATAGATGTAAACGAGTCAGATGTGGGTCGGAGAAGACACATCACGGAGTCCCTCTTGGTACTCGTTGTGCTTATATACTGACGATATCCTGTTGTACATAAGCTCCAGCCCTAAGAACATTACTGCTGCCACATTAGATGTGGATAACAATCTTTCGTCAGTACTACAATGGACACTAAATCGTACAGGTCGTTCTGTTATCGCACCGGTAGTTGATCAGCAGACATTTTTGTGTAACAGCCATACCACTGCTACTAAATGGCATCCAGTTACCTTTAAAAACAGTAAAAGACCGCGGCATAATCTTGAATGAACATCTAAATTGCAAAGAGCAAACTGTTTCAGCTTGTAAGGAATCTCTCTTCCGTGTACAAGCAATCAAAAATTCAGGAAAATATTTTCATGCCAAATTAAATAATATTGCTCCAGTCTTCAGTCGCCAAATGTTTACTATTGTGCTGCAGTTCAACACGGCACAAACAGCGCCAACTCCAAGTGACTCGAGCTAGTAATAAACGCATGCAAGCAACATCGGCCCTTCCTATACTCAGTTAAGTTGAATGCTACAGGATAGGCAACGTTATTTCACAGGCTCTGTTTATTTCATAGGTTACTCAGTATCTCCCGTCACATATTAAATATCAACGATCATTCCACAGTTGCAATACCAGATCGGATATGTCCATCTAGGCTGTGCCTCCGCATAACACAAAATCTTTCTCTTTCCCTTTTCCATATCAGCCATACGACTGTGGAACAAATTACCCTGTAACCTGCCCATTATCCAAAACCTAGAGTTGATTAAAGTTTTTCCTTTATTTTCGACGTAGCTTCTCTCTCTATACTCTTGTTATCCAGTTCTATTTCTGTTTTTTTTCATCCCATCTTCTAATCTTCCCTATTATTTTTCTCTTCTTCTCCCCATTGATTCCTTTTGTACTTGTAACTGTGACAATGAGGTTCATCCCTCACCCGTGGTCAAGTGAGAGGTCACCTCAGGGCGGGGATGGTGGCGAAAAATTTTCTAGGGGTCTGCACGTAAGGCATGTCCAGTTAGTCTGACAAAAACGTCCCAGATGCTGTCTGTGGCTGACACTGTCCCTCAGCCAGATGCAGTCGCTTTTCCTGCTTCAGAGGAAACCTCTCAGCCAGAAAGCTTTGGGCAGTCACAGAGGGTGGGACTTTAGGTAGTTGGGAGCTCCATTGTTAAGGGCATTATTGGGACCCTTAGGGACATGGGTGCCAAGGAAGGGAAGAAAGTCAATGTGCACTCAGCGAGCATACCGGGTAGAGTCATTCCAGACGTGGAACGTGTCTTCCCGGATGCCAAGAGGAGCACAGGGTGCAGTCAACTGCAGGTGGTGGCTCACGTTGGTACCAACGATGCGTGTCGCTTTCGATCGGAAGAAATTCTCTCTGATTTCGAGCGGCTTGCAGAAGTGGTAAAGGCTGCCAGTGTTGCTTGCGAGATGAAAGCAGAGCTCACCATTTGCAGCATAGTCGACAGACCGATTGCGGACCTCTGGCAGAGGTGCTGAATGATAGGTCTGAATCAGAGGCACAGACGGTTCTGCGACCATGTAGGCTGCAGATTTCTCGACTTACGGCATAGAGTGGTTGGGTTTCGGGTTCCCCTGAATAGGTCAGGAGTTCACTACACGCAGGAGGCGGCTACATGGGTAGCAGGGGCTATGTCTCGTGGACTGGGCGTTTTTTCTTCTGGATTTGAGGGTATCGGGGAAACATAAAAAGGTCTTCACTCTCAATGGATGCAGGTCGAACACAGGAAGACCGTAGATACAGGAACCATCGCTATAATAGTAGTAAATTGTCGTGGATGTGTTGACAAAGTACCAGAGCTAACAGCGCTAACAGAAAGGACTGATGCTCAAATCGTTATAGGCACTGGCAGTAGGCTAAGCCCGGAGGTAAGTTCTGCTGAAAGTTTTGCGAAGAAGCTAACAGTGTTACAAAAGGGTAGGCTAAACACAGTGGACGGTGGCGTGTTTGTTGCTATTAGAAGTAATTTACAGGGTGACAGTTATTGAACTTGTAAGTAGCTTGTTTGTAAGCTGGCAAGAGATTCTGTGGTTGGACGGACTAGCAGTTAGGGAGTGAACAGAGAAAGGTCTGGACATGATGTCTTAGTGAAGACTCAGTGTTGGTAGGACATACATTGTAAAATGAGGATGGATGTAGTTAATAATGTTTGGGTAGTAGAGCTATTGACAACCATATAATTTTTGGAACTGGATGTCACATGAATAAGGTAAAATCTTCTAAATACATTGTTTGCTCTTCAACAAAATCTTTCTTTTGCTAACCATATGCCTACTAGTAGTTAGAGTCTATGGTAGTTAGAATCTTTTTACTTAGCTGGCTGTAGTTGCTGCTTGCAGTAATTGCTGTAGTTCGTGTTATGAAGCTTTTCTGTGAGGTAAGTGACTTATGAAAAAGAATGGGTTGTTAATAGTGTTTCTTGCAATTCAGGGTCATTCTTTTGTGTTAGTTATTTGAAGCCCTGTTGCCGCTGTATAGCAGTCAGATTGCGATGGGCTTGTATATTGTGGGTAATAAATGACTAGCTTGTTAGAGTTGTGTTTGCCAGGGAAAATTCCGTAGGGCGCGCTGAAAATGTTTAAAGCAAGTAAAGAGACAGTAGCAGCAGTTACCCTTTGTAGTTTCAGTTACATTCAGTAGTTTCAAATAAAATCGTCATGACTTGTGAACGGTTTGCGTTAGGATGTTCAAACCGCACGGTTGGTCCTGGGGAATGATGGGAATTAGTATAATTTGATTTAGTGACGAAGCCCACTTTCATTTGGATGCGTTTATCACTAAGCAAAATTGGTGCATTTGGAGTATTGAGAACCGACATTTCGCGATAGAGAAGTCTCTTCACCCTCAACGGGTGACTGTGTGGTGCGCAATGTCCAGTCACGGAATAACCGGTGCGATACTGCTTGATGGTTGATACAAGACGGAGCTCGACCTCATCGACGCAGGAGAGTGTTTGATATGGAGGAGCACTTTGGGTAACGCATCCTGGCTCCGAGGTACCCAGAGGTCACTGGTATGGGCCTCGATTGGTCGCCATGTTGTCAGGATCTGAACACATGAGACTCCTTTTTGTGGGGCTATATTGGAGGCGTGGTGTACAGCAATAAGCCCAAAACCATTTCTGCGCTGAAAACAGCCATTCAGAAGATCATCGATAGCATCGATGCTCCGATGTTTCAGAGGGTCATGCAGAATTTCGCTATTCCTCTGTGCCACATCATCGACAACATGGCAAGCATATTGAACATGTCATAACCTAAACCCGAATAACTGTAGTGATGTTTACATGTTGAATAAACAATGTGCACGCAGTAGTTTGTAACTAATTTACGTCTTTTTCATATAGTTAAATATTGTCACCATGTATCTTGTAGCGAAATTGAAGTGGATAGTTCCCGTGAGTTAGTATGCGCAGAGGCCATTGTTTGCAACCGGAATAAAATAATAATTGGATCCTTTTACCGACATTCCAACTCAGACGAGTCAATTGCTGAGAAGAAAATTTGAGTTTAATTTCAAATACGTACACGACTCGTTCAATTATAGTTGGTGGCGACTTTAATTTACCCTCGATATGTTGGCGAAAATACATGTTTAAATGCGGAGGTACATATAAAATATCATCTGAAATTGTGCTAGACGCATTCTCTGGAATTTATTTCGAGAAATTAGTTCATGAGCCCACGCGAATAGTAAACGGCTGTGAAAACACACTTCACCTCTTGGAAACAAATTTCCTGATCTAATAACGAGCATCAAAACGTATACAGGGTTTAGTGAACACAGGGCTGTCGTAGCGAGACTGAATATTTTAACCCCCGAATTCTCCTAAAATAAACGAAAAATATACCCATTTAAAAAAGTAGATAAAAACTCACTTGACGCCTTCCTAAGAGACAGTCTTCACTCCTTCCAAATTAACAATGTAAATGTAGACCAGGTGTGGCTTGAATTCAAAGAAATAGTATTGGCAGCAATTGAGAGATTTATTCCAAATAAATTAATAAACCGCGGAGCTGATCCTGCTTGGTACACGAAAAGGGTCAGAACATTGTTGCAGAAACAACGAAAAAAATAAAAACAGGCCAAATTTAAACGAAACCAAAATCTCCAAGGTTATCGATCTTTTACAGAAGCTGGAAATTTAGCGTGGACTACAATGGCAGATGCTTATAATAGTTTCTATAACACAACTTTGTCCCGAAATCTTGCAGAAAACCCAAAGAGATTCTGGTCCTATGTAAAGTATGCTAGCGGCAAGACACCATGAACGCCTTCTCTGTGCGATAGCAATGGAAATACTATCGATGACAGTGCTGCCAAAGTGGAATTACTTAACAGAGCCTTCCGAAATTCCTGCACTAAATAAGACGAAATAAATATTCCAGAGTTCGAACCAAGAACAGCTGCCAACATGAGTAACTTAGAAATAGATATCATCGGAGCAGTGAAGCAACTTCACTTATAAAAGCAAGTCTACTTGTCCAAGCTGTATACCAATTAGGTTCCTTTCAGAGTATGCTGATGCAATAGCTCCACCCTTAACAATCATATAGAACTGATCAGCCTTCCGTACCCAAATACTGGAAAGTTGCACAAGTCACACCAATATTCAAGAAAGATGGTAGGAATAATAAATTAAATTACAAGCCCATATCCTTAACTTCGGTACGCAGTAGAATTGTGGACCATGTGTTGCTTTCGAACATAATGAATTACGTCGCAGAGAACGGTCTATTGACACATAATTAACACGAACCTTGAAAACATCTTTCTTGTGAAACACAACTAGCTCTTTACACACACGAAGTATTGAGTACTATTGACAAGGAATTTCAAACGGATTCCGTATTTCTGGATTTCGGGTAGACTTTTTGACACTGGCGACTTGTGGAACTGCGTGCTTATGGAATATTGTCTCAGTTACGTTAAAGGTTTCGTGATTTCTTGTCAGAAAGGTCAGAGTTCGTAGTAACTAACGGAAAGTCATCGAGTAAAACTGAAGTGGTTTCTGACGTTCCCCAAGATAGTGTTACAGGCCCTCTGCTGTTCCTTATCTGCATAATTAGGAGACAATCTGAGCAACAGCCTTAGGTTGTTTGCGGACGATGCTGCCATTTATCGTCTAGTAAAGTCACCAGAAAGTCAAAACAAATTGCAAAACGATGATATCTGTATGGTTAGATTATTGGTAGTAATGAAAAGAGTGATGTCATCCACATGATTGCTATAAGGAATTTGTTAAATTTCGGTTGCACGATAAATCAGTCAAATTGAAGGCCAAAAATGCCACTAAATACCTAGGAATTTCAACTACGAACAAAAATTGGAAAGAACTTATAGAAAATATTGGGGGGAGGCAAACCACAGACTGAATTTCATTGGCAGAACACCTACAAAATGTAACACATCTACCAAAGACAATGCCGCATTACGCTTGTCCGTTCTGTTTTTGAGTACTGCTGCGCGGTCTGGGATCCTTACCAGATAAGATTAACGGAGTACATCGAGAAAGTTCAAGGAAGAGCAGCACATTTTGTATTATTGTGAAATAGGGGAGAGAGTGTCATTGACATGACACAGGATTTGAGGTGGACATCATTCAGACAAAGGCGTTTTTAGTTGCGGCAGAATCTTGTCACGAAATTTGAGTCACCAACTTTCTCCTCCGAATGCGAAAACATTGTGTTGACGCCGACCTGCACAGGGAGAAACGATCATCATAATAAAATAAGGGGAATAAGAGCTCGCAAGGGAAGATATGGGTGTTCCTTTTTCCCAGCGTGTTCGAGATTATAGTAACAGAGAACTATTGTGAAGGTAGTTCGATGAACCCTCTGATAGGCACTTAGGTGTTATTTATGGAGTACCCACGTAGGTGTAGATGTAGACTGCTTAGTGTTAATAAGATCGACATATCTCAAATTCTACTTATTCATTGTTATACACATTTTCATTATTTTTATTATTGTTAATGTTATTATTATTATTATTTTTTATTGGTTTGGCCAACTAATGACCACTTGAAACAACTTTGTCTTCTTTCTTTGCTCCTTTCTTCCTTTCCAGTGGTGACTCATTCTTTGCCTCTGCCCATATTGGACCTGTCTTTTTCTTTGTTTCTCCTAAAAGCCCTTGAAGCTTACCTAGTTTTGTTTTGAACTTTTTCGCCTGTTTCTTCCTCCGCTATTCCCAGTTCTCTCGGCGGTCCGCTTTATCTTGTTTGAGCCGTGCCATTGATGTGGGTTTTCTGTCAAAAAATTTCAAAATTAGTTTTGTTATTCTTTTTTCGTGTAGCCCTTTTAGATATCCACATAATACAACTCTTCTCTTCCTTTTTGTGTCTAATATTCGGTGTATTTTTTCATAAACTCCTTTACTACTTTTTAATTTCCGTTTCATGTCATATATTTTTGTCCCAAGATTTTTCCTTTTTATTTTCCTTTCCTTCTTTTCTATTTCACTTAACTGTTTGGCTGTTTTAACGAAAGGAATTCTGAAGTGTAAAGACATTCTGGTCTAATGACAGTGTTCTTGTTCCGGATTTCTGCTTTTATGGAAACACACTTAAGCGCCGCATAGACTGGTATAGGAATGCATGTCCAAATATAGAGATAACTAAACAGGCAGAATACGGCGCTGCGGCCGACAGCGCCTGTATAAGACAGTAAGTGTCTGATGTACTTGTTGGATCGGTTACTGCTGCTACGAAGGCAGGTTATCAAGATTTAAATGAGTTTGAACGTGCGATGGGACACAGCATCTCCAAGGTACACTATGTGATCAAAAGCATCTGGACACCTGGCTGTAAATGACTCACACGTTGGTGACGCCCACCATCGGTAATGCTGGAATACAATATGGTGTTGGCCCACCCTTAGCCTTGATGACTGCTTCCACTCTCGCAGGCGTACGTTCGATCAGGTTCTGGGAGGTTTCTTGGGGAATGGCGACCCATTCTTCACGGAAAGCTGCACTAAGGAGAGGTATCGATATCGTTCGGTGAGGCCTGGAACGAAGTCGGCGTTCCAAAACATCTCAAAGGTATTCCATAGGATTCAGGTCAGGACTCTGTGGATGCCAGTCCATTCCATGGACGTTATTGTTGTGCAACCACTCCGCCACAGGCCATGCATTATGAAGAGGTGCTTGATCGTGTTGAAAGATGCAGTCGCCATTCTCTAATTGCTCTTCAACAGTGGGAAGCAAGAGGGTGCTTAAAACATCAGTGTAGGCCTGTGCTGTGGTAGTCTCACGCACAACAACAAGGGGTGCAAGCCCCCTCCATAAAAAACACGTCCACACCATAGCACTATCGCCTTCGCATTTTAATGTTGGCGCTACACACGCTGACAGATGACTTCACTGAGCATTCGCCATACCCACACCCTGCCATCAGTTCGCCACATTGTGTACCGTGATTCGTCACTCCACACAACGTTTTTCCACTGTTCAATCGTCCAATGTTTATTCTCCTTACACCAAGCTCGGCATCGTTTGGCATTTACCGGCGTGATGTGTTGCTTGTAAGCATCCGCTCGACCATGAAATCCAAGTTTTCTCACCTCCTGCCTAACTGTCATAGTACTTGCAGTGGATCCTGATGCAGTTTGGAATTCCTGTGTAATGGTCTGGATAGATGTCTGCCTATTACACATTACGACCCTCTTTAACTGTCGGCGCTCTCTGTCAGTCAACGGACGAGGTCGGCCTGTACGCCTTTGACGCCGGCCTCTATGACTGAGCGGTTCTAGGCGCCTCAGTCCGTAACCGCGCTGCTGCTGCGGTCGCAAGTTCGACTCCAGCCTCGAGCATGGATGTGTGTGATGTCCTTAGGTTAGTTAGGTTTAAGTAGTTCTAAGTCTAGGAGACTGATGACTTCAGATGTTAAGTCCCATAGTGATTGGAGCCATTTGAACCATTTTTGTACGCCTTTGTGCTGTACGTGTCCCTTCAAGTTTTCGCTTTACTATCACATCGTAAACAGTGGACCTAGGGATGTTTAGGAGTGTGAAAATCTGGCGTACAGACGTATGACACAAGTGGCACCCAATCAACTGACCATGAGTTGCGCGGAGCGCCCCATTCTGCTCTCTCAAGATGTCTAATGATTACTGAGGTCGCTGATATGGCGTACCTGGCAGTAGGTGGCAGCACAATGCACATAATATGAAAAAGTATGTTTTGGGAGTCTCCGGATACTTTTAATCACATAGTGTAGCTATGAATTGGGGATTTTCCCGTACGGCCATCTTGCGAGTATACCGTGAATATCAGGAATCTGGTAGAACATCAAATGTCCGACATCGCTGCGGCAAGAAAAAGATCTTGTAAGAAAGGAATCAGCCATTAGAGAATCGTTCAACGTGAGAGAAGTGCAACCCTTCCGCAAACTGCTGCTGAATTTAATGCTGGGCTATAAACAAAACATGCGAACCATTCAACGATACACCATTGATATAGACTTTCGGAGCCGAAGGTCGACTCGTGTACCCTTCCTGACTGCACGACACAGAGCTGTAGCTTCGCTTGGGCTAGTCGATACCGACATTGGACTGTTGATGACTGGAAACGTGTTGCCTGGTCGGACGAGTCTCGTTTCAAATTGTATCGAGTGGATGGTATGGAGATAACCTCATGAGTCCATGGACCCTGCATGTCTGCAGGGGACTGTTCAAACTGGTGGAGGCTCTGTAACTGTGTTGAGCGTGTGAAGTTGGAGTGATATGGGACCCCTGATACGTCTAGACACGACTCTGACAGGTGGCACGTACGTAATCATCCTGACTGATCACCTGAATGCAGTCACGTCCATTGTGCGTTCCGACGGACGTGGGCAATTACAGCAGGACAGTGCGAAACCCGACACTTCCAGAATTGCTACAGACTGGCTCCAGGAGCACTCTTGTGAGTTTAAACACTTCCGCTGGCCACCAGACTCCCCAGACATGAATATTATTGAGAATATCAGGAATGTCTTGCAACGTGCTGTTCAGAAGAGATCTCAACCCAGTCGTACTCTTACGGATTTATGGACAGCCCTACAGGATTCATGATTCAGTTCCCTTCAGCACAACTTTAGACATTATTCGAGTCCACGCCACGTCATGTTGTGGCACTTCTGCGTGGGCTCTGCACGATGTTAGGCAGGTTTACTAGTTTATTTGGCCCTTTAGTGTAGATCACATGCTATACAGCTTTTATCTTAATAGAAGAGCCACTTCCATTTTTATTACCCTTACTAACTTCTTTGTCCAAAGCATTTGGTCGTATTATTTCACGTAGATATTTAAATTTTGTAGATATGCGGGTTGGCTATAATTACACTTTTGCTACCTGAGCCAGAGTAGATGGAAAATCATTTACCGTAGGGGTGGCATGCTTCATAAGAATGATGTCCAAACTGTGTGCTGAAAGATTGGCGTTCTTAGTAGTGTTAACGTCATGATGCTGATACTTCTACGACGATGAAGCGTTGAAACACACGCATCAGTGTGGATTACAGTTTCATACAGTCGAAATGGATCAGGAGAATGTGTGGAGGGCCTTAGTCGCAAAAATGTTTTATCCAAACTACAGCAATAGTGCTCCTACTCTTCGCACTTACCTACACATTAAATGGATACAGGGAGGACCCCTTACCACAATGGAATTGATGAACATGATTCTGAAGTTCGAATTAATTAGTGGTTTGGGAGTTCCTCACGGGAGTTTCCGACTGTCAACTGGGGGAAAGATGTTTGAAGCAATTACTTCTCCTGTGACTGAGTCTTCTGGACGCAATGTGTGATTTTCAAGCAGTCCATGAGCTGTTTTGTAACTGAACTTCCCATGGTCCACCTTTGGAAAGTGCTGCTAACAATTGTGAAATGGTATCTCTAGCGTGGTTCCAGGTATCAAGGATGCAGATGGTCGTCATGTGAAACGCCTGTAACCGGTAACGTAAACATGGTAAACAATTAACAAATCTTACCATCTCAAGTGAATAAAAAATGTGTTTCATGAGAAAGAAATACCGACGTCTACCACATAAGGGCACTGAAATAATTCAATGGTGGCAAATAAAAATTTGTACCGGAGCAGAATTCGAACCCGGATTTTCTGCTGAAAGCGAGCTTTCGTCGTAACTACTTCGGCTGTCCGAGCACGCTTTTCTTCTGATACAAATTCCCATCTTGTTGTACACTACTTCCGTAGCGCCCCTGTCAGTGTCCCTCAATGCTTTCAGCATTCGGACGATTCGTACAAGAGATCGCACCTGCGGCACGTCCACAATAAAGATATCATCAACTCCAGTGCGGTGTATGTTCTTTTGGAAGTGTTTTCTAAATTTTATGGAGATACGACAATGTATCAGATAGATTATATAATAGTAATACAGAGATTTAGGAACCAAGTTTTAAATTGTAAGACATTTCCAAGGGCAGATGTGGATTAACACTGAAGAAACTGCAAAAAGGTGCGAATTTAAGGAGATGGGACCTGGATAAACTGACTAAACGAGAGGTTGTACAGAGTTTCAGGGAGAGCATAAGGGAACAATTGACAGTAATGGGGGAAAGAAATACAGTAGAAGAAGTATGGGTAGCTTTGAGGGATGAAGTAGTGAAGGCAACAGAGGATTAAGTAGGTAAAAAGACGAGGGCTAGTAGAAATCCTTGGGTGACAGAAGAAATACTGAATTTAATTAAAGAAAGGAGAAAATATAAAAATGCAGTAAATGAAGCAGACAAAAAGGAATACAAACGTCTCAAGAATGAGATCGACAGGAAGTACAAAATGGCTAAACAGGCATGGCTAGAGGACAAATGTAAGGATGTAGAGGCTTTTCTCACTAGAGGTAAGATAGATACAGCCTACAGGAAAATAAAAGAGATCTTCAGAGAAAAGAGAACCACTTGTATGAATATGAAAAGCTTAGATGGAAACCCAGTTATAAGCAAAGAAGGGAAAGCAGAAAGGTGGAAGGAGTATATAGAGGGTCTATAAAAGGGAGATGTACTTGAGGACAATATTATGGAAATGGAAGAAATGTAGATGAAGGTGAAATGGGAGATATGATACTGCGTGAAGAGTTTGACAGAGCACTGAAAGACCTGAGTCGAAACAAGGCCCCGGTGGTAGACAACATTCCATTAGAACTAATGACAGCTTTGGGAGAGCCAGTCCTGACGAAAATCTACCATCTGGTGAGCAAGACGTATGAGACAGGCGAAATTCCCTCAGACTTCAAGAAGAACATAGTAATTCCAATCCCAAAGATGGCAGGTGTTGACAAATGTGAAAATTACCGAACTATCAGTTTAATAAGTCACGGCTGCAAAATACTAAAGCGGATTCTTTACAGACGAATGGAAAAACTGATAGAAGCCGACCTCGGGGAAGATCAGTTTGGATTCCGTAGAAATGTTGGAACACGTGAGACAATTAAGACCATACGACTTATCTTAAAAGAAAGATTAAGGAAAGGCAAACCTACATTTCTAGTATTTGTAGACTTACAGAAAGCTTTTGACAATGTTGATTGGTATACTCTCTTTCAAATTCTGAAGGTGGCAGGGGTAAAATACAGGGAGCGATAGGCTATTTACAATTTGTACAGAAACGAGATGGCAATTATAAGAGTCGAGGGGTATGAAAGGGAAGCAGTGGTTGGGAAGGGAGTGAGACATGGTTGTAGCCTATCCCCGATGTTATTCAATCTGTATATTGAGCAAGCAATAAAGGAAACAAAAGAAAAGTTCGGAGTAGGTATTAAAATCAATGGAGAAGAAATAAAAACTTTAAGGTTCGCCGATGACATTGCAATTCTGTTAGTGACAGCAAAGGACTTGGAAGAGCAGTTTTACCCCTGCCACCTTCAGAATTTGAAAGGAGGGTATAAGATGAACATCAACAAAAGAAAAACGAGGATAATGGAATGTAGTTGAATTAAGTCGGGTGATGCTGAGGGAATAGATTAGGAAATGAGATACTTAAAGTAGTAAAGGAATTTTGCTATTTGGGGAGCAAAATAACTGATGATGGTCGAAGTAGAGAGGATATAAAACGTAGACTGGCAATGGCAAGGAAAGCGTTTCTGAAGAAGAGAAATTTGTTAACATCGAGTATAGATTTAAGTGTCAGGAAGTCATTTCTGAAAGTATTTATATGGAGTGTACCCATGTATGGAAGTGAAACATGGACGATAAATAGTTTGGACCAGAAGAGAATAGAAGCTTTTGAAATGTGGTGCTACAGAAGAATGCTGAAGCTTAGATGGGTAGATCACATAACTAATGAGGAAGTATTGAATAGGATTGGGGAGATGTTTGTGGCACAACTTGACTAGAAGAAGGGATCGGTTGGTAGTACATGTGTTAAGGCATCAACGGATCACCAATTTAGTATTGGAGGGCAGCGTGGAGGGTAAAAATCGTAGAGGGAGACTAAGAGATGAATACACTAAGCAGATTCAGAAGGATGTAGGTTGCAGTAGGTACTGGGAGATGAAGAAGCTTGCAGAAGATAGAGCAGCATGGAGAGCTGCATCAAACCAGTCTCAGGACTGAAGACCACAACAACAACAACAACAATGGATGATATTAATTCTGGAAGAAGAGAATAATGGTTTTTAAGAATATGTGTATTAATTGATGCCTTTCGTTGTTAGAAATAGTTCTCTTTTTTCAACACTCAGTAAAAACTTACTTGGATTGGGGCACATATTGCTAGAGAATATCAGACTTATGAGAAATATCATGAAATCAATCTAAGAGTGGATTGAATAATTTTTTGTATCATAAAATGTTCCACATAGTTTCCTTTTAAACTAATAGAAATAACTGTAATGCTATTGGATGCAATATAATTTGTTTTAGCTATTATGTTATAATATTTCGTAGGTTTACGTCATGTGTAGTTGAAGAAGACTTCTTTTCATATGCCACAGACTCCTCGCGGTCTATAGGATAAATAAAGTAATATGGTTCAGATTTATATTTAATGGGTACAGTTATAGATACTGCTTCTTCAAAATTACGTTAATTAGCTTTCCTGTCAACCTATAAATTTATCAAAATCCAAGCATTTATTATCATTTTACTTTCGTAACTCATCATTAGAACTATAAATAATACACTCTGTTTTTATTCTGTTTATCTCACTTTCAATATCCTTGCGCAGAGATTATTCTCTCTCTATTCAGCGAGTTTTTTCTCCTATTTACATTCAGCTGTTCAGTTACTGGTGCAAAACCTGCAGCCTTGGCCACGATATTTCCCTTCTTCTGAAGATACCTGCCACTTTTGATTTTCGGAAACCCTACTCGCCTACCTCAGAGCGCTCCTGTATGCTTTGTTTCTCCACCCTCAATAGCCCAGAGTCGCTAATGTCCACCAGTGACATGCTTGTGAACTTTGCAGCAGAAAGCACTAACTACATATTGCACACGTAAATGTCATATCTCTGCCGGCTCATCTTGACGAGTTCTATAAAATATTTCAAGACATAGATGTCCTTGTAATATATTTATTGGAGACCTGGCTCAGATCAAGTGTTTCCACAAGTTCGGTAAATCTAAACAGCTACAACTTCCTCTTTCTAAGAAACGACGGATGTAACCAACAAGGTGGTGAAATAGGAGCATGCATGCGCTCTGAGTGATCACCTACTGTCGTACACACATCGAACGAAATAAAAATTAAAAATTGGAATATATGTTCATTGAGATCAAATCACTAAACAGGAAGTGCCTGACGCATGTCATCTAAAACCCTTCTTAAGTAGCCGGTTTGTGATATCTTCTATCCCATTCTCGCATATAAACGAAAAACTTAATGGATTTACTAACAACCTAAATCAACTATTTGTGAAACATACTCCATAAAGAGCGGAGAAGTAAGAAGGAAACCTGCGCCTTGACTAACTGAAGAACTAAAAAAGCTCGTGAATATCAGGGACGGTGCACAGGAGGCATTAAAACTATGCCCCAGGCCCGAAAATCTTTTACTTACAAGCAGAAGCGGAACAGATTCAGTCAAACTTTGAGAGATGCCTAACTTAGGCATGCTCATACATTAACCGACAACAGAAACAGACTAGCTGTTCCCCGGAAAAATCTATGTGGTCTTGGTATACGCAACGTAAAAGATGTAGCTCATCCCATTGTTCCAACCGATAAACTGAACCAGTAGTTCACATCACTTACAAGCACAGTTGAACCACAAACAAAGCAGGGACTGTTTGATTGCTTCATGGAAGTAAATGCTGTAGCCACGAGAAATTCTATATAAAGGATGTCACTTGCAATACCGTCAAAAAAGCCAACATGTATATCAGACCAGTATCTACTGGACGCTATGGCATCACAGTGTAAATGATGAAACTCATTAGTGACCCACCACTGCCAACTATAACAGATATCTTCAACCTCTCCTTAACTACAAAATTTTTCCTGAGCTGTGGAAACGGACTGGTTACCCCATCAGCTAAAACTGACGTTGCCGCAGCTCCCTCAGATTACCAACCTATTTACATTCTTCGTGCACTGTCAAAGACAGACTATATAGCCCACAACCAGCTAACAAACTAACTACAATCAGCCTACTAGATGAATACCGAGCAGGTTCCCCGCAGCACAACATCTGGGTTAATAAAGGTGTAAGTTTTTATGTTGGTAACGTCACGTAGCGCTCTGTATGAAAATCAATGGCTGTGCTGTGTGCAATCTGTGGCATTGTTGTAATATTCGCTATTGTAGTGTTGGGCAGTTGGCTGTTAACAGCGCGTAGCGTTGCGCAGTTGGAGGTGAGCCGCCAGCAGTGGTGGATGTGGGGAGAGAAATGGCGGAGTTTTGAGAGCGGATGACCTGGACGTGTGTCCATCAGAAACAGTAAATTTGTAAGAATGGGTGTCATGAACTGCTATATATATTATGGCTTTTGAACACTATTAAGGTAAATAAATTGTTTGTTCTCTATCAAAATCTTTCATTTGCTAACTATGCCTATCAGTAGTTAGTGCCTTCAGTAGTTTGAATCTTTTATTTAGCTGGCAGTAGTGGCGCTCGCCGTATTGCAGTAGTTCGAGTAACGGAGATTTTTGTGAGGTAAGTGATTTGTGAAATGTATAGTTTAATGTTAGTCAGGTCCATTCTTTTGTAGGGATTATTGACAGTCAGATTGCGTTGCGCTAAAAATATTGTGTGTCAGTTTAAGTACAGTCATTTATAATTTTTCTAAGGGGACGTTTCAAAGGTAACAGATGACCTGAAGCTCGCCATGGATGCACAGAGGCAATTATCATGTATTAGGCTTCAGCGAAGCGTTTGAAACTGGCTAATATGCCAATTTCATGCAGCCTACATTTATCGCCATGAGCAATGCATTGGTTTTGTCCATACCTCACGTCTCACCAGCAGTGACCCATGTCCGGCGACATGAAGTCATCAGTTTTGTCCTACTGAAAATACCACATGCACGATGATGATCACCAGTTTATCTAATCTTAATAACGACCTGTGTGCAACATGAAAATGGGCGCAGTATATAGAGTTACAGTAGAACCCATCCAAAACCCAACCGGTTCTACCTGGTCATTCTGGGCTCATTTGCCCGAAATATAGGGGATCCCTACCATCTTTAACCCTAAATGCAACAAATATCATCTGCTCTTCTTCAGCAAAAAGTCCATGAGTAATAATAGACGAAAATCTAAATAGGACTGAGCACGTAAATGCACCGTTCGAGAAGGCACCAGCGTCTATCCACGCCCTAAAAAAATATAAACAGCTCTTCCCTCTTGACCTGAAGAAGGAACCTATACAAACTCTTATATTTCCAAGTATTGGTTACATCGTTGTTATCCTGCACGACCTTTCTCATGGAAGCTCACGGCACCTGGAACTGGTTGTGAATGCCCCGTACTCGTTATATTCGCGTTGTTCGACTCTTTGATAGTGTTTCACCATCATATGCGCGGCTATCCTGTCTGTGTGCAGATGGGCGCAGGTATGTCCAGACCCCCAGTCTTCACTACTGTCTTATCAATGAACACTCTCCCTCATATCTCTCCTCTACATGGCAGAAACATCCACTCATTATTGTTGTTAGTGTCACTATTATTATTACTATTAGCACCATTAGAGGCAACAGTTGCAATAGTACAATCACTACCAGTAATAACACTATTAGTTCATAGTCAGTATAATTTACTTACACTGCCACTTCAGACACTCAGATCATTTTAATACTAATTGTCATATAAAAATTGTTGTTTCTTAGGTAATTAAGATGTAAAAAAAAGGACAGTGTGTGTGAAATCCTGATCTGGTGTAAGAGGGCGCTTGATGGTCCTAATCAGATCGGTCTACATAAATAAATAAAGGTAAATAAATAAATAAAAGAAAAATATAAAAGGTATCTTATAGATGTAAATTGTCATACACTCCTGGAAATGGAAAAAAGAACACATTGACACCGGTGTGTCAGACCCACCATACTTGCTCCAGACACTGCGAGAGGGCTGTACAAGCAAGGATCACACGCACGGCACAAGGGACACACCAGGAACCGCGGTGTTGGCCGTCGAATGGCGCTAGCTGCGCAGCATTTGTGCACCGCCGCCGTCAGTGTCAGCCAGTTTGCCGTGGCATACGGAGCTCCATCGCAGTCTTTAACACTGGTAGCATGCCGCGACAGCGTGGACGTGAACCGTGTGTGCAGTTGACGGACTTTGAGCGAGGGCGTATAGTGGGCATGCGGGAGGCCGGGTGGACGTACCGCCGAATTGCTCAACACGTGGGGCGTGAGGTCTCCACAGTACATCGATGTTGTCGCCAGTGGTCGGCGGAAGGTGCACGTGCCCGTCGACCTGGGACCGGACCGCAGCGACGCACGGATGCACGCCAAGACCGTAGGAACCTACGCAGTGCCGTAGGGGACCGCACCGCCACTTCCCAGCAAATTAGGGACACTGTTGCTCCTGGGATAACGGCGAGGACCATTCGCAACCGTCTCCATGAAGCTGGGCTACGGTCCCGCACACCGTTAGGCCGTCTTCCGCTCACGCCCCAACATCGCGCAGCCCGCCTCCAGTGGTGTCGCGACAGGCGTGAATGGAGGGACGAATGGAGGCGTGTCGTCTTCAGCGATGAGAGTCGCTTCTGCCTTGGTGCCAATGATGGTCGTATGCGTGTTTGGCGCCGTGCAGGTGAGCGCCACAATCAGAACTGCATACGACCGAGGCACACAGGGCCAACACCCGGCATCATGGTGTGGGGAGCGATCTCCTACACTGGCCGTACACCTCTGGTGATCGTCGAGGGGACACTGAATAGTGCACGGTACATCCAAACCGTCATCGAACCCATCGTTCTACCATTCCTAGACCGGCAAGGGAACTTGCTGTTCCAACAGGACAATGCACGTCCGCATGTATCCCGTGCCACCCAACGTGCTCTAGAAGGTGTAAGTCAACTACCCTGGCCAGCAAGATCTCCGGATCTGTCCCCCATTGAGCATGTTTGGGACTGGATGAAGCGTCGTCTCACGCGGTCTGCACGTCCAGCACGAACGCTGGTCCAACTGAGGCGCCAGGTGGAAATGGCATGGCAAGCCGTTCCACAGGACTACATCCAGCATCTCTACGATCGTCTCCATGGGAGAATAGCAGCCTGCATTGCTGCGAAAGGTGGATATACACTGTACTAGTGCCGACATTGTGCATGCTCTGTTGCGTGTGTCTATGTGCCTGTGGTTCTGTCAGTGTGACCATGTGATGTATCTGACCCCAGGAATGTGTCAATAAAGTTTCCCCTTCCTGGGACCATGAATTCACGGTGTTCTTATTTTAATTTCCAGGAGTCTATATAAGATTCTGATTTTGTTGAATGAAAGTACTGCTACAGTCTATCGATGTTTAACGTATCTCTGAGGCCTTGTTTCCCATTATGATTCACACACTCCTTAAATTTTTAATGACTTGTCTTAACGTGTTACACTATTGCTTGTTCTACATCTAGAGCATCATCATCATCATCATCATCATCTGCGTGATTACTCTGCTATTCACAATAAAGTGCCTGGCATGAGTTCAGTGAACCACATTCAAACTGTCTCTCTAACGTTCCACTCTCGAACGGCCCGCGGGAAAAACAAGCAATTAAATTTTTCTGTGCGGGCCCTGATTTCTCTTATTTTATCGTGATGATTATTTCTCCATATGTAGGTGGGCGCCAACAAAATGTTTTAGCAATCGGAGGAGAAAACTGGTGATTGAAATTTCATGAGAAGATCTCGTCCAACGAAAAACACTATGAATGCCACTCCAATTCACGTATCATGTCTGTGGCACTATCTCCGTTATTTCGCGATAATACAAAACTAGCTGCCCTTCTTTGAAGTTTTTCGATTTCATCTGTCAGTCTCACCTCATGTGGATCCAACACCGCACAGCAGTACTCCAGAACAGGACGGACAAGTGTGGTGTAAGCAGTATCTTTAGTAGACCTGTTGCATCTTCTAAGTGTTCTGCCAATGAATCGAAGTCTTTGGTTTGCTCTACGCACAACATTATCTATGTAATCATTCCAGTTTAGTTACTTGTAATTGTAATCCCTAAGTATTTAGTTGAATTTACAGCCCTCAGATTTGTGTGGCTTATCGCGTAATCGAAATTTAGCTGATTTCTTTTAGTACTCATGTGAATAACTTCACACTTTTTCTTTTCTTCAGGGTCAATTGCTAATTTTTGCACCATACGATTATCTTATCTAAGTCACTGTGCAATTCGTTTTGGTCATCTGATGACTTTACAAGATGTAAATGACAGCGTCATGTGCAAACAATCTAAGACGGCTACTCAGATTCTGTCCTATGTCGTTAACATAGACCAGGAACAATAGATGGCCTGTAACACGTCCTTGGGGAACGCCGGATATTGCTTCTGTTTTACTCGTTTACTATCCGTCTATTACTACAACTGTGACTTTCCTGACAGGAAATCACGAGTTTCGTCGCACAACTGAGGCGATACTCCGTAGGCATACAGTTTGGTTAGAAGACACTTGTGAGGAACGGTGTCGAAAGCCATCTGGAAATCTAAAAATATGGAATCAATTTGACATCCCCTGTCGATAGCACTTATTACGTCGTGAGTATAAAGAGCTAGTTGTGTTTCACAAGAACGATATTTTCTGCATCCGTGCTATGTGTCAATGAATCGTTTTCTTCGAGGTAATTCTTTATGTTCGAACACAGTATATGTTCCAAAACTCTACTGCAATCGACGTTAGTGTTATGGACATGTTATTCAACGGATTACTCCTACTTCCCTTTTTGGGTATTGGTGTGACTTAAGCAATTTTCCAGTCTTTAGGTACGTATCTTTCTGTGAGAGAACAGCTGTATATAATTGCTAAATATGGGCCTGTTTTATCAGCAGACTCTGAAAGGAACCTGACTGGTATACAATCTGGACCGGAGGCCTTGCCCTTTTTAAGTGATTTAAGCTGCTTTGCTACACCGAGGATATCTACTTCTATGTTTCTCGTCTTGACGGTTGTTCTTGAATGGAATTACGGGATATTTACTTCGTCTTCTTTGGTGGAGGAGTTTCGGAAAACCGTGTTTAATAACCTTGCTTTAGTGGCACTGTCATCAGTGACTTGTTATACGAAAACGTTCCCTCATCACAGCTCGTATTGGATATCTTGAAAATTTCCATTTTCTTTCCGTACGACCCGTAGTAATGCAAAATTTTTGTTTGGTTTTTGGTAATAATTTTCAGGCACGTATGACTGTATTACCAAATATGTGCTCATCTATTATGGAATGTGCTAGAGTATGCTCATTGTATTCAGCCTTACGATTTTTCTTTATGGGTTCTGATATGTACACACAACCAAGTTATTTGTAGAGCAAAATGTATGTAATATCGTTATTCTTCCAATGAAGTAGAAAGATCTGACAGTACTTAAAGCATCCGCTATAGTTGAAGGTTCCAGCAAGGAATATCCGTCTTCTTCTCAACAAACTCGATAATTATGGAACGTCGACTATGTTTCGGGGAATCTGCGTTTTCTATAATGAGACGAACAGATTGGCCGTATTGCGGTCTAATGGAAGAAGGTCTTTCTCAGTATCCATTAACCGCCCAATTTCGGAAAGATCTGAAAGTTTCATTAAGTAAAACGGATGTATTTTATTTATGGTCTGTTTACGTTGCATCCCTCCCCCCATGAACCATGGACCTTGCCGTTGGTGGGGAGGCTTGCGTGCCTCAGCGATACAGATGGCCGTACCGTAGGTGCAACCACAACGGAGGGGTATCTGTTGAGAGGCCAGACAAACGTGTGGTTCCTGAAGAGGGGCAGCAGCCTTTTCAGTAGTTGCAGGGGCAACAGTCTGGATGATTGACTGATCTGGCCTTGCAACATTAACCAAAACGGCCTTGCTGTGCTGGTACTGCGAACGGCTGAAAGCAAGGGGAAACTACAGCCGTAATTTTTCCCGAGGACATGCAGCTTTACTGTATGATTAAATGATGATGGCATTCTCTTGGGTAAAATATTCCGGAGGTAAAATAGTCCCCCATTCGGATCTCCGGGCGGGGACTACTCAGGAGGATGTCGTTATCAGGAGAAAGAAAACTGGCGTTCTACGGATCGGAGCGTGGAATGTCAGATCCCGGGCAGGTAGGTTAGAAAATTTAAAAAGGGAAATGGATAGGTTAAAGTTAGATATAGTGGGAATTAGTGAAGTTCGGTGGCAGGAGGAACAAGACTTCTGGTCAGGTGACTACAGGGTTATAAACACAAAATCAAATAGGGGTAATGCAGGAGTAGGTTTAATAATGAATAGGAAAATAGGAATGCGGGTAAGCTACTACAAACAGCATAGTGAACGCATTATTGTGGCCAAGATAGATACGAAGCCCACACCTACTACAATAGTACAAGTTTATATGCCAACTAGCTCTGCAGATGATGAAGAAATTGAAGAAATGTACGATGAAATAAAAGAAATTATTCAGATAGTGAAGGGAGACGAAAATTTAATAGTAATGGGTGACTGGAATTCGAGTGTAGTAAAAGGGAGAGAAGGAAACATAGTAGGTGAATATGGATTGGGGCTAAGAAATGAAAGAGGAAGCCGCCTAGTAGAATTTTGCACAGAGCACAACTTAATCATAGCTAACACTTGGTTTAAGAATCATGAAAGAAGGTTGTATACGTGGAAGAACCCTGGAGATACTAAAAGGTATCAGATAGATTATATAATGGTAAGACACAGATTTAGGAACCAGGTTTTAAGTTGTAAGACATTTCCAGGGGCAGATGTGGACTCCGACCACAATCTATTGGTTATGACCTGTAGATTAAAACTGAAGAAACTGCAAAAATGTGGGAAATCAAGGAGATGGGACCTGGATAAACTGAAAGAACCAGAGGTTGTACAGAGTTTCGGGGAGAGCATAAGGGAACAATTGACAGGAATAGGGGAAAGAAATACAGTAGAAGAAGAATGGGTAGCTCTGAGGAATGTAGTAGTGAAGGCAGCAGAGGATAAAGTAGGTACAAAGACGAGGGCTGCTAGAAATCCTTGGGTAACAGAAGAAATATTGAATTTAATTGATGAAAGCAGGAAATATAAAAATGCAGTAAATGAATAGGAATACAAACGTCTCAAAAATGAGATCGACAG
This sequence comes from Schistocerca gregaria, assembly GCF_023897955.1. NCBI lineage: Eukaryota > Metazoa > Arthropoda > Insecta > Orthoptera > Acrididae > Schistocerca > Schistocerca gregaria. The sequence continues at coordinate 468,348,094 of NC_064922.1, forward strand.
GAAGTGCAAAATGGCTAAACAGGGATGGCTAGAGGACAAATGTAAGGATGTAGAAGCTTATCTCACTAGGGGTAAGATAGATACAGCCTACAGGAAAATTAAAGAGACCTTTGGAGAGAAGAGAACCACGTGTATGAATATCAAGAGCTCAGATGGCAGCCCAGTTCTAAGCAAAGAAGGGAAGGCAGAAAGGTGGAAGGAGTATATAGAAGGTTTATACAAGGGCGATGTACTTGAGGACAATATTGTGGAAATGGAAGAGGATGTAGATGAAGACGAAATGGGAGATACGATACTGCGTGAAGAGTTTGACAGAGCACTGAAAGACCTGAGTCGAAACAAGGCCCCCGGAGTAGACAACATTCCATTAGAACTACTGACAGCCTTGGGACAACCAGTCCTGACAAAATTCTACCAGCTGGTGAGCAAGATGTATGAGACAGGCGAAATACCCTCCGACTTCAAGAAGAATATAATAATTCCAATCCCAAAGAAAGCAGGTGCTGACAGATGTGAAAATTACCGAACTATCAGTTTAATAAGCCACGGCTGCAAAATACTAACGCGAATTCTTTACAGACGAATGGAAAAACTGGTAGATGCAGACCTCGGGGAGGATCAGTTTGGATTCCGTCGAAATGTTGGAACACGTGAGGCAATACTGACCTTACGACTTATCTTAGAAGAAAGATTAAGAAAAGGCAAACCTACGTTTCTAGCATTTGTAGACTTAGAGAAATCTTTTGACAATGTTGACTGGAATACCCTTTTTCAAATTCTAAAGGTGGCAGGGGTAAGATACAGGGAGCGAAAGGCTATTTATAATTTGTACAGAAACCAGATGGCAGTCATAAGAGTCGAGGGGCATGAAAGGGAAGCAGTGGTTGGGAGAGGAGTGAGACAGGGTTGTAGCCTCTCCCCGATGTTATTCAATCTGTATATTGAGCAAGCAGTAAAGGAAACAAAAGAAAAATTTGGAGTAGGTATTAAAATTCATGGAGACGAAGTAAAAACTTTGAGGTTCGCCGATGACATTGTAATTCTGTCAGAGACGGCAAAGGACTTGGAAGTGCAGTTGAACGGAATGGACAGTGTCTTGAAAGGAGGATATAAGATGAACATTAACAAAAGCAAAACGAGGATAATGGAATGTAGTCAAATTAAATCGGGTGATGCTGAGGGAATTAGATTAGGAAATGAGACACTTAAAGTAGTAAAGGAGTTTTGCTATTTAGGAAGTAAAATAACTGATGATGGCCGAAGTAGAGAGGATATAAAATGTAGACTGGCAATGGCAAGGAAAGCGTTTCTGAAGAAGAGAAATTTGTTAACATCGAATATAGATTTATGTATCAGGAAGTCGTTTCTGAAAGTATTTGTTTGGAGTGTAGCCATGTATGGAAGTGAAACATGGACGATAACTAGTTTGGACAAGAAGAGAATAGAAGCTTTCGAAATGTGGTGCTACAGAAGAATACTGAAGATAAGGTGGATAGAGCACGTAACTAATGAGGAGGTATTGAATAGGATTGGGGAGAAGAGAAGTTTGTGGCACAACTTGACTAGAAGAAGGGATCGGTTGATAGGACATGTTTTGAGGCATCAAGGGATCACAAATTTAGCATTGGAGGGCAGCGTGGAGGATAAAAATCGTAGAGGGAGACCGAGAGATGAGTACACTAAGCAGATTCAGAAGGATGTAGGTTGCAGTAGGTACTGGGAGATGAAGCAGCTTGCACAGGATAGAGTAGCATGGAGAGCTGCATCAAACCAGTCTCAGGACTGAAGACAACAACAACAACAAACGTTGCATCAACTATATCTAACTGTGGAGACTACAGCACATATTAAATACGACCATTTCTTTTAGTATGGTATCCAAGATCTTAATGCCTGAGTGACAAATCAATTCTAGTTTGTTGTGTGATGCACAAGATCCAATAACCTGAACTCTGTGAACTGAAGAAGGACGTTAAAATCTTTATAAATAGAAAAAAAAATCTGTTACCTAATATTTGAAGCAGATAGTGTGAAGTCCTGAGAATATCCTCCCCCTGCCGAGACTAAGCACGAAAGATGTTTATTTCGTTTTCAGTGACTCCGCCATGTTTGTAGAACTGCCAATTTGCTAATGAGATACCTGAACCAAAGTAAATGGTTTTCTGTATTTGATGATGGTTTTAACACACATAAACAGGCGAAAAAGGGGGTGAAACAGAATTAAATGTGTTGTAATGTTTTTGCGATCGTTTCGTTTACCCTTCGTCACTTGGGAGATTTATATATCATTCAATCGCCACGAGAGGGCGCTGCAACCAGCAATGTTACGCTCTCTCTCTAATCTCTTGCCTCTAACTCTGTCTCCCTCACCCCCTCTCCGTGCGCGCGCGCGCGTATGTGTGTGTGTGTGTGTGTGTGTGTGTGTGTGTGTGTGTCTGTGGGTGGGTGGGTGGGAGTGTGTGTGCGTGTGTGAATGGAAGTGTTTGAGAGAGATCGTCGAAATAAATCGTGTAAATGAATGATATAGTTCCACAATTCCGATATTTCCTGTGCTGCAGCACCGACTATACGTTCTCCCTGGCTTTGTACGCTTTGCACATACTTGTGATACCTGGATCTGGTCACTTTCGGCCATCACTATGTGGTACGAGTACTCTAGAAGAGCTTTGTAGCGGGAAACGTAACGCGAGGCAGTAAGCGTCAGATTCCCACTTGTGTCTGTATATGATGCACTACATTTCAACACAAGACGTCAGAACACCATACCACTAACGCAGCAACATAAAAACGTTAAAATACTCATTCTGACTAAACTAGCAGTGTTTGTTGGTAACCTGAAACCAAAAAGACAGCCACACCGTTCGATTATGAGTGATCTGCGCTCTTCCACAACACAGCATTGACTGAAGACAATAGGAAGTCAGAGCGCGCGTGAAGAATGCGGCTCCTGCTGGCTAAAACGAACTCGTCGGGGGTGCAAAAATTCGTCTGTGTCCTCTTGTATTTTGCGTTTTATTTGTTACATAACTTCGTAATTTACTGGTATGCACCTATACCCCATCATCAATTCCATTTAATGGCAGCCTCCTCATTTACACTACTGGCCATTAAAATTGCTACACCAAGAAGAAATGCAGATGATAAACGGGTATTCATTAGACAAATATATTAGGCTGGAACTGACATGTAATTACATTTTCACGCAGTTTGGGTGAAATCAGTACCCAGAACAACCAACTCTGGCCGTAATAACGGCCTTGATGCGCCTGGGCATTGAGTCAAACAGAGCTTGGATGGCGTGTACAGGTACAGCTGCCCATGTAGCTTCAACACGATACCACAGTTCATCAAGAGTAGTGACTGGCGTATTGTGACGAGCCAGTTTCTCGGCCACCATTGACCAGACGTTTTCAGTTGGTGAGAGATCTGGAGAATGTGCTGGTCAGGGCAGCAGTCGATCATTTTCTGTATCCAGAAAGGCCTGTACAGGACCTGCAACTTGCGATCATGCATTATCCTGATGAAATGCAGGGTTTCGCAGGGATCAAAAAAATGGGTTCAAATGGCTTTGAGCACTATGGTACTTAACTTCTGAGGTCATCAGTCCCATAGAACTTAGAACTACTTAAACCTAACGAACCTACGGACATCACATACATCCATGCCCGACGCAGGATTCGAACCTGCGAACGTAGCGGTCGCGCGGTTCCAGGCTGTAGCGCCTAGAACCACTCGGCCACTCCGACCCGCTCGCAGGGATCGAATGAAGGGTAGAGCCACGGCTAGTAACACATATGAAATGTAACGTCCAATGTTCAAAGTGCCGTCAATGCGAACAAGAGGTGACCGAGACGTGTAACCAATGACACCCATTACCATCACGCCGGGTGATACGCCAGTATGGGGGTGACGAATACACGCTTCCAATGTGCATTCTCCGCGATGTCACCAAACACCATCATGATACTGTAAACAGAACCTGGATTCATCCGAAAAAATGACGTTTTGCCATTCGTGCACCCAGGTTCGTCGTTGAGAACACCATCGCAGGCGCTCATGTCTGTGATGCAGCGTCAAGGGTAACCGCAGCCATGGTCTCCGAGCTGATAGTCCATGCTGCTGCAAACGTCGTTGAACTGTCTTGCAAACGTTCCCATTTGTTGACTCAGGGATCGAGAATTGGCTGCACGATCCGTTACAGCCATGCGGAAAAAAATGCCTGTCATCTCGCCTGCTAGTGATACGAGGCCGTTGGGATCCAGCACGGCGTTCCGTATTACCCTCCTGAACCCACCGATTCCATATTCTGCTAACAGTCATTGGATCTCTACTAACGCGAGCAGCAATGTCGCGATACGATAAACCGCAATCGCGATAGGCTACAATTCGACCTTTATCAAAGTCGGAAACGTGATAGTACGCAACGCCGGTCAGCTGCTGTTTGTGTAAGAGAAATCGGTCGGAAACTTTCCTCATGTGAGCACGTTGTAGGTGCCGCCACCGGCACCAACCTTGTGTAAATGCTCTGAAAAGCTAATCATTTGCATATCATAGCATCTTCTTCCTGACCGTTAAATTTCGCGCATGTAGCACGTCATTTTCGTGGTGTAGCAATTTTAATGGCCAGTAGTTTAAAATATGTGTTATTCCTTTTCACACATGAATACACTAAGCAGATTCAGAAGGATGTAGGCTGCAGTAGGTACTGGGAGAGGAAGAAGCTTGCACAGGACAGAGTAGTAATGAGAGCTGCATCAAATCAGTCTCAGGACTGAAGACCACAACAACAAAAATCTTTTCACACACACTTCTCACTCACACAGACGGAAAAAAAATCGGGACACCAAAAACTAATTAATGGAGAAGAATGAAATTTCGGGAATACATTTGCCTGTGTAACGAATTTAAGTGATTAATATTGCAAGATCGCAGGTTAACGTAAGCGCGAGATAAGCCTTAGCAAATGCGAAATACTGGTACATTAATGAACGGCGTAACTGCCAGGATGACGAATGAAAGCATACAAACGAGTACGAATCGAGTTATTCAGAAACCGGATGTCAGTTTGTGAGATGGAGTTCCATGCCTGTTGCACTAGGTCGGTCAGTACAGGGACGGTTAATATGGTTGTGGATGATTCCGGTCATTCGATGATGTCTCAGATGTGCTCGATTGGAGATTAATCTGATAACTGAGTAGGCCAAGGCAACACATCGACACAGCGGTGTGTGGGAGAGCGTTATCCTGTCAGAAAATACCTCCTGGAGTGCTGTTCATGATTTTAGTACAACGGATCGAATCACCAGATCGAGATACTGGTTGGCAGTCAGGATGTATTAGGTAAGCACGAGAGTTCTCCTGCTATCGTATGACATTTCACCCTGACCATAGCTCCAGATGTAGATCCAGTATGTCTAGCACACAGATAGGTTGGTTACAGGCCTTCAACTGATCCCCTTCTAACCAACACACGGCCGTCACTGGCACCGAGGCAGAACCAGCTTTTATCAGGAAACACAACAGACCTCCGCTCTGCCCTCCAATGAACTCTCGTTGACACCAATCCCGTCGCAAATTGCGGTAGTTTCAGATCAGTGGAGTGAACAGTACAAGGCATCTGGCTCGGAGCTGTCCTTGAAATAACCGATTTGTAACAGTTCGTTGTATCACTGTGGTGCCAAATGCTGCTCAAATGATGCAGTACGGTGCCGCAGAGAAATACGCCGTACGCGATAGTCTTCCCTCGCGGATTTCCCATGTGGCAGACCGCAGCCTTGTCTTCTTACGACCGTACAGCAATCATGTTCAGTGCTTATATTCCTGCCAAACTTTTCTGCATTGTCGCAGAAGGAGCATCCAGCTTTCTGTAGTCCTATTACAAGACCTCCTTGAAGTTCAGTGAGTTGTTGAATAAGGTGTCCACGTTGCCTTAAAGGCGTGGAATTAGAATAGACATCATCGTTCGGATGTGGAAAGACGCTTATTAACTTTCGTGTACATAAACTTTTACTGAGAAGACACTTCGTAATGAGTTATTTTACTCCATAAAATGAAACCAAGTGAAAAAAAGTATATTTTGATAACGGGTACATATTTTTGTACAAATCTTGTATCTAAAATCATTAAAAATCATCAAAGAGCTCTTAACACATAAAAAATGTTCCTTCATCCAGAAAAAAAAATCAGAACTCAAAGAGTTAATGAACACTTTCTTTTCTTTTTATACAATACATATCGAAAGTATGTAGAAGTTCTTACGAATAAGCTTTTTCTGGCTACTTCAGATCCGAATATGATTGCATGATCAATCGGAAACAGTAATAAATTTACAAAAGTGCGATCGGACAAATTGATCATATCAAGTCTTATAAAAATGTGACTTTTGATTTCACTTGTAAGTCGTGCGGTCTTTCGTTAACAGTTTGTTGCCGTTGAGCAACGTAACGTCTGTTTGTGTAAAGATGTGAAAATAAGATGTATTTCGTATCGTCTTCGGTGTAGTTTGAAAGAAAAAGTTATCAGTGAACCTTTGTGGAGGATTAAAGTGCAGCACATGAGCCAGTCGCGAAAAGAAACTATTCCACAGGAGTGAGGGGAAACTTTTCAAGTGTACAATTGGTTCTCTTCCTCAGAGTATCTTCAGTACAGCCGTATCCAAATCTTAAACATAGATTTAAGATGTCAAGGGAATAATTTTGGACATGGAAAATGTTTATACTAAATGTTCAGCATGGGGCAGATTTCTAATTAATACGATTGACATGAAATGCACTTAAACAGTTATACTGAAGTGAATTTGATAATTGTAGCAAGTTGGGACCGACAATGTGAATAAAATTTCGCTGTTACATTACAGTGCAACACAGATACGTCGAAAGACTTGATTTGAAATTCTTGTAACGATTACTTATGAGTGTTTGACTTCCAAAGACATATATATGTAAGCGCACATAACAAGAAAAAGAAATGGTTGTTAAAAGAAAGGAACACAGTATGGTGATGATTACTTGGAACTTGTGCATTTGAAATCGTCGAGAGCGTATGTCTAGGCATCTGTGCATACTTGGAGAGCGAGATACTACCGTTTACAACAGTCGTGAAATATGAGATATAAATTTTCTTTCCGCATCTGCCATATTCATTTTACAGAGGAAGAAGAGAGAGAGAGAGAAAGAGAGAGAGAGAGAGAGAGAGAGAGAGAGAGAGAGAGAGAGAGAGAAATAAAGAAAGAGAGAGACACTGTATTATTCTGTGTTGACTGCCGTGAAAGAGATTAGAAGAAAGTTGACAGAGATATCTGACATGTGAATGCTTTCAGAGACGTGGAGGAGTGAAATTATGTTTGTCTGAGCATTTGACTCAATGAAAATCAGTGCGTTAATGCACTTGTCCTAACTTACTTACTTACTTTCCGTGTCCGGGAAAAATAGCTAAATTCTATTCCTCCAAACTCTGCAGCTTTAATGGCCTTTTCATTGCATAAAAATAGATATTCCACTGTGGAAACAAACTTCGTTGTTGAGCACATGAGGAAATTTTCAATTGTCTGTGTTCCTCCGTGTTCATACTGCTCATCTTTAGAGCAGCCTCAAGTAACCATGTTTACATTTTGCGACTCCTTAATCTATTTAGTGCTCTCCATGTCCAGCAGTTGCTCCTGTGTGATTCCCTATTTGAGGTGCTGGTTTCTGTTTTGCGTAGAGTCCAACCACCAGGACACATGGAGGATCTCAGGTCGGTCTCCTAGTGGTACTGACCGTTGGAGAAAGCTCGTCCTCGACATAAGACGAGTCGTAACAATGTGATGGTTACAAGTTAAGTGCCGTGGTTTGCTGTTTTTCCCCTCTATTTCGCTGGCTACTTCGCATTTGATGTTTGGTGGAGCTAAGGACGGGTGTAGGCTTCAGATGTCGGATGACAATCCTGGCAGCTCATTTGTAGCGATATCCTACTTATTTGGAGTGGCAGGACTCCTCCCATACTGGGTCGCATATTCTCTGGCTGACAAATAGAGTCCCATTGATGATGAACGAAGAACTTGAGGCTGCGCTCCCTATGTTGAAACAGTCAGTTTACGTACAATATTTTTGCTTGCACATATTTTTCTTTTTAGATCAATACATCGTTTATTAAAGAATAGTGTACGGCCTAGGCTGACTCTCAATTACTTTCATTTGGTGCAGTGTTCTAACCGAACCCCTCTCCGTTTTATTTCCAACTGTCTTCAAGCTTCTCTGTTTTGCAGGTGAAACACGCATATTTGTGTTTTTTCTGGATCACGTTGCATGTTATTTTCTGCATCCCATTTATCCAAAGACTCTGTCAATTTTCTTTCAAACTCTTTGCATGTTCTAAGATAAGACAACCAGTCTGAAAACACCTACAACCATTTTGTATATTTACTGACACAATAATCCGGATTGGAAAGGCTCCAAACATTATCCACAACGCTCGAAACAAATGTTTACACGGATCAATCTAATCTGAGCAGTGGGAACACTGTCTTGCAACAAGTAAAAGTTCAGACTTTTGTTCCTCCAATTCCGGTGCTACTTAGAAAATAAGCCTTACTTCATGTTATTGTGATTAAATTTTAATTTGTATTAAACTTTGCGAGGTATGAAGCCATTCAACTTCTGTGATTAAAAAAATATTTTCTTTGTATAGTAACAGACTTTATGTCGCCGAACGTGTCAGCAGGTTTGATTAAATTTCAGACTAATAACTTTGAAACTCTAGTTGCTACGGAAAGAAATGTCACTCATCCGCTAAGTCAAATACACTCCTGGAAATTGAAATAAGAACACCGTGAATTCATTGTTCCAGGAAGGGGAAACTTTATTGACACATTCCTGGGGTCAGATACATCACATGATCACACTGACAGAACTACAGGCACATAGACACACGCAACAGAGCATGCACAATGTCGGCACTAGTACAGTGTATATCCACCTTTCGCAGCAATGCAGGCTGCTATTCTACCATGGAGACGATCGTAGAGATGCTGGATGTAGTCCTGTGGAACGGCTTGCCATGCCATTTCCACCTGGCGCCTCAGTTGGACCAGCGTTCGTGCTGGACGTGCAGACCGCGTGAGACGACGCTTCATCCAGTCCCAAACTTGCTCAATGGGGGACAGATCCGGAGATCTTGCTGGCCAGGGTAGTTGACTTACACCTTCTAGAGCACGTTGGGTGGCACGGGATACATGCGGACGTGCATTGTCCTGTTGGAACAGCAAGTTCCCTTGCCGGTCTAGGAATGGTAGAACGATGGGTTCGATGACGGTTTGGATGTACCGTGCACTATTCAGTGTCCCCTCGACGATCACCAGAGGTGTACGGCCAGTGTAGGAGATCGCTCCCCACACCATGATGCCGGGTGTTGGCCCTGTGTGCCTCGGTCGTATGCAGTCCTGATTGTGGCGCTCACCTGCACGGCGCCAAACACGCATACGACCATCATTGGCACCAAGGCAGAAGCGACTCTCATCGCTGAAGACGACACGTCTCCATTCGTCCCTCCATTCACGCCTGTCGCGACACCACTGGAGGCGGGCTGCACGATGTTGGGGCGTGAGCGGAAGACGGCCTAACGGTGTGCGGGACCGTAGCCCAGCTTCATGGAGACGGTTGCGAATGGTCCTCGCCGTTATCCCAGGAGCAACAGTGTCCCTAATTTGCTGGGAAGTGGCGGTGCGGTCCCCTACGGCACTGCGTAGGATCCTACGGTCTTGGCGTGCATCCGTGCGTCGCTGCGGTCCAATCCCAGGTCGACGGGCACGTGCACCTTCCGCCGACCACTGGCGACAACATCGATGTACTGTGGAGACCTCACGCCCCACGTGTTGAGCAATTCGGCGGTACGTCCACCCGGCCTCCCGCATGCCCACTATACTCCCTCGCTCAAAGTCCGTCAACTGCACATACGGTTCACGTCCACGCTGTCGCGGCATGCTACCAGTGTTAAAGACTGCGATGGAGCTCCGTATGCCACGGCAAACTGGCTGACACTGACGGCGGCGGTGCAGAAATGCTGCGCAGCTAGCGCCATTCGACGGCCAACACCGCGGTTCCTGGTGTATCCGCTGTGCCGTGCGTGTGATCATTGCTTGTACAGCCCTCTCGCAGTGTCCGGAGCAAGTATGGTGGGTCTGACACGCCGGTGTCAATGTGTTCTTTTTTCCATTTCCAGGAGTGTATTTTTGATATGGGAAAATACGCTAGCTCTGGAAATGGATGAACTTCTGCCGGAGTAAGGCGGACCAAGGCGGTCATTTACGAGGGCGTGCTGGATAGTAATGCCTCGGAAATGTTTATTCTTTTCTCAATATCGGTTGAGGTATTACATGTCATGCATATTACTCGATCGACTTTCCCGCTTTGCTGACGTAAGTTGCAACCCCTTGCCGTTAGAGGGCTCCGAACTGTAGCTTGTAACATGAAAGCGTTAATGTGTGTCAGTACGTGAGGAACAGTGTGCCGTAATCCAGTTTAGAAATCGAAGAGTTCGCCCACACATGGAGCGCTCTCTCCTACAGCGTGACAATGCCAGACCACACACGAGCGCTGCGTCTGAAAATCTCGATCCCTTGGGTTCACTGCCTGCATACAGCCCCGAGTTGGTCCCATCCTATTTTCATCTGTTTCCAGAATTTAAAGGCCACCTTAGAGAACTGCACGTTTGATAATGACGAAGAGGTGCAAGCAGAGGTGAGGTTCTGGCTCCTTCAACAAAGTCAAACATTCTACACTGACAAATCAACAAACTGGTTTCTCGTTGGGAGAAAACCGTAGTCAGGATGGCTACCTTGAAAAGTTAAGTATGCAGACATGAAGCATAAAGATGTAGAAGGTTAATAAACCTGATGTTATTTAAAAAGCTTTAAGAGTTTTCACATAAAAATTTCGGAGGCATTAGTTTTCAGCACGTAATTGTACACTGAAATTAATTAGAGATCCTTCAGTCTATTGATAGCAGTTTACGGGAAATTTGAAGAATTAGGAACATAATCACGACCGTACATAAGATGAACTCAAATGATTGGTACTTTTACAGAACTGAACAACGATTTCTGATCCTAAGTGATTTAGAGGATGAAATTTATGACATATGACATTGCTCGTAAAGCATTTTTCTCGAACCGAAAGAAGTAGGAGCACTTGTCCAGTTACGTAAAATACATATTCATGTAATTCTCATGGTACTTGATGCAGCTCTGACGCACAAGCGTACTTGCGTCATAACTGGAAGCTTTCATTAAGAGTTTAAATCCCGATTATCAATGATAGGTATCGCGGTGATTTTTGTGACAGTGATGGACTGCAGATTACATGGTGTGTATTGGATTACACGAGTGGCGCAATCTCTTGACAGCGTGCTGATATCTCAAACGAGGAAAGTAACCTGCAAGAAAATTATTTCATATGGGCCGATGTGCTTTTATCTGCACGAAGCGTATTTTATATTTTATTTTCTTTTGTTATGTCAGCAACTATTAACATACCGACAAGCCATACTGACTAGAAGTTATTGATACAACTGGAAAAAGAATAAAAGTAAAGTTCTCGTACGACGTTTGGAAAGATGAGTAAATCTAATTTTTTTAAGACCTTTTGCAAATTTCCGACGACTCTATATCTGTGGATCTGCTATAGCACATTTTGGGCAACTGAGACTTAAGAACACTCGGAGCTCCATTACAAGACCATAACAGCCAGACCAGTGTTTATATCCAACAGTGAAGAAGGCCTTCTTGCGGAAAGAAAAAATCATTAAGGACGAAATGTTGTATCAGAAAACATTTTGAAACGCATGAAATTACGTCGCGACAGGAAAAGACACACTGACTTAGTTCATTACAAAAAAATTGTTCTTTCACTGTTAACAACCACTGTAGTATTATAAAATTTGTTGTTTCTATTGTGAAACTAGGACAAATAATATTTCACAGATAGTTACATATTATAAACAGCACTGTACCATATTAAGAAAAGTTGCAGAAAAATGCAGGAGTACGCACATCTTTCCTGAAATTAAGAGACCAGACCATAAAACCAAATCAATATGGAATAATGTTAACAGAGAGAGAGAACGAAGAAAGCCATACAAGATGGTATTACTTGCCTAAAGAGAATGAGAGCACTGTAAAAGACAGTTTATGTGTATCAGATAGTTTTACTTACTTTTATTAAACAGATGAGAAAATTGATGCACAACAATACAACAGGCTGAAGTAGCAATGCAAAGCACATTTAGTGCGATTAAATTTAATCTCAAATCCTCATCGCAAGCAGGGAAGATGTACATGACTCTAGAAAGTAAAAATTCGTTTACGGTGGATGATTTCTCTAATAAGACCACAAGAAACTTGTGGCCCTAACTAACACCACACTTGCCTTTCTTTAGTTTTCCACGGACGGCGGGAGCTTTGAAGCTATACACTGCAAAACAGTTTATTTAGGACTCTCTTAAAACCTACTCGCAGAAGTATTTCGTTTCCTCGTAACATCAAAAGAAGGCTACCTGGCAGCAGAAGGCCTAACCTCTTCCAGAAAGAATTCCTATAATTGCTCAGTAATGTGAAGTTTTCTCCGCTACACTTCCACCTAACTGAGTGAATGTGGAATGTAGTAAAACTTATATGGAATGAAGTACCTACGTTATCTCACGTACCATATATTAGCCACAGCTGTAGCTGAAGGTGAAATCAAACGATATAATAAAACGTCAAACACAATAAAACTGTTTGCGAACACGGGAGAAACCAATTCTACTATTGTTGCTACGTTTAAGCCACAAACGAAAAAAATGGCTCTGGACACTATGGGACTTAACATCTGAGGTCATCAGTCCCCTAGAACTTAGAACTACTTAAACCTGACTAATCTAGGGACATCACACACATCCATGCCTGAGGCAAGATTCGAACATGCGGCCGTAGCAGTCGCGCGGTTCCGGATTCAAGCGCCTAGAACCGCTCGGCCACCACGACCGGCGAAGTCACAAACGGTAACAATCTTTAACACATTCGCTAAAGAAGTTACGTTTACAAAAATATTCGTGCATTGGAAAGTCGAGTGAAGTTTAAGAAGGTGTGAATCATTAGACACCATAAAAGATTCTTCTTGTCAAGGAAAGCGTCTGTCATAAATTAATAAGAACGGACAACAACATAAATATATGCGTCTCATGCATAAAATATTTGTTTATGTTCTCTTGATTTCAGAGATATAAGTTTCAATTATACACGTACTCGACAGTATTTCTTCATGAATAAGTCGTAAACTTTGGCACTTCATCAGTGAAATCCGGCTGTTTTACATATACTTATCGATCATTCATGTCTCTCTATAATTTACTAATTCTTGGGATGTAAAAGTATAATAACTATTTAGTTAATTAAGCTGAAAAATAATTATAAACAAGTATTAATCCTACGTCTGCTTACTAACCACTACGGGTGCAAGGGTCGTTAGAACTGTTAGACAGTAACAATTTTCACAGCGGTGTTTGGCGTAATAACTCAACACGAGCTGAGCGACGTTACTTTGTCTTCTCACATGAGAGAACTGGAAGGGAAATACTGGTGAGGTATAGTCTGTCTGTACGCTGCAACGTGAGCAGCGATGAACGGGGTTGTTGCCTTTCTCAAAAGAATGCTACAGCTACTGTGCAGGATGACTAAGAATCAATTTCCACCAGCAATGTAGAACAGCATACAGAGACGTGCGTATATATGCCGTCCACACAGGATTCTTGTGTTAGTATTGTTAGTAAATCATACCGTTATTGCACGATATGTTAGTGCACCTTGTAGAAAATAAACACCCCCAAACATGTCTGCTCACTGAATCGCCAGTGATTCATAAGGCGAACTCCGCAAAGCTCAATATAACTTTGTGCACCCAACAGCCGCTTTCTATTAGGTACTCTGGTAGAGAAACAGAAAATCACCTGCTCGTCCTTCAGTTTACGGACTTGTGAAGGATCGACCCTACCTTCCCTCACCTTTCTAATCTTCACGCCCCTCCCCCTTTCGCCCCTGTTTCATCAACACAACACAATATAGCCCTTAATACGCCTATGCGACGGTTAGGTGTGGTGCACATTTTTAATATTTGTTCTTAGCCCACTTCTCGGAACAATAATCATCAATTAAAATACAATTTTTAACAATCTGCGATTTTTCCACCCCCGTCAACCCAGAAATATTAGTGCTAGTGTAGAAAGTGGACAGGACCTTTTTGGAGGAAATTTAATGCAGTTGTAAGATGTCAGGCAAATTCAACACCTTCCATGAACACCCTGACATGATAAGCAAATCCAGTAGTATGTCACATAACTCCATATAAATCGTGACATTAAATTAACCAAAGTAATACGAGTAACGAGTGAGCAAATGGAATACCACAGACTAACACAAGAATGCCTAAATGCATGTCATACCTTCCCACCGTGAGACATACGCAGTTCCGAGGGGAGAATCGAGAACAGAAGCCGAGAGCAGAACCGTGTTAAGCTAGAAGGCCCTACGATAAGGGACGGACACCCACGTCGCCAGCTAACCACCAGGACCACCCCCCAGCCCATGTTAAAAGCTAGAGCCCTCTAGAAGAACAGTATACATTTTACGATAACACTAAAAGGGCCACACCAGCCACGTGAGACTTTTTTCGTCTCTGTTACGTTGCAGACGTTAAATAACATTGGCCCACCACGAAAAGTAACCGCCAGGACCACCCCCCAGCCCATGTTAAAAGATAGAGCCCTCCAGAAGAACAGTATAGATCTTACGATAACACTAAAAGGGCCACACCAGCTGCAAGTTTTAGCGTGAGACTTTTTCGCGTCTCTGTTACGTTGCAAACTTTAAAAACATTGCCCCACCATGAAAAGTGGATAGACAGAATTTTTGTAGGCGGAGCTTAAGGTTAACATTGAGACCCTGATTTGTCAGATGAAAACACAGCCAGATAGTTTTTTTAAACCAACTTCGGTAAATTGTAGTAAGGAGAAGTTAGGAGAGAGTTGCTTCCGAGATGGCGAGCTGTATGGAGCTGCCCCTGACGTACACTGACAAGGTAATGAACGCACGCCATGCCGCATTTTTGAGCGCATAAGGCTTCACTCAGAACTACAGAAGTCTCATCTGTTACATCCCCTCTTTACGTAATACTTGTGTCGATCGTCAATTGAAGCTCAAGGTATTCAAATTTGCTACGTGAAGTAAAAATTGAAACGCGATGATTGTTCTCTTATATAATTATTGAGAAGCCACATCAGCCACTGTACTTTACGACAAGTTAAATAGATAATTAAAGATAATTGAGGGTCACTGTAGACCATTTTCGATAGTTTTCTCTTTTATGAAACTTAATTTAAACCTAGATTAAAGATTTGATACGGCATAGGACATGCTTCGTTCCATTGTAGAACTTGGAAGCCCATTCAGGGAATATTCGTTCACATTTTTGTTGAACGCAGTTGGTTTTTATTATCCTGTACTAATACATTTTATTTTATCAATAGTGCAATTTATAAACAATGTTTTGTGAGTAGAATAAAATTTCCAGTGGTAAACTTAACTGCTTTTTCGACGTTATTTTACCAGCTAACTAAAAATAGGAAAGCCTTGAACCTCTTCCACTAACTTTAGTTAGTATTAAGAGTCTTTTACAGGGAGTGCAGTGGAGCTGACGCTGAAATCATTAAGGATTTGATTATATCATCGCTAGTCTCACTGAACTCTTCTGAACTCTACATGTCATGTGTGGTCTGGCGTCTCCTTACCAGCAACAGGTCGCAGGTTCAAACTAGTTAATTCCCAAAAAAAACACGCTGAGAGCGTCGTTGCGCGAAAGTGGTAGTGAGACATGACTTAGAACAATCAGAAACCACGCAGAATGTTAGATAGTTAAATTTTGTATATTGGAAACTTTTTTATTACTACACTGTGCGGTTTTCGAGTTATTCAAGAAAAACATGTAAAAGGGACCTTTAAGGCTCCTCCTCCACATGTCCTGTAATTATTTTTAGTAAGTTGTTTGTATCACTTCCTCCTACCAGTGTACAAAAATTTGCAGCTACGTGATTATCTTCCCTTAATTTTTCTTCGTTGGTTTTGCTTGGAATAGTGTACCAACAAGAAATAATAGAGTGGAAAATTCCAAGTTGTTTGGTGCGCATTTTGCGAAAACCAAAACCGAAAACAACATGTAATAGACTTGCTAAAACTTTTAGGTTGTGTTGCTATTGCCATAGGAAAAAGTGCCCCCATTGTAGCTGTAGAAGTCCTCAAGTTAAAATATTCTGCCTATTTTCACTGAATGCTACGGTATGGAATAATATGCTGAGGTAACTCCTCACTTAGAGAAAAAGTATTCATTGCACAAAAGAAAGTTATTAGAATTATGTGTGGGTTTCACGCATGTACTTCTAGCAGGCATCTATTTAACCATAGACTCACAGTAAATGTATTTATTTATTAAATTTGTTATCAACGAGCCACCTGAGTTTGAGAGTAGCAGAGAAATTCACAACACAAAAGAAGATCTGTATTTCTCTTCAGTAAATACAACTTTGGGACCAAAAGGGATGAGAAATAAGGTGTCTGACAAATAACAAAAATGTTTTTAAATTTAGATTAGTGATGGTGCTCTTAACAATTCCTTCTACACCTCTGAGGAATTCTTGAATGGAAGGAATTAATCATTTACGGAAAAAACTTTTAAAGTGATAACCTGTAATAGCTTATAAATATTTTCCATATATACAGAACAATGGAAAAATGGTAGAATATCCACATTAAGAAACAATCTTCGACAGTTATTAAAGAAACGAAAAAACCATACGGCTAAAGAATACTAAATGAAACCGAGGAAGACTTCAAGAGAAATAACACGAGAAATTTCTATATATCATTCATGTAATACCTTCTTCAAAATAACTGACTCATCTCTAGAAACAAATGCTAAAGAAAACTTCAAAATTCTTAAAAAATACTGCGAGAAACCTAAATAAAAATTACACGTCACGAAAACAGTACCAGATCCAACCTCAAAACCACCTATAATCATAGAGGCAGAAGAGGTTAAAGACAACTTAGAAACAGATCCCAGGAGGGGATGGCATTATCTCCGATATCTGGAAACTAACATGACAAAGATAATTCATAAAATTCCTCCAGAAATATGAAATACAGACAAATTCCACAAAAATGGAAAAGTCCGTTGATTCACTCACTCCACAAAAAGACCCACGAGATAGACTCAAGCATTACAGTGGTATTTCATTATTATCGGTCCCTACAAAATTCTCTGCAAGGCGTTAATCGACAGACTAGAATCGCAAGCTTATACAAAGAGTCTTCAGGAAAGGAAGAACCTGTACTGAAAAGATTTGAAACCCGTGAACACTCCCGAAGGCCTGTCAGACGAACAAGCTGTAGTCATCTTCGTGGACTTTAAAAAGGCCTACGACTCTATAGATAGGCAGACTGTGTTTGATGCACTGGAAGAATATGGAATAGACAGAAAGCTAGGGCACTCATACAACACACTCATAGACACCACTTCCAAAATTAAATTTATGGGAGAAATCTCGGAATAATTCGAAATAATTACAGGGTTCAGACAAGGAGATCGTCTCTCATTGCTTTCGTCCAATATGGTCCTGGATAAAATTATCAAACAATGGAAAGAAAAAGTAAAATGGGTTCAGTTAGATAGAACACAAGTAGGCAAGACGATTACAAAATGCGTTGCAATTGTAGATGACCTCGCAATATTCAGCAACAATAAGCAACAGCACAAGAAGCGCTGAAATACTTACAAAAAGTCTCTGGTGAAGCAGGACTACAAATATCGTATAAGAAAACGCAATACATGGAGAGAAAGAACGACACACAAGACATGCACACATAATACGGGAAGGTTCACAGAGAGAAAAACTTCAAATATCTAGGGCAATATATACGAACAGAAGCAGTAAACAATGCATCCATCATAGAACGAATAGAAGAACTTCAGAAAGCGTACAAACTAACATGGACGCACTACAATAAATGAAACACTTCAAGACAGGCCAACCCCAGGCACGACAATGCATTTGTACTACCAGAAGCATGTACGCATCAGAAACGACCACAACTGGAGCATCAGGCATCACAGAGACAGAAAAAAAAGCGGAATGTAAGACCCCCAAAAACATTTTTGGAGTGGTACACCGAGATGATAAGTGGATGAAGAGACCAACCCATGAATGATCATAGAACGTCGACTAACATTCTATAGACAAATACATAGAATGGGAAAAAACAGACTCATAAAGAGGGTTTTTGTATAATAAACAGCTTAGTAAAAAAATCAATAACTGGCTTAAAAATAGAAGAAGACCTAAACCAAGCAAAACTCGGTAGGATAATGACAAATGAAAGAGACAATTTTAGAAACAAAATTATGAACATGAAGTCTGAAGTTGAATAAAGGAAGAAAATAGGGAAAATATGGACAGAGCAAAGGAAACAGAAACAAAGAATGAAGGGATACTGGTAAGAGAGAAAGAAGAAAATAGGCAAATATAATCATGTAACATTCAAGTTAACAAGCACGTAAATAATTAACCATTGTCAAGCTTCGCTATGCTAATATAATTCTTTCAGTGTGAAGCTTTATCTGTTTACAGAAACCAATGTATGATGACCCTGTTAAGTCACAAATAAATTAAATTACGCATTTCGTCTTCTTTTGGAACCAACCTATATTGCTTTCTTTTTCTGGTGATAACGTTTTGGACCTCTTAGTTTCTTGCGACTATGTCTAAAAGTCTAACTGTCTTTCGTTATCGCTAATGTAATACGTGGCTTTGTTAGCCTTGATACATTTAAGAACCAAACAAAAATGAAGACGATTAGATCTGTTTGAAGAATGCGATCAATGTATTCTTCGAGGCAAAAGCGATTTCTTTCCCATGTTAAAGAATAAACAGTACCTTTAAAACATCACGCAAGTCTACTGGGTTAGGAAAGTAGAGATCATGGCTGTCAGTGATAATATTGGGAAACGGTGGACAAAGGGTCGTCGCCTCAAAAGCCACTAAGTTGAAAATTAAATGTAATTTTGCCCAAAAAACGCAGTGTTTCACTGTAAGGTGTAGGAAAGTGCCATCGCGTCAGTCTCATACTCACGTACAGAACTTCATACGAAACTTGATTTTTCCTTTTTTCCTTTTTGTTGTCGTTGCTTCCCAATAATTTCGTTACAGTAATATTTGAATACTGTTCCGAATGTGAACGGCAAAATTTGACTTTACGAGTATATAGCGTAAACATTAATATGTAGGAATTGTATCGCCGGAATGCTAGCCTCTGGGAATATTATGTTTTGTTCTCAACGAATTTTCTGCTTTTGTGAGACTTCAAGCATTCATTAAAAAATTTTAGATGTTTTTATGAATCATTGGTTGCATTTTTATGTACACTGATTAAGTAATCCGACTTACTGACATAGTTTTTGGTTACGCAGTTTCGTTTCAACAACGCCTCTAAGAAAACTGAGTAATAAAAGTCCTAGGGTTATCCAGAGTAAACCTATAGATTCTGTCTAGTCCAATAATGAGTGGAGTGAATTTTCGTATTGTAGTTTCCGTGGTCATCTTACTCGGATATCCGAAGGAGAATGTTCATAAGTTAAACGAGCGGTTTCTGCCGTTGAATGTGACATTTATAAAATTGCGTATATCTCATCATAAATTAACCACAGCATTTTTCATAACTTGCCCTCTCCTACTTCTCTTCTCCTGGCATCAGTGATGGAAATTTCTCGAGTGTACTGAAAACTTAGTCTTTCGTAGTAACTTCTAGATACCTATTCACAAGTCTATCGTTCACTTCTTATATGGCGCTATTTATTGCAGACCTGTGTTGTACCTAGAAGGTACTTATCAGAGCAGCTGCAGATGTATTATTATTTTGTTCTGTTACATTAATCAGTTATATAAATAAAACGCATGTTTAACATTTTCTCGGTATAATGTTGAATGTTAGATTTTTTAGCACAAAATTATTACTTACTAATTACTCTGCCATAAATCACTATTCCATACGGCGCTTTCAGTTCAGCAGAGCGCTTATCAAAATTTTTCGATACGCTGGCAGAATTAGTTTTTGAAATTATTAATGAGTAAAGGAGTATTAACAAACATTGAAGTTTTATTTGAAATTCATTACAAGTGTGGTAACTGTACATACAGAGCTCTCGATAATAGCGAAAAACAGAACAGTTAATTATCAAAGCGGATAGCTCTTAAAAATATCCATATGTAGAGAGCAAGCTACATAAGAATTGGAGAACTGAATAGTATCCGAACAAATCATGATACAACCCTCATACTTCTGCGTTTAGTGTCAACAAACATGAACTAACCAACAACTAACAAACTGTTACCAATCATCTGTTGGTAATTAACCAAAAATAAAATACCTTTTTATAAACGTACTCAGTGAACGTTTGTTTTCATAATTTCGGTTAAGGAGCTGTAGCTGAAAGTATTATTAAGCAAGCAGCTGAGAGATTTTAAGACTTATACTGATAAGATTCACAACATTTTGCAGAACTCCTTGCAGAAATTACACTCACGTACACAAGTTAAACGATCTTTTAATTTCAGGAAAGCATTAGTCACTTTAACTGCATATGTCCTAGTCTGTAAAGTTTTGTTAGGATAATGAGGAACCATGAGGCTTAGCTGGAGCGTCAGACCGAGACTCTTAAGAGTGCCTTTTATAGTACATTTGTACAGATGATTGCCTAAAAATTGTCCTTCAATGGACCGTTCTCCAACTTGTACCATTCTGAGAGTCACAGGAAGCAGGCTTATGTCAGAACTTTATGTCGTTAAATACCAATCCACAGTCTCATCTCATTAAAATTTTGGAAAGTGGTCAGTGACCTCCATTTCCGAACACTTAAGTCACAGCTTTCACGACCAAGTAGCTCATAATTCTCTGTGTAGAAAGCACACTGCTGGAATGGACCTGTTGATAACCGAGTTTCCAAGGTTGTCTTTTGAACTTATTCCCTGGGACAACGCGCAGTTCTTCATTTCCCAAATTTCTCGGAAGGAGCTTGCTGCGTCCGCCATAGCCGCGCCAGAACAACACGTTCTCAGAGTACCTGCTTCTAGCGAATGAGGAGCGCTCTCATGCACCATCAACATCCTGCTTTTAAGTTGCCCCTGCGAGCGGGGTAGCAGAGTGTGCTGGACGCTGCCCCCCTCTCATCTGTTAGCCCTTCAGTTTGCAAGCGGATGTTCTACATACTTCCACCAATTACCAGATGGAGAGGAGATTAATAAAGATAACTTGATCTACACAGTCACAATCACTGTCGTAATCTTCATCATTTGAATGGAAAAATAACGGGTAGATCAGCCTACCCGTGAATGTAATCAGCAACGGATGTGATTTGCATAGTAAAGGAAACGAAAAGTGTCAGAGTGAGAATGGCTTGGCGATTTTCACGTTATAGGACAATAAAAATGTTTCATTTATTTATTTATTTGTTGTGGCCATCTAGGACCACTTTAAGTCTTGTTGCACTTAGCATTGAACCAGGCTGTTTCTGAGCCCAGATTACCCTTATTCGTTGTGAGAGTTCCCGCTTGCGCTCTTTTGTCCAAAGGACACTGAGTCTTCTTTTTTGGTTGCTTGTCTCGGGTTACTTCGTACGTCACTATCTCCTTTCGGAAAAGATCTCTGTAAAAACCATCTTTAGGTTTGATATGTAGCATATGGAGATTTTCTTTGGTGTTTTTAAACCGTGGCATCGTAGTTTTTGGTTTTGGTTCAAAAAATAGAAACGTATTTTTGATTAACCTATTTCCGTCCGCTCGTTTGAGGTGACCATAAAATCGTGCTCGTCTTTCACGGATTGTGTCTGTAATTTTTTCTGTTTTACTGTAGACATTCTTGTTGAATCTTCTCTGATCGCTACCATTCTTGTACTTCGATCTTAGAATTCACCTAATGATTTTGTGCTCTTTTTTCTCCAGTTCTCATACGAGTCTTTTATCAGCGTTTAGGGATAAGGTTTCGGCTGCATACAAAACTATTGGCTTCAAAACTGTTTCGTAGTGACGTATCTTAGTGTTCTGGGAAAGGCATTTCTTATTGTAGATTATGCGGGATGTTTCGTAAGCTGTTTCTAGTTTGCGTATCCGTACCCTAAACACTTCATTGTCCAGTCCATCTTTCATGATGATCTCACCCAGGTACCTGAGTTTGTCTACCCGGGCAGTTTTGGTGGGGCGTCTTTAATGTTAGTCACCACTTCTGTTTTGCAGACCAGTTTGTTCAGCGATTTCTTTTAACAGTTCGATTTGAACACTAGCGGTGTCTACGTCGTTTGACAGAATAGCAATGTCATCGGCAAAAGCCAAGCAGTCTACCCCGATCCCTTTCGATTTGGTTCCAGTTCGCAAAGGGCTATAGTTCGTTTCCACTAATCTTTCACGCTAGGTTCTGAAGATCTTTTCAAGGACGCAGTTGAAAAGCATTGGAGACAGGCCATCACCTAGCCTGACACCTGTTTTGACATCAAAGGAATCCGACAGACACCCGACGAATTTTAGTTTGGGTTTTGTATCTGTTAGGGTTGCTCTAATTAATGCCTGCAGTTTAAGGTCAACTCCGAACTCATTTAGTATGTTCAGCAGCACCTCCAGGTCTATGGAGCCGTATACCATCTTGAACGCCACATTGAGACGTAGCGTTTCGACCTTAGAGTATAACATCTTGTTATTGTTTTGAGGTTGTTGACGTGGTCGGCTGTTGAGCGACTTTTTATGAAGCCCCACTGGTATTCACTTATATGATGAGCGACTTGTACTTCTAAAAGCTACAGAATAGCAAGTGAGAGAATTTTATAGCTTACCAGTAGCAGGGATATTCCTCGGTAGTTGTTAATATCTTTCATGCTGCCTTTCTTGTGCAGGGGATGGATCACGGCCGTTTTCCGATCTTCGGGCAGTGTTTCCCCACTACACATTTTTTCTGTTTGTTTTTGTAAGGTTTCTAGTGATTCATTTGAGGCATATTTCCACGGTTCTGCTACGACTGAGTTTTCTCTAGGGGCATTGTTGTTCTTGAGACTGGCAATGTGGCGCTTGATTTCATCTTTGTCAGGTGGTCTGTACTCTGGGCACCGGAGCAGTGGTTCTTCGGTCTCAATGGGTTTGGGGTTTATCACAGTTCAGTAGGTCCCGAAAGCAGTCTGCTACAATCTGAAAATTTTCTTCATTTGAAGTAGCCAGTGTACCGTCCTTTCGCTGAAAGCATAGTGACGGCGGTTTGTAACCGGTCAGTTTGCTTTTGAAGACGTTGTAGTACTCTCTGGTTTAATTCTTCCTAAAATTTTGCTCTATCTTTTCAATGAGTGATTTTTTGTACTTACGTTCTCTGTTCTGATTGCCCTAGCCGTTTGGGCACGTGGGATTTTGCAGGTTTCCCAGTCAGTTTCCAATTTAGCTGAATAGTATTGTTTGCATGCACTGAGCCTTTCCTTCAGGACTGACTCTCATGTGTCATTCCACCGGGCGTACTTTTTCCTTCTTTTGATTTCTGCAACTTCTTTGGCAGCCTTTACAGTATTTATCTATAATTGTTGTGAAGGAAGACTACCATATTAGTAAGTGACGTTTAAATAAATGTGCAGTGCTAACAAATTACTCTTATTAAGATGCGGTACAGTTTATACAACAGTATTAAGGATGCTGTTAGCTGGTTTACTTACAACTTTGAAGCGAAGGTCTCGCAGTTGTATGCTGTCACATTTACAGTAAAAATTATGTTTTACATGTATTCAGTGGAAGTATCTGGGAACGATTAGTGATTGCAAATCTCTTGTAAATTGCGAAACGGTGTTGTTGTTATTGTTGTGGCATTTAGTCCAAAGACTGGTTTGATACAACGCTCCACGCTAGTGTGTTTTGTGCGAGCCTCTTAGTCTCCAGATAACTGCTGCAATCTATATTCATTTTAACCTGGTAATTGTAGTCAGTCCTTGGCATCTGTCTTTAAGTCACCCAGCCGAATCTTTCCTTTCCCTTGCACACTTCTCTCCGAAACAAAATTAGCGGTTAATTGTGGCGTATCAACCGATACCTACTCTTAATCAAGATGCGTCATAAATTCCTTCTTCTGTGCTTCGATTTAGTACCTCCTCATTACTTATCCGATCTACACATCTGGTCTTCACCATTCTACTGTAGCATCACAGTTTAAAACCTTGTAATCTCTTCTTGCCTGGACGTTTCATTTCTGTACAAGGAAACAGTCCAGACACATAACTTCAGAAAAGAGTTCCTAACATTTAAATTTATAATCGGTGTTAACAAATTTCTCTTTTTCAGAATTACTTCACTCTTTTGGCAGGTGTTAACAAATTTCTCTTTTTCAGAATTACTTAACTTTTTTTGGCAGGTTGCAATTTACACCGTGTCTACTTTGGCATGGTCAGTTATTTTGCTGCCCAAATAGCAAAACTCACAGACTGCTTTTAGTGTCTTATTTCCTAACCTAACTCCTTTGGCTTAGCCTGATTTAGTTAAACTACATTCCATTACCCTTTTTTACCCTGTTTAAGCAAATTAGAAACTTGAAATATATTGACGATATAACGGGTATAGGTGCAGATATTTCTATTAGTGAGTGTGAAATGTGTACTGAACAACATTACATTAGTGTTTATGTCATTTTCGACATAATAATTAGCTGTTTTTAGGTTGGGTAGTCCCTCCAAGAATGTGTGATACAAGCGTCCCATTAATGTTCATTTTCCTAGGGGCAGCAAGTCAGGTGTTGAAGTGTGGACACATGACCACAAAATGATTAGTTTATACTGACAGGCATACAAGTTATGACCATGTGGAAAACATAAGGTCGTAAAGTTGTTTTTGGGAAGACTGTTCGACACAGACAAAAAACAATAAGCCTCTGCTGTGTGTATATGTTAACGTACCACATATAAAAATCTGCACTTTATACCGCATATCTAGGTACACACATAAAAAAAAGTTTTGTATCACCCCAGTTCTCAGAACTGAAGGTAGACATTGACTGTGGATATTGTATCACAGACACAGTCCCTATGACTGTTCAGAGATGTCACTAAACCCGGCCAAAGTTGTAAACAAGCAGGAATGAGCAGCGCCTATTAGTCGGAAGGTGTCCAACAGCCAGTCAGTTCCAGTCAGTCCACCGGGCAGGAGATACACGGCTCGTGTTGTCTGATGTTCAACCATGGTCAGCAGCGCGGTTCGATCGCATCCGCATTACTTTGTGCCAGGAACCAAAGCGATGTTGTTCGGACATGGAGGAGATACAGAGAGACAGGAAATGTCGATGACATGTCTTGCTCAGGCCGCCCAAGGGCTACTACTGCAGTGGATGACCGCCATCTACGGATTATGGCTCGGAGGAACCGTGACAGCAATGCCAGCCTGTTGAATAATGCTTTTCGCGCAGCCACCGGACGTCGTGTTACGACTCACATTGTGCACAATAGGCTGCATGATGCGTAACTTCACTCCCGACGTCCATGGCGAGGTCCATTTTGCAACCACTACACCATGCAGCACGGCACAGATGGGCCCAACAACATACCGAATGGACCGCTGAGGATTAGCATCACGGTATCTTCACCAATGATAGTCGCATATGTATTCATCCAGACAATCGTCGGAGACGTGTTTGTAGGCAACTCAGTCAGGCTGAACGCGTTTAACACATTGTTTAGAGGGGGCAGCAAGGTGGAGGTTCCCTGACGTTTAGGGGTTGCATTATGTGGGACCGATGTACGCCGCTGGTGGTCATGGAAGGCGCCTTAACGGCTGTACAATACGTGAATGCCATCCTCCGACCGACAGTGCAAGTATATCGGCAGGATATTGGCGAGGCATTGGTATTCATCGACGACAATTCGGGCCTCCATCATGCACATCTTGTGAATGACTTCCTTCAGGACAACGACATCGCTCGACTAGAGTGGCCAGCATATTCTCCAGACATGAACCCCACCGAACATGCCTGGGATAGATTGAAAAGGGCTGTGTATGGACGACGTGACCCACCAACCACTCTGAGGGATCTACGCCGAATCGCCATTGAGGAGTGGGACAATCTGGACCAACAATGCCTTGATGATTTTGTGGACAGTATGCCACGACGAATACAGGCAAGCATCAGTGCAAGAGGACGTGCTATTGGGTGTTAGAGGTACCAGTGTGTACAGCAATCTCGTCTACTACCTCTGAGGGTCTCGCTGTATGGTGGTACAACATGCAATGTGTGGTTTTCAAATAAAAAGGTCGGAAATGATGTTTATGTTGATCTTTGTTCCAATTTTCTATACAGGTTCCGGAACCGAGGTGACGCAAAACTTTCCCATTGTACCGTCTATTGTTTTACAAAAATAGAAACGTATTGTGCAAAGGTGGTGAATTTACCTATGTAATTGCGTCGATACTCCACCGTATCTGTATCGGAACTACACATCAGAATAGTATGGTATATTTTTTGAAATAGGTACCTGGCAGCAGGAGGGGAGGGGGCGGAAGGGGGAAGAGATAATAGGGGAGCAGAATGGAGTGAGGGGAATCGGGAGAGAAGGCGGGAAGCACTGGTGAAACGCTTCAAAGGAAACGTAGACAGAATTGTCACATAGCGTGTTAAAGCTTGCTGAGTGTAGCTTCTACTTTGAACAACATTTAATTGATTAATAAATCGCACACACAGACATGAATTCATCAGTTACAATATAGTACTGTAGGTGTTATTTGTAATCAGAATGGTTAAGGCGTCTAAAGAGAGAAATTCGCGCTACCAGTGGAAACCAGTATAAGTATTCAAAGTTCAATAAAAGCCGGGAAACAACAGCAATTAATAAACATGCAATACAAGTGACGCACATTATGACAATTACAGTAATACGCGATGCGCTGTCCCTCTTACAGCTGTGTCTCACCTTCTAGCAACTAAGAATACATATTTTCTCAATGGAACATAGTAATTAGTGAGTACCATTCCAAGTAATAACTCCGTCATCTGATATGAGATAAAAACCGATTACATTCGTGTATCAAATGTAACTTAGCGAAAAAGTACGGTAGTTTTCTGATGCTAAGTTTATTTAATTTCGCGTCTTGATGGAGTAATAACTGTAATTATCTCGGGAACTAAATAAGGTACTGACAATCATTGAAGATGGTTGAAATCAGCGTGAAAGCGTTGAATTTTGCACTCTAAAAACTGTATTTTTGTACAGTTTCTTAATAGCAAAACATAGAGAACAATGTGATAAATCTTTGCAAGAGCGCAAGGTATTTTGAACGTTAGTAGTTTTCAAATTATGACACCGAAAACATTTTTTAATGAAAGTCTTTTTTCTACCACATTTTCCAATGCCTTTGAATAGGGCTTCATTGACAAGACATGTGCGAAATTTGTTTAAATAGTAACGAAATGGCAGCGCCGAAAACCACTGTTTCAACGACAGGGCAAGAGGTTCCACAAACATCTGCCCTACTGTACGAAATGTAAGCATATCAGTAACAAATGTACGGATGGTGTGTTTACCTGTTGTCTTGCAGGCCATCAGTCTGCGATCTGCTGTTATACCGATCAGATAACTCGATCGCAAACCTATTCAAACTTTCAAACTGTACGCTACAGAGAAAAAGTTTACGTGGTTGCGTACGTTAGAAATTTGCTCCATTATCCACTGTAAGTTAGCGATAACCGCACCTGGCCCTGTTCACCCGCCCTCTGTGTGATTGAAGAGACCTGTGTTAGGAGCCTCATCGTGTGTAGGGCGGCGCCCACAGAACCCTATTCACAGGTAATCAAAACGCGTACGGCTGCTATTCCAGTCGATCCCATTGCCGTTGGTTTATAAAAAATGCAAGTATTTATTTTCTTATTCATAACCTATGAGGCTCAGGTGGCCACAAATCCGCCGTAAAGATTGATGTGCCATTATGCGGCGTCTGCAGCTGCTGTTGGGACCCCTACAGTTGTCATGACCTACTTTGTCAGTTGGGACATGGCGCTGTGGGACCGACGAACTGTAAGTACAAGACGAAGAAAATATTTATGTCAAAGAAACATATTACTTTATTTTCTTAAAGTCTCAACTGCACCAAAACAATAAACTGCACATGGTTGTAGCTGTGAGGCGTAACAATAAAACAAGAAATTAATCAAGTCCCGTACTGGCCCTTGAGGAATTTGTGACAACGTATTTTGATGCAGGTAATTTATTACCAGCACCCACCAAGCACACCTTACCCGGCAAACTTGACAATTTCATGCAACAACCTAGGCGTATATTATGAGTAGAAAATTTAAATGGCAGTTCTCATTATACGTGGAAATGAATGAAAGATACACAGTGGTAAAAATACGAAAACTGACTACTACCGATTACATTTAAAATCACTCTGAGAGCTCTGAATAAAAATTAATACAGACCTGATAACATTAAGTGGAAGAACCATTAACATTCGAGAACCTTTCAACAGGCCATAATTAACTTTGATATCAGAGAACGATCACCTACACGAAGATAAACACTTCTTAAATTATGGAATTGATTTACAACCCTTTTTAACACGCTGGCAGAGGAGCAAATATCATGAGAACACAGGCAGAGATAAACTGCATTGCGACGACATTGAAATCAAATGAATACATGAAAGTTCCATAAAAGTTAACTAAAGTTCGTCTTGTATTCAGTTCTGCACACAGGTCACCCGGTGTGGTACACAGGCAACTGAATGCGTGTGTTCTACAAAGTTTCTCACCAGACTGTCTTCAGAGGTGGCCTGGCGGTGCAGCGGACGAAGTCGCTGCCATCGAGTTCCTCCGCTGTAGCTAGCCTCGTTCCGTAACCAGATCGATCCTTCAGGGTCCAGCACGTCTCCTCCAATGGCGCACAGCGAGTGGATCTCCCCTGACGGGCCTGTGTGGGTCATTGGGTTTTGCTTCTATGGAGTGAGCATAACCTATTGTGCATATTATCAACATCAAACAAGTTTAGTGACGTGATTTTGGGACGACGACGCTTGTCTACAGTTTGGGTAATAGCAAAACTTGAGTGTTAGACATATTATCATTGTTTCATACACGTTTGAGTTTTAGTAACAGCTATGATGCAGTACTGTAAAGAGAAGTATATGAAAGGAGGACCAGATACTTTTCATAACTATGTGCAACAAATGTAAAACTGCAAATATCATATTGATATGATACTTTATATGATGAAAAATATCGACGGACGCTATTGTAAAGTCTTGTGTTGTAGAGATAATTCTGCGGTTGTATGACCGTGTGTTTACGAGACAAACGCTACATAAATGGAAAATATGCAGATAAAACTTACACATGACAGTCTGATTAATTTGCTCCAATTTACGCAGGTTCTCGAACTCTTGTGTGTATCTACGTATTTCTGTATGTACAGTGTCATTGTTACGTAATTAATTAAAACAGATTCGTCAGTATGAATCAGTGCAATAGGAAACGTAAAAAATATTGTTGGCTGTCAATTCTTTTATTAGTCCAAAATTCGACCATTGATCTTGTGTTTTGAGTATAGTGTGTCGTTTTACTTTTCTGGTGAGATGGCGAAAGAAATTTTATAGGTATTGTCCCTGTCTGTAAAAAGGAGAAGGGTAAATCAACAAAACCTGACAATAATAATAGACAAGCAGGTGGTGAAAAATGACTTACCGTATGTAACGTAACAGTTTCATAGTTCCAAAAGCGATAGTTTTTGGTGACACTTCGGCGCCATCTATAGTGTCAGTATGATGTAACTAAATAGAACAGAGATTCGACACTGTGAATAAGTGCAATAGAAAACATAAAAAAATGTTGTTGGATGTCACTTCTTATCTCGTGACCAAAAAATCGTAAATAATGTGAAATTTGTGCTAGGAGACTGTGGCGAAAAACCACAGTACCACTTCTCTTTACATTTTTAAGGCAGATTCAGTTCTGGTTTCAAATTATGTCTGTAAAACGTGCATACAGTGTTTCACGGTACTGCTTAAGGTGATCTACAGTACTGGCCATTAAAATTGCTACACCAAGAAGAAATGCACATAAGCAGGTGTTCATTGGACAAATGTATTATACTAGAACTGACATGTGATTACATTTTCACGCAATTTGGGTACATAGATCCTGAGAAATCAGTACCCAGAACAACCACCTCTGGCCGTAATAACGGCCTTGATACGCCTGTCCATTGAGTCAAACAGAGCTTGGATGATGTGTACAGGTACAGCTGCCCATGCAGCTTCAACCAGATACCACAGTGCATCTAGAGTAGTGACTGGCGTATTGTGACAAACCAGTTGCTCGGGCACCATTGACCAGACGTTTTCAATTGGTGAGAGATCTGGAGAATGTGCTGGCCTGGGCAGCAGTCGAACATCTTCTGTATCCATAAAGGCCCGTACAGGACCTGCAACATGCAATCGTGCATTTTCCTGCTGAAATGTAGGGTTTCACAGGGATCGAATGAAGGGTAGAGTCACGGATCGTAACACATCTGAAATGTAACGTCCACTGTTCAAATTGCCGTCAGTGCGAACAAGAGGTGACTAAGACGTGTAACCAATGGCACCCCGTACCATCACGCCATGTGATACGCCAGTAAGGCGATGACGAATGCACGCTTCCAATGTGCGCTCACCGCGATGTCGCCAAACACGGATGCGACCATCATGATGCTGTAAACAGAACCTGCATTCATCCGAAAAAATGACGTTTTGCCATTTGTGCACCTAGGTTCGTCGTTTAGTACATCATCGCAGGCTCTCCTGTCTGTGATGCAGCGTCAAGGGTAACCGCAGCCATGGTCTCCGAGCTGATAGTCCATGTGGCTGCAAACGTCCTCGAACTGTTTGTGCAGATGGTTGTTGTCTTGCAAACGTCCCCATCTGTTGAGACAGGGATCGAGACGTGGCTGCAAGACCCGTTACAGCCATGTGGATAAGATGCCTGTTATCTCGACTGTTGTGATACGAGGCCGTTGGGATCCAGCAGGGCGTTCGGTATTGCCCTCCTGCACCAACCGATTCCATATTCTGCTGACAGTCATTGAATCTCGACCAACGCGAGCAGCAATGTCGCTATATGATAAACCGCAATCGCGAAAGGCTACAATCTGACCTTTATCAAAGTCTGAAACGTGATGGTATGCACTTCTCCTCCTTAGACGAGGCATCACAACAATGTTTCACCAGTCAACGTCGGTCAACTGCTATTTGTGTGTGAGAAATGGGTTGGAAACTTTCCTCATGTCAGCACGTTGTAGGTGTCGCCACCGGCGCCAACCTTATGTGAATGTTCAGAAAAGCCAATCATTTGCATATCACAGCATATTCTTCCCGTCGGTTAAATTTCGCGTCTGTAGCACGTCAGCTTTGTAGTGTAACAATTTTAATGGCCAATAGTGTATCTGTGGGAGCAATGTAATAACACTATGAATACGCTAAGCGCTATACGGGCTAAAATGCGTCGTTCGAAAAATCACGTGATTTGAGCTGCAGGAGATGGTGTGGATAGAATCCTCTTTGTACGCAACCGAATGCTCGCTCCATGGATATTTCTGCCAGTGGTCGTCACACTGCGGCCCGTGGGCCTCATACGGTTCGAATCAAGTATTCATGTCGTCTGTGGTTCTCATCAATATTTTAGAATAACGTATATCTAACAATACGAGCCAGTTCCAAAAGCGTCAACTAACAATAAGAGCTTCTTAACAGTGTAGCTTTCCTGCTTAGAAACAAAAAAAAAAGCTTATAGAGACAATAATATTTTAAGGTATGCGTAATTTTGATTGACTTTGGTGATTTCGGCCTTGAGCTAAGAAGACCTGGCCTATTATCCTAGGGGTAAGCAGCGTGGCCACTCTGTTTTTAGAGGATGTTGTAAGAGGTCCATGATTAAGGAATTTGTTGTTAGCGCACTCGAGCAGATGTAATTTCGATGTATTGCTCACGCGCTGCCTGCGATATGGAAGCTGTAAGAGAATCTGAGACCAAAGAGCAGTGTTGACTGCAGTAGGAACTGTGTGGCAGTAGCAATAAGTAGTTGCTAGCGAGCAGTCTGGTGTATCGTGTTGGCTGGGCCGGTCGTGTGCAGCGATGGCGGAACCTGAGCGTTGTAGGATAAGGTAAAAGCAGCCTCGCGCATATGTAGTATTGTTACATCAAGTCCCATGTAAATGTTTTAAAAAAATCTGTTAATAATAATCTTTTTCATAAAAAGTAACTCTTGATATTCATCTCAATTTAAAGAATTCACTAATTTCTCCAATCCTTGGCCATCCCGATTATTGAAAAGAAAAATCAGTTCTTTCCTTTTATATAAGACAAATCTATCGGCCAGCATTGCACTTAGCTGCGCCAGGAAAATTTCTTATAGGAGCAGATATATACGCGTTATCCGGCGATCTAATTAAGGTAAGATTTTTCAGTTTATTAAGGGCCATGACGCAGCATTGCTGACGTCCAAAATTTACCAGGTTAAATTGACTGTCAATTATTGGAAGGTTATAAGTGACCCACATTTTTTATTGAGAGATTAGTCACATTTTATTGTTGATACGTTACGCAATTTTGCTGTTGGTAGGTTATACTGAATGTGAACGACATAATTATATTCTTTTGCTGTTGAGAGGTTTAGGAATTTTTGTGTTTTGAGGTTACACTAAATGAGAATATTAGTCATATTATTTTATTTTGTTGGGAGGTTACGGAAATTATTTTTTGGGGAGATTACATTTGGTATTTTGTGGGGAGCTTACAATGTGAGATTGCGGAAGTTTCACTTTTCCTCTTCCAGCACTGTCAACCCACGTGCTTGCGCGACTCGTACCGATTAGCTGATATGGTATAAATTTTGATACCGAAGTAACATGGATTCCTGAATGTGTATTATAGAGACGGTCATCTTCAAATGTGGCACATTTTTGTAGCAAGGAATATGACATTAAATTACGGCTGTTGTACCACGACACATTGAGTAGAAGAAAACTGACACGCAAAACATATAATAAACACTTGTGATCATGTCTTACATTTAAGAAAGATAATGTTTAGCGTACCTTCGACATAGAGGTTGGAGCACAAGCTCGGATTAAGGAAAGCTCTGGCTCTAAGCACTACGGGACTTAATATCTGAGGTCATCAGTCCCCTAGACTTAGAACTACTTCAACTGAACTAATCTAAGGACATGACACACATCCATGCCGGAGGCAGGATTCGAACCTGCGACCGTAGTTACGGACTGAAGCGCCTAGAACCGTTCGGCCACATCGGCCGGCGATTAAGGAAGGATGTAGAAGGAAATCGGCCGAGCCCTTTCAAAGTAATCATACCAACATTTGCCTTGAGCGATTTAGGGAAATCACGAAAAACATAAATAACTATGGCCGGTCGCGGATTTGAATCGTCGCTCTGCGGAATGCTAAAAAACAAAGATTAAGGTTTAACGTCCCGTCGACATTGAAGTCATTAAAGACGGAACACAAACTGTGTGTCGGGGATAGGGAAGGAAATCGACCGTGTCCTTGCTGAGGAACCACCCAGGCGTTTGCCTGGAGCGATATAGGAAAATCACTGATAACCCAGATCAGTATGGCCGGACGCCCACCCGAATGCGAGTCCAGTGTGCTAACTATGGTGCCACCTCGCTCAGGCAAGAATGAGAGTCCCGTGTGCTGACCACTGGTGTCTCGTACTGCATACTGCATTTAACTACACTCCTGGAAATTGAAATAAGAACACCGTGAATTCATTGTCCCAGGAACGGGAAACTTTATTGACACATTCCTGGGGTCAGATACATCACATGATCACACTGACAGAACCACAGGCACATAGACACACGCAACAGAGCATGCACAATGTCGGCACTAGTATAGTGTATATCCACCTTTCGCAGCAATGCAGGCTGCTATTCTCCCATGGAGACGATCGTAGAGATGCTGGATGTAGTCCTGTGGAACGGTTTGCCATGCTATTTCCACCTGGCGCCTCAGTTGGACCATCGTTCGTGCTGGACGTGCAGACCGCGTGAGACGACGCTTCATCCAGTCCCAAACACGCTCAATGAGGGACAGATCCGGAGATCTTGCTGGCCAGGCTAGTTGACTTACACCTTCTAGAGCACGTTGGGTGGCACGGGATACATGCGGACGTGCATTGTCCTGTTGGAACAGCAAGTTCCCTTGCCGGTCTAGGAATGGTAGAACGATGGGTTCGATGACGGTTTGGATGTACCGTGCACTATTCAGTGTCCCCTCGACGATCACCAGAGGTGTACGGCCAGTGTAGGAGATCGCTCCCCACACCATGATGTCGGGTGTTGGCCCTGTGTGCCTCGGTCGTATGCAGTCCTGATTGTGGCGCTCACCTGCACGGCGCCAAACACGCATACGACCTTCATTGGCACCAAGGCAGAAGCGACCCTCATCGCTGAAGACAACACGTCTCCATTCGTCCCTCCATTCACGCCTGTCGCGACACCACTGGAGGCGGGCTGCACGATGTTGGGGCGTGAGCGGAAGACGGCCTAACGGTGTGCGGGACCGTAGCCCAGCTTCATGGAGACGGTTGCGAATGGTCCTCGCCGATACCCCAGGAGCAACAGTGTCCCTAATTTGCTGGGAAGTGGCGGTGCGGTCCCCTACGGCACTGCGTAGGATCCTACGGTCTTGGCGTGCATCCGTGCGTCGCTGCGGTCCGGTCCCAGGTCGACAGGCACGTGCACCTTCCACACACCACTGGCGACAACATCGATGTACTGTGGAAACCTCACGCCCCACGTGTTGAGCAATTCGGCGGTACGTCCACCCGGCCTCCCGCATGCCCACTATACGCCCTCGCTCAAAGTCCGTCAACTGCACATACGGTTCACGTTCACGCTGTTGCGGCATGCTACCAGTGTTAAAGACTGCGATGGAGCTCCGTGTGCCACGGCAAACTGGCTGACACTGGCGGCGGCGGTGCACAAATGCTGCGCAGCTAGCGCCATTCGACGGCCAACACCGCGGTTCCTGGTGTGTCCGCTGTGCCGTGCATGTGATCATTGCTTGTACAGCCCTCTCGCAGTGTCCGGAGCAAGTATGGTGGGTCTGACACGCCGGTGTCATTGTGTTCTTTTCTCCATTTCCAGGAGTGTATAAGTACTATTACTGTTACTGGTCAGTTAATGACCTGTTCAGCCAGACAACACAATAATATTTCTGCAGGAAATTATAGTGTCACAACTTTGGGATTACTTATAGTGGAAGCAGTCTGAAGCTGGAAGAGTCGTCATGAAGTATTCCGAATGCGCTGACGGTCGGCCGTCACCATACCGCGCCCTTACTGTAGCTAGTCTGTTAGGGGCTAACAACATACTAATTTTTGTAGATTAGAAATAACCTAGGTGCTAATGAGGCTCTAGGTGTCACTTCCCCCCCCCCCCCCCCCAAAAAAAAAGGAAAAAAATTAAATCCTGCAAAGACACGTTCAAAATGAAAGGGGCCGACTTGTGAGACTCAAGCCGACGGTAGAGGGCTACTGCCTCTCGTCAGCCTGGGCGCAGGTACTCTGATGAGCAGCACTGTCCTACTGGGTACCATTCCGGTGGACCCGAAATTTTTTATATGAGCTGTAGGAAGTGAAGAGAAGTTAAGACGAAATGGCTGTGGGAAAAATGTGAAAAACTCGAAAAAGTTATGATTGTCGGAAGGACTGACTAAGCATATAGGAAAGTCAAAACAACTTTCCGTGAAATTAAAAGCAAGGGTGGTAAAATTAAGAGTGCAGAGGTAATTCCACTGTTAACTGCAGAGGAGAGAGCATATTGCTGGAGAGAGTACATTGAAGGCCTCTGTGAGGAACAAGATTTGTCTGACGTAATAGAAGAAGAAACAGGAGTCGTTTTATAAGAGATACGGAGTCCAGCATTAGAATCAGAATTTAAAAGAGCTTTGGAGGATTTAGGATCGAATAAGGCAGAAGCGGTAGACAAAATTCCATCAGAATTTCTAAAATCATTGGGGGAAGAGGTAACAAAACGACTATCCACGTTAGTGGGTAGAAGTTAAGAGTCCTGCGGCATACAATCTGACTTTCGGAAATATATCATCCACACAATTCCTAAGACTGCAAGAGCTGACAAGTGCGAGAATTATCGCACAATCAGCTCAGCAGCTCATGCCACCAAGTTGCTGACAAGAATAATACACAAAAGAATGGAAAAGAAAATTGAAGATGTGTTAGATGACGATTAGTTTGGCTTTAGAAAAGGTAGAGGCACCAGAGAGGCAATTCTGACGCTGCGGTTGATAATGGAAGAAAGATTAAAGAAAAATCAAGACACGTTCATAGGATATGTCGACCTGGAAAAAGTTTTTGGTAGTGTAAAATGATGCAAGATGTTCGAAATTTTGAGAGAAATTTGGATAAGCTGTAGATACAGACAGGTAATGTACAATATGTACAAGAGCCAAGAACGAAGTGCACGGATTAAAAAGGGTGTAAGACAGGGATGTAGTTTTTCGCTCCTACTGTTCAATCTGTACATCTAAGAAGCAATGATGGAAATAAAAGAAAGATTCAAGAGTCAGATTCAAATTCAAGGCGAAAGGATATCAATTATACGATTTGCTGATGACATTGCTTTACTGAGTGAAAGTGAAGAAGAATTACGTGATTTGCTGAATGGAATGAACAGTCCAGGAGTACACAATATGGACTGAGAGTAAATCGAAGAAAGACGAAAGTAATGAGAAGCAGCAGAAAAGAGAATAGCGGGAAATGTAACAGCAGGATTGTTGGTCAATAAGTAGACGAAGTTAAGGAATTCTACTACCTACACGGCAAAATAACAATGACGGAAGGAGTAAGGAGAACATCAAAAGCAGACTAAAGGTGGCAAAAAGGGTGTTTCTGGCCAAGAGAAGTCTGCTAATATCAAACATATGTCTACCATTGGGTGGTAGTGAAACATGGACTATTGGAAAACCGGAACAGAACGGATTCGAAAAATTTGAGATGCGGTTCTATAGACGAATGTTGACAATTAGGTCGACTTAAAAGATAATGAAAGAGGAGGTTCTGCACACAATCAGTGAGGAAAGTAATGTTTGGAAACACTGACAAGGAGAAGGGACAGGATGACAGAACTAAGCCAAAAACACAGGAGTAATGAACAGTGGAGGGTGTCACCCGTAGCAAGTAAACGGCCGTTTTACAACCAGAGTCCAGGTTGCTCAAAGCTTTCCCGAAGGACACTGTTATCGGCCAAATGACTTCCCGAAAGGCAGGTGAAATGGGAAACAATTTGAGCACATTCGTATCTCCTGCTGCTCCTAGAGAAGCGACGCTATTCAGCTATATTTGTTGTATTTTCGGTCTACCAGAGAAAGCAAGTTGCGTCAACCTGAAGCGATCGACGGTGGTGTGAGATTTTCTTCCACCAAAGGTCTTATTGGGGGATCTTAAAAAAAATGCTCCAGAGTGGTAGACTACTGACTTTCTATAAATTTTGTACACGGGATTATCAGGGATTGAAGGACTAAAAAAGAAATCGATTATATAGGATAGTCAGATAGAATGTTCTAGAAATAGCATTGGTGGGAAGCTGGCTGGTTGGGGAACCTTTTACATTGGTTCTTTAGTCGGAGAACAGACAGTCCCTTAACAATAACTTCACTGGGCAGAATTTGGCACACCTTTTTCCATTGGAGAATTGTGTTTGTGGCGCAGGCTATGCTTAGAGCAGGGACAGGAAATGCAGTAGACAATCCTTGGGGTTAGGACTGAGAGGAGAAGAAGACTTGCTGCTAAGATTTCGAAGAGTACTCTCGTTCAGAATTAAGGCTGGAGTCTTATGACCTTCAGAAATGGGATGCAGCAGCTAGCAGAACTTCTGCTTTGAGAGGCAGATTGTCATTGTCTGACGAGTGGTGGTGGCAACCATCAGGGCCGTACGTAGCTCACGTCTCTGCACATCGACTATGGTGAGCTTATTTGGCGGCGCTGGATGGTTAGGGAGGATTGAAATTAAGCGTTTCTCGGCAGTCGGTTGAATTCATCTGAGCTCATCCATGACCAGGTAACTAGGATTACTTGCGTGTTTGTTTTCTTTCCTCAGTTTGATACGATCTTACAAGCTGTTTGTAGCCACAAGAGGCCATTTTTCCCATGACTGAGTTGTTAGGAAATTAATTACTTCTGAAATCCCCAATTCCTTTTCTGAGAACGTTTCCAAGTTGACTAGAGCTTCTTCTATCTCGTTTGTTCAGTTAAGTGATACTTTTTCAAAAACGCCTAATTAAGACTCATGTTAATGTTATGTTTCATGTATGCACACTGGGAATGACTGTAATAAAATAAGATTCACTTGGGACAAGCCTTTAATTCAGTAGCTTGTGATTCCGTTTTATCCGCCAGTATACTTTTAATGATTTTTGTCAAGCCCAACACCCAGGACCACCAGTTTCCTATCTGCTGCTGCTCTTAGGAAAGTGATGCTATTCAGCCATGTTTGCTGCGTATTCGGTCTTCCAGAGAAAGCAAGTTGCGTCCACTGTAGTTTGAAGTTTTTTTCCGCCACAAGTTGGTAGATGTTCTTTTTAGGCGTTCTTAAAAAATAATTGAGAGTGGAAGGCTATACTTAGTTATTGTCAAATCCACAGCGAACAGTTCTTAATGCAGTATCTGCGTTCTTTGGGAACGATCTGCTTTTCAGTAGCCCAGCTGATGCACATCGGTATAGCAGTTAGAAGGCTCGAGTTCATGGCCTAGTTGGCACTTGTCAAGGTATTCGTAATTTTGTACAGTTTTCAGTTATGTCAGCAGAAAAGACTGAACACATCGCTAATTATTCTCCCCTCACTACAGCCGATGAGACATAGCATTTGAATAATTTAGCTAGTAGATGATAACCTGATTTTAAACTTTTACAAGTCCCTACATGTTGATAACTCGACACGACATACAAGGTTTGTGCGATGAGTAACTGCTGTTTTCATATAATAGACACCAACAGTCCTAGGATCGTCATATATAGAAACTGTAGTTTATTGTTCTGCGATGTTGCTATTTTCACTAGTCGGGAATCAACGACCGTCGTGCAAATATGAAATGGAGGTCTTCATCTCGACACCAGACAGGACCTCAACGGGCCCATCTATCAGTCCCCAGGAGCAGAGACATACTGTTTACTTGCCCATACAGTGCAGTGAAAACAAGGCACATACATCGGGTGAGTAACCAGCCTTTTTTGAAGCAAGAAAAGAATACATACCGACAATGTGTGAATTGTTACACTATTATTTTATCTAAAATTGTCCCATAACTAATATAAAATCAGACTATAAAGACCCCTCAGATCGGAATAATTAATCAACATCGAGAAATAAAATTTACATAAGTAGCAGTGATTGTCAGTAGTTAATTTAGATTTTTACTCGGAATTACATGGTTTGTATAAGTACGAAGCCACTTGAAAGCACATTGGAATGACTTCCCAGTACTCGAGAGCGCAGCGAGGTCACGTAGCGAGACGGGAACACGACCTCTATGGGAATTCTCAGAAGGAGGCGCCAGCAGAGTCACTAAGTTGACCAGACTTTCCTTTGAGATACCACAACTGGATGGCGGGTGCTCCACAGGCAACATATGATGTCATATGAGGTAATGCCTCCAGCAGTGAATGTTTTTACAACTTGAAGGTGGAAAGAGGAGAAATGCTGTTTTTTCGAGGCACTATTCTGAACAAATCTTAGAAAGCTGTGTTTATTTTGAATGCACCAGATGCCATAGATAACATCTAGAAAATGGGATGCGAACTCGCAGTTTGGGACATCTCTACAAACGTGATATGACTTTGAACGTTGGGTCCACAAAAACTAAAAGCTTACATAGTATAAGAAATGCAAGGATTGGCTAATGTAAATAAACTGGATATTAGAGAGAGAAGTTCGACTGTGCTGCTGACTTCTCACTTCACTGACCACAGAAAGAGGACGAGGGTTTTTCAGCAATAAATGGCAGGAAGCTAAGTGCGTTACTGATTATCTGCCTGAAGCAGATTAAGAGAAGTGGACCAGCATCTTTTAAGGAATCTTTTTGCTGTTCGGTGCTCGGAATATTCATAGTCCAACCAATCCAAGCGAAGGAAAGAACGTAAAACGCAAAAGTACAACTCTTCCTTTTTAAGAATCTGTCGGCACAAAATCATAGACTGTCGGCACAATATCACTAGACCTCTGGTAGTCTTCTCCACCGGGAGCCTTCACCATCAGACTTCTGTGGCGACCTTCGTCACTGCCAGGGTCTTTCTCTGAGTAGATGAGTTGAGAGACTTAGAAAGATATTCCGCTGACTTGAACTTAGCTCCAGGCGCAGGTAGTTGGTGACTGATTCTACAGCCGCTTCAACCTCCACCTCCACACTGATATGGTGAGGTCAAGGAACTAGAGTGGCATGATCCGCATGGCCGGTAAAGTCATTTTTATAGAACTTCGATAACTTCAAAGTTCACTCTAAAGTCTTGCTTTCAGGTTCATATGACCAAAATGCTTTCTACTCCAGCCACAGATGTAAAGCAGTTCCTTCACTAGCACTATCTGTCTTTTAAACTGACGACAATCACGGCACGATTTCGCGAATGTAATTGTTTCATTTTGATGCATAAAAATTAGAAGTATTCCCCGGATTCTTTAGTCAGATATGCCACGGTTTTACTTAAGAAATGCTTTTGCTTGTCAGATGATTTATGAGTCACTTTAATGTGATAAACTGGATTAATTGTCATTCTTGTTTCATTTAGTAGTCACTGAATTTCTAATTCATTATTTTGGCGGAAGTATGTTTAATTTATATCAGAAACTAAAATCACGATAATAACTGCACGGCGTATAATAATCGAACCGCAGAAATGTGCCTCAGTTTGAAGTACGTAGGAGAATGAAAGCTGTGTGCGGTGGTGATTGCATTGACATCAGTAATGTGCGACGTTGGGTTGTTCGTGCTCGTAAAGAGGGAAACGATGGACATGTGTGACAGGGCTCGGAGTGGACGACCCCGTACCGCAACTGACAAAACTCATCGGTATCCGCTTGATGAACCCATCAGACAAAATCCTCGGATAATACACACGCAGCTCTCAGTTAAGTACGGCATATCACGAGACCATCATTGCAGAACTGCGTTACAGCAAACTGTGTTTATGGGATTGCCCTGAATGCTAACTCCTGACATGAAGCAGAGAAGATTGGACATCTGTCAACAATTTCATTCCCTTTTGGAGCGTGAGGGTGATGGGTTCCTTAACAACATTGTGACAGGTGATGGAAGTTGGATTCATCATTTTGACCCCAAAAAACAAGAGAGCATCGATGGAGTTCCACCACAAAGTTTTCACCGACCTCCAAAAAGTTCAAGATCATGCCATCACCAGACGAAGTCATGCTGACTGTGTTCTGGGATGCTCAAATGAGGTACATTTGGAATTCATACCTAAAGGCGCGACCATAAACTCTGTAAGGCACTGCGAGACACTCAGGAGACTAACAGAAAGAATTCCACACATGGAACCCCCTCTCCTACAGCATGACAAGCCAGATCACAAATTAAGCGCTGCGACATCTGCGTCAAGTCTTGGGTCCACTGTCATCGATCGTCCTCCATACAGTCCCGACTTGGCCCATACTATTTTCGTCTGTTTCAAAAACTTAAAGAACAGCTTGAAGGACTCCATTTGAATAATGGTGAAGCGGTCAGAGGTGAGATTGTGGTTCTGTCAACAAACATTGTACACTGCCGGTGTCAACAAACTGGTCTCTCATTGGGAGAAATGTGTTCGTCGCCATGGTGACTATGCTGAGAAATAAATATGTAGACACGAAGAACATTATATTTAAAAAGACTTGGAGTTTTCACATAAAGTATTCTGAAGCGTTACTTTTCAGCACGCACTTGTGTTTCAAATGTCATGACGTTCCTTGAGGTAAACAAGGGTTTAGGAAAAATCGTATGCACCATCTTGTAAAGAACAAATTGGATTGAACAGGAACATTCTTTTTTCCTTGATTTCCTAAAGGCATTCGACATTTGATCACATCGTCGACTATAATCATGACACGATGCTGTGGAATAACTCAGCTCAAGGAATATTTGAGTAATGGAAAGGCTAATGTTCAACAGAAACGAAAATAACATCAGCTGAGTTATTTACTTATTTATTTATTTCTCAAGTAAAGACCTGATGCCTGTTGTTATATAGCAGGTCATTCACCTTGTGATTTTACATGTCATATTACACGAATTCTGTTTTATTACTAGTATGTATGATGTCGTGGCTGTGGTAATACTTAATCAATATTGTATTGATTAATTAGTGGAGATTGGGATTGATTTAAAATTTCATAATCAGTAGCATTAGGTGGAGGGCTCGGTAAACACTTGGAGCCAGTCGCACATGACGCCGCGAAAGAAGAAGAAATGTCACAACTTAAGACATGAAATGGTATAACAACCAACCATATAGAGAGTTACAGTTTCAGACTGATTCGATTTTGTGTTGAAGAACCTAAGATTACTTTCGCTATGTTTGTATGTTTATCTCGTCTTCACTTCCTGTGAGTGATGCGGCATCTGATTAGTGTCTATGTTTGTATCTGTGTCGTTTACTATGTCCTGCTGATCGGTCGGACGTGGAGCCTGTCTTATTCTAGTGTACAGTCTCTCCTGTTTGTATGCCGCATATGACGTTCACGATACTTCGTCTGCAGTGTTGTTTATAAGGTTCCAGACATCTTGATTGCGTACTAACTGTGCTATGTCCTGATACCCTAAACTCTGTCTTAAATGTCCTATGGCGTTGTAGATGAGCACTATCTGCCATTCTCACCACAGGCGCAAGTGTGAGTCTCTTAGACGAAGCCTTTGGAGATACACAGGATATATGCCCGTGAGGAAGTGCGCCATGCCGCGTGTTGAATTTATGTACTTCAAATTAACTCTCTCTCGGATATTGGGGAAAACAGACTAGACTCGTCTTCCCTTATCAGTTGTGACCGATTCTGTCTGTCATGTATCAGTTTTCCACTCGTTTAATTTTCCTTTTATCGGTTACGTCTTGTCTAGTTATTTCTCTTTCTTTGTCGCATCTTCCCCTCTTCAGCCCGTAGGCCGCTGGTCTGTGGCGAATTATAATGTCTATAGGGGAAACTCCCAGCACTACACACATTTCCTCAATTGAGATCGTACCGGATGCCCTCGAGCTTCTGAGTAGAAAACTACTCTGATCTTGTCTCACAATGGTTTTATGCATACCTAAGCATAATCGATGTGCCCAAGCACTAGCCGCATAACAAGTTATTTACTCGCTGAGTGCTGTGTAATACATCCTCATTGTCTGTAGTGGTAGTGTGTATCTTATAGTGTTCAGTCTTGCAAATTTATGCATGAGTTTCGTCGCTTTGTCATTTGTCACTCTGGAATGTTCGTTAAATGTAAATGTATGTCAATATAAATGCCGATTTGTCTTCCATAGGCGTCATCTTTATAGATATGCTGCGTAACTTTATAATTAGATTTCTTTTCAGTGTGTCTCTTAGAAGTAGCTAAACAGTTTTGTTAGTCGCTATTCTGAGCTTGTTGTTCGTTCACGATTCACCGATGAACACAAAGAGCCACGTGGCTTTACTGTCTAATTGGGACCTGGAGTTTTCAGATGCCTTGACCAAAGATCATCTGCTTACGCAGCCA
This sequence comes from Schistocerca gregaria, assembly GCF_023897955.1. Classification (NCBI taxonomy): domain Eukaryota; kingdom Metazoa; phylum Arthropoda; class Insecta; order Orthoptera; family Acrididae; genus Schistocerca; species Schistocerca gregaria. Next base: position 468,391,937 of record NC_064922.1, read on the forward strand.
CCCGGTTTGCAATGTCGTTGTCTTCTAGTGCATCTGTATTGGTTCTATGGCTGTGTCCCAGAAAATCGGTCTGAATATGGATCCTTGCAGACAACTCCCTTGTTACACTCGGTGTAACCTTTTGGCGACCAGTCTTCCGTTACACTATCCTGTTTTTACAATAATCTCTGAGACTGTTGTATAGGGCCAGAGGAATATTCATCTCTCTATGTCTTGCAAACAGCGCCACCCATCAAAGATTGTCGATAGCACCAGCTATTGCAATTAGGATTGCTATTATGCATTTGTCGTGTATCATATGTGTCATTTCTATGGCCTAGTTTACTACGTCTTCGATGGATTTATGTGGTCGAAAACTAAACTGATGTGGACAACGACCGAAGAGCTATCGGTGCGACTGAAGTCTGTCCCACAGCAGTCTCTCCTGTATCTTTGCCATAATATAATGTTAATGAGGCATACTGGTCGTTGTGTCTTAAGGTCAGTCAGATCTTTGTACTCTGCTTTCTTGATTATAACAGCGTTTGCCGTCTTCCATATTTTCGGTATTCGTTCTTCTAGTAGAGCTTCATTCAGTAAGTCTGTCAGGTATGGTACGGTAACTGGATCAGCTTGTTTGATGATTTCGGGGTGGATGCCACCAGGGACCAGAGACTTTTTGTTCTTTACTTTGTGTACTGTCAGTACAACTTCCTCGCGAGATAAGGGGATGGCGATTCCTTAGTTTTCGTACTTGTCGTAAAGTAGCCTGCGAAGGGTGGTGTTAAGTTGGTTGTCCTAAGTGTTGTCATGGTCTGGAAGTAGTTTGTTGAGAAGAAACTATGTTGTGCATGCCAGCCTCTTGTGATAGAACCATCTGGCTTCTTCAGTGTTGATAATGCTGTAGTGGTCTTGATACGTTAAATCTGCACCCCTACCCCCCAGGTATTGATCTGTGAGGTTGTCCTAAGGTATGTGACCCAATGGGCTTTCCTGGTCTTATGGAGTTCGTCTTTGTATCGTGTTTAAGTGTCGTGATAATGTTAAAGGCTAATTTTTCTGTCCTGTGCTGTATTTGATTTTACCGTGAGTGTTTTTTCTTAGTCTTGTTAATAGTGCAGACTACGGTGCCCTTTGTTTGGGTGCGTCGCGTGCTGCAGGTATTGCTGTAGCTTGTGCTCTCTGTAAGATGTTTGTAAGAACGTGAGCCCTGTTATGTAAGCTTCCTTCGGTGACACAAAGAGGAAACTCTTCAGTCACGTGCCTTAGTTTTTGCCAATTTGACTGCAACCTCGGGTGTTATGATGTGTCTGTGTTTGTTTTAGTGTACATAATTATTGCGTTATGATCTCTGAGTATTCTCTTATCGAGCACCTGATAGTTCGCTATGTGTATTAATGATGTGCTGTTAGCCACAGAAATGTCTGTGTTGCTGCTTACTCCATTATTTCCTTGGTGAGTCGCCGATTGGCCTATTTTGTTTAAAATGAAAAGATTACATTCGTTTATAACGTCGACCTTTATTTGTCCCCTGTGGTCCGTTCTGTCAGAGTGGCAAAGGGTGACCAAGCATTTGTGTCTGTTAAGATAACTAGCCGTCTGCCACTTGCAAATCACGCAACTTCTTTTATTACTTCGGCAAAAGCCTCTGTATCAAATGAGCACTGGGCGTAGATCGATACATGTTTTCCCGCCTGAAGTTATCTCGACTGTAAACGTTTGTTGTGAAAAATGTAATGTTATTTATGTTACTGTGATTTTAGTGTTTAGGCCGACCGCTGTGGCCGTGCGGTTCTAGCCGCTGCAGTCCGGAACCGCGGGACTGCTACGATCGCAGGTTCGAATCCTGCCTCGGGCATGGATGTGTGTGATGTCCTCAGGTTAGTTAGGTTTAAGTAGTTCTAAGTTCTAGGGGACTGATGACCTAAGATGTTAAGTCCCATAGTGCTCAGAGCCATTTCAACCATTTGTTAGTGTTTAATATAACGATTGCAGCTTTGGTCTTGTTTGTGCCTGTGATTTGTACGTACTACCTCGGCCAGCCTGGAATTCTTCCCATGTCGTCCTTGTATACACAGTATGTCCGCGTATACCTCATTCACCAGCCTGCAAAGCGCTGCATCCACCGTCGTGCTACCCATACAGTTTACCAGCAAGACTTTCACCATGGATGATAGACATCCGAGACACGGTCATGTCCACCAAGAACAGGATTATACACAGTCGTTAAACACAACACACCAGACTTAACAGAAGTACATAAAAATGACGATAGACGTCCGAGACACTGTCAGTTTAGTAAAAACAAAGTACTTCGCCCAGCTCTGGGTGTAAGCGAGGTACACGTGTGCATGCGCCCTTATCAACTCCTCGTAGACACTCCTTCGGTCACATGATTTGGTTAAAAGGGTACAGAGTTTGAGATTATGTGTCGGAAGATTTTCGGTTCGTAGAATCATTCTGTTTGTTCAGTCGTGAGGTTACACATAGTGTCACCCAATGGATGATTTAGTCTTGTCACCAGTCTTAGCGTAGTTTGAAAAATTCCTTTCTCTTCTAGTCTACATAGTCGCAAGTTCTCTTTGACGTCATCTGGTCTATTTTCTTTCTTACTTCATGGTTTGTAACACTGTTTGATGTTCTGGGACGTGATGTTCATCTACTGATGGAGTTGCCGGTTTTGGGTGATATGATGTCTCGTCAGTTGAAGGTTTGTGGTCACTTTTTGTTGCTTGAAGTTTTCTGCTTGCGTTTGTTTCTCATTGCTAGTTGTTTCTTGCACCTGAATTGTCTTTTAGTGCATATTGCCGCTGTAGACCATGCCTCGGACGTGTATCGTCATTTTTATTTACTTCTGTTAAGTGTGGTTTGTTATGTTTAACGACTGTGTATAATCCGATTCGTTGTGGGCATGACCGTGTCGCGGATATCTATGGCCATTTTTATGTATGTCTGTTGTATGTAGTTTCTTTACTAAGGGTTCTTATACTCTAAGGAAGGTCGCCATTTGGAGTGCTGTCCACTGGAAAAGTTCGTGCTTGCACACTGTAGCCCATGGCGCCGTAGAAACACGCGCTGTCGATGTAATCTGCTAAGTTAAAATATTTTTCTGCACGATATTGCAACTATTGGGGGGATTTATGTACATTGGAGAGTCTGTCGCCAAGAGCAGCCCAAGTTGTTGCCTGCAGGTTACTGCACGTCGCAAAGTTCTTGTTTTGGTTGCTGGTGGTTTGTGTTTGCTTCTGCGAGGTGGCATGCTGGTGTTCATATCTGTGCTTTGTTGAGAGGACGTCTGTACATCTTAGATGTTGATATTTGTTTTCATATCTCCACTTAGGTGTCCAAAGAGTGTTGTCTCACTGCTATTGTTTTGGTGTGTGCTAGTTGACGTTGTTTGTGACATCATACTCTGTTTTTTCTATTTGTCTTTTGTAGAGTTCTTTATACGTAGGCATCCTAATACACCAGCTTTGTTATATGTCCTTTTCCTGCTCTTGCAAGAAATACAGCCAACAACTGTTTCTTCATGATAATCGTTTTTTTATGACCACGTTAACACATTTCCCGTAAATACACTCCTGGAAATTGAAATAAGAACACCGTGAATTCATTGTCCCAGGAACGGGAAACTTTATTGACACATTCCTGCGGTCAGATACATCACATGATCACACTGACAGAACCACAGGCACATAGACACAGGCAACAGAGCATGCACAATGTCGGCACTAGTACAGTGTATATCCATCTTTCGCAGCAATGCAGGCTGCTATTCTCCCATGGAGACGATCGTAGAGATGCTGGATGTAGTCCTGTGGAACGGCTTGCCATGCCATTTCCACCTGGCGCCTCAGTTGGACCAGCGTTCGTGCTGGACGTGCACACCGCGTGAGACGACGCTTCATCCAGTCCCAAACATGCTCAATGGGGGACAGATCCGGTGATCTTGCTGGCCAGGGTAGTTGACTTACACCTTCTAGAGCACGTTGGATGGCACGGGATACATGCGGACGTGCATTGTCCTGTTGGAACAGCAAGTTCCCTTGCCGGTCTAGGAATGGTAGAACGATGGGTTCGATGACGGTTTGGATGTACCGTGCACTATTCAGTGTCCCCTCGACGATCACCAGAGGTGTACGGCCAGTGTAGGAGATCGCTCCCCACACCATGATGCCGGGTGTTGGCCCTGTGTGCCTCGGTCGTATGCAGTCCTGATTGTGGCGCTCACCTGCACGGCGCCAAACACGCATACGACCATCATTGGCACCAAGGTAGAAGCGACTCTCATCGCTGAGACGACACGTCTCCATTCGTCCCTCCATTCACGCCTGTCGCGACACCACTGGAGGCGGGCTGCACGATGTTGGGGCGTGAGCGGAAGACGGCCTAACGGTGTGCGGGACCGTAGCCCAGCTTCATGGAGACGGTTGCGAATGGTCCTCGCCGATACCCCAGGAGCAACAGTGTCTCTAATTTGCTGGGAAGTGGCGGTGCGGTCCCCTACGGCACTGCGTAGGATCCTACGGTCTTGGCGTGCATCCGTCGTCACTGCGGTCCGGTCCCAGGTCGACGGGCACGTGCACCTTCCGCCGACCACTGGCGACAACATCGATGTACTGTGGAGACCTCACGCCCCACGTGTTGAGCAATTCGGCGGTACGTCCACCCGGCCTCCCGCATGCCCACTATACGCCCTCGCTCAAAGTCCGTCAACTGCACATACAGTTCACGTCCACGCTGTCACGGCATGCTACCAGTGTTAAAGACTGCGATGGAGCTCCGCATGCCACGGCAAACTGGCTGACACTGATGGCGGCGGTGCACATATGCTGCGCAGCTAGCGCCATTCGACGGCCAACACCGCGGTTCTTGGTGTGTCCGCTGTGCCGTGCGTGTAATCATTGCTTGTACAGCCCTCTCGCAGTGTCCGGAGCAAGTATGGTGGGTCTGACACACCAGTGTCAATGTGTTCTTTTTTCCATTTCCAGGAGTGTAGCTCGTCTGTCACCTCTTTTCGACGAGTGTCCAAAATCCCAACAGTTGAGGCACTTTTGTACTAACACATAGTCCCTAATGCCGAAGGATTCAGATTGTGTACACACACTAACCATCTGTGGTAACAGTACTCTTACCCTTGGTGTCACCTGTAGAATATTATTTACCATTCTCTTCCCTTTCGGACCTTTACTGAATCGTATTTGGACTTCTTGAAATTTCTTTTTGGTGATGTGGTCGCTGAGATTTATTTCATACAGTTCTTCTAGAAAGTCTTGATCTGTGGTTGTTGTTGGAACATAGTGTACTGCCAGTTGCTGTCTTCGTTTTCTGGGTTCTTCGCATCGAATGTCCTTTAAGTGTGATGTTTTATCAGTAATCTTCCTTTTGTCTGCTTGTGTCTCAGTTTCAATAATTACTGTGTTTGTAGTGTCCTTATTGCTTTAACTTTTATTTTATCAAGTCTAGGGTTTCCCTGGTGCTCTGATTTAAAAAAAGAGTACAGTTGCCTATTAATTTTTGCTAATTTGATTTGTTCTTCAACCCTGGTTTTCGGGTTGGTGACTGGACCACCTGCTCCGACTGGAACGAAAGTCAGTGGTGTTGGCCGAGTTTCAGTGCGTGGTTTTTGGTTTTCTTCCTTGAGGACTGTGATCCCCACTTCAAACGGTGAGTTCAGTGTGTTGCGTCAGGGGCATTTTCTGCGGCTAATTCCCTACACAATCTTTCGTTTTCAGGTCTTGGTTTGTTATTTTGTCCACGAACTCTGACCTGGTTCAAACGGCTTAAGCACTATGGGGCTTAACATATGAGGCCATCAGTCCCCTAGACTTAGAACTAATTAAACCTTAGTAACCTAAGGACATCACACACATCCATGCCCGAGGCAGGATCGAACCTGCGACCGTAGCAGCCGCGCGTTTCCGGACTGAAGCGCCTAGAATCGCTGGGCCACAGCGGCCGGCGAAGTCTGACCTGGCGGAGTGCTAATGCCCATCTTTTGTTCTTGACTGGTGCACCCTTTTCTGCTTTAGTTCTACTTGATAATCCGTCAGAATTTCGTCTGCAGCTGGTTTCATTTTTGATTCCATGCTTGTACGTCTGGGTGTTGAGCCTGTTCGTCTGAGCGCTCCTTGTTCCCCTGTTGGCGTGTTGTCATTCCGGTTTCCTACTGATCTCACTGTACTGTTTAATTTTGTCATCTGACCGCCTTCACCGGTGTTCGATGCAGGCGACGCCAACTTGGCCCACGATGTATGCTCCAGTGTCCGCGTGTTTGAGCGGGCTTGGAGGTTAACGTAGTGGAGAGCCCGATAAGCACGTGCTTAAAATCTTTCACAAGATGAGGTAAAGGGAGCCCACACCGGGCCGTAGTTGTAACCGACAGCCAGCTCCCACCGTCTGCGTCTACTGTAACTGAAAAACAGTCTTAGTCCCGGTAAGCACTGTACACTTGGCTTTCGCGTTGAGGCAGCGTGCCCGTGTGCCGGTATCAAAGGAGCGCGAGGAAATAAGAGCCACATGCTGATTGACAATACCTGCAGCCAGCTTTCCTTAGATGGCGCTCTCTGAGTCGGCCGCTGCTGTCTGGGATGCCTGACACAACGAACAGCTGTGGCCCGTGCAGTCTGCCCGCCGCAAGGCGCGTTTTCAGCACGTTCCGCGTCCTACGTCATCGTAGCCCGCTGCACGCCGCATCGTCAGCAGAAGGCGCCACGCTTCGCCGCCGCCAGGGGGCAATGGCTTCCCGCTCCGCCTAGAGAGCCTGTATACAGAGAGAGTGGCCGTAGGTGAAGTTGCCCGTGATTGGTTGATTAGCTTTGGCGCCATTTTTCTGCCAAACGACTGTCACGCTTCCTAAGTTCGCCGTGCTTTTGAGCTGAATTGAAGTTCAGTGGACTTTTGGAAAAGATTAAAAGGTATTTGAATTATTGAGAGACTTGTTATGCGTTGTGCATGCATGTTAGATTTAGTTGTATATCGTTTTTAGTACGTAATTAGCGTTTGCGATCTTAAATAGGAGTTGAAATAATGAAGCGTTTTGTGATGAAGCCGGTAGGCCCACACGTTTGAAGTAAACACGTTAGTAATTGAAACTTCCCGGCAGATTAAAACTGCGTGCCTTTCGCGGGCAAGTGCTCTACCATCTGAGCTAACGAAGCACGACTCACGCTCGGTCCTCGCAGCTTTACTTCTGCCAGTATATCGTCTCCTACCTTCCAAACTTTACAGAAGTTCTCCTGCGAACCATGCAGAACTAGGAAGTAGGAGACGAGATACTGGCAGAAGTAAAGCTGTGAGGACCGTGCCTGAGTCGTGCTTCGGTAGCTCAGATGATGCCTGCATCTCGTGGTCGTGCGGTAGCGTTCTAGCTTCCCACGCCCGGGTTCCCGGGTTCGATTCCCGGCGGGGTCAGGGATTATCTCTGCCTCGTGATGGCTGGGTGTTGTGTGCTGTCCTTAGGTTAGTTAGGTTTAAGTAGTTCTAAGTTCTAGGGGACTGATGACCATAGATGTTAAGTCCCATAGTACTCAGAGCCATTTCAACCACCATTTTCAAGACTGCCGGCACGGTAACTCAGCGTGTTCGGTCAGAGGGTTAGCTGCCCTCTGTAATAAAAAAACTGAGTTAATGGAACAACGAAGAACTGAAATGGGTGTCTTGCGACGTCCGCCCCGAGCAGGTACACGAACGAAAACGAACAAAAGAAAAAAAAAGCCGGCACGGTAGCTCTGCGTGTTCGGCCGGAGGGTTAGCTGCCCTCTGTAATAAAAAACCGGGTCAATGGAACAACGACGAACTGAAATGGGTGTCTTACGACGTCCGCCCCGAGCAGATGAAACGAACACAAGCGAAAAAAATGAGATTAAAAAAATATATGGTAGAAACCCGCGAAAGGCAAAGGTCTCGAGTTCGAGTCTCGGTCGGGCACACAGTTTTAATTTGCTAGGAAGTTTCATATCAGCGCACACTCTGCTGCAGAGTGAACATCTCATTCTGGACGTTAGTAATTGTACAGTATTGTTTTTGACAACTGTAATTCGTTCTGCAGACGTTCGTAAACGATGCCAGGTTGTGCTGCATTTGGTTGTTCCAATAGAGGCGAAGGTGGATTTCGCATGTTAGCATTTCCACGCAATGAAGAAAAACGAAAGCAGTGGGCAGTCGCAGTTGACAGGGCTGACATAAATCAAACAAGAGCCTTGTGGAAACCAACCAAGTACTCTTATCTATGCGGAGTAAGTCGTTTTTGCTTTTTACTACATATAAAACAACTTGCAATATACATAGTTAAATTTGAAGACAGACCTGTAAATTGGCTGTGTGAAAATTATTATAACACATTATTCTTATAAACATAGGATTAAAATGGGATTGTGTATCTAACGTGTAAAAATTTTGCTAAGCTACAGTCGTCATAATTAGGTCCTTCAGTGTCATAAGGTGTTTTTTTCGTTCCGAATCAGAAAACTAGGCTTTATTTTGGTTTCAGTATTATTGCCTGACTGTTGACGCTGCAAGTTGTAAGCACATTTTCCTCAGTTGTCGTGGTTGCTGAAACATTATTCGTAGTAAATAATTGTAGGTACTCTTGAAGACAGTTTGTAATAGGCCTATTTATTGTGGGTTATGAGGGATACGGTAGTTTTCTTGTTGTATTTGACCGTTAGCCTAAATTTAACATTACCTGATTTTTGTAATCATATATATATATATATATATATATATATATATATATATATATATATATATATATATATATATATAGAAAGAAAGAAGTCGTAAGCAGTTGTTTACTTGTGACATGCAAAAAGTTTGAAGACGTGCCAAGAAGTACTAATACGTCTCACACTTCTTGCATGTCACAAGTAAACAACTGCTTACCACTTTCATTCATCTGACGTAATAAGGGTAGGTTAAATCTTTAGCGTTATGCACTTCCGATACAAAACAAATGCTATACACTATATTTCTTTTATTTACTTTACTTTCATTGCAGTACGTCTAGTAAACGAACTTTAAAGAAGATAAATGCAAGCAACGAATAATTTTTACAGCCACTGTATCAAATTTTTCTTTGCTGTACGTAGTAGGCTACTATGAGTATATTATAGCCGTAAAGAAAGGCATTTAACGAATGATTTAGCCATATTGTCTTCTGATTTTGATTCGCTGAGTGTGTACTCCACTACTGGCCATTCAAAAGTTCCGGCCGCAGTTTGGCAGAAAAATGGCCACCGTATCGCCCAGTTGGCCACTCTCTCGCTATACAGGCTCTCTAGCTCCGCCGACGAAACTTGCCACACTGCTCTTAAGAATACATTCACTACCCCAGAGAAACAAGCTTCTCACGGCCAAACTACAGCCCCGAGCTAGTCTTTGCTGTGTTGCAAGTAAGGGTAATACGACCTCTAATGTTTCTGGTACCCATAAACGATTTATTAGGCAGGATCAGCAACACTAGATGATTGTTCGCTGACGATGCTGTCATGTAGAGGAAAATAATGTCTTCAGAGCATCGTACTGAAATGTAGAAAGACTTTGAAAAAATTTCCACTTGCTGCAATGTGGATATACGTAATCTAAAACAAGAAACAACCAGATGGTATCGTATGACATGGTTAGCAAATGAACCTCTTCAGCACGTCACTTTGGTTAAATATGTAGGGGTAAGTAACAATACTAAATGAGATAATCAAGTGAAATCCGTATTAGGAAGGACAAACTAAAGATTTGGTGGAAGGATTCTAGTAAAGTGCAATGAATATGGAAAGAAAATTACTAGACGTTAACGCTACCAGGTGTAGAGTATTAATCTAGGATTCCTTATCAAATAGACCTGGCGTCTATGGAACTCAGGGATGCACTGCTAGGATGGTTACAGGTCGATGCAGTCCACACCGACGTGTGTCAGAAATCCTCAGGGGTCTGCAATGGAAGAGGACAGAGAGGATATTAGGCGAATAGACTGGCCTGCCCGTTCCCTCGACCTGAAGCCCATCGAGCACGTATGTGACGCGTTTGGGAGAAGTATCGCAGCCAGTCCACATGCACCAGCGACCATCTAGTAATTATCAAAAAATGGTTCAAATGGCTCTGAGCACTATGGGACTTAACATCTGAGGTCATCAGTGCCCTACTTAGGACTACTTACACCTAACTAACGTAAGGACATCACACACATCCATGCCCGAGGCAGGATTCGAACCTGAGACCGTAGCAGACGCGCGGTTCCGGACTCAAGCACCTAGACCCGCTCGGCCTCAGCGGCCGGCATTAACACGCATTACCGTAGGCGGTGATAACACCTGCTATTGAGATCTATGTCCCAACTTGCTTAATGTCCAGGGGACCACCATGAATCACGGTGACATCACTGAAATCATTCTAAATGAATAAAAGTGTCACTTCATTTCGTCAGGTTGCATACTTCCGTCATTTACCTTCTGTATTCTACTGTAGCATTTCTTCCTCTGTATGTTACAAGTTTCATCACGCTGTGTTACTTGGCCGTGACACGTCATGTGAAAGTTACTTTTGTCCTTACGTTCTGCACACCAGCCTATGAAAAACAATGTACTTTTAACAAAAAGTTCTCTTGGCGTCATCACATGTGCGACGAACCTGTGACGGTCGGTTTCCGACCAGCAGTGTATATAACATTCCGTTTACTCGTCTCGTCTCTTGCAGTTGGCACTGGTAATACGATGCACCGCCCACATAAACCTTGTGTAGTCGCTCTTATGTCCAAAGACATTTCTACTACTTCTCATTACCTTCGTCTTTTTCCGATTTACTCTCAAACCATACTTGTATTCATTAGACTGTTCATTCCGTTCAGCAGATCATTTAATTCTTCTTCACTTTCACTCAGGATAGCAATGTCATCAGCGAATCGTATCATTGATATCCTTTCACCTTGTATTTTAATTCCACTCCTGAACTTTTCTTTTATTTCCATCATTGCTTCGTCGATGTACAGATTGAAGAGTAGGCGCGAAAGGATACAGCCTTGTCTTACGCCCTTCTTAATACGAGCACTTCGTTCTTGATCGTCCACTCTTATTATTCCCTCTTGGTTGTTGTACATATTGTATGACCCGTCTCTCCCTATAGCTTACCCCTACTTTTTTCAGAATCTCGAACAGCTTGCACCATTTTATATTGCCGAACGCTTTTTCCAGGTCGACAAATCCTATGAACGTGTCTTGGTTTTTCTTTAGCCTTGCTTCCATTATTAGCCGTAACGTCAGAATTGCCTCTCTCGTGCCTTTACTTTTCCTAAAGCCAAACTGATCGTCACCTAGCGCATTCTCAATTTTCCATTCTTCTGTATATTATTCTTGTAAGCAGCTTCACCCTCATAGAGGCTTTCAATGTATTCTTTCCCCCTATGCTCTCTCCTCTGCATTTAACAGTGGAATTCCCGTTGCACTCTTAATGTTACCACCGTTGCTTTTAATGTAACCAAAGGTTGTTTTGACTTTCCTGTATGCTGAGTCTGTCCTTCCGACAATCATATCTTATTCGATGTCTTCACATTTTACCTGCAGCCATTTCGTCTCAGCTTCCCTGCACTTCCTATTTTCTTCATTCCTCAGCGACTTGTATTTCTGTATTCCTGATTTACCCGGAACATGTTTGTACTTCCTCCTTTCGTCAATCAAGTGAAGTACACTCCTGGAAATGGAAAAAAGAACACATTGACACCGGCGTGTCAGACCCACCATACTTGCTCCGAACACTGCGAGAGGGCTGTACAAGCAATGATCACACGCACGGCACAGCGGACACACCAGGAACCTCGGTGTTGGCCGTCGAATGGCGCTAGCTGCGCAGCATTTGTGCACCGCCGCCGTCAGTGTCAGCCAGTTTGCCGTGGCATACGGAGCTCCATCGCAGTCTTTAACACTGGTAGCATGCCGCGACAGCGTGGACGTGAACCGTATGTGCAGTTGACAGACTATGAGCGAGGGCGTATGGCGGGCATGCGGGAGGCCGGGTGGACGCACCGCCGAATTGCTCAACACGTGGGGCGTGAGGTCTCCACAGTACATCGATGTTGTCGCCAGTGGTCGGCGGAAGGTGCACGTGCCCGTCGACCTGGGACCGGACCGCAGCGACGCACGGATGCACGCCAAGACCGTAGGATCCTACGCAGTGCCGTAGGGGACCGCACCGCCACTTCCCAGCAAATTAGGGACACTGTTGCTCCTGGGGTATCGGCGAGGACCATTCGCAACCGTCTCCATGAAGCTGGGCTACGGTCCCGCACACCGTTAGGCCGTCTTCCGCTCACGCCCCAACATCGTGCAGCCCGCCTCCAGTGGTTTCGCGACAGGCGTGAATGGAGGGACGAATGGAGACGTGTCGTCTTCAGCGATGAGAGTCGCTTCTACCTTGGTGCCAATGATGGTCGTATGCGTGTTTGGCGCCGTGCAGGTGAGCGCCACAATCAGGACTGCATACGACCGAGGCACACAGGGCCAACACCCGGCATCATGGTGTGGGGAGCGATCTCCTACACTGGCCGTACACCTCTGGTGATCGTCGAGGGGACACTGAATAGTGCACGGTACATCCAAACCGTCATCGAACCCATCGTTCTACCATTCCTAGACCGGCAAGGGAACTTGCTGTTCCAACAGGACAATGCACGTCCGCATGTATCCCGTGCCATCCAACGTGCTCTAGAAAGTGTAAGTCAACTACCATGGCCAGCAAGATCACCGGATCTGTCCCCCATTGAGCATGTTTGGGACTGGATGAAGCGTCGTCTCACGCCGTGTGCACGTCCAGCACGAACGCTGGTCCAACTGAGGCGCCAGGTGGAAATGGCATGGCAAGCCGTTCCACAGAACTACATCCAGCATATCTACGATCGTCTCCATGGGAGAATAGTAGCCTGCATTGCTGCGAAAGTTGGATATACACTGTACTAGTGCCGACATTGTGCATGCTCTGTTGCCTGTGTCTATGTGCCTGTGGTTCTGTCAGTGTGATCATGTGATTTATCTGACCCCAGGAATGTGTCAATAAAATTTCCCCTTCCTGGGACAATGAATTCACGGTGTTCTTATTTCAATTCCCAGGAGTGTATTTCTTCTGTCACCCACGGTTTCTTCGCAGCTACCTTCTTCGTACCTATGTTTTCCTTTCCACCTTCTGTGATGGCCCTTTTAGACATGTCCATTCCTCTTCAACTGTACTGCCTACGTTTACCAAGGAAATTTCCAGGGAGTACATTCCGGCAAGAGTCGGACAACATATTATTTCCTTCCACATATACCTCGCGACATGACGACGACAGGAAAACTCAAGAAATTAGAGCTAATACAAGGGTTATCAACAATCGTTCGCGAATGGAGCAGAGAATGGGGAACCAGTTAGTGATCCGCCACATACCGTCAGGTGGGGTGCTGGGTACTGATGTAGGTACTTCGCACATTATTTTTTTATTTCACACACGTTTATACACATATTTTCTCTCTGCAGCGTCGTTTTCATGCAGCGCAATGTTTATGATGTCATATCTCCTCAACTATGTGTCGTATAGCGACATAATTTAGCTGATATATCGTGACATATGAGAATACTGTCTGAAAAGTAGCAAAAAAGTAGTAAATTAAAAGGTAATGCGTGACGGGGCTATTTTACTTCATGAACAAAGTAAATGTAGTAAGTGATAATTTTTTTTCCTTTCATTTTTTTGGGGAAGATCAGCTAGAAGAAATTATCTGTAAAGTTTGTTGTAAGCTCTAACTTCTCTCACTCTCAAATACTGGATAAATTAGGTCTGGGTATTCGTGCCACATTGGCTACACCTCATAGGTAGGTGTCTTTATGGCCGCGGCGATTATTTCCTGGCACTATGTGAAATATGTATCAAGTGCAGTTTAAATCGGTCCAGTGATTCAGGAGCAGATGAGGAACTTACATACTTGCATACATACACTCATAAACATTTTTAATATGTACCTGTGGTCTAGGCAGTGCGGCTCTCGCAGCCGAGCGAAGCGGACGTGCGGTGTGTGCTCTCCGCTGGCAGAGAGGGCCCGCGCGCCTTGTTTACTTTCTTCGGCCGACACTAACGTGACGCCGTAGCGCTCCAAGACCATGGCAAACCAGTACAGAAGATCAACCTTGAAATTCACATTTCGGAACGACTTTACCCGACCAAAGGCGCTCGAAGTCGAACGTTTTTTAAAAGAGGAAGCCAAGATCCCGGCTGCCGACATTGTCGGCATTCACTTTTCGATCGTCAGTAGCACGGTCTATGTAAAGCTCATAAACGAAACTACTTGCGACAAGGTGCTTCGAGAGATGAAACAAGAACTCCGCTTCTGCCACGCAGATGGAAATGTTGGCAACGTCGAGGTCGGCCATGCCGCAATGGGACTGCGGACTATACGCATCTTCGAACTTCCATTTGAACTCCCGGCGGCAGAAGTTGTAGCGGCGCTCCGCCCCTACGGCACGGTACACGAACACGTGGCTGAAAAATGGACCCAGTTTAAGACGTATCCAGTACTCAATGGAGTACGCCAAGTGCGCATAGATCTCCAACGACACGTGCCATCCTATCTACAGATAGGTGGATGCCGGGCCATAGTTATTTATGACGGCCAACCGAAGACGTGCTCCGGATGCGGTAAGGAAGGTCACCTTCGTTCCGAGTGCCTCCAGCGTCGGATCACACAACTCCCACCGAAGGAAGTTGCACCACCAGCGGCGAAGACTATTCTACCCGTTACTTACGCGGCGGCGCTCACGACGTTCTCCACACAACAGACACGGCCGACCGCTTCAGCGGTACAAGAATCACTTTCCACGGACAAAGACCTGGATGATCCGCCGACCTGGCCAGTGGTGGAAAATAGCACTACGACTCTGGAGCTACCGAACGCGACAGACATTGACGCCAGTAAGATGGCAATTGATTCCCTTATTGTACCGACCGAAGCGTTTGTTCCGGCGGAGCATGAGTCAGTGCCGTCTTCTGACAATGAAGGCCACGTACGGAAACAGCGATCACCGAAACGCCGAAAGCGGCGTCGTCGGACCGTGTCGGAACACAGCGGTTCGCATTCGGCCGGGGAAGAACAACTGACCACTCAAGAAGCCAGCCGCGAAGCTGAAGCTGTTTCCACTGACTCCAACCTTGCAGAACAGACAGAAAAACGTGCAGCTTTCGACCATCGGCCCATTGACAGAAACATTGAGCAGCGGGAAGGTACCAGTGCAGGTAGCGAAGTCGCCCGGTCCCTTACTATCAAACATTCTGAGGCTATGGACCATGAACAGACATCCGCGCCCGCTTCATGGGCCGAGGACGTTGAGACACAAGATCACGACCCGCGGCCAGCTGAGGCGCCGCCGGATCATGCAGCATAAGCAGCACAAGGAGGACCGCGTTCGGCGGGGGGTGACATCACTTCCGATGTTCGCATCTCTCCACCTTCACTATGGATAACCTCGCCCAAACAACTCGTTGCCAGGCTTACCGCCTGGCGACAATGAATATCAACATGATCAGTTCTCCTGTCAAGATCCAACTTTTGAAAGAAACCATACGAGCCATGGGGGTTGACTTTGCTTTCCTACAAGAAGCGAAAACGACGGCACTCCCGCACTTTTACGGGTACACCACACATGTGACGCCCGGTAGCCCTGCAGACACCGGAGTGGCAATATTAGTGCGTGAAGGAATTGAAGTTACCGACGTCACGTTTCTTCCCTCCGCTCGAGGAATAGCATTTACGGCACTCAACACCCGATTCATTAATGTTTACGCGCCGTCGGGTACCACAAGACGTCACGACCGCGCCAGATTCTACTCCACAGATGTCGCTCCCCTTTTCCTAGGGCGATACGACCACAGCGTCTTCGCCGGCGATTTTAATTGTGTACTTCACCCCAAGGACCAAATCCCACATTACACGCCTTGTCCGGAACTGGGTGCGATGATCCAAGAACTTCACTTGTGCGACACGTGGGAAAAAGTCCACGGTAACCGCTCTGGCCACACTCATCTTACCAGTCATTCGGCCAGCCGACTCGACCGCATATATGTGTCACAAGATCTCACACAAGGTGTGGTGGACACCGAACTATGGCCTCAAGCCTATTCTGATCACAGTGCCTATATCTGCACTATACACCTACGCTCCCAACAAGTCTGGCGCAGCAATGGCTTTTGGAAGCTCAACATAACTCATCTCCAGGACCTGGATTGCCGTCGGCAAGTTGCAGCAACGTGGACTGACTGTGAACGCCGCCACCCTCGATACGCCTCGACCCTGGAGTGGTGGCTCCTCTGTGCCAAACCAGCAATCCGCAGGACACTTACGCAATATGGCAAGGACGTGACTGCGTGGCATCGACAGACCCTCGATTTTTACTACGCGACTCTCAGGGACCTCGACGCCTTACCCCCTTCCCCGGAGAGACAACATGATCAAAGCAGAATCAAGGCTCACATACTATCGTTGACGAAGCGCCGACTAGAAGGTGCAGTCGTCCGCTCGCGACGGCACGACCGAACGTTTGCGGAGGAACCCACTATGCATCACGTTGTGGCGGATAAGCGCCGACAACGCCAACACTTAATCACACAACTCAGGACACACGACGGTCGCTTATGTACGACCCAAGCCACCATAGTAAAGGCGGTGGAGGATCATTTTCGTCATCTTTACAAGGAAAGAATCGTCGATGACGAGGCCACTACTGAAGTGTTACAGCAGGTAACACGTACTATCGACGAGGCTACCGTGAATGCACTAACAGAGGAAATCTCACTCGAAGAAGTCGAAGACGCCGTGGACAAAGGTGCGGCCAATAAGTCTCCTGGACCTGATGGATTGCCCATCGAATTCTACCGGACTTTCCGTGACATCATGATGCCTCGCTGGGTTATAATGTTCCGCGAACTTACGTCTCCAGACAGTGTTGTGCCGCCAGCGTTTGTAGAAGGACTTCTCATACCGGTACATAAGCCAGGTGGAGGGCTATCGATTAACGACTATCGGCCGCTTACAATGCTGAACGCCGATTACAAGATTTTCACCAGGATTATGGCGAGCCGTATTAAGACGACTTTGCCGATGATCCTCGCTCCTGAACAGACGTCGCAGGGGGGAGAAGCCAACATACACATGGCCACCGGTGACTGCAGGGATTTAATAGCAATCGCTTCTGAGTGCCGTCTGAGAGCGGCGATCGTCTCCGTAGATTTCAACCGCGCCTTTGATAGAGTGCACCACAACTTCCTCCTACGAGTGATGGACTGTATGGGATTCCCCCCGGGCCTCATCGACATCCTACGGCGTCTTTGGACCGCAGCCAGCTCACACGTCCAGGTTAATGGAAGGACGGTAGGACCAGTACCCATTAAGAGGTCTCTACGACAGGGTTGTCCCCTTTCTACCTACCTTTATGCCATCGCACTCGAGCCACTCCTAGGGGGCCTTAACCACCGCCTATCTGGCATCACGCTGCGGGACGTCACCTTTCGCTATAGGACATACGCTGACGACCTGCTACTGCTGGTTCGTTCCAATGACGAAGTTCAAAGCGTACTAACCTGGATTGAGCGATACGGACAGGCCGCCGGCTGTCTTCTGAACATCAACAAGTCGGCGGCGTTGGATATTGGGCGAGGTCTCGGACCGGAAGCCCTCGCTCCCCTCCCACCAGTTTCTGATCTGCGATATTTGGGAATCACGTTCAAGAAAGATGTACGTAAAACAGCTGCAGCAAACTACCGACGGTTATTACAGATCATACGCGCAATGGTGCGACAGAACCTGCTCCGGGACTTGAACCAGCTACAACGTGTTGAATACCTGAACCTCTACGTGGCATCAAAACTCAATCACGTGGCACAAGTCCTCCCACTACCGCTGCAGATAGGTCGCCGGCTTCAAGCGGCCTTCAGTTACTACGTTTCCGCAGGTCATATCTTTAAAGTACGATACGACACTCTTACCCTCCCAGTGCACAAAGGAGGGCTGGGATTGGTCAACGTCAGGGCGAGAGCAGCTAGCCTTTACATGAGCAACATGAGGAAACGATGGAAAAGTCTTAATACCTCTCTCACGGGTCGTTTACTACAGGTTCTGATGCCAGTCTCTAACGTCCCGCCGGTGGCGGTTGCGCACGTCGCACCACAGCTCTCCCATGTGTCGACCTTCATTCTTGATTATAGCTATGTCAGCTCGAACCTCTCCGCCACGCGTCCACCAAAGGCGAAAGATTTTTACACCAACCTTCTGCGTGCTGTTCCCCATAACGTGGTGGAAAACAAGTACCCTACGGTTCACTGGCCAAGAGTGTGGAAAACGATACACCACAACTTTCTGTCCTCCACGGTGCGTTCGAAGTGGTATCAGATTGCCAACAAAAAATATGCCACACTACAGCGACTTCACACTATTGGACTGGCAGACTCCCCTTATTGCCCAGATTGTCACCTTTTGGATACTGATGAACATCGTTTTACTTGCGCATCATCGTCCGGAGTTTGGCGACTAACACAGAAGATATTGGCTTGTTACCTCCGGGTCACACCTGATATGATTGACCCTCAGACCCTACTCTGTCCCGATGGAACTTACTTTCCGGCTACAAAATATCATGCGCTTACATGGTTCAAAGGACTTACAGTCGCCTACATCTTTCGCGACGGAGAGAAAGAGCAGCTTGATTACTGGTGGTTCCTGCAAAATGCTCACAATGCCCTCGAACGCACACCGAAATACCGTACGCTCTTCGCAAATTATTTACGCAGCGTTTTCGTTAACCCCCCACTCAGCTGGGGAGTGCCGAGCAGCGGTTAATGTTCTGTGCCGCATCACACAAACGGCTGAACGTTCTGCCTTGTCAGTCATGAGCGAAGGAAGAGACAAGCTGCTGCAAGGATGCTGTTTTCCTTGAGGCACTAGCGAAGCTGAATGCCTCCGTTGCAGATGCTCTTCAAAGGCGCAATTGGAGATATCAAATAACGATGACGAGGCTCCAAGTGGAACCAGTTACATTATTGAAGAACCTTTTAGTTGGAATTACATCAGAGATTTATGTTTTTATTTCTGGATTACTCTTTTATGCCACCTTTGTTGTTGTAACACTTAATTGTAACACTTACTTACTAGAATTCACATGTAACCAAAAAAAAGTGGCAAAGGATAGCCCTAACCTTGATTTCCCATATTTCCCCTGATATATAGGCAGCTCTCTGGGGTGGGTTTACTCAGGAGCCAACGCCTGAAGTGGATCAGATTTTTTATTATAGGATGAAAAGTGGCGGTGGCACTTAGGGGTTTTTTTAGTTCCATTTTCCTAAGGGGCTTTTAAGGGAAATTACTTTATAGAGAGAGAAAAAAAAAGGGGTGGCGTCTTTGATTCATAATCAAAATGTCTTCGGTCCCGGGTTCGATCCCCGCCACTGCCTAAATTTTGATAAATAATCAGCATTGGCGGCCGAAGACTTCCGGCATAAGAAGTCAGCCTCATTCTGCCAACGGCCTTGTCAAAGAGGGCGGAGGAGCGGATAGAGATTCAGGGCACTCTCTTGTCCTAGGGGTGGGAAATTGCCCCTAAAGGCAATGATCAATGACATAAGATGAAGAAGGCAATGAAAACCACTGCATTAAAGACACGTAACGTGTATCCACAGGACATGTGGCCTGTAGTTGAAGAGGTGTTATGATGATCTCTCCATTGGCTAAAGGTTCCCGAATAGTCCCCCATTCGGATCTCCGGAAGGGGACTGCCAAGGGGGAGGTTATCATAAGAAAAAGATTGAATAATCAACGAAAGGATAATGTTCTATGAGTCGGGGCGTGGAATGTCAGAAGCTCGAACGTGATAGGGAAACTAGAAAATCTGAAAAGGGAAATGCAAAGGCTCAATCTACACTCCTGGAAATTGAAATAAGAACACCGTGAATTCATTGTCCCAGGAAGGGGAAACTTTATTGACACATTCCTGGGGTCAGATAAATCACATGATCACACTGACAGAACCACAGGCACATAGACACAGGCAACAGAACATGCACAATGTTGGCACTAGTACAGTGTATATCCACCTTTCGCAGCAATGCAGGCTTCTATTCTCCCATGGAGACGATCGTAGAGATGCTGGATGTAGTTCTGTGGAACGGCTTGCCATGCCATTTCCACCTGGCGCCTCAGTTGGACCAGCGTTCGTGCTGGACGTGCAGACCGCGTGAGACGACGCTTCATCCAGTCCCAAACATGCTCAATGGGGGACAGATCCGGAGATCTTGCTGGCCAGGGTAGTTGACTTACACTTTCTAGAGCACGTTGGGTGGCACGGGATACATGCGGACGTGCATTGTCCTGTTGGAACAGCAAGTTCCCTTGCCGGTCTAGGAATGGTAGAACGATGGGTTCGATGACGGTTTGGATGTACCGTGCACTATTCAGTGTCCCCTCGACGATCACCAGAGGTGTACGGCCAGTGTAGGAGATCGCTCCCCACACCATGATGCCGGGTGTTGGCCCTGTGTGCCTCGGTCGTATGCAGTCCTGATTGTGGTGCTCACCTGCACTGCGCCAAACACGCATACGACCATCATTGGCACCAAGGCAGAAGCGACTCTCATCGCTGAAGACGACACGTCTCCATTCGTCCCTCCATTCACGCCTGTCGCGACACCACTGGAGGCGGGCTGCACGATGTTGGGGCGTGAGCGGAAGACGGCCTAACGGTGTGCGGGACCGTAGCCCAGCTTCATGGAGACGGTTGCGAATGGTCCTCGCCGATACCCCAGGAGCAACAGTGTCCCTAATTTGCTGGGAAGTGGCGGTGCGGTCCCCTACGGCACAGCGTAGGATCCTACGGTCTTGGCGTGCATCCGTGCGTCGCTGCGGTCCGGTCCCAGGTCGACGGGCACGTGCACCTCCCGCCGACCACTGGCGACAACATCGATGTACTGTGGAGACCTCACGCCCCACGTGTTGAGCAGTTCGGCGGTACGTCCACCCGGCCTCCCGCATGCCCACTATAGGCCCTCGCTCAAAGTCCGTCAACTGCACATACGGTTCACGTCCACGCTGTCGCGGCATGCTACCAGTGTTAAAGACTGCGATGGAGCTCCGTATGCCACGGCAAACTGGCTGACACTGACGGCGGCGGTGCACAAATGCTGCGCAGCTAGCGCCATTCGACGGCCAACACCGCGGTTCCTGGTGTGTCCGCTGTGCCGTGCGTGTGATCATTGCTTGTACAGCCCTCTCGCAGAGTCCGGAGCAAGTATGGTGGGTCTGACACACCGGTGTCAATGTGTTCTTTTATCCATTTCCAGGGGTGTAGATATAGTAGGAGTCAGTGAAGTGAAGTGGAAGGAAGACAAGGATTTCTGGTCAGATGAGTATCGGGTAATATCAACAGCAGCAGAAAATGATATAACAGGTGTAGGATTCGTTATGAGCAGGAAGGTAGGGCAGAGGGTGTGTTACTGTGAACAGTTCAGTGACCGGGTTGTTCTAATCAGAATCGGCAGCAGACCAACACCGACAACGATAGTTCATGTATACATGCCGACGTCGCAAGCTGAAGATGAACAGATAGAGAAAGTGTATGAGGATATTGAAAGGGTAATGCAGTACGTAAAGGGGGACGAAAATCTAATAGTCATGGGCGACTGGAATTTAGTTGTAGGGGAAGGAGTAGAAGTAAAGGTTACAGGAGAATATAGGCCTGGGACAAAGAATGAAAGAGGAGAAAGACTAATCGAGTTCTGTAACAAGTTTCAGCTAGTAATAGCGAATACCCTGTTCAAGAATCACAAGAGAAGGAGGTATACTTGGAAAAGGCCGGGAGATACGGGAAGATTTCAATTAGATTACATCATGGTCAGACAGAGATTCCGATATCAGATACTGGATTGTAAGGCGTACCCAGGAGCAGATATAGACTCAGATCACAATATAGTAGTGATGAAGAGTAGGCTCAAGTTCAAGACATTAGTCAGGAAGAATCAATACGCAAAGAAGTGGGATATGGAAGTTCTAAGGAACGACGAGATACGTTTGAAGCTCTCTAACGCTATAGAAACAGCAATAAGGAATAGCGCAGTAGGCAGCACAGTTGAAGAGGAACATCTCTAAAAAGGGCCATCACAGAAGTTGGAAAGGCAAACATAGGAACAAAGAAGGTAGCTGCGAAGAAACCATGGGTGACAGAAGAAATACTTCACTTAATTGATGAAAGGGGGAAGTACAAACATGTTCCGGGAAAATCAGGAATACAGAAATACAAGTCGCTGAGGAATGAAATAAATAGGAAGTGCAGGGAAGCTAAGACGAAATGGCTGCAGGAAAAATGTGAAGACATCGAAAAAGATATGATTGTCGGAAGGACAGACTCAGCATACAGGAAAGTCAAAACAACCTTTGGTGACATTAAAAGCAACGGTGGTAACATTAAGAGTGCAACGGGAATTCCACTGTTAAATGCAGAGGAGAGAGCAGATAGGTGGTAAGAATACATTGAAAGCCTCTATGAGGGTGAAGATTTGTCTGATGTGATAGAAGAATAAACGGGAGATAGGGGATCCAGTATTAGAATCGGAATTTAAAGGAGCTTTGGAGGACTTACGGTCAAATAAGGCAGAAGGGATAGATAACATTCCATCAGAATTTCTAAAATCAGTAGGGGAAGTGGCAACAAAACGACTATTCACGTTGGTGTGTAGAATGTATGAGTCTGGCGACATACCATCTGACTTTCGGAAAAGCATCATCCACACAATTCCGAAGACGGCAAGAGCAGACAAGTGCGAGAAGTATCGCACAATCAGCTTGACAGCTCATGCATCGAAGCTGCTTACAAGAATAATATACAGAAGAATGGAAAAGAAAACTGAGAATGCGCTAGGTGACGATCAGTTTGGCTTTAGAAAAAGTAAAGGCACGAGAGAGGCAATTCTGACGTTACGGCTAATAATGGAAGCAAGGCTAAAGAAAAATCAAGACACGTTCATAGGATTTGTCGACCTGGAAAAAGCGTTCGACAATATAAAATGGTGCAAGCTGTTCGAGAATCTGAAAAAAGTAGGGGTAAGCTATAGGGAGAGACGGATCATATACAATATGTACAACAACCAAGAGGGAATAATAAGAGTCTACGATCAAGAACGAAGTGCTCGTATTCAGAAGGGTCTAAGACAAGGCTGTAGCCTTTCGCCCCTTCTCTTCAATCTGTACATCGAGGAAGCAAAGATGGAAATAAAACAAAGGTTCAGGAGTGGAATTAAAATACAAGGTGAAAGGATATCAATGATACGATTCGCTGGTGACATTGCTACCCTGAGTGAAAGTGAAGAAGAATTAAATGATCTCCTGAACGGAATGAACAGTCTAAAGAGTACACAGTATGGTTTGAGAGTAAATCGGAAAAAGACGAAGGTAATGAGAAGTAGTAGAAATGAGAACAGCGAGAAACTTAACATCAGGATTGATGGTCACGAAGTCAATGAAGTTAAAGAATTCTGCTACCTAGGCAGTAAAATAACAAAAACCGGCCTTAATTTGAGGAAGAAATTTCTGAGGATATACGTCTGGAGTACAGTGTTGTATGGTAGTAAAACATGGACTGTGGGAAAACCGGCACGGAAGAGAATCGATGCATTTGAGATGTGGTGCTATAGATGAATGTTGAAAATTAGGTGGACTGATAAGGTAAGGAATGAGGAGGTTCTACGCAGAATCGGAGAGGAAACGAATATGTGAAAAACACTGATAAGGATAAGGGACAGGATGATAGGACATCTGCTAAGACATGAGGGAATGACTTCCATGGTACTAGAGGGAGCTGTATAGGGCAAAAACTGCAGAGGAAGACAGAGATTGGAATACGTCAAGCAAGTAATTGAGGACGTAGGTTGCAAGTGCTACTCTGAGATGAAGTGGTTAGCACAGGAAAGGAATTCGTGGGGGGCCGCATCAAACCAGTCAGTAGACTGATCACAAAAAAAAAGGTTGGATCTAAAGACAACAAATGAACCTGATCTCTTTGAGGATGCCCACATCGAAACTGGTGTCAGCATCCATGAAGCATTCGTAGCAGCAATGACTGTCAAAACACAATGGGCTACTGAAACAAGTACAAAGATTCATATATTCAGTAAACTATACTACTGGCCTTTAAAATCGCTACACGAAGAAGAAATGCAGATGATAAACAAGTATTCATTGGACAAATATTCTGGAACTGATCTGTGATTACATTTTTACGCAATTTGGGCGCATAGATCGTGAGAAATCAGTACTCAGAACATCCCCCTCTGGCCGTAATAACGGCCTTGATACGCCCGGGCATTGAGTCAAACAGAGCGTGGATGGCGTGTACAGGTACAGCTGCCCAGGGATCGAATGAATGGTAGAGCAACGGGTAATAAGACATCTGAAGTATAACGTCCACTGTTCAAAGTACCATCAATGCGAACAAGAGGTGACCGACACGTGTAACCAATGGCACCCCATATCATCACACTGGATGATACGCCAATATGGCGATGACGAATACACGTTTGCAATGTGCGTTCACCACGATGTCGCCAAACACGGATGCGACCATCATGATGACGTAAACAGAACCTGGATTGATCCGAAAAAATGACGTTTTGCCATTCGTGCACCCAGGTTCGTCGTCGAGTACACCATTGCAGGCGCTCCTGTCTACATCTACATCTACATCCATACTCCGCAAGCCACCTGACGGTGTGTGGCGGAGGGTACCCTGAGTACCTCTATCGGTCTCATGTTGTACGTGGAGAGAAGGACTGTCGGTATGCTTCTGTGTGGGCTCTAATCTCTCTGGTTTTATCCTCATGGTCTCTTCGCGAGATATACGTAGGAGGGAGCAATATACTGCTTGACTCTTCGGTGAAGGTATGTTCTCGAAACTTTAACAAAAGCCCGTACCGAGCTACTGAGCGTCTCTCCTGCAGAGTCTTCCACTGGAGTTTATCTGTCATCTCTGTAACGCTTTCGCGATTACTAAATGATCCTGTAACGAAGTGCGCTGCTCTCCGTTGGATCTTCTCTATCTCTTCTATCAACCCTATCTGATGCAGATCCCACACTGCTGAGCAGTATTCAAGCAGTGGGCGAACAAGCGTACTGTAACCTACTTCCTTTGTTGTCGGATTGCATTTCCGTAGGATTCTTCCAATGAATTTCAGTCTGGCATCTGCTTTACCGACGATCATCTTTATATGATCATCTGTGATGCAGCGTCAAGGGTAACCGCAGCCATTGTCCCCGAGCTGATAGTCCATGCTGCTGCAAAACGTCGTCGAACCTGTTCGTGCAGATGGTTGTTGTCTTGCAAACGTCCCCATCTGTTGAGTCAAGGATCGAGATGGGGCTGCACGATCCGTTACAGCCATGCGGATAAGATGCCTTTCATCTCGACTGCTAGCGATACGAGGCCGTTGGGATCCAGCACGGCGTTCCGTATTACCCTCCTGAACCCACCGATTCCATATTCTGCTAACAGTCATTGGATCTCTACCAACGTGAGCAGAAATGTCGCGATACGATAAACCGCAATAGCTATAAGCTACAATCCGACCTTTATCAAAGTCGGAAACGTGATGGTGAGCATTTCTCCTCCTTACACGAGGCATCACAACAACGGTTCACCAGGCAACGCTGGTCAACTGCTGTTTGTGTATGCACGTGTCAGCACGTTGTAGGTGTCGCCACCGGCGCCAACCTTGTGTGAATGCTCTGAAAAGCTAATCATTTGCATAGCACAGCATCTCCTTCCTGTCGGTTAAATTTCGCATCTGTAGCACGTCATCTTCGTGATGTAGCAATTTTAATGGCCAGTAGTGTAGATTAACAAGCAGTGGTGTCACTTTTCAATGAGATCTGTATTTAGCTCGGGACAGAAGTATGTAGAAGAACTATGGCTCAAGATTAAAAGAATAATCGACCATGCGCTGCATAGATTTGTACACAATAGAGCAGTTCTTGATGGGAGGAACGCTCCATGGTATATTGTCGGTACAAAAAAATTCTGAAGAAACAGAGACTGCTACGTATTGTAACACAAATCGTAGAGCTGTAGGCAGAGAGATGTACAATGAAATGCTTTTGGTTGTCATTAGTGCAGTGCCTGAAGCCTTGAATGACTACCGTATCAAATACTGTCGAAAAAACTCTCGTAAAACAAAATGAAATTCTGGTCGTATGTGTAGGACATAAGTGAAGCCAAAGTTTCTGTCCAGTCACTCGCGGATGAGAGACTAACTGAAACTGGGGATGGCAATGCAAAAGCAGAAGTGCTGAACTCTGTCTTCAACAGCCCTTTACAAAGGAAAACCCTGGAGTAGAATTTCATTTTCTACCACTAAAAAGATGAAGTAGATGTTATTGTCAGCGACGTTGAAAATCAGCTAAAATCGTTAAAACTGAACAAAGCTCTAGGGCCCGATGGAATAACTATCAGATTCTATTCCGAATTTTCGGACGAGTTAGCCTCTCTTTTAACTACAATCTACCGTGCCCAATAGTTGGAATAAGGCACAACTCTCTACAAAAAGGTAACTGAGGTTATCCACAAAACTATTTCCCAGTGTTCATGGCATCGATTTGTTATAGAATCTTAGGACATATTCTGAGTTCAAATGTAATGAGGTACCTCGAACAGAATTACCTCGTACATGCCACCCACCGTGGATTTCGGAAACATCGATCATGTGAAACCCAGCTCGCACTTTTCTCAAATGAAATATTAAAACCCATGGAGCAAGACAGTCAAGTAGATACAGTGTTCCTCGATTTCCGAAAAGCATTTTACGCAGATGGAGAGTCGTCGACACATGTGTAGCTGACTTCGGGAGGGCCTAGCAAAGCGTGTTGTGACCCTTGTTGTGTACTCGTATATTGTATGTTAATTACCTTGTTGAGGATATGAATAGTAAGCTTCGACTTTTCGAAGGTGATCGAATCATCTATAACGGAGTACTGTCTGAAAGACACAGAACACATTTCAATCTTTCTAAGATTTCGAAGCGTTTCAGACATTGTCACCTTGTTTTAAATGTTCACAAATGCGAACTTGTGTACTTTACAAAACAAAAAAACGTCGTTTCCGGTGTCTACAATATCAATGTAATCAGTCAGTTCACATAAATATCAGGGTGTAACACTGCGCAGGAACATGAAATGGAACGATCACATAAGCTCAGTCGTAGATACAGCGTGTGACTCACATCGGTTCACTGGTAGAATACTAGGGAAATGCAATCAGTCTACAAAGTAGTTTGGTTACAGAGCACTCGTGCGGTGCATCCTAGAATATTGGTCAAGTATATGGGACCCAGACCAACTACGACTAACAGAGGAAACTGAGCGTATACACAGAAGGGCAGCGCGAATGGTCACATGTTTGTTTGACTTGTGGGAGTGTGTCATGAAGATGCTCAAGGCTCTTGAAGATAGGTGTAAGCTATACCGAGAAAGCCTACTTGTAACATTTCAAGGACCGGCTTTAAATATTGACTCTAAGAATATACTAAAATCCCTACATTTCGGTGGTGAAGGAACCGTGAAGACAAGGTCAGATTAATTACAGGGCGCACACAGGCATTCAGTCAGTGAGTCTTCCCTCGTTCGATACGTGAATGTAACGAGGTAAAGTCCTAATAACAAATACAACGGGATTTACGTTCTGCCAAGCACTTCGCTGTGGTTTGTAGAGTAGTTGTGTAGATGTACATCCAGATGTAGAAGTATAAGTATACAAATGAAACTGAGAAACTAAGACCTGTCATGCAACATTACATAGTTTCAAACAAAGAATTGAAACATCGTTAATAAATTTTTATTGAATAAAATATGGTGTTGCAGGAAACGTTAGTTCCATTTAAAACAGTAGGTCATCGCGTGATGTTCTGTTTGCGTAATATACACTGCAGTGGTATTTTCTACGCTGTGATTGATACAATTCTCTGATTTAATCCTGATAAATCTTTTCCGTTATTAGGCATCGCCTACTGATATTCTATAATCACTACACCTTCAGATGGATATTTCTTTCTCAGTACGGTCTTGATAAGAGGGATATAATCACAATTATAATTCCAGTTAATTTTCGCATTTCCTTTAATTTCTTACGAGTTGTGTGGGAGCTGTCAAATGCCACACGATAAGATAGTGGAATAACTGATCCCACGAAATGCCTCTCATTGTTTCGCTATTTATTTATTTGAAGACTGATTTGAGGCAGTCCAAAGGACACCTAGATGTACATCGCTTAGAAATTTGTTCTTGTACTGACCAAATGAAAGTTCATGTGATGTTGGTGGAGACTAAGGAAGGAAAGAGGATTAGGAGGAAGAAACAGAAGCCACGGTGGTGTCCTATGTTTGATAGCCCTATGTACAGAGGATAACTGCCTTTAAAATACGAATTAGGGGCATGGTCACACAGGCGGACGCCACATTCAATGCAGGGCAAGGTAGTGGGTATGAAAAACTGATAGTACCACAGTGTCGGTACACAGACACAGGTTTCACGGATTGCGATTTTTTAAATATCCCACTGTCAGACCTATACTACTGAGGCAGCAGAGGATCAAACAGGCAACGATACAAGGAGTTGTAGAAATCATTGAGTAACACACAAGCTATTGAATTTAACTGACAGGAGGAATTTTTTATAACTAACTGCGTACCTAGTGTAGCACGGGTATGTATTTATTTCGATTTACTCCTTCTCCTCCTTCCCCCTCTATCTGTCCCCGTATCCATCTCTTTCTCTCCCCTCTGTCTGTCCACCTTCTCCACATCCAGTCTCCCCATCTCCTCCTGCCCCTTTCTCTATCTACCTGCTACTATCCCCCCTCTCTCTGTCCGACTGTTACTCCCCCTCCTCTCTCTGTCCATCTGGTACCCACCCTCTGTTCATTTGTTAGTTCCCCCTGTGTCTCCTCCCCCACCCACCCATCTTTATCTCTTCCTGTATCTCTATCTCTATATCTGTCTGGAAGGTTGCCAGTTCTTATGCTCACAGTATATCTTTCCAGATAGTAAGTAATATGCGTACCATGTTTGGTTGAAATCGATCCAAGGGATTAGGGGGAGTTATATATCTGCCACTTTGCCCGCATACGCACTTTTCACATATGCTTTACATATATTTCACACATATTTGTACGCATACAGGGTGTGTCAAAAATGTATAAACACTTTGAACTGTCATAGACAATTTGTTTCCCATTCTACATGGTTAAATATCTCTGAGGAAGTAACGTTATGTTTCTTCAACAGGTGGCAGCACTGGCAAGGAAGTAATTGCAACATGGCGGACGTGCATCTGAGCTTTGAAGCGCGGAAGCAGATAATTAAGTGGTACTGGAAGTTTGAGAATGTAGCTGCAGTTCGAAGACAGTGGAGAAGTAAGTATGGTACAGAACCACCTTCAGGGTTAACAATTACATGTCTATGAGACAAATTCGAAATTCATGGAACAGTGTGTGATGTGCATAAAGTACGATCAGGGCGACCTTGTACAGCTACAAGTGATGATTCCACAACTGCGGTCTTGGAACTGTTTCAGCGTTCGTCTCAAAAATCTTCAATGCAAGCGGTATGTGAGAGTAATGTAAGTGCTAGCAGTGTGCTGCGCATTCTGAAGAAAGGCAAGTTTCGTGTGTACATTCCAAGGCTGGTGCAACAGCTAAGACGACGATCCATATCGAAGGTTAGAATTTTGTGAATGGGTTCAGAAGATGGTGAGACGTGAACCAGGATTTACGTGTAGCATAATTTGGTCGGATGAAGCCCAATTCAAACTCAATGGAAATGTCAATAGGTACAGTTCTGTATGCTGGGATGAAGATAATCCTCACATTACCGTTGAGAAAGCTGTGAATTTGCCTGGTGTAAATGTGTGGTGTGGTTTGTCTGCAAGGGGACTCATTGGGCCTTTCTGCTTTGAAGGTACTGTTACTGGAGAAACGTACCTAACAATGCTTGCTGACTCCATATTCCCTGCCATTCGTGCATTATACGGTAATGATGAGTTTTATTTCCAACAAGATGGTGCCCCGCCGCACTGCCATAGGGACGTACGAGCATACCTGGATCACAATGTGCCAGGCCAGTGGATAGGACGCAGGGGACGAATCGAGTTTCCTGCACGCTCTCCAGACCTCACGCCGCTGGATTTCTTTTTATGGGGCACAGTAAAAGATGAGGTGCACAAACGTAAACCACGTAACCTGGACACACTTCGGAATGAGATTCAGGCGCTGTGCGCAGATCTCTCATTGGACACTTGTGGTACGATGTATGGGATCTTTGGTGACTCGTACTCAGAAATGTATTGATGCGGAAGGCCACCAGTTTCAACATTAATCGCGTTTGCAAAGTACATTCATTTTTCCAATTGGACTTTAAGCTTTCCATTTCCAGAAATGTAACACTGTAGAACTGGAAATAAATTTTATATGACGCTTCAAAGCGTGTATACATTTTTTTGACGCACCCTGTAGTTTGGCTGTATCTCCAGCGCATTTCGTCCTGATGTTTTATTTTCACACTTCTCCTCAATGTTTATGACGTCATCTCTCCTGAATTATGTCTCCTACAATGTTATAATTTTGTAGGTACAATAAGTGGCAAATGTGGATACTGTGTGCAAAATTTGTTGCGAAACGAGTTAGTAGAAAAGATGAAATAAATTTGAAGGTCATGTATGATGCGGTAGTTTTTCACTTATCTGAGTGTTTATGACGTCATAACACCTAAACTACGTGTTGTACAATGATACAATTTTGTACGCACATCAGCGGCGTGCGAGGATACTGTGTACGAAATTTTCTGCGAATGGAATTAGCAGCAAAGACTATTTGTCGGACAGTGATACAATTTTGTTGGTACATTCAGTGGTATTCGTGAATAGTGCCGGCAAAAGGCGTTGCAAATTGTGTAAGTAATTAAAAAAAGTATTAAATTTAAAGATCATTTCTGACGCGGCAGTTTTATTGCATGATCAGCGAAAATATCGTAAGAGATATACTTTTCTTTTCATTATTTTGTGAGGCTTGTCAGTAAGAAAAGGTTTTAGAAATGGTTTGAAATTATGTGCATAGCTTTTTGTAAGTCACTAAGTCCTCTCATTCTCAAATACTGGATCAATAAAGTCAGGGTATTTGCACCTCGTGGGCTACATCCTTTATTCACCACCATCCCTTTCATAGGTAAGTGTTCTTACCCTCACAGTGACACGTGTAGCCAGTTTTTATGTTCTTCAAATCTATTGAGTGGTTCAGAAGGAAATGTGGAACACCACCACTGTCTGAGGTGTAGCAACTTTGTTTGAAATTGG
Source organism: Schistocerca gregaria (assembly GCF_023897955.1). Taxonomy (NCBI): domain Eukaryota; kingdom Metazoa; phylum Arthropoda; class Insecta; order Orthoptera; family Acrididae; genus Schistocerca; species Schistocerca gregaria. The sequence continues at coordinate 468,423,289 of NC_064922.1, forward strand.
TCCAGACGTACAGAAGGAGATGTGGTGTACCACCACAGTCTTGGGTGTCTCCAGACACATCTTCGACCTGGAATCTCAATGACTAGAGTAGAACTGTCTTCAGTGATGTGTCCCGCTTCGAAGTGAGCCCTGCTTATCATCGAAGACGTGTCTGGAGAGGCAGTAGACAGCGGTGGAGTACCCACCTGACTGTCGCCCGCTACACGATCCGAAAATCAGAAGTGATATTTCGGGGGCCATTACTTCTCATAGCAGGACCTCCTGTGATTATCATCCTCGCCACCGATACAGCACAGTGGTACGTCGACAGTATTCTACGCCTCGTTTTGTTGGCCTTCATAGCATGCTATGTTCGGCTTACATTTCAGGAAGATAATGGAAGCCCGCATAGGGCAATACTTTCTACTGATTGTCCTCGTGCTTGCCAAACCCTACCTTAGTCAGAAAGGTCGCCGGACCTCTCCCCAGTTGAGAACGTTTGGAGCATTATAGACAGAGCCCTCACATTTTGATGTCTGGCCTGTTCAGTGAATATTTTTTTTAAAGAGACGCGGTATTTTGATCGTACAAAGGTAATATAATCATTAGTGTCTTAATTAGCGGCTGGGATGAATGGCTTGACCAGAAATCAACTTTCTCTTAATAAATTTTTGAATTTAACTCTTAAGTCAAAAGACCTAAATTTATTTTTAGGACGAGTTTCATCTTCATCTGTTACTGGTCACACATGCCACTTCTAATATGTGTACTTTTTTGCCAGATGGGTGTTTTTACGATTTTCAATTTTAATTACGACTAAGGCTATTGGCAGCACTTCATGATTAGCATGTTAAGTGTAATAAGACTTCTGCGGGAGTCCCGTTTATCCGGGCTGAAACCTAGGTCAAGAGCTATTGACTGCTACCTTCCGCAACTGATGGTTGCTTTTATTCCATATATTACATCATCGACTGTGCGGCTGGTCCCGGCGGAGGTTCCAGTCCTCCCTCGGGCATGGGTGTGTGTGTTTGTGCTTAGGCTAATTTAGGTTAAGTACTGTGTAAGCTCAGGGACTGATGACCTAAGAAATTATGTCCCATAAGATTTCACACACATTTGAACATTTTTTTATTACATTATCAGAGATGCTGGTGCAGCCATGCTTAAGATTCTGAAATTTGTAATCATTTGTTTATTTGTGCTTGTAAATCTATCGATCTGTATGTATGCCTTTAGAAAATGAGGCACGTAAAAAAGTTAGAACAGGTAGAACAGGAAGTGGAAAATGGCTGTGCGGGAATGGTAAGAGAGACGCAAAGTGACAAGAATTGGAAAACGGAAAAGCAGTAATGGCTTGAGAAATGCAAAGATATGGAAACAAATATTTGTACAGACGATACAAAAATTAGGGGCAGTGCAAAACACAAGTCGAAAGAAGATTCCTGTGGTAGGCGACGTTCATTTAAAATTGTTAACATCCTTCGGAGAACTAGCCTTGTCAAACCCTTTGTGCGTAGTATGCAGCAAGTATGAGATGGGAGAAATAACCTAAGACTTCGAAAAAAATCAATAATCCTAATATTAGAATGAAGTATCAAAGTCCGCAGCTCGTGGTCGTGCGGTAGCGTTCTCACTTCCCGCGCCCGGGGTCCCGGGCTCGATTCCCGGTGGGGTCAGAGATTTTCTCTGCCTCGTGATGACTGGGTGTTGTGTGATGTCCTTAGGTTAGTTAGGTTTAAGTAGTTCTAAGTTCTAGGGGACTGATGACCATAGATGTTAAGTCCAACAGTGCTCAGAGCCTAAGTATCGTAACTCATGGGATACCTACCAACGTCGTGTCGGACCTCATTTTTCCAAGCTTAGTTCAGCAACTCGTCTTGGTATGGGCTAAATAAATCGCTGGAAGCCCCCAGCAGGAATGGTGAGCCATGATGGCTCTACAGCCGTCCGTAATTGCGGAAGCGGCGCAGGTGTAATGTTTTGTACATGAACTGATCTCTCGATTATGCCCCAAAAATGTTCGAGGAGATTCGTGTCGGGCAATGTGGATGGCCAAATCTTTCTCTCGAATTGTCCAGAATATTCTTCAAACCAAACGCGAAGAATTGTGGTCAGGTGACATGGCGCATTTCCGTGGGAACATGAAGTCCATGTGTGGCTGTAAATGGTCTTCAAGTAGTCGGACATAACCGTCTTCAGTCAACGACAACTTGGGTCCATGTTTTCGTGGGGTCTCGAACCCTATCATCAGATCTTACAACAGAAATCGGGACTCAAGTGACCAGGCTATGGTTTTCCAGATGTGTAGGTTCCAACAGATATAGTCAGGATGTATGGTGTCAGGCAAATCCAACACCTTCCATGAATACCCTGACATGATAGCAAATCCGCCAGCATGTCACATAGCTCCGAATAAATCCTGACATTGAATAAACCAAAGTAATACCATGAACAAGTGAGCAAATGGAATACCACAGACTAACACAAGAGCGCCTAAATGCATGTCATACCTTGCCACCGTGAAACAGACGCAGTTCTGAGGGGAGAAACGAGAACGGAAGCCGAGAGCAGAGCCGTGTAAACTGGAAGACCCTACGATAAGGGACTGACACCCACATCGTAGGCCAATCACTAAGAGCAGCCCCCAGCCCACGTTAAAAGATAGAGCCCTTCAGAAGAACACTATGAAACGTCCCCTTAGAAAAATTATAAATGACTGTGCTGGTAAACCCCTTACGTTATTTGATTTTTCAACAGCTGAGCAGAACTGAATGTACTCAGACATTTCTCTCTTTACTTATTCTGATCAACACTAAACTGACACACAATATTTTTGATGCGACGCAATCTGACTTTCAAAAATCCCTACAAGAGAATGGCCCTGACTAACATTAACCTATACGTTTCACAAATCACTTACTTCACAAAAATCTTCGTTACTCGAACTACTGCAATACAGCGAGCGCCAATACTGCTAGCTAAATAAGAGATTCTAACTACTGAAGGCACTAACTACTGATAGGCATAGTTAAAAAATGAAAGATTTTGATACAGAACAAGTAATGTATTTACCTTAATAGTGTTCAAAAGTCATAATATATATATCAGTACATGACATCCAATATTACAAATTTACTCTTTCTGATAGACACACGTCCAAATCGTCCGCTCTCAAAATTCCGCCATCTCTCTCCCCACATTCATCACTGCTGGCGGCTCACCACCAACTGAGCAACGCTATGCGCTGTTAACATCCAACTGCCCAACGCTACAATGGCGAATATTACTCCAACAAAGCAAACCAACCACAGCCTTCACACAGTACAGTCAGTGATTTTCGTATAGAGCGCTACATGGCGTTACCAACATAAAAACCTAAACAGCCTACTTACAACTATAGATCTTACAATAACAAAAGTGCCACACCAGCTGCAAGTTTTAGCGGGAGACTATACGCGTCTCTGTTACGTAGCAAACATTACAAACATTACCCCACCACGAAAAGTATGATGTTTCTCATTGGATAGACAGAATTTTTGTAGGTGGAGCTTAAGGTTAACATTGAGACCCTGATTAGTCAGATGAAAACACAGCCAGATAGTTTTTTAAACCAACTTCGGTAAATTGTAGTAAGGAGAAGTTAGGAAGGGAGTTTCTTCCGAGACAGCGAGGTGAGCGGAGCTGTGCTGCCCGCCGCCCCCTGACGAACACCGACAGGGTAATGAACGCACGTGATGCCGCATGAGAGCATATAAGGCTTCACTCAGAAGTGTAGAAGTCTCACCTGTTACATCCCCTTTTTACGTAATACTAGTGTCGATCGTCAATTAAACTTCGTGGTATCCACATTTGCCACTAGAAGTTAAAATCTGAAACGCAATGATTTTTCCGTTATATAATTATTGAGAAGCCACATTAGCCACTGCAATTTACGACAAGTTAAATAGATAATTAAAGATAATTGAGGGTCACTGTAGACCATTTTCGATAGTTTTCTCTTTTATGAAACTTAATTTAAACCTAGATTAAAGATTTGATACGGCATAGGTCATCCTTCGATCCATTGTAGAACTTGGAAACCCATTCAGGGAATATTCGTTAACATTTTTGTTGAACGCAGTTGGTTTTTACCATACTGTATTAAAATATTTCCTTTTATCAATAGTGCAATTTATAAACAATGTTTTGTGAGTAGAATAAAATTTCCAATGGTAAACTTAACTGCTTTTTCGACGTTATTTTACCAGCTAACGAAAAATAGGAAAGCCTTGAACCCCTTCCACTAAATTTAGTTAGTATTAAGATTCTTTCACAGGGAGAGCAGTGGAGCTGACGCTGAAATCATTAAGTATTTGATTAAGTCATTGCTAGTCTCACTGAACTCTTCTGAACTCTACATGTCATGTGTGGTCTGGCATCTCCTTACCAGCAGCAGGTCTCAGGTTCAAACTAGTCAATTCCCTAAAAAAAGACGCTCAGATCGCCGTTGCGCGAAAGTGGTAGGGAGACACGACTTAGGACAAACAGAGACCACGCAGAATGTCAGAAGGAAGCCAGGAGAGGAGCTGCAGGTGATGTCGTGCTGTTAGCAAAGGTACTCCCGTCTGCTGCTACTGCTATAGCCCATTAATGCCAAATGTCTCTGCACTGTCCTTACGGATAATTTCATTGTAAGTCCCAAATTGATTTCTGCAGTTATTTCAAGCAATGTTACTTGTTTGTTAGAACTGACAACTATATGCAAAGGCTGCTGTTCTTGATCTTTAGGTCGTCAGCCTCTGCGTTGTCTGTGGTGAGAGGTGATGTCCGAAATTTGGTATTCTCGGCACACTCTTGACCTCGAAATACTGAATGCCCTAACGATTCTAAAATGGAATGTCCCATGCGTCTAGTTGCAATTATCGTTCGTGTTCAAAGTTTGTTAATTCCATAATCATGTCGGAAACCTTGTCACATCAATCAACTGAGTGGAAAAAAGAGCTCCGCCAATGCGCTGCTCTTTTATACCGTGTTTACGTCATAATACCGCCATCTGTGTATGCGCGCATCTCTATCCTAAGACTTGTCACCTCACCATATACGATATGTATCAAACTTCATGGTGTAAACAAGTAAGGTTGAAAGTACACGATACTACGAGCGGTGATCAGAAAAGATTGAGACTGATTTTTTCCTATAGCTTCGTGATAGTTTCCTATCTGTCCCATGAATATTTGAAAAGAGCGGGTTTTTATGTGTAATGTCCATAGGCGACTGCACTCTCGTGTCGGTAGGTTAGTAGTAATGCTCTATTTTGCGGACGCTCTTTGCCTTTCGCATACCAAAGATTGGAGAAGAGGTGATAGGCGCAGTGCGGCGCAATTAAAATTTGTATTCACTGAAACAATACAGCCTTGAAAGTTAAGAGATACTGCAGCAAGCGTACAGTGAAGATGCAGTGCCTCATGCAACAGTGTTTAGGTGATTCAAGGACTTCAAAGAAGGCCGAATTGTCTGCGTTAAACAAGGCCGGCCTCGTGTTTCGACTTGGCTGAAGTTAACATCAACACAGCTACTGTAATTGTCCGTGCGGATCGGTGGAAAACACTAGGAAAACACTACGTAACCTCAGCGAAGTGTTGAGAATTTTATATGGCAGTGACGTTACGACTACGCATGATCATCTCCACATAACCCATGAATGTGCCCGTGGGTGGCACGTCTACTGACTGTGTAAATGCAGACAAGTCGTGAAGTGTTGCGTCTCTTTTCTGATGGAGGCGTTGCGTTTCAGAAATCGGCTATCACCGGTGATGATTCATGGCTGCATCATTATGATCCTGAAGGAAAACGAACCAGTAGAGTGTGGAAATCGCCAGGTTCTCCAACAGCAAAAATGGCGTAAGTTGTTCCATCTGCAGGGAAAGTGATGGTGATCACATTTTTTGACTTCCATGGAATGATTTACCAACATGCAATTCCTCCTCACACTACTGTTACAACAGAATACCACACGTCAGTATTGGGTAAACGACGAGAGTACGTTACAAGGAAACGATCAGAATTTTCTCGGATTGGGTGATGGCTTCATCATGGCAATGCGCAGCTTCACGTCGCAAGTCATACAGTCTGTGGCTCAGTTCAACATGACTTATGCACCTCATCCGCTTTATAGCTACGATCTTGCACCATGCGATTATTTTTTCTTCATAGTACAGGCAAAGCTTCGTAGCATTCGATTTGAGCACTCTGAAGCACCGCCGAAGAAAAGTGTGGCCATTCTCAACGACCTGACAGATGGCGTGTACCATGTGTTCGAGAGCGGGCAGAGCCGCTATGAAAAGTGCATTCAAGTAGGAGCGGAGTACTTTGAAAAATCATGTAAACATTAAAATGGAGTAATAAACACCTATGAAAGTGTTGATCGGTCCCCGTAGAAACAAGGAATTCTAGCAAAGATGGGTTCTAAAATGCGTATCTTAAGAGCAATAAGCCTTTTCATAATCGATAGTGTGAAACACGTCTCTTCCACCGCAATCTCTTTGTTTTCCATGGTTTTAGAGGTTGTTGTGGGATCAAACGAGAAAAAATGTGTTCAGTGAACGTGGTCCCTAAAGTGCGTACCTCAAGAGCTGTGAGCACTTGTCCATTTTGGTACTGTGAAACATATCTCTTATACTTAAGAAAGTATTCATAGCTCTTAAGGCATGCATTTTATAGCCCATGTTTACTGGACACTTTTCCTAGTTTTGGTTCACACTACCTCTACTCAAAAAATGAAAATGAAGGGAATTTTGGTTCGGGGTTCGAGAGGTGTGCATAACAACAGTCCAAAAATAACCAGTTTTTATTAAACAACACAAAAACCCAAACATCAAAACGAATACCGAATTAAGAGTTGAGTCAGAACTAAAATTTTACAAACACCATATACAATGACGCCTAAAATGTATAACCATTTAAAACAATGCCTTAAGAATTTGATAATGACCTTCCATAATGACGCCAAAAATGTACAGTAATTTAAACAATACTAAACCACATTACTTAGGAAATTGCGCAACCGTTTCAAATCTTATTAAATAAGATCAAAGCAAGAATCGTACTATAGAAATAATATGACGCACCAACTCATTTAGCCGCGCGGGATTAGCCGAGCGGTCTAGGGCGCTGCAGTTATGGACTGTTTGGTAGATCCCGGTGGAGGTTCGAGTCCTCCCTCGGGCACGGGTGTATGTGTTTGTCCTTAGGGTACTTTAGGTTAAGTAGTGTGTAAGCTTAGGGACTGATGACCTTAGCAGTTAAGTCCCATAAGATTTCACACACATCTGAACATCATCCCAACTCACTCAAAACAATAAAAGTGCATAACAGCCAGTCGCTGTGGCCGAGCGGTCTCAGGCGCTTCAGTCCGGAACGGTCGCAGGTTCGAATTCTACCTCGGGCATGGATGTGTGAGTTCTTAGGTTAGTTAGGTTTAAGTAGTTCTAACTCTAGGGGACTGATGACCTCAGATGTTTAGTCCCACAGTGCTTAGAGCCATTTGAACCATTTTGAAGTACGTAACACTCTGATAGAGTTTAAATATCAAGTTAACTATCCCACCAATCGCTTCAAATCGCCCCCCCCCCCCCCCAATCCCGCCCGTTAAATGTGACAAAACCTCAGTTTAAATAAAAGAGGTCAGAAAAATACACATCAATCAAATTGAATCTTAGAAGCAACAGTCCCTGCTGAAAGTTCTTGAATTAATACACAGTGACGCCTATCTACCAGGCAACACAAGATAACACGAGTTCCGTAAAGTCAGCTAATGATAAATGGCCAGCCACCTCGCGTGATTAAATGCCAGCGTCAGTAGCCCAATATAGCTTGCCACTGTATAACTTTTCAGTAGGTCAGACATTACCTACAGACAAGAGAATGAGAGCAGGTCCGTTTCTGACATCATATGTTGGGTGAGGGACGCGTTAACGTTTCCCAGTTCGCGTGAGGTCGGCACATCCAGCAAGACGTGCTCCATGCAGTCCAAGTTGTCTATGCTGTGCTCACTTTCTGGGCACCACACCGGAATTAACTTATGTATGTGATGTCTGTTATTTCGGGTACATTGAGGTGACATAAGTCTAGCGACAGCGAGATGCACATATACAGATGGCGGTAGTATCGTGCACACAAGGTATAAAAGGGCAGTGCACTGGCTGGGCTGCCATTTATACTCAGACGATTCATGTGATAGGATTTCCGACGTGATTAAAGCCACACGACGACAATTATGGGACTTTGAACGCGGAATGGTAGTTCGGGCTAGACGCATGGGACATTCCATTTCGTAAATCATTAGGGGATTCAGTATCCGAGATCCATAGTGTCAAGAATGTGCCTAGAATACCAAATTTCAGCTATTACCTCTCACCACGGACAACGTGATTTCCGACAGCCTTCACTTAACGACCGACAGCAGCGGCGTTTGACTAGAGTTGCCGTGCTGACAGACAAGTAACACTGCGTGAAATAGCCGCAGAAATCACTGTGGAACATACGGCGAAATCTGGCGTTCATGGGCTATGGCAACAGACGGCCGACGTGAGTGGCTTTGCTGACAGCACGACATCGCCTGCAGCAGATCTATTGGGTTCGTGGCCATATCGGTTGTACAATAGGCGACTAGAAAACCGTGACCTGGTCACCTGCGCCCCATTTCTGTTGGTAAGAACTGATGGTGGGGTTTGAGAGTGGCGCATAGCCCAGGAAACCATGGACCCGAGTTGTCGAAAAAGAAATAGCAAGCTGCTTTGGGCTGTGTTTACATGGAATCGACTGGGTCCTCTGGTCCAAAAGAACCGATCATTGACTGGAAATGGTTACGTTCGGCTTCTTGGAGCCAATCTGCAGCGATTCATCGACTTCATGTTCCCAAAGAACGATGGAATTTTTGTCGATGACAATGTGTCATGTCACTGGGCCACAACTGCTTGCAATTGTTTTTAAGAACATTCTGGACAAGTCGTACGAATGATTTGGCCACCCATATCTCCCGACGTGAATCCCATATAACATTAATGGGACATAAGCGAGAGGTCAGTTAGTGCGCAAAATTCTTCACAGGCAATTTCCTTCGCCATTATATACGGCTATAAAGGCAGTATGGCCCTATATTTCTCTTAGGGACTTCCAGCGACTTGTTGAGGGCATGCCTCGTCGAGCTGCTGCACTAAACCGGGCAAAAATAAGTTCGACACGATATTAGGAGTTATCCCATGACTTCTGCCAGCTCTGTGTATATAGTCCTCAAGACAAAAATACGGAAAGCATTAGATTACATTGCCCAGAAATTGTACAGAAATCTGAAGATAGTGTTCGTAGCTCTTAAGGAACGCATTTTATATGATTTTAAAAGGAGTTGATGATTGTGAAGGGAGTGAGGCAGGATTGTAGCATATCCGTCATGTTGTGTAGTCAACACTCTGAACAAGCGATAAAGGAAACTGAGGAAATTGCAAAGTGAAATAAAATCAGGCAGAAGACATCAAGAATTTCATGTTTGTCGACGACTTTGTAGTTACGTCAGAGGCACCAGGACTCTTGAAAGAGGGGTTGAACAATTTCTCTAAATGAGGTATTAAAATGAACCTTTTCTTGGAGTTAGTCCAAGTAAGTCAGATGATGCTGAGAGAATTTCAGTAAGCAGCGAGATGCTGAGCGTAGTGGATTGGTTTCTCTATTCGAGATGCAAAACAGCTGACATCGGCGGAAATTAAGGAAATTGCAATGTGGTAGTGAGCTGATGTGAGTGAAAAGATACTGGAACACAAATTTCTAAACATAGTTATTAAAAACAGAAACCAGTTTATTAAAACACAGAAAATGTTGCATGACAATCTGAGCAGCTACCCACAGAATTAATTAAATTAATTTGCAACATCACAACTTTCAGAAATGACTGAATGAAATTTCTAAAAAAATATATTATAGGAACAGAATATAGTTAATAAAATTTGATAGATGCTTGTCACAAAGGTCTAATTAGGTCACAAGTCTATAAAATTAACCTGCTTATTCCACTTCACAGGTTTCAAAGACATATTAAAAATAGCTAACATGTCATTAACATCAGCCATCCACTATCGCGTGACTGTTTGCAGATATTTAGAATCAAGACCACTTCTTCCAAGCAGGCGAAATAAACTGAGAAAATTAAATTCAAAGTATGACACAAATGGGAGTTGCAGAGCCAAGGAATTTCTCTTTCTTCACTTAAGTGTGGATGGCGATCGCCACTGGAGAGATTGACACTGTCAGTAAAGGTATTTATAGTATCCACGCCTCTTTAGCTGGACCCACAATATAAACTATAGATAGATTAAGCTACCCTGTAAAATACGAACCACTAATTAACAGTTGTATTTAAAACACAAATAGACACTGTAAATACACACGAAAATGTCGAAATTTGTTCGTGAAGTATCTGATTCCACAATCAACAACAAATTTTGACTGTAGATACGGTCAAACTTAGTCAAACAGCTCGAACACCACTACTTAAATCACCCTTGTTCAAAAATGGTTCAAATGGCTCTGAGCACTATGGGACTCAACTGCTGTGGTCATCAGTCCCCTAGAACTTAGAACTACTTAAACCTAACTAACCTAAGGACATCACACACATCCATGCCCGAGGCAGGATTCGAACCTGCGACCGTAGCAGTCGCACGGTTCCGGACTGCGCGCCTAGAACCGCGAGACCACCGCGGCCGGCACTCACCCTTGTTCACAGAAACTGGAATGAGATCATTTAACGTATACGTGAACGAAAATATTCACATGTCGCGATGGATAACCAGGATGGCGAGTTAGAATAGTCATTGCGTCACACAACATAATCATAATTTCTTGAGAACCGATCGACCAAGAGCTCCAATCAAGTAGGTGTTACAATGAATTTGTTAAGGTGAAGAACCAACAGATGCTATTCACCAGATGTCCCTGCACCCTGTCTTTGAACTGGCAGACAAGAACCCAACCTAGCACCACAGTGGACACAGGCTTCTTGCAAATTAAAATGCCGAGACCAAGTAGGATTCCGTGCATCGCGCAGGGATAGCTTTTTCAACGAACAGCCTTCACGGCCCCAGACGACACTCATTGGTACCGAACCCGCAGTAACCAAAACCGCAACTTTTAGCATCGGGCCAAAAATACTGTAGGTCACGATGTCACGGCGTTTACTCCTGCCGCTGTAAAACACACCGCTCAGCCGCTGGTCATTTCGAAAACGCCTCCTGGCTGTGACAGCGATTAAATGCCGGACCACAGACCTGCCCTCTGCAGTCGACAAACCGCTCGAGCTGTTGCAACCATAGATGCAAGTAACGAACGGGAACTATCGATATTAAAACGTGCACGCATGTCACAGAAATATAGAGTGTAAAAAGACAATCACCAGAAAAGATTTTCTAAAAAAAAAAAAGGAAACATACCGTAAGTATTTGGATTGTAGCCTGCCCCTAATGCTCCAAACGTTCTCAACTGGGGAGAGATCCGGCGACCTCGCTGGCCAAGATGGTGTTTGGCAAGCACAAAAACAAGCAGCAGAAACTCTCACCTTGTGCACGCGGACACTATTTTGCTGAAGTATAAATTTAGAATGGCTGCCCATGAAAGGAAACAAAACGAAGCCTAGAATAGAGTCGACGTACTGCTGTGTTGTAAGGGTGTCGCGATTGACAACCAAAGAGGTCCTATTGTGAAATGAAACGGCACCTCACATCGCTACTTCTGGTTGTCCGGCTGTATGGTTGGCGACTGTCGGATTGATATCCCACTGCTGTCTGAGGCGTCTCCACCCAGACACGTCATCGGGCTCAGATCGAAGCGGGACTCATACCGGGAGACGTTTCAGTCAATAAAATTCCAGGCAGAAGACGTGGCTGGAGATGCCCTGGACAATGGTGGAATATCAGCCTGACTATCACCCCCCCATAAGTCCCGACAGCCAGGACTGGGATGCATTTCACTTCATAGCAGGAAACGTTTCGTTGTCATCCGCGGCACATTTACAGCACAGCGGTAAGCCGTATATATTCTACGCCCCGTTTCTTCGCCCTTCCTAGCAAGCCATCCTGCGCTTACATTTCAGGAAGATAATGCCCAACTGCACAGGGCGAGAGTTTATAATGCTTGTTTTGCTTCCCAAACTCTACCTTGATTAGTAATGTCGACGGATCTCTCCCCAAATTGAGAAAGTTTTCAGCATCATAGGCAAGGCCCTCCAACCAGCTCGGAATTTTGACCATCCAGCGCGCCAATTGGAGATAATTTTGCACGATGTCCGTCAGGAGAACAGCAACAACTTTATCAGTCAGTGCCAATCCGACTAACTGCTTGCTTAGGAGCCGACACGTTATTGACTTCAATTCGTGAATCTCTTTGTCTGTAATGAATGATCCAGCTTTTCTGAAGTTGTAATCATTTGTTTGTCTGCACATGTACGTCACATCCACATATTTCTGTCGCATTTGGATAAATCCTTCGTTGTGCGTCGCTTTTTTGTCTTGAGTGAATTAATCATTCACGTAATGAATATTCACCAGAACTGCTTGTGTTTTTGATTGATTAGTAGCCCATAGGCTGCAGATTGCAGCCGTTAACTCGTATGGTCACATGTACTTTGCTGAACGGCAATTTAGTCTGGAAGAATAATCATCAGGTTAAAGCATGCAGTGTTAGCGAGAACTGCCTTACTGGAAACAAAATTGGTAAAAGTGGCACGACAATTAGGCAGCCGAATCAACGTGCGCTGTTTGACCAGCACCAAAACAGCTATCGCTCTGATCATGCCAGCAAGAACGAGGATAATAATTTTATTCACAGGATTATTATAAGTTATTAAATTCGTTTCGAACATGTGCTATAGCTATAAGGGTTATGGCATTGTAATGCAAAAGCCTGCAGTCAAACGAGAAAATTAAAAAAATTCTTATTGCTGTCGTATTCTATCTTACATCAGAGTAAAACACTTTAATACACACGGAGACAAACTGCGAGAATGCTTATAACGTCCTTGCATTTAATTATCAACAGTTTTTTTTACCAATAAGCAACGGCACGATGTCGAGCGGAGATTAACCGAAAGCTAAATTGCATTTGGCGAGGATATGCAGTGTTCACAGACAGAGGGATCCACTGTAAGGGAAAATCCACGGTCCGGCTGACAGTGACAAATGAGCGAGTCCGGGTAAGTTTCTTATGTACCCTTATACGTCGACGAGCGGAGCGACAGAGAGTTAAAAGCTCCTCGACTGACAGCTTGGAAAATCTTGAAGCAGGAAACTTATTACTTTCAACAGCTACAAGCTTTGATGCTCGAGGAGAAAATGAAACGGTTTAAATTTGCTACAGGAAGGGATTAATGTATCGGAGAAGCGATTTTTGGTGAGAAACTTGTCTTAATTGGAGAAGAAAATTTTTAACAGTTTTTACAAATGGAGTAGTGAAGAAAAAAATTGTGCGTATGTCACTCACGGAATATCTTTGTTGTATTGTGCAGCATGTAAGCACACTGGACAAGAAGCAAGTCGCTCCCAGGATACAACAGCGCACATAACACCGCCTGTTACCTTGGCGTCAAACACCGCCTGTTGCCTTGGCGTCAGTTCGGCGAGAAGAGAGTCCAGACGTAAATGGGAAAATAATGGTTTGTTCGATGTGGCGAGATGGGGAGGGGGGGGGGGGGGGGGTGAGGGCACTGTTCAGTAGTAACTGTTCTGTGCCACTTTCACCAGCAGACCTACTGTAACTACAAGCTTTCTTCAGCAGTACTTTCAAACATATGAAAATGTTCCTCGAAATGAGAAAAAAAACATACTACTCCGTGTCTCCAGAATCAACAAACGGAAAGCAGGCTGAGCACTTGTAACTAACTGTTTGTGAGTCTCTGCCTTACTGCTGAGTTCAGCATTGTATTCTGTAAAAAAGAAAAGCAATTGTTGTATGTGCTTAAGCTAATTCTTAATTTGTGATTGTGTCAAACAAGAGTGATACGGAACGGCTTTGGTTCAAAGACAAGTGATAACAACAAAACATTGAGCTCTGACTTTCATAAATGAGCCCTTTCGGTTATCACGAACTTTTGAAGGTCCTTGGACTGTGAATCGAAATTTATTATTGCGGTACTGAAAAATTCTTTGTCGAGAAGAGTATTAGTCAAGATTATTTATTTCGTTAATGCCTACGACGTACTGTATATATTAAAAAAGAGATTTTTGAATAAATTATAATTGTATATGGTTGCGTTGTAAAACTGTTCTGTTTTTATTGGTATTATGTTGGGCATCGAACTTCGTTACATTTTTGTTGAAGCAGCAGACGGCGGAGGACTCCGGGGACACCGGCGCTTGTCGTAACCACGAAAATCCTCTTCCTCTTCACTCACTTCAATTAAAAAATACTTGATACGTTTCTTTAACATTATATTATTCACCACACATATAATACATCGAGATCGCAATACTTCATCTCTAAAATCGCACACACTCATCGTCCTTCTACATACGAGAGAGTCAGACTGTGAAGTGGAAATGCAGTTCAGAGATGACTGTAACAGCACAATAGTGCACTCTGTCATAAAGCAGAGTCTGGGGCACAATGATTTGTGGATAACAATATTCCTGAAACGGATTTCCCTTCACAGTGTACCGACCTGTACCTAATGGTATTTCTTTGGTGTGAGTTAGACAATCTTCATTCCAGACTACAGCGTGTAACATCACGATTTTCTCTGGTTTCCGGTATTGAGGAAGAACGGCTACCATTCCTCCACAAACATTCAGGCATCTCATCGAAAGTGTCCCCAGCGTTTAAGTCACGATAAAGGCGAAGGATGAGTATATACACGTCTTTTCTAAAAACAGCAATAGTTACTACTGTCAAAAAACATAAAAGGCACGTTGAGATCTTACAGTTATAAGAAACTGAATATGACAAATTGTGAACTATCTCGGCATCCTGAATTCGTTTCAATGCCCGCAACTACAAAAGTTTCATCAATATCCTGTGTGTTGTTTTCTATCCAGTTTCCACATATTTTCTGATTATTCTCAGCTTAAAGTTACGCCGTGGAGAGCTTTCTGTTCTATCCTAATTTCATTCTACACCAATGAAATAAGAATATTCACTTTAACTGCATTTGGTACATACTGTTCAAAATGGTTGAAATGGCTCTGAGCACTATGGGACTTAACATCTGAGGTCATCAGTCCCCTAGAACTTAGAACTACTTAAACCTAACTAACCTTAGGACATCACACACATACATGTCCGAGGCAGGATTCGGACCTGCGACCGTAGCGGTTGCCGAGTTCCAGACTGAAGCGCCTAGAACCGCTTGGCCACACCGGCCGGCGGTACATACTGTTAATGTACCGTTTTCAAACTCTCTTTTGCTCTTTCATAAGCATTCGTCTTCTGCTCATTGGTAACAACGGTGTAAACACGACCCTGATGTGACCTTGCGCTCCCAGCATATCCGACATTTGTGATCTAGCATCATTACTTGTTTATTCTTTTACCTATTTTACCTGGCAAGGCAGGGGCATTCACAACCTCTCTTTCTTTTAGACTGACATCCTTGGTATGTTAACATGTACTCACAGTACAACATATATGTAGCATGAGCAGATACACTGAAGCGCCAAAGTAACTGGTATAGGAATGCGTTTTCAAATACGTAAACGAGCAGAACACGGCGATGCGGTCGGCAACGCCTACTAAGACAACAAGTGTCTGGCGTAGTTGTTAGATCGGTTAATGTTGCTAAAATGGCAGGTTACCAAAATTTATGTGAGTTTGATTCTGGTGTCATAGTCGGCCCAAGACCCGTGGGACACAGCATCTCCGAGGTAGCAATGAAGTGGGGACTTTCCCGTACGACCGTGTCCCGAGTGTTCTATGAGTATCAGGAATCCGGTAAAACATCAAATCCCCGACATCGCTGCGGCAGGGAAAAGATCCTTCAAGAACGGGACCAACGACGACTGAAGAGAATCGTCCAACGTGACAGATGCAACCCTTCCGCAAATTGCTGCAGCTTTCAACGCTGGGCCATCAACAAGTGTCATCGATATTAGCTTTCGAAACCGAAGGCCCACTTGTGTACCTTTAATGACTGCACGACACGAAACTTAACGCCTCGCCAGGGCCCGTCAACACCGACATTAGATTGTTGAGACTGAAAACACGTTGTCTGGTCAGACGAATCTAATTTCAAATTGTATCGATGATGATGATGATGATGATGATGGTTTGTGGGGTGCTCAACTGCGCGGTCGTCAGCGCCCGTACAAATCCCAATTTTGACATACTCGACTTTTTACACAGTCCAGCCTAGCCACTGTCACGAATAATGGTGATGATGATGAAATGATGAGGACAACACAAACACCCACTCTCCAGGCCGAGAAATTCCCCAACCCTCCCGGGAATCAAACCCTGGACCCCGTGATCCAGAGGCAGCAACGCTAGCCACTAGACCACGAGCTGGGGACATTTCAAATTGTATCGAACGGATGAACGTGTACGGCTGTGGGAAAAACCTCATGAATCCGTGGACCCTGCATCTCAGCAGATGGACCCTGCATTCCAGTCAGTAATGACCGTCTTCACATCTGTTCTGCATCATGTCCTAATGATCTTCTCATTATATTTAATGATGTGACAACTATTCTCTCCAACTGCAGATAATCACCCATACGCCGACGACATTCAGTCATATCGAAGTGCAAGTCCAATAGACATGCGCACAGCCAGCCAGAACGTAAATGCCGAGTTACTTGCACTATTAGAGTCGGGGCAGAACATAGATTTGAAACTTGTTCCATCTAAAACGTAAGCAGTCTGTCGTTCAGAAATTCAGAAAATCCCTTCCACCATTAATCCTGAAGTGCACAGAAGTAATGTTTTCTTCTTCTGCAGAAAACCTGGACCATCATTTATACTCGACTGAACACACAACTTCAGTCTGTAAGGTGTCAGCGTCACTTCAGTCGCTGTAGAAATACACTCCTGGAAATTGAAATAAGAACACCGTGAATTTATTGTCCCAGGAAGGGGAAACTTTATTGACACATTCCTGGGGTCAGATACATCACATGATCACACTGACAGAACCACAGGCACATAGACACAGGCAACAGAGCAAGCACAATGTCGGCACTAGTACAGTGTATATCCACCTTTCGCAGCAATGCAGGCTACTATTCTCCCATGGAGACGATCGTAGAGATGCTGGATGTAGTCCTGTGGAACTGCTTGCCATGCCATTTCCACCTGGCGCCTCAGTTGGACCAGCGTTCGTGCTGGACGTGCAGACCGCGTGAGACGACGCTTCATCCAGTCCCAAACATGCTCAATGGGGGACAGATCCGGAGATCTTGCTGGCCAGGTTAGTTGACTTACACTTTCTAGAGCACGTTGGGTGGCACGGGATACATGCGGACGTGCATTGTCCTGTTGGAACAGCAAGTTCCCTTGCCGGTCTAGGAATGGTAGAACGATGGGTTCGATGACGGTTTGGATGTACCGTGCACTATTCAGTGTCCTCTCGACGATCACCAGAGGTGTACGGCCAGTGTAGGAGATCGCTCCCCACACCATGATGCCGGTTGTTGGCCCTGTGTGCCTCGGTCGTATGCAGTCCTGATTGTGGCGCTCACCTGCACGGCGCCAAACACGCATACGACCATCATTGGCACCAAGGCAGAAGCGACTCTCATCGCTGAAGGCGACACGTCTCCATTCGTCCCTCCATTCACGCTTGTCGCAACACCACTGGAGGCGGGCTGCACGATGTTGGGGCGTGAGCGGAAGACGGCCTAACGGTGTGCGGGACCGTAGCCCAGCTTCATGGAGACGGTTGCGAATGGTCCTCGCCGATACCCCAGGAGCAACAGTGTCCCTAATTTGCTGGGAAGTGGCGGTGCGGTCCCGTACGGCACTGCGTAGGATCCTACGGTCTTGGCGTGCATCCGTGCGTCGCTGCGGTCCGGTCCCAGGTCGACGGGCACGTGCACCTTCCGCCGACCACTGACGACAACATCGATGTACTGTGAAGACCTCACGCCCCACGTGTTGAGCAATTCGGCGGTTACTTCCACCCGGCCTCCCGCATGCCCACTATACGCCCTCGCTCAAAGTCCGTCAACTGCACATACGGTTCACGTCCACGCTGTCGCGGCATGCTACCAGTGTTAAAGACTGCGATGGAGCTCCGTATGCCACGGCAAACTGGCTGACACTGACGGCGGCGGTGCACAAATGCTGCGCAGCTAGCGCCATTCGACGGCCAACACCGCGGTTCCTGGTGTGTCCGCTGTGCCGTGCGTGTGATCATTGCTTGTACAGCCCTCTCGCAGTGTCCGGAGCAAGTATGGTGTGTCTGACACACCGGTGTCAATGTGTTCTTTTTTCCATTTCCAGGAGTGTATAAGTAAGTTATTTCCTTTCGAGGTTTAAAAGAAGCTGTTAGAGACACTAATGATCCCCATACTTGACTGTGGTGATGTCATTTTCCAAGGATTTTCGTACGAAAGTTCATCCAGGCTCGAACTGGCGATGACTGCTTGTGCCGATATTTCTGTGACGTACGCCTTTTCAAACATATCACGACAGCCTGCGAATAACTATCAAGGCCTCGTGTCGATTAGCGCAGAGGCTATCAATTCTATGTTTAATCTGTACTTCCTCCTATCTGCCTTCAACTCTTACACAACTATCTAAATAGCACAACGCAAAACTCTTTCTCAACAAAGTAAAATTCTCTCTGTAACTCCACGTAACTCTGCCTTGTTCTCTAACTCAATTTCTGTACCAGAAACCTGACTTTTGAACACCCTTCCGAAAAGATCGGAGAAATGAAATTGCTTCCAAACTTCAAAAGACAGCAATGGTCCACCTTCTGTCGCAAAAGCCATCCCTTCCAGAATATGTCACCGACCGAGGTAGCGCAGTGGTTACCACACTGGACTCGCGTTTGGAAGGATGACTGTTCAAACCCGCGACCAACCATCCTGGTTAAGTTTTCTGTGATTTTCCCAAAACAG
Source organism: Schistocerca gregaria (assembly GCF_023897955.1). Taxonomy (NCBI): domain Eukaryota; kingdom Metazoa; phylum Arthropoda; class Insecta; order Orthoptera; family Acrididae; genus Schistocerca; species Schistocerca gregaria. The sequence goes on from NC_064922.1 coordinate 468,442,344, forward strand.
TTTCAGACAAATAACGGAACGGTTCCACTGAGAGAACACGACCGATTTCCTTCTCCATCCTTCCTGATCCGAGTCGTGCTCCGTCTCTAATGACCTCGTTAAACACTAATCTCCTCCTCCCTCTCCACCTCCACAACCTGTGCAGCTCACTCTCGTCAGTCGCCCTCCCCCACAACTTTTTCCGCCCATTTAAAGGGAGAGTTTGGACTTGAATCCCTTTATGATGATTGTTTATGTTTTTTTAGCCCATATTTTCTTCATGTGTTCGCTGTGTTCTTTCTTTCGCTCCGCTGTCCGTTTGCGTCCTGGTATCTTCTGTGTTGTGGTGTCAAATTTATGGTTTTTGATGATGTTCCTGAATTCAGTTCTATTTTCTGCATCGTTTACTGTTAGTGTGCTTGTCTGAGGCCCTCTTCAACTTCTTCTATCCATTTTGTTTTTCCCCTGACTGAGATGATGACTTTAAGTATTCGCTTTGAAATTCTGTTTTCATTCATCCTGTGGATATGTCCGTAGAACTGCATTCTTCTTTTCCTTATTGTATCCGTAATCTTGTCTGTGTATTTATATAATTCTGATGTTGGTCTCTTCTTCCAGATTCCTTGCTCTTGTATTGGGCCAATAATTTTCCTGACAATTTTCCTTTCTTGTTTCTCTATTTCTTTGGTTTTAGTTTGCCCACCTGTTTGTGTTGTTTCAGACGCTAACAGTGCCTCCAGAAGTTATTTTATTATTTTTTTCCTTTCTCAGACATTATTATTATTGTTAATATTAACGATAATATCATTATTGTTGTTATTATTATTATTATTGGGAATGTTATGTAATATCTTGGTGTGTTTTGTTGCTGGTCAGATGTAAAAGAGGGGCCTCAAAGCGCTAACCTGCTCAGGCTAAATAAATAGTAAATAAATAAACATCCATAGAAGTGGTCAAGTTTTATCGATGTGAAACAGCCATTGCTTAAATCATTGACCTTTTGGTGGTACTACCACACAGAAAACGACTGCATCGTCTGTAAACAATCTTAGCTGGCAGCTCAGATTGTCTCCTGAATCGTTTGTATACATTAGGAATAGCAGAGGTGTACAAAACTTCCTTGATGAACGCCAGATATCACTTCCGCTTCACTCGACGACATTCCGTCAGCTACTGTCAGCTGTGATATTTCTGACAGGAAATCACGAATCCACTCGCACAACATTAGCGACATTCCATATGTTTGAAGTCCGGTTAGAAACTGCTTCTGGGGAAGGGTGTGAAAAGCACTCTGGAAACACAGGAATAAGGAAACACTTTGAGATCCCTTGTCGACAGAACTCATTGTTTAGTGTAAATAAAGATCAAGTCGTCTTTCACATGAACTATATTTTCTGAATCCGTGGTGACTGTGTATAAACTTTTTCTTTGGGGTATTTCATAATGTTCAAACATAGTATATGTCCTGCAATACAACTGCAAATTGATATCAGTAATGTTAGCCTATAATTCAGCGCATTACTTCTTCACTGAGCATAAAATTACCACTTTATCGAAACTCTGTAACTCTCAAAACGCGAAGCATAAGTTTGAAATCTGGCTGAAAGATGCCTACAGTCTTTCTCTGTGATGGTGCAAATCCGTGGCACCAAACGAGGTCACCCTCGGCTCGGCGACGCTTCAAACAGCAATATGTCGACATATGCGAGAAACAGGCTACAGCTTGGAAGTTCGTGTTAGGTGTAAGGCGGTTTAGTGATGACACATTGGCACCAGATTTCGCCACAATTCTACCCAAAGCCATCATGCACGTGTCACACAATGGAAATGTCTTCATAGCCACCTCTTACCCCCATTTCTCCCTTTCTTTTGACACATGTCCGATGGAGGTCTCATCCGCGACACCCAGCGTTGAAATCATGCGGCTTTCTTTTGGGTGTCCGAGGAAAACATTTTAGACACACCATCACTCAGAATGGACAGGAAAATCCCTCAGGAGATGCCATAAAGGGCATCAGTTGAACCACTGTTTCCTTTGGGGAAAGCAACAGTTAACAATGCTATGAGCAACAGGACTAAGTTCTTCAAAACGTTCGATACTACTGACTCCCCCCGGACGTTTCAACCCTCCTCGAAACGACATTGTGGGGCTGCAGCCCCACTGCATGTGATCTTCCATTGGAGTGCATTGCGAGCGCTATTTTTGCTCTGCTATACAGGGTGGAACCACTAGGAAGCGTTCAAAACCATGCCATAATATTTGAACTTGATCCGAAGCAACAGAGGGTCTTCTGTTTCGTGTCCTCCTGTGGCGTAAAGACTGAGGAGTGTAACACTGACACGTGCATTAATAAAACGCAAAGAATCCTCTAAGAACCGTCTCCCCCCCCCCCCCCTCCCCATCTTCTGCAAACCTTCGGTGCCACATATGCAACTTTGTTGAGCATGTTAAAAAGTCAGCTTGACAGCAAAAATAGTGGGCCACTGCTCAATACAACCTGCATAATGTAGATACGTCACAGGTTCTATAAACGCCGAAACCCACGGGGGGCAGTCGTCTGACCGTACACAATTATTACCACAAGAGAACATTGCTGATTATGGTACTCAGTCCAGATGTAAACTAACACAAGTATCAGAGAACATCTTTTTAGAGGTGAATCAGTCCGCAACACTAGTAAATTAAACTACATTAAAATAAGTGACACTCATTCGTAAAATGACATTACCATTTGTTGCTTTTTGATCCGAATTTCAAACCACTGTTAACCAACTGAAGCTTATGTGTCCGATTGAGTCTCAAGTGGGCATAAAGAAGCCTTAAAATAACCAAGTGTTCACCTGTATCAGTTCACAAGGCCCAATGATCGAACCTGAAAATAAACGGGAACACCATGAAGCTTATAATGCCCTTGAGAAGTAACCACAAATGGTACGTAATAAAGTGCAAAGCACAAGTGTGAAACGCCATGAAGTAAAAGTGTGGTGATGGATGGGGAGTAGAGTCCAATACCTATATGAAATGTTAATTAAGCACAATCAGATGTCAGATATTAAATGTTTCACCAATAGTGTGATACTGGAACCTGAGTCGACGATACAAATGGGGTTTTCTTGAAAAGGATTCAAACGTTGCAGCATTCGCTATTGTCGTATAGCTACAGAAAGGTACGAAATATTTATTGTTTCTTCAGCAGTAGCGAGGTGTGTACGTGTCTTAATATCGTCAACTATCAAATTGTACTTCACGAGTACTTAGGATCGCGCCTTTTGTCGAGCCCTGGAGGAGTTAGGAGACGTAAGAAAACAACTAAAAGATAGGACAGTATCATTTTCAAGAATTCATATCCAGAGACAAATTGAAATCGGAGCTCGAATCCCAGTCCAGTGCCAATATTTGCAAACCTGAATTTCACTTAAAATAAGAAATGAAGGTTCTATGATCTTACACATTTAGTCCGCGAACTAAGTATTACTCGTGTAAGAAAGCTTACTAGAGACAGAGATTTTGCAAGTAGCGACATCCACCTCTGACAGCCAGAACTAAACCAAGTCTTTTCCAGTCAGTAGCGAAGGGATATGTTTAATGTGTTCTTTGTTTGGCGTTACTGGAGGTGAAGAGGGTATGGATGTGGCTGTTATATACAATTAAGACGAACCGTACATATATCGTCTACTTGATAGCAGTTTCAGCAGAAGATGTTTGACAGTCTTACTTGCGTCTAGGTTTTCCTGACGTAAGCTCGTATTCGATCTTTGTGTGGTTGTTGTTTTCTCTCTTTATCTGTTGTCAAACGTTATTTATTTAACGAAATTTAGACAGCTCATTTGTAATTTGACAGCAATTTGACGTACTTAAAAGATGCTGTAGGTTTACATTTATTTGTATTTATCATGGACAATGTGCACGTTATGGTCTATAGTCGTTACTTGTGTAATCTTTCGGTTTTGATTCTATGTGGTTTACAGTCTCTGAAGGTGGATAAAATTTTCTATTTTGTGTTTTAGTTTTAGGTCTGCTTATTCGTTTGAAATACTTTGCAGCTAATTTTCCATGTGTGTGTCAATTACACTTTCTTCTGAAGGATTCATAGTGATCCTTTCCAGAATTTTGTGAAATATTTGGAGCACGCCTCTGTGTTTTCTGCTTTATAATCTTGCGTTTTTAAATGTAGGGAGAAGTGAGACTGATTACTACCCGAATCTATTGTGTGTTCTCTTTAGATGATGGCGAAATTTCCTCCTGTTTATGTCATGTAAAATAAAAGTCATATAAACTCTAAATATCACAGTGCTTGTATCCATGTTGACCCCCACCAACCTAGGGTGAAATGATTATCGTAACAAAAAAAGACAAATCAGACCATGCGTGGAAACATCGACGTGTTTGTTTCTCCCGCACGCGGTGAAAAAAGTGTGAAAATGTTTCGATGAATCCTCTAGCGGGCACATAAGTGTGAACTGCAAAGTAGTCATGTGAGTGCTGATGTAGATGAAACGAAGTTAAAGCGTGTGAAGAAATCGAAAGAGAAATGGTCATTGTGATGACAGTTCAGTTCTCAGTAAAGTAGCAATAGACTTGAATAATTTGAAAACTAAAGTGCCAACATCAAGAGTGAAAACGGCATTCCATTGTTAAATGCAGATAAGAGAGAGAATAAATGGAAAGAACACATAGAGGGCCTCTACAACAAAGAGTAAATGTCTGCTGAATGACAGAAGAAGAAATGAATGTCGATGTGGAGTTTATATTAGATCCATAATATCAGAGAATTTTGGAGTACATAGTTGCTATAAAACAAGGCAGAAGAGATAAGCAGAATTCCACCAAAATTCTTAAAATAATTAAGTAAATTACTTTAATTTTGTCATTAAAACAAAGGATTTTTCTTCGCTACGAGATATTGCCACGAAATATCAACCTCTAGCATTCTCTGAATCCGAACATATTTTGTTCACAGTCACCTACACGAGGAGAAAGATTTGCTACCGTACTGTTGCAAGAAAACTAATCAGACTGAAAGATAGCAAGAACAGATAAATGCGAGAACTATCACACAATTAAACTGACAGTTCATGTGTCCACGATGGTGGTCAGAATAAGGTGCAAAAGAATAGGAAACAATGTAGACAATCTTCCTGACTAGTTCTGTTTTTATAGTCTGAAATAGTCTTGTCTACCTGACAGCTAGACAATCAAGATTATTACCGAATAGTTGAGGATCTGTTTGATGATAGTTTGGTATTAGGAAAGGAAATATCAGTTCTTACACTATTCTTGATAGTGGAACCAACACATAAGAATGATCAAGAGAGTTTCATACCGTTTTATGACCTAGAAAAAGCATTCGACACTGAAAAGTGTTGCAAGATGTTTGAAATCGTCAGATAATCTGGTATATGCTTCAGGGAAGAAACCAGGAGGAATCAATAGGATACTCGTAATGAAGGATAATATTCCTATAAGCTGGTTGTGTATTAGGGTATTAATATTATTTGTTTCGATCTCTATAACTGTGTGCTTTGTTGGTGTAGTCATCTAAGAAAGTATTATCGCTGTTAGATTGATATATGAGTAAGGATTCAAATACGCCTTCTTTTGGTTGCATCAGGCCGAAGGTGGAGAAAAATAATTAATAGTTGTTGAATCACTTAATTTCTAATACATTGAATGAGAAAGCTGCATCAAAAGAAATCAGTGATTTCAGTTCGTGATACAAATTTTTCTGAGGCGTAACGGGGAAAACGTTTGTCCGAAAAACAGTAAACCTCTGAAAAGCAGAAGAACAATGGAGCGTTGATGACAGCTGTCTTTAGAATTTGAAACATTCTGGCAGATGAAAGAATAAGGACCTGTTTGTCACCAGATGTACCTGCCGATGTTGAAGGATGAACGAATCGATCATCATGTCAGTTCTGTCAAGATTATACAACGATCTGGAACAATCTCGGTTATTTGTGTGAGACTTTAAAAACACGTCTGTGCTGACGCAGAATCTACTTTGCTTCTACTGATGTCTCTCCTCTTCAGTTTCATGACGTCAACTGCATATGAGTGTTTACTTAAGGTAACTGTTTCGTCACTCCATATTACAATTAAAACTTGTGAGGAAGGTGGGTTTTTCCATATTCCATTTTTTCACATTTTTCACTACGAAATATCTGCTTCGTAGCGTGTTTTCACCAGTTAGTGTTTTTCGAATTACATCCTTCACATCCTTCTCTCACATCTTGCTTTTCTAAGTTTTAGTTTAAATTACTATTCATGATATCGACATCAAATTTTTTATAACTATCCATAGTTTCTTCCGTTTTCCCATCGTGTGCAAAATGTTCTCCTGGTTACAACTAAGTTACTGCTTTGCTTTCTTGTTAATTACGTTTCACCCTTGTTTACCAGCGCCTCATATTCAATATCCAATTTCTGAAATACTTTTCTACGGTGCTGAAGCGAAACCTTGATCCTCAAATAAGTGTTGTTTCTAATGCACTGATGAATATAATTTTAAAATTATTTATCTTATAATATGTGGAACAAGAAGGATTCCTAATAAAGAAAATTTATTCTGTGCCTAAAGGACGTAAGTGCTTTTACTGATTTAGTATTATTAAGTTACTACGAGAACTTAAACAACAAAATAAGAAACAGAAACAAAACGTCAGCTACAAGGACATGTTTTTGATTAAATAATAACAATCAATCAGTACGGAGCACCGGACCGTGCCGAATGGAATATGCTGATCCTGTTTCTCATTTCTGATTACACCAATTTCTTCTCCATTCCATGAGGGACACTACATCTAAATTGAAGGGGGATCACTGCTGTCAGCTGCAGCGGGACATTAGAGCGGAATCAGCGGCGAGGAGCGGCAATGTGTAGCGGACGGGGATTCGAAGCCGGGATATCCTGCTTACTAGGCAGATGCGGTACCCATTGCGTCACCCATGACACATCGTTATCGTAACTGCTCAGACTATCTCGGCACGCCCCACGGCCGATCCACACTCCCACAGAGCGCCACCTATCTGCAGTCCCTGTCCATTATACTTCCTTTCGCTGCTTACAGATTCCCACAGGAGGTCGGAGGTATTTGTGCATTCGCACTGGAGAAGGTGGATCCACCGCCCAGCTAGGTTTATCAGTTATATGAACACGCGGTGTCTGTTATTTCTGACATGTCCGAATGTGGATCGGCCGTGAGACGTGTCGAGATAGTCCGTGCAGTTGCGATACCGCTGGGTACCTGATGGTGCAGTGGGTACCGCGCCTGCCTAGTAAGCAGGAAATCGAGGGTTTGAATCCCGCTCCGGTGTATACTTTCGCTCGTCGCCGCTGTTTCCCCTTTATGTCCCGCTGCAACTGACAGCAGTGATCCCCCGTCAATTTACATATAATGTTTCACAGCTGCGGATTCTGCGTGGTATCTGTTCTTTTTGGACATGTCAGAAAGAACATACACCACGCATTCATATAACATAAGGAACAACGGTATCCTGAGAAAGATACGAGAAAAGCGAAAATTAAGGAGTTCAAAATCTTGAATACACTGCCTGTAGTGAATATGAGACGTCTTGGAAATCGTCTCACGTGGGAGATATGGGCAGCCACAGTGAAGTATTATTCATTACGTACAGCCCGTAGTTCGTGGTCTTGCGGTAGCGTTCTCGCTTCCCGCACACAGGGTCCTGGGTTCGATTCCCGGCGGGGTCAGGGATGACTGGATGGTGTTGTATCGTCTTCATGATCATCATTCATCCCCATTACGGTCGGAGGAAGGCAATGGGAAACCACCTCCGCTAGGACCTTGCCTAGTCGACGGTGTGAATCTCCTGCATCCTCACCCTACGCTCCCCGGAGTATGGGCGCTCATCATCATCGTCATAGTCATTGAGCAATATGCAAGAGCATCTGCAGTACTTTTTCGGGAGGGTGGGGGGGGGGGGGGGGGGGGGAGGGGCAAGACTCTACGACTGTCAGTTTTTTTAGTATGAATGAGAAAAGAGTTGATAAGTTTCTAGACATGTCATACAATAAGAACTAAATTTTATAGATGGCATTGAAACGTATTATATCTCAGAGAACTGATGGTTATCCACTCGATGTATGAGTAAAAACACTGAAAAACATTGTATTCCAGATTCCAAGGCGAGGGCGTCCCTTTGTGGACATCTATCACAGCACCTGAGCAACCTAAAGCACTGCTAGTTTGAGCCACATTGGACGCTAGACGTGGATGGAAATTTTGGATTAACGACGGTTGGCTTGGTAAACTGGCCAATCTGAGTACGGTTTTCAGGCGGATCCATGCTAACGTAGAAAAACGCTGGGCTAAATCTCAATTTTCGCCTCAGAAAACACTTTCTTTTGGTTGAGTCATCAGTTTCCTGACTGGTCTGATGCTGCTCCCCTTGTGCCAACATCTTCTTCTCAAAATAGCCCTTGCTCCCTACGATATCAATTAATTTTTAGTTGTTTTCAAATACGTGTCTTCCCTGGCTTTTTATACCGCCTACAGCTCCATCTGGTACTATGGAAGTTATTCGCTGATGTCCTATCATTTTGCCCTTCTTTTTGTCAGTGTGGTCCACATGCTCCTTTTTTCACCGATTCTACAAAGAACCTCCTCATTTATTATCTTTTCAGCCCAACGTCATTCTACAGCACCATTTTAAACACTTTGCTTTTCTTCTTTTCCACTTTCGTCACAGTGCCTGACACACTTTCATACAACACTGCTCACCATACATACAAATCCGGAAATTTCTTCCTCAGATTAAGGCGGAAGTTTAAACCTGGCAGAATTCCCTTGGTCAGGAACGGTCTCTTTTCCTGTAGAAGACCGCTTTGTATGTCTTTCTTTCTTCCCCCGTCATGTGCTATTTTGCTTCCAAGTGTTACGCATCGGCTCGAGCGGACCAAGTCCGCCCCGTTAGCTAAGTGGTCAGAGCGGCAGAATGCCACGCCAATGAGCCCGGGTTCGATTCCTGGCTGGGACAGGAAATTTTCTCCGCTCACGGACTGGGTGTTGTGTTGTCCTCATCATTGTTTCATCCCCATCTCCGACGCGCAAGTCGCCCAGTGTGGCATCGAATGCAATAAGTACGTGCCCTCGGCGGCCGAACTTCCCTGAATGGGAAACTCCGAGCCCACAATCTGCTACCCTGGCCGGAACTGCTGTGTGTGTGGTGGCTTCGACCCTGGATGTGACGTAGACGCCCTGCAATGCTGACGGAAGACCCGTGGAAGGCTGGCGGACTCTCGAGGCTACGGCTGTGATGTTAATGGCTTCTTACCGAGGCCCAAGAAAATTAGAAATTTATGGCAAGGTCTTATGGGGCCCAAATGCTGAGGTCATCGGTCCCTAAGCTTACGCCGAAGGAGGGAGCCGCGCGGACCGTGACAATACGCCACAGACCGCACGGTTACCCCGCGCGAAGGCCCACGAGAAAGACAGGCCGCGGCGCGAGCGACACGAAGATAGTCCTGAACTCGCTCGCTCGCTCAACTCAGCTCAGCAGACAAAATGCATTTCTAAACCTGTTAACTCGCAGCTGGGGCTTGTACGTACTAACAAGAATCGCATCTTCTCCTGGAATGTGATGTTATGAAGTCTTTCAGATTGACAGCACTACAACAAAATTTAATTTAAGGTCAATACTCGATATAAATGGTATAAAGGATTGTTCATAGCATTTAGTCTGTTCTACTTAACCTTCCTCACTTCATGCAAGAAGTGGTGCCTTAAGCAACTGATAATCATTTTGTCATGATTTTAATTTGTTTTATATGGAGAAGTGTTACGAGTGGAACAGGGAATTGTATCTATGCTTTATAGATCTAGAAAAGGCATATGACCGCGTTCCTAGGAGGAAGTTATTGTCTGTTCCACGAGATTATGGAATAGGAGGCAAACTTTTGCAAGCAATTAAAGGTCTTTACATAGATAGTCAGGCAGCAGTTAGAGTTGACGGTAAATTGAGTTCATGGTTCAGAGTAGTTTCAGGGGTAAGACAAGGCTGCAACCTGTCTCCACTGTTCTTCATATTATTTACTGATCATATGTTGAAAACAATAGACTGGCTGGGTGAGATTAAGATATGTGAACACAAAATAAGCAGTCTCGCATATGCTGGTGACTTAGTTGTGATGGCAGATTCGATTGAAAGTTTGCAAAGTAATATTTCAGAGCTAGATCAGGAATGTAAGGACTGTGGTATGAAGATTAGCATCTCCAAAACGAAAGTAATGTCAGTGAGAAAGAGATATAAACAGATTGAGTGCCAAATAGGTGGAACAAAATTAGAACAGGTGGACGGTTTCAAACACTTAGGGTGCATATTCTCACAGGATAGCAACATAGGGAAAGAACTGGAAGCGAGGTGTAACAAAGCTAATGCAGTGAGCGCTCAGCTACGATCTACTCTCTTCTGCAAGAAGAAATGCAGTGCCAAGACTAAGTTATCTGTGCACCGTTCCATCTTTTGTCCAACTTTGTTGTATGGGAGCGAAAGCTCGGTGGATTCAGGTTACCTTATCAATAAGGTTGAGGTTACGGATATGAAAGTAGCTAGGATGATTGCAGGTACTAGTACATGAGAACAATGGCAGGAGGGTGTCCACATTGAGGAAATCAAAGAAAAAGTGGGAATGAATTCTATAGACGCAGCAGTCAGGTCGAACAGGCTTAGACGGTGGGGTCATGTTACACGCATGGGAGAAGCCAGGTTACCCAAGAGACTCATGGGTTCAGCAGTAGAGGGTAGGAGTCGGGGTAGACCAGGGAGACGGTACCTGGATTCGGTTAAGAATGATTTTGAAGTAATAGGGTTAACATCAGAAGAGGCACCAATGTTAGCATTGAATAGGTGATCATGGAGGAATTTTATAAGGGGGACTATGCTCCAGACTGAACGCTGAAAGGCATAATCAGTCTTAAATGATGATGATGATGTTGATGATTTAATTTGTACCTCAGTACAGCCGTTACGAATTATAATTAGGCCTATGGACTTCCGATCATTGTAGGATTAATAACAGTCAGACTTCATAACAGCGGATTCCAGCAGAAGATGCATTTCTCGTTTGTACGTACACACCTAGTTGACAGTTAACATGTGCGGAAACGTAGTTTGTCTGATGAGTTGAGCGGGCGAGCGAGCGAGAGCAGGCCTACCTTCGTGACGTATGCGCCGCGGCCTGACTTTCTCGTTGGCCTCGCGTCTTTCTCCCTCGGTCGAATCGAGCCTTGTGGCCCCGTGGTTCCGCACATGTTTGCCCTGCCAGTGTGTCGATAGGCTGTGCACTGGTTTCAACTTGCTGCTCTCTGGCAGCAGTTGGGTGGTGGCTGGTGCTGAGGTACTAACTCCCACTAGGAACTCAGCGCTGATATAAGCAAACACAGACGGCAAGTTGGATAGGACTGTGGCACTGTGTGAGAAGCCCAGCGCTGGTTGTGGCTGGTGCAGCCTGTTCTCAAACCCATGGCTGGTGCTGGTAATGCCGAGCCGTTTCGCTAACCAGCATGGCTCGTCATGGAACCGTGGCAGTGCTACTGGAGTCCGGCGACGAGAGTACAACAGCAAGAATGCCTCTGCCTCAGAACTCAGACATATTTATATTTCTCTGAGGTGCATTTGTTTCACTAAAACCTGGACCATAGTCACACTGCACATAACAAGAGACTTGTCCTGGTGTCGTGGCATCGGCCCAACTGCTACGTCATTGCCACTGTGTGGTGCAGTTTTATGTTGATCTCAGCTTGTCTCGTCTCACAATTCCCTAACATGTATGTTATTGTAGCCCACATGTGCGGCTACCAGACTTCAATTGTTGATGCAAATGCTTCACAGCAGCTTTCTCACTACTTATCATTATTTTAGCTAAAAACTGGGTAGCGGAATTACAAATCATTTACATAAACTCGGCAATGTTCAGCTTGAGTGACTGTACGCAGAGTCGGCTCGTTGAAATTTTTTCAGAAGCGTCACTACTTCCTTCATTTCCCTTGTACATTTTCTGCCGCCTCAATTTCGCTGCAGAAGTGTGCACTGTATACAAACCTTGCACTTGGCCGCCTCTGGTGCCTCTCTCAGACTGAAGCTTGTATTCCTTTGACATTAAATCACCGCTGACTTTACGTGCAGACGAAATGCTAAACTTCATCCGCATATTCGTGAAATCACACAGGAACTGATTACTTTGGAATACATTATGGGAGTGAACAGTGATCAATGTGTTACAAATATTTACTATCAAAAACAGTCTTGATCACAATTTCTTTATTACAGTGACCGGTTTCGACCACTACTGTGGTCAGCTTCACACCAATGAGTAAAAACCTCCTTCTGCTGGAGTACTGATTCTCCAGCAGAAGGAGGTTCTTACTCACTAGACTGAAGATGACCACAGCAGTGGTCGAAACCGGTCACCGTAATAAATATATTGTGATCAAGACAGTTTTTGATAGTAAACACAGGAACTGAGTTTACAGTTTGAATAGAGGAAGTGTCCTACTGGAGGATTATTTCGTATGTATCCATTATTGTAGAGCATGTCCCTCGTGGAATGGTCAGTATTCAGGGATATGACAGGAACGCTCATTTGAAGCAAATTACTTTTGATGGTCATATGCCTTACCCCGAATTAATTCCGAGAAAGAACACATTTAATACATAATGGGCGATCCAGAAGTTTTCGTTCGAAGGCATTATAGTCCAGAATCAGTACGCAGATAAGACCAAATCGCCACGAGCATTGAGGAAATCATCCCATCGACGCACCAGATTCAAGATACCCGTTTGGTAACACACTGTGTCCTGCTGCTTGAAAACTGTCTGCTGCACATCCTCGCCCAACAGCAATCGTCGACTCTTCAAGACCTTTTTTAAGACCAGCGGTTGAAAATCCCGCTACAGTTGTAAGGTTCTTTTTATTTAACACACGGCCGGTTTCAGGTTCTTATACGCCCATCTACACGCTGTGACCCCAAGCGCCGCGGTGGACGTGTACAAGACGCAGCAGTATGCTACAAAGGAGCGGAGAAAGAGTGATAACAACAAGGTGGGGGTGGGGGTGGGGGTGGGGGGGGGGAGAGATCAAAACCATACGGTGCATACTCAAGCGTCTCCTACTTGTGTTGGCATAGCTTTTGCGTAACATTTGCAATATGGGGAGGTGTGTTTTCATGAAACAACAACACTTTGTTGCAACATCCCACTACGACGATTTTCGACAGACGTGCTGCTCCAAACACATTCTTTGTTCTCCGATCGATATGTACTGGAGTTTGTCCTTCGCTAGCCAAGAAAAAAATAAGAGCGCATTGTGTTATTTGAACGCATTTGGTAATAACGTCGCCATAGCTCATGTTCCCAGATTTACCGTAGGCACGTCGGAAATATATGATTGCCACACTGATCCCTTACGTGCATGCCGGTGCTTATGTATCCGTACCGGACGCACCCTATGTTGCAAATTCGCTGCAGCAACGCCCTCAAACTTTTTGATTGCCCCTGAAGCATTAGTTTCGGACTAGTGGCGCGCACGTAAACGTCTTGCCCACCCAGCGTCTTTGACGTTTTATTCCAGCACTACCTATGTCGTTGCATTCAACCTCTTTGCTCAGAATATCTTTCTGCCACCATACCAGGCAGTTGAACGCGCAATTGTGAATGGTGCGCTCTGAGTGAAGCACTGCGAGGGACGAGAGTGTATCATGCAGAAGCATCGGTAAACTGTGTTTATACACGCGCTGGCTGAAATGACATACGTCTGGAGCACATGCAGATTTGGAGTATGTAGCGTTCAGCGCTTTTCAACACGTCGATTCCCTGATCTTAGAGTTTTTACCAAAGTCTGCAGCACAATGTGTGGAACTGGTATTCTGTTACGACCCCATTTTTCTTCTGAAAATGTAGTTCAACAACATATGCAGCAACAGAAACACGTTGTTTAAATGCTGCAACGTAGTCTACAACCAGCACACGGTGATTTTCTGCACGTACCAATGTCCCGCAAACACACAATGACGAAAGTTTCTTGCGGAAAACTTGAACTCATTTCACACAGAACGTGTTCACAATCTTCACATTTGCAATAATGCCGCACCAACTTGAACTCATTGGTTATATATCAATCGTCATATGGTTCCATTAATATTGCTCATTGATGAAGCCACGGTTACGCGTAGCGGAATCAACAAAACACGTAATAATCATCTATGGTCTCAAGAAAATACACGGTCGCAGGAAAATCCACACGCTAAAGTCGAAACCAGTTTCTGAGTTCATTTCTCGATCAACGTTTGATGTGTGAATGGACGGCGGGACAGAATTACTTGCATTTTTGGAAAATTCGTTTTTTGCACACGCTTGGCGTTGTAGACTCAAATGTAATTCCAGTTTAATGGACCCCCCCCCCCCCCCCCCACGTTTTACAAAACGTATGAGGGAGCATCTCAGTGGCACTTCCACTAATTTCTGGACTGGTCGTGCAGGGAACGTGCAGAGTCACTCAGTCAATCAACACAACATGTCGTCCCAAGAGTATACGAAATCACAGAAATTGGCGGTGGGATATCGAAAAATTTATTGTCGACTGTGCAAACACTGTAGTGTGACGAGTATGCTAACATTTCGAGACGAATGTGTTACAAATACGTTTTTTTCAATTGATACGTTGTAAAACGTGTGTTGCAATGTTTACTAACTGTTATACACGTGCGCATGTGTAAACTTGACAGTTTCTTAAAAATACAGGAAATAAATAACAATCTTCGTTAAAAGTGTCCTATCTCAGAATACATTCGGAATAGTGCTTGCGACCTTACAAAGTCTTTTTGCTTCTAATGAATATTAACCGTTTCTCCTGGGACATCCTGTAGAGTTGACTCAATAAGCTTAATTATCCATTCAAATGGTTCAAATGGCTCTGAGTACTATGGGACTTAACAGCTGTGGTCATCAGTCCCCTAGAACTTAGAACTACTTAAACCTAACTAACCTAAGGACATCACACACATCCATGCCCGAGGCAGGATTCGAACCTGCGACCGTAGCAGTCGCACGGTTCCGGACTGCGCGCCTAGAACCGCGAGACCACCGCGGCCGGCAATTATCCATTACTGAATAGTTTATTTATAGATATCAGTATTGCACGATTTAAGGGAAAGCTCCCATCTTCAGGTACCTGTAACTTTGTAAATGTTACATGCATATAATGCATATTCAAAATTACTTTGCATGTGGTAAGAACAACCACACGTCTACCTTGATTAGTGTTGTCAGTAACTGCCACTTTGTTTAGAAGAAATGCTCTTTCAGGGAGCTACACAAATACCCACAGGCTAAGATGGGCAAGAAATGAAAGAGTATTTCTGGACATGGCATCAGAAGGGTTACAGAACAAGGTAGAGCTTAAGCACATGACATGTGGCATACAGAAGTATCCTCAAATTGTAACTAGAATAATTCTTAAACATAAGATATATTTTCAAAATTACTTACAAAAGCTTCCTAGGAATCAAAACAGTTAGCATTTCTATGCTGCCCTTTATCTGCATATACCTTTGGCAGTGATGCGGTATTCTCTCCAATATTTGGTTGAAGAAGTGTTTTGTACGGACCAACGGCCTTGCCGCAGTGGTAACACCAGTTCCTGTCAGATCACCGAAGTTAAATGCCGTTGGACTTGGCTAGCACTTTGGTGGGTCACCGTTCGGATCTTTCGAGTGCTGTTGGCAAGTGGAGTGTACTCAGCTCTTGTGAGGCCAAGTGAGAAATAGCGCCACCGGTCACGAAAGCTTAAACGGCCTAGGGAGCAGTATGCTGACCACATGCCCCTCCATATCCGTATCCGGTGGCGCCTGTGGCTGAGGACGACACGGCGGCTGCTCAGTACCGTTGGCCTTCAAGGTCTGTTCAAGTGGTGTTTTGTTTTTATCTTGTTTGTCTTTCGCACTGACATCATTCCTCAGACACGGTTGTGTTGACCCCTGGAAGAAACTTTGGGTGGCAGCCGGAATTGTTTCTCTGCTGCATTCGAACTTACTGAGTATAAGATTCACAATCGATACGTTGTTGGCCAGTCTATGCCAGCGAAGACGCAAACTGGCATTGCAGTCCAAGGAGAACCAACTGTATACAGTATATTGTTGCAAGGGGCTCAGCATTCATTTGCTGGGTACGGGCTTGGCGACCCCGGGGTTTCTGAGCTGGGGACTGGTAAGCGCCGCCAGTCCCCTGTCACCGTAAGCTCTGGGCATGCTTCAACGACCACCGTGCGGCGCGGCGGTGGAATGTTGTGTGTCTCAGGGAGTGGGGATCTTGGCTTGGCCGCCCGGATCGCGAGGATGGCATAAACCTCTATAAACAACCCCTCAATCTCAAGGTGTGCTGCGCGCCGATGAGATGCATGGCTGTTGAGGTGGAACAGTCGTTAGCGGGCAACCTCTGGGGAACCTGGCGCACCTCAGTTGTATAAGGCTTACCTAGGCACGCAGGGCTCTGTCTAGGTGGACTCTTAGTTCCCTAGCTGCTCGTGGGACCGAGATGGAACCGTCGAACTTTTCTTCTTCTCCTCCCAGCGGAGAGGGTGGGCCGCTGGTAGGTTCTAACACTCAATCTAACAAGAGGGCTCGTGTAGCCAGTCCTCCTGATTCAGGTAGTCGTAACAGAACGCATGCTGCTTCGCCGAATGTGTTTCTTGTAATTAAAAGAAAAGATGGGAGTTTCGCGAAAGTTTCACCATTTTATATCCAGAAGGGCTTAGAAGGCATTGCTGGCACTCTAAAATCTGTAAAGCGCTTGCGAAATGGCACCTTGTTGGTCGAAACATCTAGCAAGCCCATAACCTTCAGAAGGCGCAATTTCTTGGGGAGTTTGCGATAGAAACTGAATTTCACAACACCTTGAACTACAGCAAGGGTGTTGTGACTTGCAGAGATTTCGTTTACATTCCCCAAGATGAACTGAAGGCTGAATGGTCCCGGGAAGGAATTGTCGACGTGCAACACATTATGAAACGGGTGGATGGTACTCTCGTAAAGACTGCCTCGTTTATCCTTACATTTAACACCACCAAATTGACAGAGCATGTGAAGGCCGGTTTCCTTCGTCTCAGTGTACGGCCTTATTACCCCAACCCCATGCGGTGTTTTAAATGCCAACACTTTGGACACACTACTCTCGGCTATAGAGGGGAAGCCACTTGCGGGAAACGTGGTAAAGCCGCCCATGAGGGAGTTGACTGCTCCTCTCCTCCCAAGTGTGTCAACTGCTCTGGGGATTACCCTGTGTGGAGTAGGGACTGCAGAGTTTTCATTGAGGAACGGAAGGTCCAGGAACTTAAAACTACAAAACGCCTCTCGTATGGTGAGGCAAAGAAAATTTACAAGTCCATGCAGCCGCCCACGTCCGCTGCTTCCTTTTCTTCCGTTCTCAAACAGCCAGTGTTGAAATCCGATGCCACTACACAAACGAGGTTGCTACTGTCAGCACTAGCACCTGCGTTTGTCAATGTACGTGTGCTACTGCCGTTCCGGTGAAGCCTGCTGCTCCCCCCCCCCCCCCCCCCCTGGCCTTCTGACCAGGCCGTGGTAGCTGACGTCATGGAACTTCCTGCCCCTTCCCGGGTCCAGTCTTGTGCATTGCCCATTGCTATACCCCCTACTGCTTCTGAGGTTTTGGCACCAATGCCGCCTCAGGCCAGAAAATCGAAGCCAAAGACAAAGCTGAAGACTCACCCGCTAAAGGAGACCGACATTCTACAGTCTGCTGATGTGGATGTCATTCTCTCTCTGACGTCTCTCTCGACACCTCTTCAGAGGCGATGGAGGTTGATATCAGACTGGTGCAATCATCTCACCCCAAAACTGAGCCTCCTTCTGTTGTGGGCTCTCCTCCCCGACAGAAAGTGAGAATGAAGGTACTCTCACCCTGATAGATGGCTCTCATTATACAGTGGAGCATGAATGGATTCCGGGCACATGTGGAGGAACTGCACCTCCTAGCACGGCAACGCCCCCTGTGCTTGTGTTTACAGGAAACGCATTTCAAACCATCTGATGCTCCTGTACTAAGGGGCTATACGTCATATCGCAAAGATGACCTGACTGGAGAAAGGGCCAAAGGCGGAGTCGCTGTGTTTGTCAATAATGACCACCACTCCTCTGCTCTCCACCTGGATACTGACCTGCAAGCAGTTGCAGTTGAAATTCATTCACCTCGGAGCCTTACCGTTTGCTCCCTTTATTTACTCCCTCTGGATGCAATGACCGTAGACGCTCTCACAGACCTTATCGACCAACTCCCCCGCCCATTTCTCCTCCTGGGAGACTTCAATGCCATAATGTCCTGTGGGGCTCCACTTCTCTTTGCGCTCGACGTCGAATTTTGGAGAGCCTCCTAACATCTCAAGTGTTGTGCATCCTCAACACAGGTACTCAGACTCATTTCTCTCCTGTTACAGGGTCATTCTCAGCCATTGACCTATCTTTCTGCTCTCCAACCCTCACCGACTCTGTTCACTGGGAGGTCATTGACGATCTTCATTCCAGCGATCACTTCCCTATCCGCATTCATCTCCTGGACGGTGTATTGCTGGAGCAGCGGCCACCATTGTGAATAATTGGCAGGGCTAACTGGCCACTGTTCACTCGGTTGGCTGTCTTTGACCGCCACAATAGCATCCAAGAATGGGTGGATCACATCACGCTTGTGATCCATCATGCTGTTGACCTGTCCATACCACAGTCTTCTGGCACTCTTAAGCGGCGCCTTGTGCCTTGGTGGAGAGAAGAGTGCCGTTCAGCCATCCGGGACAGGCGTGCGGCTCTTCGCCGATTTAAATGCCGTCCAACAGCGGTCAATCTTACCGCCTTTCGAATCGCAAGAGCCAGGGCACGCCGTGTTATTAAAGAGAGCAAGAAAAGGTCATGGCAGGCGTTCCTGGACTCCATCAACCGTTCCACTTGTTCCACAAAAGTATGGGAAGCCATCCGGCGGATTTCCGGTAAACATAGCCGTTTACCAATAGCTGCTGTCCTGAACCAGGGATGCCTCCAAACGACACCCAGAGCCATTGCTCAGACGCTGGCAGAGCATTTTGCACAAAGTACTGCCACTGCAAATTAGGATCCAGCGTTTCGTCGCTACCGTGCGACTGTCGAAAGAGCGAACTTGGACTTTCGGTCGAACAGTTCTGAGGCGTATAACTCTCCTTTCTCCATGTGGGAACTTGAATCGGCTCTTAGTGAGACTTCTGACACTGCACCAGGTTACGACCGCATCCGGTACTCCATGCTTCGACGTCTGCCAGTGGCGTCAAAAGAAATCCTCCTCGAATGTTTTAATCTCATATGGCAGACAGGAGTGTCCCCCACCTCGTGGCGGGAGGCAATCCTCATCCCTCTCCTCAAACCGGGAAAGGACCGCACATGTCCCAGTAGTTATCGTAGTATCGGATGGTTAACCGGCGTCTGGTTTGGTTGTTAGAGACCAGACAGCTCCTTAGCCGCTTTCAGTGTGGATTCCGAAAATTTCGGTCCACGGACGACAACCTGACCCTCCTAGAGACGGCTATTCAGCAGGCTTTTCTCCGTCAGCATCACTGTATTGGTGTCTTCTTTGATATCAGTAAGGCAAATGATACTACTTGGAGATACTGTATTCTTGCACAACTGCATCAATGTGGCTTTCGTGGCCGCCTCCCGATTTTCATTCGGTCTTTCCTGTCTCAGCGGTTTTTCGGACCCGCGTTGGTAACACACTGTCTGATCGCTTTGAGCAAGAGAACGGTGTCCCCCAGGGCAGCGTTTTAAGCGTTACCCTCTTTGCCATAGCCATCAACAGTATAACGACTACAGTGAGGAGTCCAGTACAGTGCTCCTTATTTGTGGACGACTTTGCTGTTTTCTGTTCCTCCTCCATTGTTGCAACCGTGAGCCGTCAGTTGCAGCTAACATTGCGGCGGTTAGAGGAGTGGGCTGCAAAGACGGGTTTTCGGTTCTCTGCCGATAAGTGTGTTTGTGTTCATTTTAATCGTTCTCGTCGTCTTTTTACTTTGCCTGCCTTGTATATGGGGGATACTGTCCTACATTTTAGAGACACAGTGCGGTTTCTGGGCCTAATTTTTGACTCCAGGTTGTAATGGCTGCCACACCTACGTGACTTGAAAGCCAGAACCCTGAAGGCACTCAATATCCTCAAGTGCCTCAGCCACAGGTCTTGGGGAGCGGACAGGGCGCGTCTCCTTCAGTTTTATCGAGCTTTCGTGCGTTCACGGTTGGACTATGGGTGGAAAGTATGTGGGTCTGCGAGGCCTTCTTATTTGCAGATCCTTGACGCTGTTCACCATGCTGGGATTCGACTGGCCACGGGTGCTTATCGGACCAGTCCCAAACCCAGCCTCTGTGCTGAGGCTGGGGAACCGCCACTTCCCATCTTGTTGCTCATTCACCTCTGGACCGCCTTTTTTCCCGCCGTCCCCGGGCTACGTTGCCGTTTGGGAACCGTGTGCAACGTGTACTAGAGTCCCTCGGTGTGGAGTCTGTACAACCCCCCCCCCCACCCCCCCACCCCCCCAAATCCAGGGTTTTAACCGCCTGTCACCCTGGTTACTGAAGAGGCCCGGAGTGATTTTAGATTTATTGCAGTACAAGAGAGATTGCACTCCTGCCACCGGTTTTTAATGCAGCATTTTCTGCCATTTTATCTGAGCACCACGACTATGTAGCTGTTTATATGGATGGGTCGAAACAAGGGGATTCTGTTGGTTGCTCAGTTGTTTTTCCAGATCGTGTCTTCAAGGTCCGCCTGCCTCAGACTTTCGCTGTCATTGATGCAGAATTGTCTGCGATATTGCGGGCACTGGAGCACATGAGACATACTTCCTCTTCTAAATTTCTTGTCTGTTCCGATTCACTCAGTGCCCTTCACTTATTGCAACGTTTGTATCCGGCAGACAAAACTGTCCAGACCATCCAGGATGCCCTCCTCCGACTACAGCGACTGGGGAAGGTTGTAGCTTTCTGCTGGGTTCCGCGGCATGTCGGCATTGCTGCGAATGAAAGGGCAGATCTCGCAGCCAAGGAGGCGTGTCTCGCCCCACAAGTATCTCAGTGTGCTATCCCCTTGCACGCACTCACCTCGCTGTTGAGCTCACGGGTTATGCGTCGGTGGGAGGATGAGTGACTGGAAGTGACTGACAGTAACCTCCATATAGTCAAGCCCACAACGCGTGTGTGGTGTACTTCCCTTCAGCCCCATCGACGGGACGAGGTTCTCCTCACTCGGCTTCGAATAGGCCACAGCCCTATGACGCATGGCTACCTGCTCCGGCGAGAGGACCCTCCAATGTGTGGTGCTTGCGGCGTCCAGGTCACTGTGCGCCACGTTTTATTGGATTGCGTTTTATTTTCTAACCAACGGGCCGCAGCTGACTTGCCAGCGGACCTGCCATCTCTTTTAGGCAACACTCGGACGAATGTGGCTAAAGTTTTAAAGTTCTGTGACATGTCAAATTTTTTTTACAAAGATTTTAGGGAGAGGATTTTAATTTGCTCACTGTGTAAGTGGGCAGCCAATAACAATTTCCTGTGACATTCTTGTTGCTATGTTTCCCCTTTCCTTAGGTTTTACTTTCTTATGTAGCATTTTCCTTCTTTTCCTGCTTTCTTTAAGTGTGTGCTTTAGTTTTCTTAGGTCTGTGCACGTTCGATCCTTTTAATGTGTGTCAGGGCGCTGATGACCTCGATGTTGGCGCCCATAAGCCCCAACACAACACCACTCATTGTTGCAAAACATATCTAATTTCGGGAGCCGATAGTAATACTTCGAATGGCAAAGAATGTTGAGGAGATTGGGGTATCGCCAGTAGAGAGGTAGCCAAGGTAGGGTGATTTTCAGCTGTTATTTTCGTCTGGAAGAGCTGTGGTTGGTGCTGCGCTCTTCACAGCAGTTTGGTGAACTAAAGTTTCCAGCAAAGACTTTACTCGGTCATTTGCTGTGCAGTTGTTCTTGGAGAATGTTTTAACGTGCGTCTGCTCTAATTTCTAACTGTTTTCTAGCCACTGTACGTTCCACTTGCTTCAGAATGTCTTCACTACATTACATTCCATAAATACTAGTATTTCACAAGGCTTAGTTTACTGTATTATGCAAGTATTTTAGGTAATAATTAATAAACTTTAAAGGTTATGTTTCCAAACTTTAAAAACAGGTAGCCACGGTAGGAAGTAATTGGTGGTCACTCACATGTAATTAAATATTTATTTTCAATATAAATACAAGTATGCCTTATTTTAATTACCAGCGTTGCCATGTTACAAAAGCCAAGAACATGAAAAAGAAACACGAATCGGGGAAGTTGGATCAAAGAAGCCTTTAAAAATGCATTGAATTTTATTGGGAATTGCGAAGATAATTCCATTAGTAGGCAAGCAGATTGCTGAGTATCTCACTTAGCACTTTACAATAACGTAGGAAGAAAAATAAAGCAATTAAACCTCATCTGGGACAAAGTGCCACTTTTATTCAAGAATAAGAAGAAGGATTTACCGACAGGATAAGGTTGTTATCGGATTTTTTGACGATCTGTATGCAAAGGAAGTACGAAGAACAGCTTTCGAGTTAGCTAAACAGAGAGAGAGAATACAATACACAGGTTTTCTCAAAATGATTGGTTTGATGGCTTTCTGAAGCGAAATACAACCGTAAGCATAAGAAAACCCGAATGCATTAGTATTAACAGAATCACTGGATTTAACCGTGATCACATGAAGAAATATTTTTAAACTTGGAAAAAGTGTTTTCTGCGACCGGTTTCAAACCGTATCGCATGTACAGTACAGATGAAACTGGTATCACAACAGTACAAGACCCCATAACAATAGTTGCCAGTAAAGATAGGAAAAGGGTCGGCTCAGTGACCAAGTGGGAGAGAGGAGTGACTGAGATACGTGGTGTGAATATGGCAGGAAGTTTCATTCCTCCAATATTTATTTATTTTCGAAACCGGATGAGCCCCTTGCTAAAGAAAGATGGCCCGCCTTGAGCTCTATGTGAATGCTCACCGACATGTTGAGCTAACGAGGTGTTGTTCTTTATTTCGTTGAAGCACTTTATCCATCACTCCAAAGCAAACATTCAAAGTCTACGTCAACATCTACATCACCTAATGGTGTGTGGTGGAGGGTACTTTTGGTATCACTATCTGATCCCTCCAACCCTGTACCACGCGAAAATAGTGCGTGGAAATAATGATTGTAGATAAGCTTCTGTATTGGCTCTAACTTCTAGAGTTTTCTGCTCGTGGTAAATGTGCATGATGTATGTGGGGGGACGCAATCTGTTTTCCCACTCCTCCTGAAAAGTACTGTCCCGAAAGTTCAGCAATAAATCTCTCCGTGATGCACAACTCCTCTCTTGTAACGTCTGCCAATGGAGTTTGATTAGCATCTCCGTCACTCTCTCTCGCCGACTAAACGATCCCGTAACGAAACACGCTGCTCTTCTATGGAGCTCTTCTATCTCCTCTATCAGTCCTACCAGATAGGGATCCCAGATAGATGAACAATACTCAAGAATCGAGCGAACAAGCGCTTTGTAAGCGACTTCTCTCGTGGATGTGTTACATTTCCTTAAGATTCTTTCTATGAATCTGAGTCTGGTGTCAGCTTTTTCCACTATCTGTTTCATATGGTCATTCCACGTAAGGCCGCTCTGGATAGTCACGCCTAGATATTTTGCGGCAGACGCTGTCTCTAGCTGTTTGTCATTAATAATGTAGCTCTACAGTAGTGAATTTCTTTTCCTATGTATGCGCAATATGTCACATTTATTTACGTTCAGGGTTAGCTGCTAGAGCCTGCACCATTCATTAATTCTCTGCAGGTCGCTCTGCAAATTCTTACTGTCTTCTGGCGTTGCTACTTTGGTATAGACAACTGCATCATCTGCGAATAGCCTTAAAGAGTATCTGACGGTTTCTACTAGATCATTTATACATATTGTAAACAGCAACGGTCCTATCACACTTCCCTGTGGTGCTCCGGATATTACCTTTACATCTGTCGATTTAGTTCCGTTAAGAGCGATGTGTTGAGTTCTATCTGCAAGAAAATCTTGAATCCCAAGTTCTGTATTGTTGATACTAGACAATCACAACAGCCACGCAACTTTGCAGCCCTATACGTTATGGAAAAGTAATGCAGTTATTATGGTCTACTTATCACCCCACTGTTGACACAGATTGCAACTTATCTATGTAAGTTTCTACTCAAGTATAAGAGGAACTTTCAAAAAGGAATGTGGTCTTCATATGAAAATGCACAAGCTTGTAAGGATCACTCCTTATGACTTTGCTGCTCGTTTTAATCAGGCGAATTCAAGAGTATCAACAACCACAGTGGCTGTATCTGGATCAAAGCTACGGGGACATATCCATTCATTCCGAATGTCTTTACTGATGACGCCTTTTGTGCTAGAGACGTGTTTGTAGACAGACCAAATGTATGTGTTCAAGAAATTGAGAATGGGGTTTTACCCTTAGATTCAACAAATACGATGACCAGTGCAGAACCAAACCAAGAAGCTGGAGGATCCAAAGAACCCCAAGACCCCAGTAACTCTGAGACTTTTGGAGACCTGATGCCACTTCCTTCTACCAGTGGCACAAAGGCAAAACATAGAAAATAAACAGAGAAACAAAAGTCAAAGATTCTGGCCTACACACCCAAAAAAGTTGAATTTCAAGTGTCTGCTGAAAAGAAATCAGTGAGTAATCCAAAAAGAGAAGGTACGTTACTGAAAAATAGTTTAAAGCAACTGTTCAAAGACACGCCTAAAAGTGGCGTTAACAATTTAAGGAAAGAGTCGTTAAAAAGCAGAAACCAGTGCCAGCACGTGAGCATAACAAGGAAATTTCTTGAGACTCATGATGATAATGCCACTGATGGAAATAAATTATGTGACGATGATATGGACGATTTGCCAGGACTGGAAAATGAAAACATGTGTGGAGAATTTGCTCAGAATGGGAAGCAATGGTTTCGATGTAGCACCAGTGGAACATGGATTCATTCTCTGTGTAGTGCTTCTGATTCCCCTGTCGACTTTCTATTAGATAGGTGCATTAGGTACTGAAAGGCTTTAGTTGTTTTTGTGATTCCCATGCTTCTATTTTCTGTGGTTTAGTATATGCTGCTTGCGTGAATATGTCGTATTAATATCACTCAACCAGTAGGACTGATTATTAGAATTATTCATAATTCCTCAACACAAGCTTGAAATAATTTTCAATTATGTTACTCTTTTGGCTAACTTCTAAAAATAAGACTTGTTTTGGTAACATTTGTTTATGAGAACTACTTGTAGTCTTTAACCTCCTTCACAGTTTTCAATAATTACGTGTTCCAAAAAAAAAAAAAGGGAAAATGTGTTTCCCCATGTAAAACACATGGAGTCAAGCCTACCTGCATTATCCTTGTAGAATGGGAAATACTAGTACATGTTACTGATTTTTATATATTTTGTATTAATTTGTTTTCAGAATTATTTTATAATATAACATATTGAAATATGCATATATAGCTCGATTTTAAGAGGGTAAATTTTGATGTAGGGTAATTTTCAATAGTAATATGAGCATTACCGAATAACCTACCTCAAGGACACCAGGCTGGACCTCCCATTAACTTATTCATTAAAATGCGGAGAACTCAAATATGAGAGGTTGAACGGGTGTTTGAACTCTTTTCATCCTGAATCCCATTTGACAGAGATTGCAAGAGAGCCACAATTTGTGAACCAATAACGATGTGCAGTTCCATATGTGAATTGGAAGAGACACTTCTACACTAGGACGCAACTACCACAAACAGTGTAGTCTGAATAAGAGGATAAGTGTACTGAAATGTGAGGTTTTACGTGCTTCTTCCGTATCTCCGTTGGAAAAATGTACGACGATCATTACGTCAAGATTAAACTAACTTTATTTTTGTGGTCGTACTGCCTGCGAGACACGGTACTGAAGTTAATTTTCTTTTTCAAGTTGGTAACTGCAGAGGTCAATAGCAGTCACAGCGGAATTGACTGACGTGATTAACAGCGGTCGTGGAACAGTTGGCTTTCGTGAATCTGTTTCAGAGTTTATTTGTCGCGTAATCTAGGGTTTGTTTACCCGTAGTTCGAAGGTCAGTTCTATCGTCAGCGGAGATTGCGTGGGTTGAGCTTCGCAAAACGAAGTGCTAATAACGTCGTCGATACCTGTATTGAGCAACATTGTCCAATTTTGATACCTCCCGGACCCCGTAAAAACTTCCGACACAGATTTAATCTTTCACAGCCACTGTATTCTACGTCAGAGCAAACAACGCCACGAGATAAGGCACTCATCTGTCTTTATCAATCAATTTGTCGTGGCGTGCACAGCTGGAGACAACGGCGGATCTTTTAACTTGATAAGAACAGAACAGAGGTCAACAGCTTTAGTTCATTCGAGTATTTTTTTTTTTTTCACTGGATGCAAGGATTTTCCGAAGTCCAATGGCTCGCTTAGCTCTTTCAACCATTCCATATGCACTGTGGTGAGAAATTTGAAACAAATACAAAAGCAATAAAAACCAGGTGTTAATACGAAAGTGCATTAATATAAAACTGCCAGTATATTCAGCTACAGTGTAATATAGAGAATGAAGAAATATATGCGAAACCATAAATTATAAAAACTATGAAAAAAATCAGCTAATGGTGGCTGATTTCAAGGGGTTTTTAGGTCTCGGGGCCTTAATTTACGTTCACAGAAGACTTTTTTCTGTAAAAAAGAATTTTTCCATACAAATCTTTATTAACAAACTAAAGTACATATCTTAAATACTACATACATGATTTTTGGCCGGTAAAATTATGAGTTTATGCAGCACAAAGTGGTGGCCAAAATACCTCTTCGCCGATAGGGCAACCAAACGGCTCGAACAACTCGGTGTCTGCAGTAAAAATTAAACAAATGTACATAATCAGAATCAAATTCTCTTTGGCATGAATCTCGAAAATCAAATGTCTTGAAGTTTTTTTCAAAATGGCAGCCACTAGAAAACGGAGGTACTGGAAGTCGATCTATTTTGTTCCCTTTAAGCGTAAGTAAATAACAAACATTATAAAAATATTGTTTTTTTGGGTTTCACGCCAGAATTATAAGGGCCTTTTTTATTCAATTCAAAGCTGGATCCAGTTTTACATTGAAGTTTTTTTAAATAATTCGAACAAGAAAGCCGTTGTCGGAAATAAGCATTTATATTTCTGAGTTCAATTTTTGTGTATAAAACTTTAAAATTTTGCAGCTTATCATTAATCCATTATCCCTGGGCCTTCAGTAAACATACTTCTTTCTCGAAGATCTCTTTTTCTAAAGTGCGATTCTCTTTGGGCGCAGTTCTAACCTCGACGTTACTCTGGCACGAGCACAGGTCCGAGCACTTCAGGCCTTTCTCATCCCTTTTCGTGCCGAATGAGCAAGCCGAGGTGCAGATACACTTAAATCCAGTTTTAAAAATAACGTAGGCTGATTGTTAGCAATTTGGACCAGTTTTACACACATGTGTTTTGGAGCATAAGTCCAAATTAATAAATTCAGTGCTGCGTTATTGGTCTGCATAAGGCTGCAAGGCATCTCTCCACCAAACTGTCGTCAGTAAGATGTTTGTACACATCAGCAATCGCTTCAACAACTTGACGCCTCAGTGGTGTCTTACGATGAAAAGTATTTAGTGTCCCGTTCATCTCAGTTGGCTTCCATTTAGACCAACTTTCAGTACTGTAACCGTTCTGCTGAACTCCGGCGATTGTCACCGTAAATGCGTTTTCGATCTCAGTTTTGTCGAAATCATATACTTGAGACATCTGATTGGCAATTGAAACACCTATTTCTATATTTTCTTCGACGTAGAATGTTACAGTATCTTTACAGAGAAAGAGGTATTGACCGGAGCCGCAAACGGCCCAAGCACCGAGAGCGGCTAGAGTGGGTGTATGCGCGCTTCTGTTGAAACTGATTTTCAGGCATAAAGACCAGTTTCCCGACAGTATCTTTTTGATCACAAATTTGTTTGAAACCTCGAGACAGAATCAACATACAAAATAAATCAGGCATTGTACGACGTACTACAAAATGCAATACATTATTGGAAGCGTCCTAATCTTCTGTGGAACTTTCAATTTGCTCCTAACAAAGTGCACGCATAATGGATGCTGTACATGGAACGTGAATATAATCATCGTCAAACGAAGATTTGAGTTTCTAGAACCTATGTTTGGAAGGTATTATGATTAGTGTTGGTACTGTTCCAAAATTGATTTGTTGTTGATAAATATATGACATTTATAGCGTAAATCTGTTCTGTTTTTATCAAAACAGACCTAGTATAAGTACTTCAGAGAAAATTTATTAGAATTTACACATGTAAATAAATACATGTGATGGTATAAGAGCCGGCCGCTGTGACAGAGCAGTTCTAGGAACCACACTGGTGCTAGGGTCGCAGGTTCGAATCCTGCCTCGGGCTTGGATGTTAGGTTAGTTAGGTTTAAGTAGTACTAAGTCTAAGGGTCTGATGATCTCAGATGTTTAGTGCCATAGTGCTTAGAGCCATTTTTGACGGTATAATAAATTATGTGACTTCAGAAGGCAATAATATCTACTTTCATTACTTTTTTTTCACTGTCTGCCCTTAAAGGTAGAGTAGACTTCTTAAGCTGCGATCTGTTGCAGAGTGAGGTTCGTTTCAACCAAGCATCAAGCAAGCTAGGAAAGGAGGATGTCAGACTGGGATTGTTTGGGAGGCAATTTCAAGTTCCGGCATTTCACTAACAACCACGAGAAGCCTTGGGGAACGTCGAGGGACACCAGGCATGGTGACTACTACATATTTGCTCTGACCCAGAAGTAAGTACGAAATGTTAGTGCATGATAAGCAGTTTTTGTTTACGTGTGTAACAAAAGAAAGTGGATGACGTCCTCGACATGTGCAGTGGACGTGGGTGGCTGTCGTTTGCGGGCAGTGGGATGGATTAAGTATCCGATAATTTACGTGGTCTGGGAAGACGGTCAAGATTTAAATAAACTACAGGATTAACAATAAAACTAGAGGAATTTGGAAGAGATAAGAAGGTTGTTGGAGGATATGAAATAAAATCTAATCACTTCATTTTGATCACACAGATACATACACTGTCGAGTATCATCAATGTGACCAACTGTCGAAAGCCTGAACAACCACATTTTGTAGCATAGACCGCTGCGCCACGACGAGTCCAGCGCTGTGGCTAACTACACTAGGTTCCTCCGTGGAGGGTCCATGGGACCAACAGCCCGGTCTAAGTGGTCTCAGAGAGTCTTCACTGGGAGTTTGGTGGCTGGAGGTGTCGGCAGACGCATCCTACCGTACTTCGAATCACGCACTTAGACTGCGAACTGTGTGAGACGCATTGTCCTGCTGGTATGTGCCATCGTTCTGAGGAAAAACGAACTGAATGTAGAGGTGGTCGTGGTTCCCAAGGATAGATGCACCTTTGCGTTGATCCATTGCGCCTTTCAGAGTGACGAGGAATGCCTTGCACTATGTTACAGGGCGTCTGCTTTCAGATGTTTCAAGCTGTAACAATGGCATCTGTCCAATGATTCATCTGAAAAATCCACCTGTTGACGCTCAGTGGATGTCCACCTGCGGCACTACCGTGCGAATCCCAGCATTCTTCGCCAATGAACGACAATCACCATAGGTGCATGACCAGGCCCCAGATGCGGAAGTCCGTGTGGAGCAACATTCGCTGATAAGCCGTGGAGACACTGTTGGTAGCCCCTTGTTTCATTTGGGCGGGAAGGTGCTCAACAGTTGGATCTCTACTCGCCCGTCCACATTTCCGCAGCTTCCATTCACCCCTGTCACCTACATCCCGTGGTGTACCACAATTGCCTCGCCATTATGCCATGCATGGTACCCTTTAACCACAGCGGCACACCAACAGTTAACAAACTTTTACTAAAGAAAACTCACCAAACAGCAAGAAGTTATCAGAAGTTGTTATTTTATTTAGACGACCAATTTCGGCATCTCATTAATGCCATTTCCAGGCCCCTGTGTATTAAAAGCAACGAGTATACATGCACTGTAAATCAAGTTGACATCTCAAAAAAAAAAAAAAAAAAAGGAAGCGTAACAACAAAACTCCTGAAAACCTACAAAATGCAACATACAGCGTTAAGAAGAGTATCTATGAACACAAAGCACAGCAAAGCAGAATATGTACATATACTGAATAGCATCAAAACTAGCAATTTTGACAACACAGAGTTATAATAGAAGAGGGCAGAAACCACAGAAATTAAAAAATAGACAATATAAAAAAATCAGAAACATAAACGAATAAAAATTTATCACCTTTTCCCCTTCTTCTTTTCTTTTTGAGTTTTTTCATTTATTTCAATTTTATTTAGTTTTCTTTTCTTCCTAGTCGATACCGCTTTATTGAAGGCTTTCAGTGCCGGGATGGAGGGTTTGCGTGCTTCGACGAAGTCGAGAGCTGTGCCGGCGGTAGAGTAACTACTGGAAAGGTCTCCGAAGCCGGAGTAGTGTTTACCGACGAGCCAAGTGAAGAGTGTCCCACAATACAGCGCAAGGAGGACTCTAGAGGCGCAGTGAAGCCAGCTTCCCTAAGGGAGACAACCATGGAAGAAAATCAGGCAGGTCGCGATGCTTACAGGTGGCAGTCCCATCATGTGCTTTAACCTGCGCTGCGCTAGTAACGCAGCTTGGGAGCTGTAAAACTACTGGCGAACTCGCAGTCTCGGATTCAGGACGGGATCAACTGGTGACAACCGGCAAATATTACGGAACAAACGATTTGGTATTACGGATTATATGTCTTTGGCAACGTGGATTATTCGAGGACAGACCAACAAAGTAAGTGAGTTAAATTAAGAACTCAAAGAGAGGAAATTAGACATTGCGATAATAACAGAAACTAAGAAAAAAGTAAAAGGAACAAAATATTTGACAGACTGCTGGATGGCTTACAGTGGCGTCCCACAAAGAAAATAAGGCAGTGCTGGATTAGTCAATGATAAATGGAAGATAAGCCTCAATAAGAGATTTGACACACTTATTCTAAAACGGAATTACCAAAAAAAAAATTGATATGACAAAATATCACTTCGAGGTGCCATTATTTTCGGTTTATTACTAGCAAATTTGAAGTTGTACTTCTTGCAGATTTCGTTCAGCTGATACATTGATCTTTGAAGGTCATCTTCATTCGTTTGAACAATAACGATGTCATCACCAAACAAAAGTACATTCAGGTATTCCTCATTCGTTAACTTCTTTCCTTTGTCGAACACTTTGGTTAATAATTAATTCTTCTAATCGATTCCTACCTATGTTTGTCATAATGCGTGTAGTTTTGTTAAGACATTTTACTACCTTTGTTAGATGATAAGGATATCCACATTCAGACATAGTCTTCCATAGGCTAACACACCTCACACGGTGTAAAGCCTTTCTACATCATATTCTCTGTGTTTTTCTATAATGTTTTTAATTACAAACACGTTGTCTGTGCATGAACGATCTGATCTAAATCCATTTTGTTCTTCAGAAATAGTAGCGTCTATGATATTCTTCATGTGGTTACTAATGATCTTTGAGTATAGTTTTTACAGTCATTACGTTTCCTTTTTTGAAAAGAGAAAGAGATATTAGTTCTGCTCCATGCCAAGGATCTGAGATCTAGCAGTTCGTCTAAAATTTGTTTATTGATTGTAGAAGTCTATTATCTGATGGTAATAATGCATATTTAATAAGTTCTCCATTTATTCCATCTACTGCAGTTGCTTTTCTGTTCTTCATGCCTCTCAAAGCCTGTTGTAGTTCCCCCATAGTAATTGTATCTAATGCTTCATTTTACATACTTTTTACATCGTCACCTTTGGCCTTCTGTGCAAACCACGAGTCTGTATAGTGATTTATCCTTTGTTCATTGGGTATAATATTCAACGACATAGTGTCTTTTTCTTCCTTGTTCTTTTCACGACCTTGTATGCACATTACTGCCTATCTTGTATGTCGTGTTCTAAGACGCTTATGAATGAGTCCCACGACTCTTGGTGTGCTTTTCCCACTATTTGTTTCCTTTTTATTTTGTATGTTTCCCACTCTCTGACGTTTCCGTCTGCAGAAATTTCAAATAAGCTGTTTTTTTCTTTAATGGCTACTTTAATTCCCGTGTTCCAAATTGTGAGTCGTTTATTCCCCTCCGTTTTCTTTCTTTTATCAAGTGATTAGGTTTCTGCTTATTCCATTTTGTATCGATAGTTTTATTGACTGACAGTGAAACAAGCTTCTCTTGGAGTCTATACTGATAAAGTTTTCTAATACTATATTCTGACAGGAGATGTACTTTGAACAACTCATGTTATGGCTTTTTCTTGCCTTGTTCTTCCATTTTGTTACTAGCCTTATCTTACTGCCTAAAAGCATGTGATCGCCACCTACGCCGTTTCCTGTATAAACACTATATCTTGGATAAGATTCTTAATTTTATCATTAATAAGTACATAATCAATCACAGACTTAAATCCTCGTGCACTCCTTGCAAACTTGTGAATGTCTTTCTTTATGTAAAATGTGTAACTAAATTTAGAATTATTGAAGAGGGCAAATTGACGTACATGCTGTCCGTTATCATTAAGAAATTTTCTCTAATTAGTCCTAGTATTTCTGGTACTGGTAGATTTTCAACTCTTGCATTAAAATCACCAGCGATGGTCTGTCTTGTCGATTTTCTTCAATTCTTTCTGAAGAGCATCATAAAAAGTGTCAGTATCATACCTCCTTCCTTCCTCTGAACCGTAAACGCATCTAAATGTTAGATGATCCCTTGGAAGCTGAAAGCTTTCATTTAGAAGCTGTATTCACGTATTCACGAATTCTGTTTGACTTTTATATTCAAAATAAAATACACAAATTCCAAGCTGTATGTGGAACCATTAACAGAACACAGCGCCATAAAATTCAAAAAGAGACCATCATGAAAGTCTGTAAAATAATGGCGGCCCCTATGTTATCCCATGGAAGTGAAATTTGGGTTACCACAAAAAATAAGACAGTAAAAGACAAACAACAGAGATGGATTCCTAAGAAAGACGAAAGGCTGCACACGAGGAGACATGATTAGGAACGAAGATATTAGAACAGAATTAAATATCTCAACATTAATAAAAACATTCAAAGGTAACATGAAGATTGGAATTAACACCTCACGAGAAGGAGCCGAATGGAAAGAGAGATACTGCAAGGCCATGAAGAAGATGCGAATGATAATTTGTTAGTGATTTCAGAACAGGCAACAGCCTAGTGCTTGAAAGGAAGAAGACGCTGATGATGATTTTATTTGTTAATCTTTTTATAAAAATGTTCACAACTCTTATGGGTGAGAAATGCTCTAGTTCCTTGCAAAAATTGTCCTCATTCAAATTAAAACGTCGCGATGTAACATGTGGATTACACAATGGAGTGCATATTCATCGCCTAAATTACTTGGCTAGTGATACATCAGAATTAGTTGTCACAAAATCAAAAAACGCAACTAGTGGCAAAACCCAATGGTCGACAAATTTTAAATGACTAACGGTAGGCAAAGAAAGTGTCAGGAATCCTCATAGAAAACCTAGACTGCATAATGTAGTATATCAAATCAAAAAAATAAAATGATATGACTTGGTGCCCGCTAAACATCCATTAATCGGCGGACAAATATTAGGGTGGAACAAAAATGGACACTAAATACCATATTAACCTAGGGGAATCTCAACTGGCAATGCAATTACTATTTCCCTGAGAATATCATACTATTGACCTATGTATAGAGTGACGAAACCCATCCAAATAGGGACTAACACACGGCAAGCTGTATCGCGAAAGGTAGTGTGGGAAAAGAACAAGTTAAAAGCAAATTGAGTGTGCGAAAACCAACTAAAATACAAAGTATGAGACAGCTAATTAAAGAATATAGTCACGCCAAAGGATCAATAATTGTGAGCAGAAAAGGGTTTTTAAATGACCTCATGTCATAGAGCGATCATGAAATGAAACAATACTGAAACTAAGCCTTCTAAATAACGAGTAATGGCGAAGTGAAGCTAAAACTGCTACAACTATGATAAATCAACTGAAATGCAGCTCATGATATGCAGTCATGTAACAATACCTCACCTGAGACCTGGGGAATATGTCAGTCTAGGTTTAAAAATGCAACAGGCTGGAAATGATATGCAAACGAGTTGATAACAAATTAAACAGAGGCTAACAGCAACAATCTCACTGTCCTAAATCTCAAGGAGACATCACTATCATAACTAAAATCCCATCATAGATGCAAATAAGCTTACAACAGACCAAAATATGGTCAACGTGTGCCTTACCAATAGTATGCAGCTCTACAAAACGGAACGTGGAAAGCTGCGTATCTTGTTGACAGAAACACTATACCCAGCTAAAACTGCTATAAAGCAATGTATCAGTAAGTATGAATCTTTAAAGAAAGTAGTAATGGAAGCCCAGCCAGTGACCGCAAGCCCTCGTACTCCCAAACAAAATAATTAAAAGTGCCACGGTTTCTGCGATGGCTGAGGAATTAAATATAGCTATTCTTGTTCCTCCTTTACATCTGTTCATACAAACCGTAGTTTGGTGACCGTTTAACTTTGACAATTTGGTGTCAGTAATGGTTGTGTACTACAGCATTCCTTTTCTTGCATGCTTGGGCTAGTATAGTGTGATGTGGTTAGAAATATAGGACAACCTATTTTAAATGTACCTGATCTGAGAGTCTAGTAGGTGGCCATAAGCTTTTTACCTTTATTGGTAAACATATGACATAATCCTTTTAGATTACAGAGTGGTTTCGCGCTTTCCATAATAGGTCTGTCGGCTGGGTCTTCTTATCACTAGTACATGGGTACTCTATTTTAAATAAGTGTTTGTTATGTAATAGGTTGGACTGACTGGCTTTACTT
Organism: Schistocerca gregaria; assembly: GCF_023897955.1. Taxonomy (NCBI): domain Eukaryota; kingdom Metazoa; phylum Arthropoda; class Insecta; order Orthoptera; family Acrididae; genus Schistocerca; species Schistocerca gregaria. Next base: position 468,477,389 of record NC_064922.1, read on the forward strand.
TTGATGGGGCACCGCGGTTTTTACTGTTTTGTTTGGGAGTATATGAGCTTGCTATCACTGGCTGGGCTTCCATTACTATTTTCTTTCACGACTGATATTTGCTGATACTATGCTTAATAGTAGATTGAACCCGGTATAGTCGTTTCTGTGAGTGAGATGTATAACTTATCACCTAAGTATTACATTTTATAATGAAGTAATAATCAACCAGTTGCATAAAAACAATTGAAATTCTGTACAAGCTCGGGAACTTAGTGCCCTTCGTCAGAAAGCTGTACAGTCTTCTGAAAAAGCGCACTAACTGCTCGAAACCGATAAAGAAATTAAATTTCTTCTATGCAACTGGTTGCTTACTATTTCATTTTATGTCCGTCCCGATAGCTGAGTGGAGCCGGCTCGGTAGCTCAGCGTGTTCGGTCAGTTGGCTGCGTGCTCTCTGTAATAAAAAAGAATCAGCGGTCAACTTGAACGGATGTCTTGTGACGTCCGCCCAGACCAAGCGCAACGAACTATATCGAACAAAATGAAAAAAAAATTAAAAAAGTGGTCAGCGTTACGGACTGCCGTCCTACGGGCCTGGATTCGATTCCCGGCTGGGTCGGGGATTTTCTCCGCTCAGGGACTGGGTGTTGTGTAGTCTTCATCACCATTTTATCCCCATCTGGCGAGCAGGTCACCCAATGTGGCGTCGAATGTAATGAGACCTCCACTAAGGTGGCCGGACCTGCCCCGTAAGTGGCCTCCCAGCCAGTGAAACCAAACGCTCATTTCCATTTTCCATTTCATCATTTACGACTACAGTTGCTGACGAACGATAAAATACTAGTATTATGTAATTCTCCCAGGACGATGTCTGTTCCTGACATTACACTACTAATTTCGTTTGGCTGTGATAATCCTTGACTAGTTCAGCACAATAAAATTTTAGGTTCAGTTTTTTGCAATGGACACCATGTGTCATTTACGTGTTTTATTTTAGTTCATATTATTTTATGTTATTCTGTTGAATCTCCTTGGATCATAGATGTTGTTTTGGCTTACCCATATTTGTGTAATTTCTTATCAACTCAAATTTTTATGTCCTTGACCTTTCTGTTTCTGACTTTCTACAAATTTCTCTATCTGCAGTCTTTTTGTCTTCGATTATTAGTATACATCTGCTACGTAACTATTGTGGTAATACTTTAGTTTGTCTGTCTATGCAATATGTTAGGTCCCTTGTGAGACCTACAATTATGAATAAAGGGATGTGAGGTGAAAGTTTGAGGCCCATGTACCATCATTTGTCATTTCCGTCTGCAACAGGTAGGCCTTTGGCAATCAAAATTTGAGTTAATTACAACACAGATTGAGTGAGATATCAGATTTCAATAATTGGCCAACTAAAACAGGTAGGCCTTGATTGATACGAGTTTCAGCCAAAACAAAGTATGAAATAGCTCTTAAATTAATTATAGGAGAACAGGCAGGCCTTCAATAATAACAGCTGCAGTTAAGTAAAATTACCAAATAGAAAACAGATAGGCATTCAATGGTAACAGCTGCAGTTAAGCAAAATTACCAAAAGCAAACAGGCAGACCTTTAATAATAACAGCTTCAGTTAAGTAAGACTAACAAATAGCAAATGGGTAGGCCTTCATGAATAACTGCTCCTATTACATAATCAAGAGTTTGAAATGCCTCCTCACGAAGGTGCACCAGAAGGCTTATATGCAAGGAGCACTAGACCATACCAAATAGGAAGGCCAAGAAAGGTTACAACGAGAGGACCCTTTTCGTTGGATATAGACCGACGAAAGCAATATTAAAACAGCAAGGTTAATTACGTGAAAGCAACAATAACTAAGCAAATGGTATACCCGCGTCACTGCGAGATATCGATTCTTCAACGAAACGCCCGAAAGGAAACTAGGCTGGCGAACCCAATTACACAGAGTCAGCAATTGCAAATTTTGAGATCCACGCACCTCTTAAGCGATAGCGTCTACAATGCCCGAAGGTATCTCTAAACCGGCACCCGGCCATATTACAGGAGAAAGATACTTATCTGGTGCTCAAAACGTTTGGCAGGGCGGTCTTCTAAAACCCAACCATCTGGGTACGGCATGGTGGCAGGGGAGGGGGTGGGGTGTCCGGCCACAGCACAAGAAACACGTTATCACTCCGGCTCACGAAACACCATCGGCTCATACAGTTTAAGATATCCTGTTAATAAACAACCAAGGCCATTATCGATTCATCTACATATACATGTATACTCCGCTAGCCACCAAGCGGTGTGTGGCGGAGTGCACAATTCGCGCCAAAGTCATACATCCCCACCCCCCCTCCCTCCTCTGTTACACTCGCGGATCGCGCAAGGAAAAGACTGTCTGAACGCCTCAGTACGAGCTCTTATTTCCCTTATCTTTGAATGGTGATCATTGTGCGATTTGAATGTTGGTGGTAATAATATATGCTCTACATCTTCGGTGAAGATCGGATTTCGGAATTTAGTGAGCGGCCCCTTCCGTTTAGCGCGCCGTCTATCTGCAAGTGTGTCCCACTTCAAACTTTCTGTGAGATTTGTAACGCTCTCGCGATGGCTAAATGTACCAGTCACGAATCTTGCTGCTCTTCTTTGGACCTTCTCAATCTCTTGAATCAGACCCATCTGGTAAGGATCCCATACAGACGAAAAATACTCTAAGACTGGACGAACTAACGTATTGTAAACTGTTTACTTTGTTGAAAGACTGGATCGCTTCAGGATTCTACCAATAAACCGCAATCTAGAGTTTGCCTTACCCGTTACTTGTGTAATCTGATCACTCAATTTGTGATCATTTCGAATAATCAGACCCAGATACTTGACTGATGTTACCGCTTCCAAAGACTGATCATATATTTTGTACTCATACATTAATGGGGATTTTCGCCTTCTTATACGCAGTACCTGACACTAAAATTGAGAGATAACTGCCAGTCATTCCACCACGCATCTATTTTCAGCAGATCCTCATTGATTTGTTCACAACTTTCGTGTGATACTACGTTCCTAAGACTACAGCATCATCGGCAAACAGTCTAATGCCGCTGTCAATACCATCAATCATACCGTTTACGTAAATCGTAAAAAGCAGCGGACCTATTACACTGCCCTGGGGCACACATGAAGTTACGCTTATTTCTGTTGAAGTCACCCCTGCTCCCTATCTGTCAGAAAGCTTTCTATCCAACCGCATATGTCATCGGATAGACCATAAGCGCGCACTTTTTAGAGGAAGCGACAATGCGGAACTGAGTCGAACGCCTTTCGAAAGTCGAGAAATATGGCATCAACCTGGGAGCCGATATCTAGAGCCTGTTGTATATCATGCTGTGTCTCTCATGACCGCTGTTTCCTAAAACCGTGCTGGTTTCTGTAGACGAGCTTCTCAGAGTTTAGAAAGGTCATTACGTCTGAACACAAAATAAAATACTCGTATGTTCCATGATTTTACAACAAATCGAGGTGAATCCTTTCCCTCCCCTATATTTTTGCTACGCACATACTTCGCTAGCACTTGGTGGACAATACCTTTATATTCCGACCAAAGATGCTCAATATCTTTGTGTCCCGCGGTGAATAAATGCTTGGAGCTGACTATGAAGATATTCATTAACTTCCACTGACATAGAAGCCACAACGACATTATGGTCGCCACTACCTTCTTCCAAATTAACCTCTTCAGAAAGATCAGGTCTGTTTGTCGCCAAGATATCTAATACGTTCCCATTTCCAGTTGGTTTTCTAACCAATTGCTCAAGGGTGCATGTTGAGAGTGTTCCTAGAGTAACCTCACACGAATCTTTGCTTCTGCTCCTGTGATGAACGTGTAATTTTCCGAGTCAATGGATTCCAGATTAAACTCTCCACCTACAACAAATGGATAATGTGGATATTTAATTCCTATGTACTCAAAACTTTCCCTGAAACGTTGTGCGACGTTTTTTGCGGATGCTGGTGGTCTATAAAAACATCCTAATACAATGGTCAATCCTTATCTGATTGACAACTTTTTGCAGACTAGTTCACAGTACGACCCAGTACCGATCTCAAGCGCGTTTCAACAGCTTTTAACTGCAATGAATACACCACCTCCCATAGCATCAGTCATTTCGTTCCTAAACATTGTCCAATTCGAGTTCAAAATTTCACAGATTTTTATGTCTGGTTTCAACCAGCTTTCGGTACTTAATACAATATTGGCATTGCTACTGTTTATTTCGGAGAGTAACACGGGGATCTTGCTACAGACACTTCCACAATTTACTAACATAAGATTAAGCGCATTTAAATCCTTTGGAATGACCTGTTTAGGCCAACTTACAATTTTTACAAGCAATAGCCACAGTTCAAGGAACCAACTGGTGGTGAAATAGATCAGCCAAGAAATCGCAATGATTGCAACACACCTATAGGTATCAATAAGAAAATAGCAGTTATGATCTCAAAATCCAAAACTTAACTTACATTCACGAATCGAAGCTGAAGCTTGTCATTTCCAAAGGTGCCCAGAATTCAGCACAGCGAAACTAGCTTCAGCTCTGTCATCGCTGTGTCACGTCCCAGAGTTGGGTCGCTAGGCTACACATGAAGATGGCACTCGAAGTCAGCCACGGATTCAAATCGACCCGCAAATATGCCAAGCAACAACTCGTCGAATTCCGTGCCCAAGACGGCTGCGCAAGTGCTTACGTTCCTCGCCGAGTGGACCTCCCACACTGGCCTCTTCGCTCCGTTACCACTTCCCAACTCGCCATGCCACAAGGCCGTCCCCATCAACAAGCTCGAGCGAAGATCTTAGTGGCCTCAAACCAGAGAGACACCACTCGACAGATCGAGCTAGTGGAACTAGGAATTCAAAAGGCGGTGCCAGCAACCCCGCCACGGATCACCCTAGTTAGGAGTACTTGTACATCTCATCTTTGATGTTCCTGCCACTCTCCTCTACTTGCTTTATAACGCTCCATACTATTAGTTGCCACACGTTTGTATTGTTGGCCATGTTTTGTTCTTTTGTAAGCTTATACGCATCTATGATTGGATTTTCCCAGTAACAGCGATTTCTCCTTGAAATGACACCGACCGGCAAGAATCGAGGCCGGAGAAGCAGACTAAGGAAGTGTGGAAGTTCCCCGGCCCGCGGGCGACCGTGATCAAATGGTTCAAATGGCTCTGAGCACAATGGGACTCAACTGCTGTGGTCATTAGTCCCCTAGGACTTAGAACTACTTAAACCTAACTAACCTAAGGACATCACACACATCCATGCCCGAGGCAGGATTCGAACCTGCGACCTAAGTAGTCGCACGGTTCCGGACTGCGCGCCTAGAACCGCGAGACCACCACGGCCGGCGCGGGCGACCGTGATTCATCACCAGTGGTGGGGAGACAGCCGCCGGAGGAAGAGCGGAAACTCAGCCCTCAGCCTGCGCCAGGGAAGACGCAGCAACCCGTCATCTCTACATAGAGAAACTGGGAACGAGGACGTAAGCACTACACTGCCCGATGTGGTTGGTGAGGCAACTGCGGCCTTCAAAACCGTCATGATGGCAGAGAGCGCTGCATTCCAAGCTGCTTTAGCTGCTGAGACGGAGGACTGTCGCCAGCTGCGGCAAATACGTGCGACTCTTTCGCACAGCCTCGGTCCAGACGAAGAAAAGCCTAACTTTACGAACGCCACGGAGTGGAAGGAAGGGAACCGCCGACTTTCGCCTTTATTTCTCGGCCAGAAAAGAAGAAAACCCAGGCCGGCACAGACGCCCCAAGGTGGGTGGCTGACACTACATCCAACATTCAGAGGATGCAACACGGCAAGCTAGAAGGCGTTGCGGTAAAACCCTGCGAGATATCGCGCATCCGTCCGTGGTGCCTGACCACACCTCGCAGAAGACACAGCAGTGCAAGCAGAGGTCGCGGCAAAACAAACGGATATCAGAGCCGGCAGTCAAGTTGCGTTAGCATAGCTCCAGCAGCAGCAAACCGCTGGACGGTGAGGCGGTGGCTGCTGTGCTTCACGCAACCGATAGGGACAATGTCGGGAAAGAATCTGAAGCCAAACTGGACGTGCTTCTGCGCTCGGTCACAGCTCACAGAGCGCAGCAGAGGAGACTCCACAGCAGCGAATGGCAATGCCGCACAGATTCGGACTGTCCTCTTTGTGACGAATAGATGACTGTAACACTGGGAGCTGCATGATACTAACCTAACCTAGCCTCGCATGACCTATCGCAGATGGCAAGTTAAATTCGCTACTGCCGTTACTACCTGCCCAGATTGTCGCAGACCATTTTTGTCATGGCATGTTTCTCCCTCCACCCTTAACGCGCTATTTATTTCCGTGTTTCTGTCCACTGCTATCTCCCAATGGACCCGTATCAGTGTGAAATTCTACGTAAGGGGAAGCATCCCAGTCCAGCGTCCTGTGATAATCTCCATTCAAATTATTAGCCAGCGCAGATGTGACAGCAGAACTTATTGTGACGATCACCGTCCTAGTGCGAGCGTGGAGTGGCAGCACTATTTAACACAAAAAGCTTATAAGAGTCGGGGGGGGGGGGGGGGGGGTGTTTGGGGAAGGAGACCAGACAGCGACGTCATCGGTCTCACCGGATTAGGGAAGGATGGGGAAGGAAGTCGGCCGTGCCCTTTCAGAAGAACCATCCCGGCATTTGCTTGGAGTGATTTAGGGAAATCACGGAGAACGTAAATCAGGATGGCCGGACGCAGGATTGAACCGTCGTCCTCCCGAATGCGAGTCCAGTGTCTAACCACTGCGCCACCTCGCTCGGTGGCTCATAAGAACCAGAGAAAAATTTGACCGCAATAAAATATTTGTTTGCAGTGGTAACAAGTTTCGGTCAAAATACGACCGTTTTCAGACCATTTATTCCATGATGGTTGGCGGTGACAATGAGAGGAACCAGTGTCGTGGCTTCATGAACGTCAGCGTTTGTGAAGCCACGGCGCCTGCTTCATTCATCGGGACCACCACCTAGATGGTACAAACAACCTGAAGACGGTCACGTTCTGACCGAAACGGGTTACCATTATCAATAAGTATTTTGTTGTGGTCAATTCTGTTTTTGATCCATTTTTAACGTATTTTAGCTAGGCCCCTGACTTTCTCCACGAGAAAATAAACGTTGCAATGGAAGGAGCGAAAGAAACCCATCAAGGGTTAGCGTCTTTGACTAGTAATCAAAACTTCGCCAGGTCCGGGTTAAAACCTCGTCATGGCTTAAGTTTTGAATAAATTCGCCATCAATGGCGGCCGATGATTTCCGGCATAAAAGTAACCCTCGTTTTGACTTGTCGAACAGGACGGAGGGGTGGACAGAAGTTCAGGGCTCTCTCTGTCCCTTGGGGTGAGAAACTGCCCCTAAAAGGTGAAAGAATCAGTTATGATCAACAGCATAACAATGCAGGAGACAATGGAAACCAATGGACGAAAGACATATATTGTGTATCCACAGGACATGTAGCCCTAATTGAAAAATACCATACTGCAGTGCCTGTGTTATTCCGAGTTACGATGCAATGTTCATGCGAACATGTATGCATGTCCGAAGAAAGAGGCACTGTGGAGACTAAAGCCGTTATGAAATACACGAAATGTATTCGCAGTTGCGATATATGGACAACTGCGAATATACATTTCATGTAACTCAAAGAAAAGATTCCGAAGCAGTTCCCCATTCAGGAGGGTACTGCTAAGGGGGAGGTGGTCTTGAGGAAAAGATTCAATAACCATCGAAAGGATAACCTTCTACGACTTGGGGCGTGGAATGTCACCGGTTTGAACGCGGTAGGGAAGCTAAAATATCAAAAAAGGGGAATGTAAATGTTCAGTGTGGATACAGTGGAGTCAGTGAAGTGAAATGAACAGAAGACGAGGAGGCTATAGATACTGAGATAAGGAATACCGCAGTAGGCATTTGAGTTGAGAAGGAATGGACATCTCTAAAAAGGGCAATCACTGAAGTTGTGAAGAAAACTATAGGTACAAGGAAGCCAACTACAAAGAAACCATGGACAAGAGATGAAACACCTTAGGTAATCAACGAAAGAGGAAGTACAGATATGTTCAGGTAGATTCAAGAATACAGAAATGCAAGTCGCGTAAGAATGAAATAAATAGGAATTCCGGGAGAGCGAAGACAAAATGGCTGCATGAAAAATGTGAAGAATTCTAAAACGAAATGATTGCCGGGAGGATGGACTCAGCATATAGAAAAAAAAACACCTTCTGTGAAATTAAAAGCTAGGGTGGTAATATTAAGAGTGTAATTGGAATTGCACTGTTAAAGTCATATAAGGATGCAGATAGATGGAAAGAGTACGTTGAAGGCCTCTTGGGGGAGGGGGGGGGGGGGGGCAGGCTTGTTTGATGGCGTGATATAAGAAGAAACAGGAGTCGGTGTAGAACAGATAGACGAACCAGTATTAGAAAGAGAATTTTAAAGAGCTATGGAAGATTTAAGATCAAATAATTCAGAAGGGAAACGTAACATTCCATCAGAATGTCTAAAATCATAGGGAGATGTGGCAACAAAACGACTGTTCACGTTAGTGTGCACAATATATGAGACTAGTGATATACCAACTGACTTTCGGAAAAACATCATCCACACAGTTCTGAAGGTTGGAAGAGGTGACAAGTGCATGAATTACTGCACAATCAGCTTAAATGTTCAAATGTGTGTGTGAAATCTTATGGGACTTAACTGCTAAGGTCACCAGTCCCTAAGCTTACACACTACTTAACGTAAATTATCCTAAGGACAAACACACACACCCATGCCTGAGGGAAGACTCGAGCCTCCGCCGGTACTAGCTGCACAGTTCATGACTGCAGTGCCTTAGACACAATCAGCTTAATAACTCATGCGTACAAGTTGCTGACAAGAATAAATGTACAGGAAACGGAAAAGAAAACTGAGGATATGTTACTTGACGATTAATTTGGCTTTAGGAGAGGTAAAGACACCAGAAAAGCAGTTTTGACTTTGCGGTTGATAATGGAAGCAAGACTAAAGAAAAATCAAGACACGTTCATAGAATATGTCGACCTGAAAAAAAAAAGCGTTCGGCAATGTGAAATGATGCAAGATGTTGGAAATTCTGAGAAAAACAGTGTAAGCTGTAGGGAGAGACAGGTAACAGGTGATATTAGCTGTTAGCCATGGCTCCCCTTGCACCTGAGTAGTTCTATTGTGATGAGTGATGGTGAGGAAGTAAGCCAGTAATTTATAAATATCTGAGTATATAGCGATGTAGGTAAATATGTGTGTATGAATACGTGTGTGTAGTACTGGTATGTAGGAACATAATTAAAATATTTTTAATTTTTTAAAAGTTTGTTAAATCTTAGCTAAAAATATTAAAAATTACAAATCTTTTTCTTTTGTTTGAACTGTTTATTGCAAGATATTAACACAGATGTAAAAAAATGTTTTAGGCTTCGCCTTCTTTTGCAAGAATACATATTTCGTGTGGTGGATTCAGGTGAGCACGCCACATAGAGCTGTCCATGAGAAAAATACATATTTTCCACAAGTACACCGAAAAATTTGAATATGAACTTTTGGGCTTTATTTGTGGTCATTTCAGAAGCAGTGATTCGTGAAGTCAAAACACTTTCTCCTTTAGCTGAGTTAGTAATTATAGTGCTCCTAATAACATGTGTATTTGTAAGTCCGTACCGTTACCAAACCTGCTCGCATCAATATTTCTCATTAAGAGGACATTAACCTCAGTTTATGAGAAAGCAGTCCTGACAATTCCAACTGTCTACAGTATCTCCGTCTACATGTGATTTTTTTTTCGTGTAGCTGTCCTGCAAACTCATTAGCCTGCGCTAAAATTGTCATGTCACGTAACTATTTGTTATTTCCCATGTTTTCTTGTAGTTACGGTAAACTTTTCTCACCAGCTCTTATGTATTGTGAACAATATTACAGAATTCGCGATGTAATGTAATTATGCCGCTGGCATCGATACCAACACCATCTTCACTGATTTTCAGAAGAGCATGCCACATCGTGCAGATTCCGTGTAACTGTGCAGTTGCACGTACATATTCGTTGTTAAACGAAATTTTTTAATATTTTGACAGAAAACTGACACAATGAAACAGGCATTTACTTCCACTGCTGGTGTGCCTTTAGTTATTGCGAGCAGAGTCTGTCAAGACACTGTACACCCAAACTAATAGCTTACATTGCTGCAACATTCATTCACGACCGTTATTTTTATTGATGTTGCAAATAGGTGTTACAAATAGGTATTACCTTCGTGAGCTAAGTTCAACGGCGACTTATGTACTGAATATGACGTTCTCCCACCAATGAGCAGAATGGCAGCTATTCCTGTGGAGGTTACTGCAGCAACTCTTATTTCTCCGAATTTCGACTAAGAACAAATTTATAATAAAAGTCTTACCAGTTCCCCCAGGCGATCTGTGTGAATTTTTTATCTGACCCTCTACGGTGAATTGCGCGTTGATGATGATAAAATGATAACACGCACATATACTCAGTCGCGAGCGGAAAAAGACCGACCTCGCCGGGAATCGAAGCCGGGATTCCACTATTGAGAGTCAGAAACGCCAAAGCACGACCACGACATTTGACGCAAAGCCATTCGAATCTCAGAAGCTATTAACAGAAGTGAGACGCTGGGTGGCTAAATTCCCAAAAGAATTGTTACTGATATCACTACGGAGGTGTGGATAAAACACGTAGAGAATTGTATAAGGATTGTATTCATTACGTCGAATCGTATTGTGTGGAACATATCAAACAATAAAATCATTTTCGCAAATATGATGAATTTCTACATTAAAGAGTAAATAGCTGTTTCGAAAAGTAATTATTGTTCCATATTTCGCGACATATTCTTCAAATCAACAAAAATGTTGCACTACACACTTTCTAATGTAGCCCATGTCCTCCCTCAGCAATCATGCTACCTCTATACAAGATTTCACCAAAATCGGTTCTGCGGTTTAGTCGTGAAAGTGTAGTAGATAGAGTTAATTCCGTATTTATAATATGAGTATGGATGTACAAGAACCAAGAGAGAACAATAAGAGTGGAAAACCTAGAACGAAATGCTCGGGTTAAAAAGTGTGTAAGGAAGGGACGTAGCCTTTCGCCTCTGCTGTTCAGTCTATACATCGAAGAACCAATAAGTCAAATAAAAGAGGGTTTCAAAAGCGGAATTAAAATTCAGCGTGAAAGGATTTCAGTGGTAAAAGATTCGCTGTAACATTGCTATCCTTAGTGAAAGTGAAGGATAACTACAGGATGTGTTGGGTGAAATAAACAGTCTAATGAGTACAAAATATATAGATTTAGAGTAAATCGAAAAAACACGGAAGTAACGAGAAGCATCAGAAATGAGAACAGCGAGAAATCTGTTACCCAGGCAGCAAAGTAACCAATGACGGACTGAGCAAGGAAGACATAAAAGGCAGACTAGCACTGGTAGAAAGAGCATTCCTGGACAAGGGAAGTGTATTAGGTATCAAATAAAAGTCTTAATTCGAGGAAGAAATTTCTGAGTACGTACGTTTGAAGCACAGCACAGTATAGCAGTGAAACATGTAATGTGGGAAAAACGGAACAGAAGAGAATAAAAGCCTTCGAGATGTGGTGCTACATTAGAATGTTGAAAATTAGGCAGGCTTATAAGGTAAGGAAGTAGGAGGTTCTCTGCAGAATTGACGAAGAAAGGAACATAAGGAAGGCATTGACAAGAAGAAGGGACAGGATGACAGGACATCTGTTGAGACATAAGGGAGTAACTTCCATGGTAAGTGAGGGAGCCGAAAAAGGGTAAAAACTGTAGAGGAAGACAGAGATCGGAATACAGCAACAGATGATTGAGGACTTATAAGCCACCATTTAAAAACTTTTTGCATGCAGAGTTATAAAGCTCAGAACAGGAAGGGAAACACCTCACATAAGTAACGTATAAGTTCTACTTTGAATTTATTATAACAAATTTTTGTGGTGATAAGAAACTAATTAGTCAGAAAATTCAATAGAAGAAGCAAACACATGTGGAGATGAAAATTTAGATGATAGTCAGACTCTGATAATGCTCTGAAGAACGGAAAAACAGGAGACACAGATGGAGTAAAAAGTGAACTAATTAGTTATAGGGGTTCGGTCCTAAACCGTATATTCCAGCACATTTTTTATATCTGCATCAATGGTGGAGCCATTTCAGAAGCAAGGCGAATTGCTAAGGTTATGCCTCCATTCATGAAAACCAGTTGCAATGCTTATGGGGACTACAGAGTAATAAATACACTGAATGCGCCCTATAAAGCATACGTCAGAATTGTTACTAACACAGATGGGGTTTCGTAAAGGAAAGCAGACAAAAAAAGTTCTTTTCGAAATGAAACATGTACTAGGGTTGTAAGATGTCAGACAAATCCAACACCTTCCATGAAAACCCTGACATGATAAGCAAATCCAGTAGTATGTCATATAGCTCCGAATAAATCGTGACATTAAATTAACCAAAGTAATACGAGAAACGAGTGAGCAAATGGAATACCACAGACTAACAAAAGAATGCCTAAATGTATGTCGTACCTTCCCAAGGTGAGACCGACGCAGTTTCGAGGGGAGAATCGAGAACAGAAGCCGAGAGCAGAACCGCGTTAAGCTAGAAGGACATACGATAAGGGACGGACTGGACACCCACGTCGCCAGCTAACCACTAGGGCCTCACCACCCGCACGTTTTAGCGTGAGACTTTTTCGCGTCACTGTTACGTCAAGGACCACCCCTCAGTCCATGTTAAAAGCTAGAGCCCTCCAGAAAAACAGTATAGATCTTACAATAACACAAAAAGGGCCACTACCACCCGCAAGTTTTAGCGTGAGACTTTTTCGTGTCTCTGTTACGTTAGAACCACCCGCCAGCCCATGTTAAAAGATAGAGCCCTCCAGAGGAACAGTATAGATCTCACGATAAGGCTAAAAGGACCACACCAGCTGCAGGTTTTAGCGTGAGACTTTTTCGCGTCTCTGTTATGTTGCAAACTTTAAAAACATTGCCCCACCATGAAAAGTATAACGTTTCTCATTGGATAGACAGAATTTTTGTAGGCGGAGCTTATGGTTAACATTGAGACCCTGATTGCTCAGATGAAAACACAGCCAGATAGTTTTTTTTTAAACCAACTTCGGTAAATTGTAGTAAGGAGAAGTTAGGAGATGAGTTAGTTTCGAGACGGCGAGCTGGATGGCTGCTGCGCCGGCGGCCGCCCCCCTGACGAACACCGATAAGGTAATGAACACACGCGATGCCGCATAACAGCGCATAAAGCTTCACTCAGAACTGCAGGTCTCATCTGTTACACCCCCTTTTTGCGTAATACTAGTGTCGATCGTAAATTAAAGCTCATGGTGTTCACATTTGCCACTTGAAGCAAAAATCTGAAACGCGATGATTTCTCTGTTATATAATTATTGAGAAGCCACATCAGCCACTGTAATTTACGACAAGTTAGATAAGTAATTAAAGATAATTGAGGGTCACTGTAGACCATTTCGATAGTTTTCTCTTTTGTGAAACTTAATTTAAACCTAGATTATAGATGTGATATGGCATAGGTCATCCTTCGATCCATTGTAGAACTTGGAAAACCATTCAGGGAATATTCGTTCACATTTTTGTTTAACGCAGTTGGTTTGCACCATCCTGTATTAAAACATTTCCTTTTATCAATAGTGCAATTTACAAACGATGTTTTGTGAGTAGAATAAAATTTCCAATGGTAAACTTAACTGCTTTTTCGGCGTTATTTTACCAGCTAACTAAAAATAGGAAAGCCTTGAACCCCTACCACTAAATTTAGTTAGTATTAAGATTCTTTTACAGTGAGTGCAGTGGAGCTGACGCTGAGATCATTTAGTATTTGGTTATATCATCGCTAGTCTCACTGAACTCTTCTGAATTCTACATGTCATGTGTGGTCTGGCGTCTCCTTACCAGCAACAGGTCCCAGGTTCAAACTAGTCAAATCCCTAAAAAACACGCTCAGAGCGTCGTTGCGCGAAAGTGGTAGAGAGACACGATATAGTACAATCAGACACCACCATGAATGTTTAGAGGGTTATCAAGAAAGACAGAGAGCAAAACACGGAAACACGCTTCTCATTTTACTGACATTGGAAAAGCTTTTGATCAAATACGCACAGAAAAGTATAGAGAATTCTGAAAAAATATGATCTCGAATCCATTTTATAGATACAATAAACCATTTGTATAGACTGCAACAACAGCTTTTTAACATCTCAATGGACGACGCGATGCACATCCTGTTTGATGTAAGCTTACACAGAGACATGCACTTTTTTGGATGCTGGAAATCTCTTAGCTTAGTACTGGCAAAAAAAAAGAAGAACTTACAAAAGGAGGTACCTTTAAAATAATACGAAATGAGGTTGTTGTGTTTGAAAACTAAACCCAAGAGTTTTTTGTGTAAAAGACACAACAATAACAACAATTGTAGGGAGAAACTAAGTAATAAATCTAGTTAACGATGTTTATTATTTTATATGTGACATCCCTAGTTTCTAAGCTAAATATTTACATCAGCAGGATACCGCGGATAAGATCGCCAGTATTTATTTAATAATCGGCTGAGTGGACCTGGGGTCTGTCTGAAGGGAAGGAACCCAACATCTTCAGGACTGGAGTGTAGTCCACCACAGCCACTGGGCTAGAATGTGAATAAAATACATGATGAAACAATGGTCAAAAACAAACAAAGAAAATTCCTTGTTTGGAAGTAAATTATCGATCACAAGCGCACAATGGAAGAAACGCATGCAGGCATGAAAAGTGATGTTTCGGAATATAATAAGAGAATATTGAAGTCAAGAGAAGCTTGGAACTGTTGACTTTAGGAAAGCACTCTTTATGGTTTCATAAATAAAACTGAACCAACTCCACTAAATTTCGGGCAAACAGCCTCGCAAATAAAATGTATACCACTGATACTTCGGTCGCGTAAAAGAGGAGCGCGGATAAGTTACTACGAACAGCATAATGAACGCATTATTGTTGCCAAGATAGGCACGAAACCCACGCTTACCACAGTAGTACAAGTTTACATGCCAACTAGCTCCGCAAATGACGAAGAGATTGAAGATATGTTTCATGAGATAAAAGGAATTATTCAGATAGTGAAGGGATAGGAAAATTTAATACTCACAGGGGACTGGAATTCGATAGTAGGATAAAAACAAGAAGGAAAAGTAGTAGGTGGATATGGAATGGGGGTTTAGGAGTGAAAGAGGAAGCCGCCTGGTAGAATTTTGCATAGAGTATAACATAATCATAGCTAACACTTGGTTGAAGAATCATGAAAGAAGGTTGTGTACATGGAACAAGCCTGGAGATACTGGAAGGTTTCACATAGAGTATATAATGGTAAAACAGAGATTTAGGAACAAGGTTTTAAATGGTAAGACATTTCCAGGGGCAGATGCGGACCCTGGTCACAATCTATTGGTTATGAACTGTAGATTAAAACTGGAGAAACTGCAAAAAGGTAGGAATTTAAGGAGACGGGACCTTGATAAACTGACTAAACCAGAGGTTGTACAGAGTTTCAGGGAGAGTATAAGGGCACAATTGACATGAATGGGGGAAATAAATACAGTAGAAGAAGAATGGGTAGCTCTGAGGGATGAAATGGTGAAGGCAACAGAGGATCAAGTAGGCAAAAAGGTACTGAATATAATTGATGAAAGGATAAAATATAAAAATGCAGTGAATGACGCAGACAAAAAAGAATACAAACGTCAAAAAAATGAGATCGACAGGAAGTGCAAAATGGCTAAGCTGGGATGGCTAGAGGACAACTGTAGGGATGTAGAGGCATATGTCACGAGGGGTAAGATAAATACTGCCTACAGGAAAATTAAAGAGACCTTTGGAGAAAAGAGTACCACTTGTATGAATGACAAGAGCTCAGATGGAAAACCAGTTCTAAGCAAAGAAGGGAAAGCAGAAAGGTGGAAGGAGTACATAAATGGTCTATACAAGGCCAGTGTACTTGAGGACAATGCTATGGAAATGGAAGAGGACGTAGATGAAGATGAAATGAGAGATATAATACTGCATGAAGAGTTTGACAGAGCACTGAAAGACCTAAGTTGAAACAAGGCCCCGAGAGTAGACAACATTCCATTAGAACTACTGACAGCCTTGGGAGAGACAGCCTTGACAATACTCTACCATCTAGTGAACAAGATGTATGAGACATGCGAAATACCCTCAGACTTCAAGGAGAAAGTAATAATACCACTCCCAAAGAAATCAAGTGTTGACATGTGTGAAAATTACCGAAGTATCAGTTTAATAGGTCACGGTTGCAAAATACTAACACGAATTCTATACAGACGAATGGAAAAGGTGGTAGAATTCGAACTGGGGAAGACTGGTTTGGATTCCGTAGAAACAATGGAACACGTGAACCAATAGTGACCCTACTACTTATCTTAGACGAATGGAAAAACTGGTAGAATTCGTACTGGGGAAAGACCAGTTTGGATTCCGTAGAAGCGTTGGAACACGTGAGGCAATACTGACCCTACTATTTATCTTAGAAGATAGCTTAAGGAAAGGCAAACCTACGTTTCGGACTTTGCATTTGTCGACTTAGAGAAAGCTTTTGACAACGTTGACGAACACTCTCTTTCAAAATCTGAAGGTGGCAGGGGTAAAATACCGGAAGCGAAAAGTAATTTACAAATTGTACAGAAACCAGATGGCAGTTATAAGAATCTAGGGGCATTAAAGGGAAGCAGTGGTTGGGAAGAAGGTATCACGCTAGAGCTGTATATGTTTGGGTGCACTTATTATGAGACAATTATATATTTTTATTTTTATAGTTTTATATTTTATGATTGGGTGTCTAAGTATTGTGGGCTAGCATGAGACTTTTAATTAACTTATACCGCGATAACACTCCTACGGACATCGACTGCCCCGAATTACGTACGATACAATATTTTTTAAACACAACGCGTGACTCACCGTCTTCTAATAAATAGTCCGCGTGAGAGCTGCTTTTTAGAAAAGAAAATATGTGTATTCCTACGCAAACTGTAATTATTAATATGGTTCTCATGGGCTACTGGTTATTTATGTACCAAATTACACAAAGATTAACTGTGATATCGCTAAGTTTATTGAATGGAATGATTTTCAATATTTCTTGTTCATTATTTGCAATGCAAAACTGGAGAGAATCTCATCGGCCAACATGAAACATACTGAACTCATTCAGTGCTGTGAATTTTAATAATTGAAATCTATCACTCCTTTTTAAATTTTGAAATTAATGAAAGATCAAAACTGAGAAGTCTCTCGCATTTACATTTAGGATTATGTCTTGAAATTTTAATTAAATAATACAGTCAGCGTAATGTCCGACTAAATCCTGATAGAGGAGATGAGCTCCCTGCACTACGAAGTTCTGTAAAAACTTCGTTAATTATAATTAATGGTTGCCATCATGAGAGGTGACAGCTAAGTCAATAATACACACTTTCTAATAACAATTTCTATTATATTTTCCAAAAATACTGATATAACTTACGTTAATTATCAGATAGCACAACAATGGCGGCCTGCCTCTAGACGAAACAAAAACAGGAGAGCTTTCAATAAAGCAGTAGTGTTTGGTCATGTTCATTTTCATTACACAGATAAAAAGAATGTTCTTTTTTTATATTACATCGATGTTGATGATTTTTGGTGGTGTTATTTACCTTTTCAAATCTTTCTTGTACATTGTGCGCACGTACGCAGTCTTGAAATAATTTATAATTCACACGTGACACAAGCAAAAACCTTTCTTTCCTTTGCTCCAAATGTCCATTTATGTGACGTACTGTCACATGGGTCCTCTAGTGAAGAGGGAACTTAATGTGGTTCACTACTTTATATACAGTCTCACTACCGCCTATCATCATTATTTAAGTGTTCGTGTTTGCATGATTAAGGTAGATTCATTTGTGTTCAAGTCACAGTTATATGTATGGTTATATTAGCAATATATCATTCGTATGTTTTATTTTTAGATATGTTTCGAGCTCACTATTACAGGTGAGTTCATCTACTAGCACCAACTCTCTTTTTCATTAGGAATGTGAACAATACGGAATCCTACAGACCAGGTATGAATTTGCTTACGCTCCCCCATTTGTGTTGCAGGCGTAAGGAGAAACGGGTCAAAAAACGTCGCCCGGAGCCTTCGGATTGTTGACATTCAGTCTCTCAGCATAAATGCTGACAATATTTCCATTGAATCAATCAGCTAAGAAATATATACATTGCAACAAGATCATCCGACAGGCGGGCGCATCAGCTGTGCAGTCAGGAACATCTGCCGGCCGCTCGCCTCGCGTAACGTGCAGATATTCGACCGCTCATCAGTTCATCAGCAAAATAAGACAATTATACACAAATCGCAAGTGCTGAAAGAAATTTTATTAGTTTTCAAGCACTCCACAGTCATTCGTCTTTACTTTTTTTGTATTCTCTGATATAATGTACGCAGGTACGAGGCTCAGTTCTTTAAATAAGTTACTTGCTCGAACTCACACATTTCACTACTCGCATTTAATCATAGGTTTTTTGCTAGGTGATCACTACTTAGCACTACACATTGTCACTGTGGTGAGTGTTCATGCGAGTACCTTTCCGTGACACTTTTCACTTCACTATGTTTGGCCTGCATCGCTTCTAGCTTGCGTTTGTCGGCTGCGAGTCTGCTCTTCGCTGTGCACTACCCGTAGCGTCCATTCACAGTCCACTGGGAATATTCAGTTCATAGGAAGGTCATCTTGTCCACAGGAACATTTTTCTACTGTACGAATGTCAGTATTATTTCTCATATTTAATTGTTTCTTGCTGAATGCACCACCAAGTATGCTGTTAATTTTATTTATCTTAGTTCACTGTACTTAAACAACAGTTTTTTCACTGCTCAAATACAGTCAACACTCATTGTGTTATCACACAGTTTACTGTTCACTTTTGCCATCACATTCCAATTAGTGATTAAGATTATTCGTATTGTACTAACTAAGCGTCCGGATAGTCTCACTCGTACATTGGGACATATTTTTGCAACTATTATTTGAGCTACATAAGAAATATGGCTGTCACTTTATATAATAATATTTTATACTTTATACAAATCAGAGTTCTTTCTAGATACGTCTTATCACTCCGTACTAGTTGGCACCTCCGATTTAAAGTGTCGACCAAGTGGTCTTTCTGGACTCTCGAGTTCAGTAGGTTCTTATTTTTTACATATGTTCTTTATATTCATTCAACACTGATTCATTGCTTTTATTGTTGCTGCGTCTGCAGTTGCCTTGCTTGTACGGGTGTAACCGCAAGCGCTTCCAAGCTGGAATCTAAGCAGATGTTAATTATCTGTCATACCTTCAGGTATTATCCTATTTCTCGCTTTCGGTCAATGATTCGCTGCTAGTAAGCGTTTCCGACAACCATGTACAATACCTTTCTCTCATTTCCACTTTTGTGCAAAGTGCCATTAAGCTGAATCATTTACTAATCCTTTGTTTAACTGCACACATTTAAATGCATGACCTTCATTCACAAGCAACTCACTCATACACATACTTAAAAACTACCACATATATAATAAGCATACACACAAAATTCAACATACATAAAATAAATCTTAATTAACTATATATTTACACCTTTCCCACGGTTGGCCTTTTACACCACGGCATAGAGTAGGTAGCATGACAGAATGTTTGATGGGGCTTAACCTGCATATCAGATTCATATCCTTTAATAATTCCTGGTTTCTCTGAGAACACTTTTACAAATTGATTTAATACTTGACGTAAGTCAGCTTGTTGCGACAGGCTTAAGTAAGATGATTCGGCTGCTTTTTCTTCAATTTATTGTTTCATGCTGACAGCTTCACACTCCCAATCGGTTCCTGTTCATTACTGTTTTGATTAATGATACAGTCATTGATATTCAATGTATCTGGATAATTTACAGTTACTCGGACATTCCGGCAGTAATTTATATACGTGTCCGGAGTCCTTATCAGTGCCAGGTGAGTTTGCCGGTTGCGATAGGATAAAATGCAGTTGGCCCCGCGCATGAAGTCCCAGGATGCAAGACACTGTAAGATTCTTAACCACAAGGAAAGAGCATAATATGGCTTCTTTTTCCGTGGCAATCTCGGGCAGCACCTGATTCCTTATTATTTGCACTCTGCCCCGTAGAGCTCCTGCGACCTTACAATTTTCCACTGACAAATTGTGTAACTTCTTTACACGATATATACAATTAAATAACTGCTCGTTTAAGCAAGAAGCACTCGCGCCTGTATCAAGTATTACTGTCACTTCTATGCCATTTCTTTTTGCTCTAAATGCAGCCTGTACGTGTTCTACATCCTGTTATTCCGCCGATCGCGGATCAACTGTTAATTTTTCTTTCATACCGCATCCGTCATTATAACGGAGTAAATGCACACCGACATTCTGCCTGCCCCCCTCTTTGCCATCCGCCTGGGCTTACAAAGATCGGCCACGGTTTGACGGTCTGTCGCACCCTGCCAATACTTGGTCAGTCACGTCTGTGATTCTCACCCCGTCAGTCACAGTTTCCGATGTACCATGTGCGACATACACGTGTGGCTGACTGTTCGGTAGCTGAGGTGGGGGCGATGGCATCGGAATAACATTAATGTGATTGACAGGTACATTACCTGTTGGCATGGCTTGTTGTGTCTGCCAATTCGCTGGCCCTGTCCATTGCCACTGCTCATTGTTTGTTCTCATACTTTTGTTACGAAGTTGGAGTTTTCTTCCCCTTCGCTCCGTCTCTTTCGGTTATAATTGTCTACCCCCCCCTCCCCCCTTTTGGTGAAGACTGATTCATGCTGGCATACTGGTTTGCATTATAACCATTGCTACTCCAGTTGTTATTCGCAGGCGACCCATTCATTGAGTTCGCCTTCTTATGGAGGTTCTCTCCATGCGAATATTTGTTATTTTTGCTATAACCATTTTTACGAGGGCTATCATTACCCTGATTTCTTGCTTTATTATTACCTTGACCGTTATTTGAGCTCCCTTGTTCATTCTGCGGGGCATCCTCATGTATTAAGTACAAAGAATCTATTGTTGCCATGAACAGTTCCAGGTCGGTATCAGGTACATGCACTAATATTTCCCTAATCGCTATTGGTGATTCGTAAACAATCTCTCGTGGGCCTAGGTTCATCCCAATATCGCATCTTGTTCAGATATCGTTCGAGGTATTTCCTTAGATTACCACAGGGAGGGTTAAAGGGTTCAGGGTTGTACACCTGTTTACGTAGCCTCTCCTGTACAGATCTAGATCAGTACCTGGCTGGGAATTTGCTTTCAAATTCTGAGAACGTCGGACGGTGTTCCGCGATCTCCATCGCCGACAGTGCCGCGTCTCCCGTAATAAATGAAATCACGAACTGAATTTTTTGATGTTCACTCTATGACACAGGTAACACGTTTCGAAAACTCTTTTCAAAAATCACGGGATGTAGACTTTTTTTTCGTCGTCAAATGTTTGAAATTGCTAGTGTTTGATCAACGATTCTTCATGTTTTACTTGTGCTGCGGTTGGTAGCATTCCGGCCTCATTTGCAGCGACAACACCTGTATAATTCATCGGCGAGGGTGGTTGCATTCTCTTGCAGTTTGATTTTTCTAACCCGCATGTATTAAGTCGTACATTTCGATAGTGCATTTTCATACCAGATGTCGCTCAGATCTAAAACTGTGTCCCCATTGTGTGACAGTCATCAATCTGTTGCTCTAAATTGCTTGCTAATTCGTCTACTCTTTAAACAACATTTTTCACTTCATGTTCTAAAACGCACTGCCTTGCCTACCTGATCTACACCTCCATCTAATTGTGTTACCTTTTTGTTCAATTAATTCCGCGACTTGTTGTTTTACCTCATCGATCTCCTGTGACAAATATGATACTAGCACCTTGTCACGTTGTTCAAATATTTCATTCATTTTTTTTCCAGAAACTGAGCATCACGCTCTGTACGATATGCAACTAAATTATTTTTGACTTGTGAAATTAACGCCTGCACACGAATCAAGCGTTCTTGCCTTTCTTTCGCTTCATCTTGCTTGTCTTTTAGATCTAACTGTGCCATAAGTACAGTCAAGAAATAACATTAGCTGTTGATGTATTGGCATCATCTTTCCCTGTCCAGCAGCTGAGTGAACTTCTCTGCTCATCTGAGCCTGATGCTCAGCATTACCTGATACGTTATCTGTCACAGGCTGCTCACCTTCCCGTCTAGGAATTTGAGAGCCTGACACTTCGGATGGATTCTTTACTGGAAATTCCTGTACATTATTATCTGTAGTAAGCTAAGGAAATACCTTGAACGATATCTGACATATTCTCGCTCCCTACTAGTTTTTCCTTTCGTGTCTTAACCATGTTTGCATAAATTTACTCTCACTAACTGGCACATACACAGAAATCTGTTTTTCCCAAAATGTGACACACACACACACACACACACACACACACACACACACACACACACACACACAAGAAATATACAAAATATACGAAACACACACAAAAATACTGAAATAATCTAATGAAATCTTACTAATTACCACAAACGAAGTTATCACCTATCCTTTCACGCCCACTTTATGACGTAATCCTATCGCAATACTTCTGGTGTACTGCAAAAAATCTACCTCTACTGAAATATTGCTTTGGTATCAGTACACACACAAGTGAACCTATTGTTAATTACACTTGAGTTTATCTGAAATCCACACAGCTGATTGTGTGACCTCTCTTTCAAATACTATTCACTGTGCAGCAAATTCTAGCACTGATTCACTCACTAGTACCAAGCTATAGTAAATGAATCTGACCAAATTTTCACTGTGGCAAAAGAATGTGTTTCACTTTAACTAAACAATTATGACAAATTTGTGCAAGAAACTCAGCACAGTGCATGGCCCCCGGATTACTTTCTCTTCTCGGTTCCAGCCCAGAAGCACATGCACTTATACCCTTACCTTTAGTAATTATTACTACTTGCTGTTGAGTGTATTTCGGTTGAGACAATTGTATGTATTTATTTAGGTTCAGGTCCATAAATCTTCACTGCCTCAGTCTCGTGCAGGTGAGAGTTTTTATATTAGGTACATGAAACAATGTTACATATATGGTATTAGTTCTTACATCATACACATCATTAGACACATATATACATTTACTACTATTTTTGAATTTTTTTTGATAAATACGACTATGCTTCAGTTAATTTTATTTACTCAGTATTTCTGTATATAATGTTAGTACTTAAAAACTCGAGCCCCGGGTTTCTAGGCGCCACTTACCACTGTATAACTATATTCTTGTATTTGGCCACTTATCACAAGACAATTATATATTTTTATTTTCGTAATTATGTATTTTATGATTTTGGTTGGGATGTCTTTAAATATTGTGGGCGAGCATGAGACTTTTAATTAACTTATACCGCGATAACACTCGTACGGACATCGGCTGCCCCGAAGTACGTACGATACAATATTTTTTAAACACAACGCGCCTCACCGCCTTCTAATAAATAGTTTGTGTGAGCGCTGCTATTTAGAAAAGAAAATATGCCTATTTTTACGCAAACTGTAATCATTAATATGGTTCTCAGGGGCTACTGGTTATTTATGTACCAAACTACACAAAGATTAACTGAGATATTGCTGAGCTTATTGAATGGAATGGTTTTCAATATTTCTTGTTCGTTATTTGCAAGGCAAAACTGGAGAAAATCTCATCGGCTGTTAAGCGGCCAACATGAAATATACTGAACTCATTCAGTGCTGTGAATTTTAGTAATTGAAATCTATCACAACTTTTTTAGTTTTCAAATTAATGAAAGATCAAAACTGAGAAGTCTCGCGCATTTACATTTAGTATTATGACATGAAATTTTAATTAAACAATAAAATCGTGCTAGGGGAGATGAGCTCCCTGCACTACGAAGTTCTGTAAGAGAGGTGACAACTAAGTCATAATACACACTTTCTAATAACAATTTCTATTATATATTTCAAAAATACAGATAAAACTTAAGTCAATTATCAGAGAGCACTACAATGGCGGCCTACCTCTAGACGAATCAAAAACAGGAGAGCTTTCAATAAAGCAATAGTCTCTGGTCATTTTCATTTTTATTATACAGATAAAAAGAATGTTCTTTTTTATATCACATCGCTGTTTGTGATTTTTGGTGGTCTTATTTAACTTTTTTGAGCTTTCTCGTACATCGCGCACACGTACACAGTCTTGAAATAATTTATAATTCACACGTGACACAAGCTACAATCTTTTTTTCCTTTTCTCCAAATGTCCATTTATGTGACGTACCGTCATAAAGGGGAGACCGGGTTGTAGCCTATCCCCGATGTTATTCAATGTATATAATGAGCAAGTAGTAAATGAAACAAAAGAAAAATTTGGGGTAGGAAGTAAAATTCATGAAGAAGAAATAAAAACTCTGAGGTACGCCGATGACATTGTAACTCCGTCAGAGGCAGCAAATGACCAGGAACAGCAATTGAACTTAGTGGACAGTGTCTTGAAAGGAGGATATAAGATGAATATCAACAAAAGCAAAACGAGGATAATGGAATGTCGTCGAATTAAATCAGGTGATGCTGATGGAATTATATTTGGAAATGAGAAACTTACAGTAGTAAATGAGTTTTGCTATTTGGGAATAAAAATAACTGATGATGGTCGACGTAGAGAGGATACAAAATGCAGACTGACAATGGCAAGAAAAGTGCTCCTAAAGAAGAGATATTTGTTAACATAAAGTATAGATTTAAGTGTCAGGAAGTCTTTTCTAAAAGTATTTGTATGAAGTGTAGCCTTGTATGGAAGTGAAACATGGACGGTAAATAGTTAGGAGAAGAGAAGAACAGAAGCTTTCGAAATGTGGTGCTACAGAAGAATGCTGAAGATTTGATAAGTACATCACGTAACTAATGAGGTACTGAATAGAACTGGGGAGAAGAGGAATTTGTGGCACAGCCTGACTAGAAGAATTGATCGTTTGGTAGGACAAATTCTGAGGCATCAACGGATCACCAGTTTGGTATTGGAGGGCAGCATGGAAAGTAAAAATTGTAGAGGGAGACCCAGAGATGAATAAACTAAGCAGATTCATCAGGATGTAGGTTGCAGTAGGTACTGGGAGATGAAGAAGCTGGCACAGGATACAGCGGCATGGAGAGCTCCACCAAACGAGTCTGTGGACTGTCGACCACAACAACATCGCCCAGCAACCCTCAGTGTATATCTGGCGTATAGCCGTGCAGTTCAAATTTTCTCCCATTGTTATTTAGGCTACTTACTATCCAGCCACCCTCCATGAACAGCCACATGCCTGGCGACATGTTGCGGTACGCGCCTGCGAGTTACAGGCGGCAGCAAAGAGATATGCTTACACACACGCCGACTGTGGCGAAGGCGTACAGACATTCGATTCACTTACCGATGTTTTTTCGGCGGCGATGACACCATGACGACTTCTAGAGAAGTATGCCACGAAAAGTTGAAAATGACTCAAAACTGAATCTGCAAAAGAAATTGGAATGAATGCATAAGGAGAAAGACGAATGAAAGACTTACTATCAAAATTACATCACGTAGAGGACGAGGCAGACCGAAAACACAATGAATTTCATAACAGGCGTAAACCTCGCATGAAGGAGAATAAGAAAAAAAAGGTGATGATGGTGAAAGATACTGTTTCAGCACTTCACTGAGGAAGTCGGATGACTGGCTCGTTTGATCAGGAAATAGCTGTTACGGTGTCTATAAATAACTTACTTCATTCTTTTATTGGATGGGCACAGCTATTTATCTATGCAGAGTGTTTGAAAATCCCCGTTACAAACTTCTAGGACTCCTAGAGCGGAGTGAGTACTTAATATTTTGAACAGCAGCCCTTGTCCGGAAACGGTACGATTTCAGCTCAGATATGCAACTCATGCACTTGTGCTTGAGGAACTGGATTAGGCTGTGAAGTGCAACTATTAGGTAACAGTTCAAAAGAAAACAACGAAACGTCAATTTATCACTTAAGCACATTTGTTTGTATTAACACTTAAACATCACATGTTTACATTATTCTAAAACAAAGAAGAATCCAGCAGACTGTACTGCTTGTTCACAAAAAGAAGATCCAGGCCTCCCTAGTTCTGAGTCGTTAAATTTCGGTCCACTTCGGTTCAATCGTGTTTAGCGTCCGGCCGCTGCCAACCTCAGTTATGTGATACTAAACAGTGCGTAGCCATTGTAAAGTGACTGGTGAGCTTTGCTACGTTCCTTAGTGAAGTTTTACACTGCATTATGAGTGACGAAGAGGTTCCTGGCCCATCTCGGGCAACGCCAAATACTCCATCCACTCCTCAGAGAAGAGCAAAGGGTAGCACACTACGGAGTCGAGAAAGAAAAATAATTAGTAATGTCGCTAAATGGTGCGAAGAAGAGAGCAAAAATAAAAAATTGCTCCACCCTCTTACGCATTCAATAACACGAACAGTTACTTATATAGGGGTGAGTTTCAGTTCCGTGAAAAGAATACGTAGATTTTCTAAAGACAACCCTGGAAAATCACCAGAAACTCCCGGCAAAAAAAAGAAAATTTCGGTTCAAATTTTTCAGTTCGGCATTGCTTTGAATCTGCCTTGCCGTTTCTC
Organism: Schistocerca gregaria; assembly: GCF_023897955.1. Taxonomy (NCBI): domain Eukaryota; kingdom Metazoa; phylum Arthropoda; class Insecta; order Orthoptera; family Acrididae; genus Schistocerca; species Schistocerca gregaria. The sequence continues at coordinate 468,504,263 of NC_064922.1, forward strand.
TAAATTACTGTAGTCGTTTTGTTTGTATGGTGTGAAAGAATTTCTTGTCCTCCAATAGGCTTATAAAATTTAGTCTAAAGCTGTAAATTATATTTACGCAATTCGCTTTGTAGCGTAGCGGTTATGGTGCTTGATTGCTGTACCGCGGGCACGAATCCTGTTTCACCGCAATTTTTTTAATAATAATAGCAAGGACTGTTATAATCATTTTCACTCAATTCAGTTAAATGTGGCTGCATAATACGACACCAGGGACCATAACCTACCACACTAACTAACACAACTCTACATGTGTTTTAAAAATCAGATTCTTCACCTGGAAACGTCTCCTTGTTACTTCTAACTTTATATTCTTACAGTTTGACTCTCTAACCCTTTTTCTAAATTCTCTTTTATTTAGGCCCAGATCTACTGGAAAAATCCAGTTGGATAATTTCGACAAACAATTGAAGATTTTTATATGGTACAGGACATTGCTCCTAGTATGAGAACACTTCGTCCTGTACTACAAGAAAAGATCAGCTGGACGTGGGGTATTACTTCACTGCGGAATATTTTGTTATCCATGGGATTCACATGGCAAAAAGTAAAAAATAAGCGGTATTTACTGCTAGAGCGTGGAGACATTGTTGATTGGCGGTCGCGTTTCATTGTGCAAATGAAACATCTGAGGGAAGCAGCCACAGAAATATTCCATTTTGAGGAAACGTGGATCGACAGCAATATGAGAGTAGGTCAGTGTTGTCAGAAGAGTGATATTGTCGGCGTTCAGGGTTGGGGAACGTCCTCCAAAAGACTAATTATTGGAAGTGTTAGATCAAGGAAGGGATTTGTCAGGGAAGCCGAATTAAAATTTTGGGCTAAATCAACTAAAGGTGACTACCATGGTCAGATGAATTTAGGAAATTTTGAAAGGTGGTTTTCAAGCATGGTGCTTCAGAAACTTCCTCTGAAGTAGGTAATTGTGATGGACACGATATGACACCAAAGTGAGGATACTGGAATGGCTACAAAATGGGCGTGTCGCCTGTAATGAGAGCATGAGAAAGCAGGTTCTGTTAGCTTTAATAGAAAAGCATAGACCTGCTAAAAAAACATATGTTATTGACGAAATGGCGAAAGAGAAAGGCCACATAGTTGTACGCTTGCCTCCTTACAATTGTGATTTGAGTACTGTAGAACTGGCATGGGCGAAATTAAAACGATTGTTTAGGGAGCGCAGCATTTCAAGGGACATGTCGAAAGTTAACCTTTGTGCGACAGCGAGTGACTTCCTTTTGTCTGTAGCTGCCGATGACTGGGAAGGGTACTGCAGGAAGGTCCAACAACTAGAAGAAGAATATTGGAGGCGTGATGGTGTTGTTGAAGTAGCAGTAGACGATATCATTATTAACACTGTCGACAGTAGCGACGAACATGAAGCACACACAGAAGAGGAGTACAATGAAAGTGATTCTGCGTGATTTATTAGAGGGTACAATACAGCGTAACAATTGTCAATAAATTTTTCAAATTTATTCCTTTTCTTTTTATTGCCACAATGTAAGTTTTTCTACTAGTTCTGTATAGTGCCAAATTGTCCAAGAGAATTGTTAGAAATTATTAGCAATAGGCAGTATCATTCAATATGAAACTTTCGATTTCATTTCATAACGGCCAACCGTCGAAATTGCAATATTGGGTTTTACACATAAATAATTTCACGTATTCTGCAATCTTTTATAATGCCGCTGTCCGCTTTTGCAACATTAACAGTTGCTGCTGCGGCTAATAGATGGTATTGTGTATACCGCTTGGAGTACAACTTTTATGTGGACGCCAGAGTGTTGCCAGTACTGCGTAACGTTAGCGCGACTTATTACCCCGCCAATATGCTGTGTGCCGGTGGGCGGAGCTTTCCTCCTCTATAACCTGCCCCCCCCCCCCCCCCCCAGAATTAGCTGTTCTCTTTGTGAACAAGCAGCACATACATGGCAGCACTGATGTGGCGACTACCGACGTTGTTGCATACATTGTACCTACCATTGTGTTCTGGTACACATTCTCCATCCCACTTGTAGTCTCTTCAGTTTCTAGTGCAGCGGCCAGAACTCGTACCAGCAGATCTTCCTTTCTACAGGAGTCTCCTAAACTGAATTTTGGATTCTATCCTGCAAGAAGTAGTCCACGTCATTCTGTCTAACCTATTGAATACATAGATAAAACAACTCTGAGACTATTCTATTTCCCTCAGCAAAAGTGGACGCTTTGCACACCTTAATTAAAACCGTGGTATAACGGAAACGGTACGTTTTCGGACATGGGTCCATCTCAAAATATTATTTACTCACTTCCCGCTGAAGTCCCAGCGCTCTGAGCGGAAATTTGCGAACACCCTGTAAAAATCAACGTACCTGGAAAACACGATAACTGAAAAATGTACATCGCTAATGTTTCAAGCATGATTAGAATCAGAGGTTGACTCAGAACAGAAATAATGTTCAGTTAGTTGATGATATCATTTTTTACGTCAGCAGAATTAAATTAGTTTAAAAATCGATTTTTTGCATAAAATGTTTCATGAGATGTTTACTTTATTGTAGAGTTCATCCCAAGGCTGCTAGAAACTCCGTTATCGAGTTACTTGGCGGATTGTAAGAAAGTGTCTCCGATGATTATTCACAACGGGAAGAATTATTAGACATTGCGGCTGGTGTGGCAGCATACAACCTGAAAGTCGGCCTAACAGACCTTATGGAAATAATGAATGTGCTCGAACTTGAGATCGGACCAGCCTGTTACAACCGCTGCAGAAAAGCGAACGCAAAACGCATCGAGCGAGCGGAGCAGCAGGTGGTTAAAGCTGCCAAAGAGGCCCATAGGATCAACACGACCGAGAGAAGGAGGTTGGAGGACCTCCTTTTGGATCTGGAAGGATTGCTGTAGGATACAGAGGTCGGTGACTAGAGGTATGTTTAACTTAACTACAATGGAACGCAAAACTTCGAACGCGGTTTTCTCAGAAACAAATTTTTCAAATTGGCGGGAAATATAAGTTGAGAACGATACATACGATTTTGATCGGGTTTTGATACTGGAATTATGAACTGAATTCTTTACCTGCGCATGTAGCCATTTTGGATATCTTCAAAAGTCTATTTTCCGTGCACGCTTTTGCCTTAATTTTGTGGGCGAAAAAACTGACATTTCTTTCAACATTTTATTAGAACATAACTTCATTAGAACTTTATATTCGTACTTTTCATTTATTCTATGAATGCTGATAGAAAATATATTGAAAATTCCTTACACAACAAAATTATTTCGTTTCAAGTCCATTAGGAGGGCTTACGGAATTCCCGCTGATGACCAATGCTCTGGTTGCAAAGGGTCCTTCCAGCTAGCACAGCGGTTACAGGCAACATTCGATATGGATACAAAAATGATATCTGAAAGATAAAAATCTAAGGAAAAGAACTGTATGATCTGATTAGCATTAATTTTGTTTTATTTGAAAAATAATCGCGAAAGTCGCCTATTTTTCGTGGCTCAAACAGGGCTACCATCTTAAAGGAATCAGATATTTTGGAAGAAAAATATTTTTTTTAAATCTTAAAAACAAAGAAAGTTCTCGCATAGTTCAATAAGATTGCGCTAAGCTGTGAGGTACAACGTCTTGCCACGCTACGTTGGCACAGAAACTTCTAATCGACTTCAGATGTATACTGGCGACAGAACACTGAGATCCCCCAATCAGCGCTGCCAGCGCATGCATTGTGTTCCCAGTAGTCACTGAGCATGCGTTGCTTCGGCTTATACGCTTCTGCTGATGAAAGCTGCACCACGCTGAAGACTAGCGTCGTAGATATCAAATTGATCTTCTTCACGTGGCAGAGCTGCAGAACGGCGCCGGCTACGCAGAGAACGATGTTTTTCTATGACAGAATTACGTGCAGAATCCAACTGCAAACTGCCGTCCCGCAGCTAGTGAGTGCTATATCTAGTGATAACGGAATTACACGTGTTTGAAGTATGAGCCAAAATTTTTCTTACACTGGACTTCATCGAATGACCAATGGAAATCACAGTATTCTGTGACAGAGCATTAGCTGGTTTGGGGTAGACGAGTTCCTCAAATCCTGCACACAGGCCCTGTATATGATTGGCCACTCTCAAACGGAGTCTTATAAACACTTTCATTGTGTGTCTCAAGTAGTCTTTGACCGATTCCAGAAGCACCAAGATTTTTGACGTAGGACGAAAGAGCACTTCAGTCTCAGATTTTAGAATTACTCCGCCTGTTTATCGGAAAACATTTCCAATGTATGGCAGGTGGGCTGGCGTCTTGAAGGCCTTACTATGTTCCTTGTGCTGTCTTTTATATGTCTATAGCACTATCTGTTACTGCTGAGAAGAATATCCATTTTTCAGGAATACCGTCTGGAGGCGTGAGTTATCGGGGAGATGGTATAGGTGTGTCGAAGATTTGCGTGTAAACAGAGATCTGTGGAAGTGCCCTTTAGAAATACCAAAAACGCAAATGTACCCTGTCTCTTACGTCGCACTAAGGCAACCTTCTTTTTCTATCTCCATACTAAATTTTATATTTCCATATAGGGAATTTAGATGTAGGAGGTATTCTGTGAGACTGTCGATATTAATGTAAACTCACCGGATAAAAACTTAGGTACCTCAGTGCGCATGCACAGCTGAATCGTTAAGAATTTACAGATAGCGAAGCGATCGAGTCACGTGCTCAACCACGCGCGCTGTCTCTACTTGATCACAAGGAAGTAGGTATGTTTCAAGTGGAAATTGTACACAAACATAGGTACATGTAACGACATGAGAGAGTGGCAAAAAGTGACAATCGCATTTGGTCGTGTCCATGGTTATATGGTGTGCGAAGCTGCTGGATTTGTGGGTGTTTCGCAGCGGACTGTTCAATATGTCTACAAGCAATGGTGTAACAAAGGTGGCCACAAAGCACGATGTCAGAATTGTCATCGGAAAACCGACTGAGACAGGCCGCAGATGTGTTTCACAACTTGTGAATCAAAATTTCATCCAAACACGAAAGAAGTTTATGCAGGAAGTGAATGAAGATCCATCTCCATCTATAAGCTGAAGAAGATGGCGACATGAATTGCTGAGCGTCTTCAGTGGGCTAGAAATCCTCGAACGTGGACAGCTGCTGACAGACCGAAGGTCATGTGGTCTGACAAATCCCTTTTTTACCTACGCTGAAAAGACCCACGTCGTCGAGTGCACCGAAGGCCAAACGAAGCATTTCGTCCTGAGTGTGCGCAAGGACAGGTTCAAGGTGGAGGTGGGTCTCCGATGTTTTGGTTCTGTTTTTCTCATCATGAATTTGGCCCGCTCACTAGTTGACCACTTACATTAACCAGCTCGTTTATTTAATTATTCTGAATGATCAGGTATTGCCTTTCAGTCAACATCTGCGTGCCGAATATGCTGTTGTTACTCCTATTTTTCGAGACGACAATAGCAGGCTTCATCGGGGTGGAATAATATGTGACTCGTGTTCTGAAAACTTCTCCACCTTATTCCATCTCGACTGGCCTGTAAAGGCACCTGATTTGAATCTAATACAAAATCTGTGAGATATGTTGGATCAGTAGATAAAATGCCGACATCAACATCTCCGCAATTTAGTGGAAATCCTCAGCGAGTGGGTTAATCTGGACGCGATGCACCTGCACAACCTAGTAAACTAACCGAATCTAAGAGGTTATCAAATCCAGGGGAGGAATTACACCACATTGAATGATACTTGTAATGATCTCTCTAGGACTGATTGACTTTTTGTCCGGCGCTCTTACCATCAACATATTTTCAAAATATTGTTGGTTTTCCAACTGCTTTGCGTGCTTTTTCGTCGAAATCTTCCAGCGAAAGGTTGACCATCAGGGAATAAAAGGACTCCCCCCTCGCGATACCGTCAGATTGTCCACAAACCTCCTTCTTAAAATTACACTGCAGGTGCTACAGCAACGCTGTTATGTCAATTCCAGACCTGGTGCCAATGAGATGCAGCGTCTTCACCACAGCCACTTTTATGAAAAGGGGGACGATATCATAAAAGACCAATAGAAATCGTTGCTTTTAGCTCAAGTGACCTAAATTTGCCGAAGAAATCAGTAGAATTTCTTATGTTATGTAGACACTTGTCTGCAATTGGTATGAGTAGAGACGCCCATTTCCTGTGCAAATCATAGGAGGCATCTCCAGTAGTGCTGGCGAGAGGAAATATACGCACGCTTTCTTTGTGGGTCTTAAGCACACTGTACGTCCCAGGCGCAACTGAACTATGAGGTCCTAAATGACCTTCTTTGGTAGGGAACTGGAAGTCAAAGGTTCTGCTCGTCTTCTTACACTGTTAACAGGGTCCCTATCGATCTTGCTATATTCTGTAACATAACAAAACATTCAAATGGCTCTAAGCACTACGGGATTTAACATCTGTTATCAGTCCACTAGACTTAGAACTACTTAAAGCTAACTAATCTAAGGACATCACATACATCCATGCCCGAGGCAAGATTCTAGCCTGCGACCGTAGCAGTAGCGCGGTTCCGGGCTCAAGCGCCTAGAACCACTCGGCTAGAGGGACCGGCACAAAACATTCAGCTTATTAATATAGTCGTACCATGTCACGAACACGGTAGCATTACCACGTTGGGTATTATATTATCCACGTATACCTGTAAGTTATGGAGGGCTGCCTTCTCCATAGGGAAAATGTTTCTTTTCGGTGGTGCGGCTCTCGTCAACACATGGCCAAACTCCCGACAGATTTCCTCTGCTGAATCTGTTGCAAGAGGCCTCAAGGCTTCTTCGATATAGCTGACAAAGTGCATTAGTGGCAGTGAAACTGGTGTAGGTGCAAAGTTAAGAACTCTTGACAGCAAAGATACGGCCGTGTCATAGATAGATTTCGCCGTCAAGCTGATAACAGTTTGTCGAGTAGAAAATAACTGCGGTACCGGAGTTGCAAGTCTGTCAACCTTAGCAGTCTTCTCCGTCGTAGACTTATCGTGGATTTACTTCGCATTAGTCTATGTCACATCATCTACCCAATTCCAAGACAACGAAGGTAGTTTTGATACCGCTTTTAAATGCAGACAATACAGTCCACATAATCAAATTTATGCAAATAATATGAATCCTTTCTCTTGCCTATACCATGACTGCTTTGTGTTTTATGTTATTTACCGTGGCAATATTAATGAAATGCTCAGTTTTAGCAATATTGCCTGTGGGGCAGACAGTGTCCAGTCACAATAACGTGACCACCTGTCCAAATACTGAAAACCACCTTCCGCAGCGCGTACCATTGCGAGACCTAAAGGGATACAGAAAGTGAGGCTCTGGAATTTACCGTCAGGGATGTGGAGCCATGCCGACTCCAGCGCTGTGGCCGGCTGCACTAAGTTGCTCCGGAGGATCCATGATATGAGCAGCCCGACGGACATAGTCCCACAAATTCTAGATTGTGCTTAGATACTGGAAGTTTGGTGGCCCGGGGCGCACGTTAAACTCACCCTGGCGCTCTTCGAACTACGCACGTACACGACAAACTGTGTGACACATTGCATTGTTCTGCTGGTAGATGCTATCGTGCCGAGGAAAACCGAACTGAATATAGGGTTGGACTTGGTCTCCAAGGATAGATGTATACTTGTGTTGATCCAATGTGCCTTTCAGAAAGATAGGATGACCCAGAGAACGCCACTAAAACATTCCCTAGACCATATCGCTCTCTCCTCTGGCCTCGGACCTCCAGACGATTGTTGCAGGGTGTTTGCTCTCAAACGTTCACACCGAGCAAGTCAACGGCAATCTCTCCTCGGAAAAGACCACCCGTTACCACTCAATGGACGCGCAGTTTTAGTAGTAGCGTGCGAATTCCAACCTTCGTCAACGATAGAGGTAATCTACTGCTGTAGTCGACCGTGTTCGAGCACCTTCTGTCCTTCGGGCAGCAATGTCTGTGGTTCGGAACGAGAGAGTGAAACAATGCTGTAAGAACTACCAAATTCTTGAGCTACATTCGTCACACTTCGTCCATGTTCCCTGTATGAAGTCATCCACCGTAACTGCCCGATGATTGACAAACGCTGCCTTTCATCGGTCCTTCAACTACGGGGCCAGCTCTATTTGGGGCTATAGTCGCTATGACCTCACACATGCAACGCACAACTTTCTGTGCACGACTAGACGGCCTCTGACAGCACCGAGTCGTTAATATGTTATGTTCCGTTATCAAAGTCGTCCTTAAGTTTGTAGAGCTTTGTACGAGTGCGCACAGTGAAATTCAAGTAATCATTCTTTTCACGCACCATCCGCTAATGAATGGGACGATGATAACAATCAGTCGTTCAGTGGGAAATACCCTCTGCCATGCAGTTCATAGTGGTTTCTCAGAATATGTTGGGTGTTCATTTTAACTGAAGGTAGATTTAATCGTAGAACAATTATCTGAAGTTTTAAGTGGTTTTTAAGAACACAAGAGCATTTATATGCGGTAACACAAAAGTGAGATGCGTATATGATCAAGTGAATGGAGGCTTGCCCGACGGCTTGAAGACAGTGAACTTCTGGGTGGGCGGTCGTATGATAACTCGTGTTCTGGACGTTGCTTGGATTTTTTTCATGCTTAGGAACAAAATAATGTGCAACACTTGTTTAAATAACTTCTGTCATCTTATTATGTGCTGCTCGTTGTCATTGAACATGACGTAACGATTTCCCATTTTGTATGTCATTGCGTGACTGATAATTCACGTCACCCCTTTGTTTTCTGTTCGTGGAAGTGGGCGCCTCTCGGGAAGATTCAGATGTATTTCAGGGCCACTGCCGTTACTGCCGAGATTCTATCTACAGCTAAATCTTCATCTACAGGGTGTTCATTTCAACTAAACACATTGAAATATCTCGAAAACTACACGCCGAATCGAAAAAAGTTATAATTCCAATTTGTCTTGGAGGGGGATGTTTAACGAGGGCAACTTTGAAATCTTCAATAGGAATCCCAGTTTTTTTTATTGAAGATTATGGTTCCGTTGCAAAATCTACAAATGTTTTGTCTGAAGCATTTTCTTCATCTCGTTACAGATGGCGCTGTAATCGGAGGAACAGAAATGGGTGGACAACAGCAATTTACGACTTGCTATTCAATGGCCCTTGAATAGCTAATGGGACGTGGGACCCCATCTCCATGTTGCTAGGGTAGGACAGACCAGTATTTCATAACTTCTGACTGAAAACCCTATTCGCAACGTGGTATTCCTTCGAAACATCGAACAGTTGACAACTCGACGCTCCACTGTATACGTGGCTCGAGGCGAACACTATCTACTTTTCCAATTAGAGTAAGTGTTGAAGCGTAGTCCCGCCAGCTTCAGTACACCTAGTGATCCGCTTTCCAGATGACCGCATATCTGCGGCAATGTCAGCACAGGCATTTCTGATGCTGTCGACCATGTCTTCACTTGCCGGTCACGCTATCTTTTAAGTATCCCAACAGAAAGAAATACAGCGACGTCAAATCCGGCGATCTAGCGAGTCGGTTAACAGGGACACCTCTGTCGATCGATCGCTCAGTGTAAACACGGTCTAACACCTCCCGTGCTTCAGTTGAGTAATACGTTGAGTAAACGTCATGCTGAATTCATATACGTCGTCGAACGTCCAGGACAATATCTTACAGTAGTACCGGTAATTGCTGTTACAAAAATGGACGGTATTTGCGTCCATTGAACATGCAGTCGATAAAAGAAAGGTTCAAATGGCTCTGAGCACTATGCGACTTAAATTCTGAGGTCATCAGTCGCCTAGGACTTAGATCTAATTAAACCTAACTAACCTATGGACATCACCCACAGCTATGCCCAAGGCAGGATTCGAACCTGCGATCGTAGCGGTCGCTCGGCTCCAGACTGCAGCGCCTGGAACCGCACCGCCACTCCGGCCGGCCGTCGATAAAACACAGACCGTTGACTTTCTTCAACATGATGCCACACCGTACGTTAACCAACCAGGGGCAATGACGGTCAACTTGCCGCAACCAGTGGGGATTGTCTACACTTCAGTATTGCATGTCACGCCGGTTAACGCTACCATAGTTTGTGAATGTAGACTCATCGGAACATAGTACCTCTACAAAGAACGTGAGGGTTGTTTGCATTTGGTGTCGTGCCCATTCACAAAACACTACCCGGTTATGGAAGTCGCCGACATGAAGTTCTCGATGCTGTGGCACGTGGTATGGACTTACTGAAATTGCGGTGTAATTGCTGGATGCTTATTCGTGGATTGTGGTGCACTGCCGCTAATACATCTATTTCATTAGCTTCTCCTGTAACACGTTTGCTTCGTTTCCTGTTGTCAGTCGGTACGCTGCCATTAGACATAAAGGCGTTCACAGCTCTGTAAAGCGAGAGCGAGCTTTCTCTGGAAACGCTCGGCATACAAGGCAACAGCAGCCTCAACATTTCTGCTACAGTCTCCGTAAATCAGAATCATTTCAATTTTGTCTTCTGTGGTAGCAGCATTAATCGCCCACTTGCACGCCTGTTCGCCAAATGATAAGTAGATGTGAAGGTAATAAACACTGCTCAAGCCTTGTAATGTTCTGCGTGTGCTGGATATGTGAGCACCGGTCACAGTGACTGCATGTTATGATACGTCGTAGTTCGCTGCATGGCCATGGTGGCTCGCCGAGTAGTCCCTTTTCGACACGTCAGAGGAACGCAACGTAGTGAATTGTTTTTCCAATTAGAAGTTATGGAATACTAGCCGGTATTATCCTCGCAGAGTGGATATTCAAGGGCCATCGAGAAGCATGTTGTAAATTACGGTTGTGTACCCACTTCTATCCCACCGATTACAGAGCCATCTGTGACGAGACGAAGAAAATGCTTCACTGAAAACGTTTGTGGATTTTGCAGTATCTGCAATAAAAAATGGCGATTCCTATTGAAGATTTCAAAGTTGTCCTCCGCCATCGACACACAGGATTGGGTGGCGGGTTGAGTGTGGTATCATTGGATGTCCCCCTCCGAGACAAACAAATGGCAATTATAAATATTTTTACCTGACGTGTAGTTTTCGAGATATTTCAGTGTCTTCAGTTAAAATGAATACATCTGAATCTTGCTGAGAGGCACTCACATCCACGAACGGGACACAAAGCGGTGACGTGAATTGTGAGTCACGCAGTGACGTACAGAATGGGAAGCCGCACATCATGTTAGACGAGAATCAACAGCACATAATAAGAGGACACAATAAATACAAACAAATGTTGTACATTATTTTCAGTCCCTAAACATCGTCCCGAAGACCAAATACCATACGACCTCCCACCCAGGAATCAGCCACCTTCATACCGTCGAGCAGTCAGCGAGAAACAATTATTCAAAGAGAACTTCGCTACCTTTTTTCAATTGCCTAATAAACTTGTATTCATTTACTCATATACGTACCCCATTTATGTGTTATCGCGTTGTGGACATATTTAAAATACTCTTGTGCTCTTAAAGGCTACTTAAAACTTTAAAGAATTGTTCCACTATAAAATCTATCTACCGTTACGGTGTAATGCAATGATAAAAATTACGTACATGGCACAGTAGATATACAAGTAGTATGCAGAAGGGACTAGGTTGAAATCCATGTCCGACTATCCGTATTTATGTTTTCTATCATTCAATATGGCGGTTTCTTCAAAAATAAAAAATAGAAAAGTGATTGTTGATTCCTTTTCGCATACTTCTTAAGATGATGTGTGATTTGTCCCTTAGGTCTTCATCGTTCTTTTAATATTTGTCTGCCTCAACACTTTTTTGCCTCCACTACTTCCCCATAGTTATGTCTGTATTTCCTAGTCGCCTTTGGAGCTGCTTTATTAATCAACGAATTTAAACGATAATAGACTCCAGCTGATTTAACATCCGTTGTTGTTCTTAACAATTTGGTAGGTTATCTGAGTAAATCAACTTCCAAAATTTTCCATTTACGACTTGTTTTCGTGCAATATACAGTTCATACGTGTACCATGCTGCGTTCTAGATGCACTGGTTTGAAATATCCTAATGTCTTATGTCAATAGTTGGTTTTCTCTTGTAGAAATCAGTTCATCTGTTTCAGGATACGTTTGATTTCCTCTTCACTTTGTCTACACTGCACATCCTTACCCACATGAGAACATGATAAAACCATATCTTCCACGCTAAAGTCAGTTGTAATGAATACGAGGTCACTGTACCGTTAGCTTATTTTTATGAGTCACATTTTAGTCTTATCTCCTAGACAAGAATTCTGTGCTAGTGCCTGTCCACTCCATTTGTCATTCGGACACAATGACTTTTCCGTTGGCGGGTTTAGTAATCTGTAAGTGTTACCTTTACAATTTCGTTCGTAATTTGACCTTTCAATTTCGTCATTATCGATTGGTAAGTACCAATGATAAATAAAAACTTTGATCAGGGAAAATCGCATTTTACTATAGTGTGAAAATCAAACAAATTGCGCTTTGTTACACTAATACTTGTTTAACACGAATCATGAGATAATGTCTGACCAGCGTCCACTAAATATACTGGTGTGCAAGGAAACAAACATTGGAAGCTTAAGATAAGAAATACATTTTAGGTGAATTCTAGGTCACAGGACTTATATTCTGTGACAAAGAATGACTAAATAATGTAATTCGTCCATATACCATGTGGTCTGAGAAGTGAATAGCAGCATTAATCTATTAACTTCATTAACGAAATACGGAACTGTACATGTCACTACTACTCTTTTCTGAAGGTGACAGCAACCCGAAACACTTCTATATTGTTACTAAGGGAGAAGGGAAGGCTGAAAGAATCGCCTGTCAAACTCGCTGTTAATTTCGGTAATGTTCCTGCAGTTTGACAGGTGAGGTCTCATCCACTACCAGTCGCCCACTTAAGAAAATTAAAAAGAATTTACGTTATCAGAATTAATGGCAAGTTTGATCTGACTCAGGTTTGTGACTTGAATTACAATGAAGCTCTGGTCCTTACTGGAATCCTCTCTTGCGTATTTCAGTGCAAGGACTAATAAATTCTCTCTTACAAATGACCATTTCAGGAACTATGGCAGGAAATCTGTGAATTCCAATTTTTCTGTCAACGAATAAGACAGATACTGGACCAACACTGTGAATATATTGCAAAAAAAGGAAAGAAATAAAAAGAAAGAGAGAGAGAGAGAGAGAGAGAGACCAAGACCGATTCACTCGAAACTTTATACTAACGATTCATACGCCAAATCATCGGATAGTTCGTGCAAGATTTGTTGACTTTGTACCCTATTTTGTGTGAATACTGACTAGATTAACACAGCCTTCATCGAAGTAATTCACGTATGATTTTCGTAAAAGCATGGTACTTGGCACAGGGACACAAACTCTTCGCGTGACCACTAACACTACTTTCATCTGTAACGTGTGTTTCAGTGTCAAGAGATGCTTTCCTAGCTCGTCAGTGTTATACGAAATATTTTTGGATTGTGTATTGATCGGAATCGGTGCCAGAAGTTGGAACTATCCTTAACACAGTAGAATAAGAATAATATGGTAGTATATCATACTCTTCACTTCTCTGTCCTGAGGAACTGTATCGTTCCATGTTTCATATGCTGTATGTAGCGAGTACATTTCATGTAAGTCATTATGTCGTAATATTGTTTCAATGTAAAGGGTGCACTTGCCACATAGTTTTTGGCCGAAATAAAGATAATTCATATCATACATCATCATTGTTTGAAATCATTAACCATTAAATTACTTTATACTCAATTTCACGAAGAAGGTGGCAACAAGTATAAATTCGGACTTAGCAGGAAAATAATGCAGGTGTTCGACTTTGTACGTAGATAATAGTCAAACGACCCGACACACGGCCGTTTCGATTCGAAACAATATGTGCACAATCCTGAGACACAGACCTGAACTCATAAACCAGATTAGCGTATGTGAGACTAAGGGGCTCTACAAGTGGCGGCAGACACATTTGTAAGAAAATTAACTTATTATTATAATAAATTACACGGAGCAGTTACACGTATCTCTGTTTCAAAGGAAACACAAGAAGAAGTCAGCTGAACATCAGAAGAGGAAACTTCACTGCCATACTTTTGTTTTGTAAAGCGAATAATATTTAGATACAATCTTACAAGATTCGTCTCAGTGTGTTGAAAAGTAATATCTACGAATTTTTTGTATTAAAACTATTAAAACTTTTTAAACAAAAAAACGTTGTTAACAACTTTATTTTTCATGTCTACATGTAAATTTCCCCGATGAGAGATCAATTTGTTCATGCCGTCACCGTGGAGTGTTCTATTTAGTTTGAGGAGCCACAACCTCACTTCTGCCTGCAGCACTTCATTTTCATGCAAGTGAAGTCCACGAAGGTGTCCCTTAAGTTCTGGATACAGACGGAAATCGGATGGAGACAAGTCGGGGCTGTATGAAGGATGGCCGATGACAGTGAACCCAAGGCGTCGGCCTATTTCAGATGTGGCAAGGACCGTGTGTGGTCTGCCATTGTCATGCTGATGGAGAGGGTACTTCACTTGCGAAAGCACTCTTCGAATTAGAAACTCGATTACATCACATTGTTTCTCACGCACAGACATAGCTACGTTACACACCGAATATTTGCAAGCTACCATGCAGAGCAGGCAACCTGCAGAGGGCTGCAAATATGTTGATTTGAAGAATAAAGATGTAGAATGTTAGTAACGTTTGTTTTATTTAAAGGGCTTTAAGAGTTTTCCACAAAAAATTCGAAGGTATTACTATAAAGCACCCATCTTACATAAAAAGCAAGAAACATAAAGTTGTATTATCATGATCATGTATTAATTCGACCACATGCTCTTGAATATGCTTGTGTCTTTATTAACTGTGAATTAATAACCCAAGGTGATTAGTGGTGTATCGCATCACATGTGAACCGTTAGTTAATTTTGTGTATCTTGGACGTCTACACCCTTCGATAGCATTTGGACAGCGTCGTCCATTGACATCATGCTGGTCATTGTGTGAATTTGCTTTTGGTTTAGCTCAATTTCCGAGAAATGAATTAATTATGTAAATGGATCATAAAGTTTTTATCGAATTAGTTAGCTCTTTTTAACACAAGGTTTTCCTTCTTAACATATCGTTACCAATGATGTGATTGGTTCAGTCATGGTTCAGTTGGTGCAGTTACTGATAACTCGTAAAATTTTTGGGTAATGCCGAGTCTCCATCATTTTTCAACATAGGTTTCTATTACTATACCCATCGTCAGCGATGTATATGGGAAACACTCGTTTCACCACACGCGTATCTGTTTTATTCTGGGTGGTTTTCTGGCATCTTTTTGGTTCTTAGATAACCATTTCCAGTGATAACTGAGAATCCGACATTGAGGGCTTCCTTGAAGCTGTTACATTCTGGTCTACTAGGTTCGACACGGCTCGTCACGTTTCACTGCTTCCAAATATACTCTGACACCAAGAGGGCAAAATAATAGTGGTAAGCCAATGCAAGATTAGTGAAGTCTGCGATGTGACAACGTTATCAAAGAAGTTTGACCATGGGCGCAACTGACCATATTTGCGATGTTATCAAAACTATATTTTCCTATTTTTTGTCTTAAACGAACACATCTATATTTAACAACTGCATTTGTGCAAAAAAGGATAAATGAGAAATAAACGACCAGTTGGACTGAAAAGCAATAAAGAGCTCTGTTGACCTCCTATTCTTTGTTCTGAATACTCAGCAGCAGGTCACATTTTTGTCGGTCTGCTGTTCGCTATGTGTCAGTGGAGGAATGTTGTATGCTAAGAAGTCGTAAGAGACAGCATTAGTTGTAAACTTCAAATTTTAACATTAAGAAACGTATGTCATATAAAGTGATTGTACGAGAGTAGCAGTTATGCAAAGTTCAGTCAACGCCTGCTAGGCTTCTGTATGCTAACTGATACAGTCACTTTCGATCGTTTACTCTCTGAAATACAGTAAACAGAATACCTAACAAGACACTGCTTTGTTATTAAATCGTAAATAAGAGTACCCAATATTTTCTTTTCGATCTGATGTACAGTGATAAGACAGAGGAGTGCTATTCAAAATGGCGGTAGTACAAAGCCTGTCCTGAGACGCTAATTTATGTTTCCCATGATTTCCCTAAATAACTTAAGGCTAATGGCGGGGCGGGTCCTTCCGAGGGTCTGAGCATGTGTCCCGTCTGCAAAGACACGTCGTCGACCGAAGGTTAAACCATAATGTTCTTTTTCTGTCTGGTGTTAGGGTCCATCAGCAACATACACGTACGGGTAATTGAATAGGTTATATTATTAGAAAGAGAGCGGTCACGTCGTCTCGGCGAATGGAATGGTGGGGCGTCTCACGTGAAGTAGAATGTCGTCAGGCTTGGTGGTGACGCTTATCGTGCGGTCACACGCAGGAAGGGCAAGGACGTAAGCACAGTCATGGGGGCCCAGGGCCTATATCTCTGCCCTCCATTCCAGCACATTTCCATCCAAACAAAATGTCGCCCCCAACGTAGTATCGCATAGCCAGCCTGGATTTGATTACAAGTCACTTCTGAGGTAAGGTGTCAGAGGGCTTCTGAAAATATAGAAATACGGAATCAGTTTGAAACCCTTTGACCATAGCAGCCAACACTTTGTAAGAGTATTGAGCAAGTTCTGTTTCACAAGAACGATGTTTTCTAAACATGTTCGAACACGATGTGTGTATTCCAAAATTCTGCTACATATCGACGTTCATGATACGGGCCTATAATTTAGTAGGTTACACCAATTGTCTTTCTTGGATATTAGAGAGACCTGTGCAACTTTCCAGTCTTTGGATACGGACCTTTCGTCCAAGTGTGAGTTTGTGTGTAAGTATGGAGTTATTGCATCAACGTACTCTGAAAGAAACCTAACAACTCGTATACAATACGGACCGAAGACTCGCTTTTGTAAGTGAAATTTCTTCACTACTTCGAGGATGACAGCTGTTCTCGATTCGAATCTGGAATATTTTCTTCGTCTTCTTCGATGAAGGAATTTCCGGAGGTTGATTTGAGTAACATTGCTTTATCAGTACTGTTATCGATAGTATTTCCATTGCTATCACACAAAGAAGGCATTGATTGTCTTGACGCTAGCATACTTTACTTATGACTGGAATCTCTTTGGATGTCCTGCCAGATTTTGAGACAAAGTTTCGTTGTGGAAACTATTATAAGCATCTCGGATTGACGTTCGTGCTAAATCTTGAGCTTCTGTAAAATATCGCCATTCTTGGGTGTACTGCGGTCGTTTAAATTTGGCATGCTTTTCCCTGTTTCTGCAACAGTGTTCTGACCTGTTTTATGTACCAAGAGGGATCAGATCCGTCGTTTGTTAATTTGGTATAAATTTGACAACTGTTGTCGCTTCTGTTTCTCTGAATTCAAGTCACATCTGGTCTACACTTACATTGTTAATTTGGAAGGAATGGAGATTGTCTCTCAGGAACGCATCAAGCGAATTTTTACTTGCTATTTTGAGTGCCTGTATTTTTGTTTGTTTTTTGGTGATTTTGGGAGTTACGGTCGTCAGTCTCGCTACAACAACCCTGTGTTCATTAATCCCTGTTTCCATTTTGATGCTCGTTGTTAGCTCTGGATTATTTGTTGCTAGGAGGTCAAGTGTGTTTTCGCAACCGTTTACTATTCGAGTAAGCTTATGAACTAATTCCTCGATATAATTTTCGGAGTATATGTTTAGCAGAACATCGGATGATGTTTTATGCGTAACTTCAGATTTAAACATGTATTTCCGCCACCTTATCGAGGCCAAACTGAAGTCCCCACCATCTATAATTGTTTGAGCCGGGTATTTGTTTGAAATTAAACTTCAGTTTCCTTTGGACCTATCAGTAATTGTATCATTTGATTTGGGATGTCGGTGAAAGGACACAATTATTATTTTGTTCCGGTCGCCAAGAATTTCATACGAACCATCTACTTCAATTTCGCTATCGGGTTGAACTAGTTCTAACAGCAACAAACACTCCACCGCCAGCTGTACTTACCCTACCCGTTAGGTCTTTCGCAAAAATTTCGACTTTAATTATCTCCGGCTTTAGCCAGCTTTCAGTGCATATAACTATTTGAGAAGTAGTGCTTTCTATTAGCGCTTGGAGCTCCGGTGCTTTCTGACCACAGCTACGAGTATCTACAACTGTTATACCGATGACTCCTAGATCTAAGTTCTTCCTGTGTCCGACCTGCACCCTTTGAGACTGAAGCCCTATTTGTGTTTCCCCGAACCGAAAACCACCAAGTCCACGACACACAGCCCCCAATCCCTGTGTAACTACCTCCTGCGTGTAATGGACCCCTGACATATTTAGCGTAACCCGAAATCTCACCGGCCTGTGACGCAAGTCTGCAGCCTGCAACCTAAACGAACATAGAACCGTCTGAACCTCTGATTCACACCCAGCACTCGTTTCTGTACAGAGATCCGCAATTGATCTTGACGACTATGCTGCAAAAGGTGAGCTCTGCTTTCATCTCGCAATAAAGACTGACAGCCTTTACTACTTCAAATAGCCCCTTGAACCCGGAGGGAAGCTCTTCCGATCAAGAGCACCACATATCATTGGTACCGACGTGAGCCACCACCTGCAGTTGGCCGCACGCTGTGTTCTTCATGGCATCGGGAAGGACGCGTTCCACGTCTGAAATTAATTCACCCGGCATGCAAATGGAGTGCACACTGGTTTTCTTCCCCTCCTCGGCAGCCATATGCCATTAGGCGCCCCATTACGCGCCTGACATTGTAGCTCCCACCTATTCCACCCTCTGCCTGGATCTCGCAGGCTGAGAGGTTTCCTCTGAAGCAGGACAGCGACTGAATCTAGGTGAGGGACATTGTCAGTCACAGATAGCGCCTTGTAAAAAAAGCATAACAAATGATACAGTATGTGCAATACAAGCTTCCAGTCCCAAGTATGATCTTCTGGGACGATTTTTTCCAGAAAAGAATTATCAAAATTTCGCATTTCTATCACGTCGCGGCAAGTGTCCAGGTGTCGTTGTTTTTGTTCGTGTATCGAAGCATACGGGACGAACTTTGCACACACTTTTCTTTTCCTCAAAACATTCTGGTGACGTTGTTCCAAGGCGATTTGTGAGACAGTAACTTTAACATAGTGTGGCCACATATCCACTATTTAACACTGCCTGCTCCTAACTGACTCGTCGAATGCATATTTGTTGTTTACATTGTTGTTAGTTCAAGTTGTGACAGTAGCTACTGTACTAACGTCGCTTATACGGCAGGAATAATACCAATCTTCTGACTTTTTCACAGATGTTGTTCTTCACTTGAGTAGCTTAGATATCCACGAAAAGAGTTTACTTAATTGATTTCCACGTTAAATAATTAAAATTATAGACAGATAGGTAATATATTGTATTAGTTTCGTCGATGATTCGCATAAAACATCCGAGTGAAGTCACAAAATGGTAGCACTGTCGCTTTTATCCTCTTTGTGTGGATGTAATTACAGTACATGCGTGCTGTGATTTAAATACCATAAGGCTAAGAGGTAGGGTGGATGTGATTTTTTTCTCTATGCATGATGCTACCCAGTGGTTGGATGTCACACACAAAAAGTAAGCCATACCTGGTTATTTAAGCTATAAGAGAATACACACTTGTATTTTTATGTACGGAGTATGGAACAAATGGATAAACATCGAAAATATGTAAAATATCAACAATACGGTAAAAACTGATACCATTCATCGTAGATAATACCTAGATTTATTCCTAGAGTGTAGCCGAAATGTGACATAAGTAACATGTCTGGAGAGATCTTTCGGATACTTTCCAAGAAAGCTACAAGGGTGAATGACCTATTAGAATCACAGCGCCATCCGCCTTTAAATTGATGGAGATCTGTGCTAAAGGCTGATGGATAGAACTCCTAGTAGACCCCTAGAAAGAAATGTATGGATATTGTTATTCGTACAGAGGAATGGATAATTATGGCATCACAGCTATATTTAGGAAAAACAAAATCGTTCAGTAGGAGTAATCGGTATGTAGGAGACGTAATGAGTAGATATAAAAGGGAGAGTAACACCAAATACGCATTAATAGTCAAACGATGATGCATTCTAGCGAGACAAGACAAAATCGTCATACTCCCACTAGTTCTGTGAGTGTGAGGAAGGGTAATGTTATTTTATTCGGATTGCTGTGGCATTATGCACCCAAGACATGCTAGCTGCAAGTCATATGTATTTGGAGTTGTAAAAAGAAATTTCGGATGGAGTTTAGAGCGGTGCGATTTCAAAACCGAAAGAAGGAAAACTTATCGACTGGCTATTGACGTTAGTGTGGATGAAATCATGAGAAGTTTGCTGATAGGGGATAAAACAGACGTCCTGTGGAGAGGTTGGGTAGCACAATTTTTATCTACGTAACTTAGATTAGCTCCTAATACTATTTCTTGTGGTCTGTCAAGTTTTTAAACACATTTAGCGTATGTTTATCTTTTTTTTAGATTGTTCAGCAGTATCAGTTGGGGAAATTTACTGCGTTCTACACATATAATATTGACTGTTTTGGAGGAGAGTGAGCACACGTTAGCGATGATTGGTCTAAGACGTCGTCAGCGCAGATACTGTTTCGCATCTCATCACTTGTTCGTTGTTGTAGGTTAATCTGAGGTGAATTTCCCCGCCTCCTGATAGTTCTATCTGTCGTGCTACGACCTCTTGTCTCCGGCCTCTGTGTTAAACTTTACCATCATACATTATTATTTAAAGTAAATTACTGTAAAGTGACTTGTGTGTCCTTAAAGTGAATTTCCCCCATTACTAGACGTTTTGGGTAACGTCATGGATACAGAAGAAAATCACATCGAACCTGCCTCATGCCCTCAGGCTTTTTACATCACAGCACACATATAAAATAGTGTAATTACATCCGCACTAAGAGGGTATAACTCAAAATACTAAGATTTTGAGCCTTTACCCGGATGTTTTATACAAATCATCGAGCAAACTGCGTTTGACCGGGGGGGGGGGGGGGGGGGCGGAAGGGATTTGCAGTGTATTATCTATCGGTCTACAATTTTCATTATTTAACGTGGAAATCAATTACGTAAATTCGTGTTTGTAGCAATGCACTTCGTAGAGTGCTGGACGCATCAGAGGCTTGTAGTGTTTCGACGGACTCTCGTTCCTTTGCCTATCTACAACGGCAGCAGGCTCGCAGACCATCGTGATTGCTCAGAGGCGCTGAATGTTTTGAATGATACTACTGCTCAAACAGTGTGTGGTTGACTCTGAGCAACACCTAACGACTATAAAAAAGTGGTTCAAATGGCTCTGAGCAATATGGGACTTGATAACTTAGGTCATCAGTCCCATAGAACTTAGAACTACTTAAACCTAACCAACCGAAGGACATTACACACATCCATGCAGGCAGGATTCAAACCTGCGACCGTAGCGGTCGCGCGGTTCCAGACTGAAGTGCCTAGAACCGCTCGGCCACACCGGCCGGCTAACGACTATAGCTATGGCTTCTGTGCTAGCATACTTCTGCAGAAGGTGCTTTGCTAAAGAAAATGTATGATATTCATTCACAGTGGAGTCTGATATGCTGGGCAGAGAGCTGTAGACGGCGGCTGTGGTGCGCCGGGGTCTCAGAGCGTCGGTAAATACTTATTACTCTTTTCAGTGCAGAAGCCACTTGATGGACCGGTGCGTGCACATGCAGTGAAATGTGATCTGATACTTAAAACACCTTCAGAAGTGCTGTGTGATATCAGTGCCTATGTATAGCCGTAAGCAAGCTCCATTATGTCTAAAACCACTTCACTACAGATGTAGATACCCAGTTCTCATTGGCTGAAATAAGCAACATAATATGGTTTTCGACTGCAAATAAGAATCATTTCGATGTGAGAAGTCATTCAAGTCTGTTCCTTGCTAGTAGCAACATCAGTAGCACTAATAGGATCAGCAGAGATGAAATGCTATAACGGAAACGCTGGCTCATCAGCGGCTGATAGGTGATCCTGATTTGACTCCAGTGATCCTGCAGGTATGTCGATTATCTTGTGCTTTGCAGATATTTGTGTGAGCTCATAATAGCTGCATTATGATAATTATTATCTTTCTAACACGTGTGAGACTGGTTCTGATCTATCTTCCAACCACAGTTGCGCAAGGACACTCTGTGAGGGTTTTAGGAATTTGGTGTTGAACCTATGGCCTGCAAGGTAGGAAGATATCATCTCACACATGGAGTCCAGAAGAGTGCAGCAGTACAGACAGTGATGTAATCAGACTATGATCTCAATGTCGGTTCCACTACACCCCCTGTAAAGGAAATGTTATCGCTAACAGCAATTAGTTTTTGGGTTCCGGTCTAACTATATGTTAGCAAAAATTAATATCTTAGATTTTCGTTATTAAGTTTTATTTTTACTCTAAGTATCAGTTCATGACAAAGCAATGTTAGCGAAATTCCGTACAGGATGGTAAAATATACTGGATGTTCACAAAAGTGAATGGAAATTTCTAACTATGGTGAGGTTCTTTAATGATAAGATGGGTGATGAGCATGTCTGGGGGTCGATAAAAATACGAACAAATTGAATATAACTGGGGTCAGAGATATTAATTATGATAAAATGGATAATAAAAATACCCAAAATTGATTGGGGGCGGCAAAGAGGAATTAAAAAGAAGTACACAATTTAAGCAATTCTTAACTCTACAGTGGCTGATCAATCCTTTTCGTTGGATCGCATATCTCGCCTTTCTGATTCAATTACAGCCGACAATCGTGAATCGTGTCGGCGCGAGTTGTAACTCTGCTAAGAAACTATTCAAAATTTCTTTCAAAGTTTAAAAATCAGTCGGTTACATTTCCTACATCTTTGGTAAAGCCGAAGCTCCTATTTATTCCCTAGCCAAGTTAATTGGCATGGTACACATTATTTGGCTGGAACAGCACGAACGTCGTTGTCTCAAATCGCTCGCAAGTGTTAACTATCTGTATTCAGTGGGATTCTCCATATTAGGAGACTTCGCAGTTTAACTCCATACAAGTTAAGACGAAAGTGTGAACAAGTATTCACATAATGACTCTTGCAGCCGTCTCAGTGGAGTGCTAGTCGCCTTGCTCAAACACTCGACGATTTTCTGCAAGAGAAGAAGCCCATTACTCTGTCTGCAATTTGCCTACATCAAAGCTCGTGGCCACGCGTTTTCTTTCTAGCCAATCAAGGCGTTTGTATTTGTTATAATTCCACCCACTAGCGTATTTGTAGCCTATCGCAAGCATCGTTTCTTTTGTAGGGCAGACTTTAACTTCTGCTGCGTAATACTGAGGTAAACAGCTTTTTCTTTCACACGTGTTTTAATGCAGGTGGCTACAGTGAGTCACCAATGTTTTGAGTTGGTTTTCTCTGGACGTTCATCTGAGTTAACCGGAACTGTTTCAGGAATTCAGTGTAAGGTGTGTTATTTGTTTGACACCTTACATCTTCTTCTTCTGTTTTAGTTTTTATGGGTGTATGCAAACCACAAAGATGCACCTGAATTTACTCCACAATCTGACAAGATGATGATGTGTTCATTGTCCCATCCTGGTTCGCCTAACGTGTATTCACTGTGCCTACAGAACCCACCGTGTTGTGGACTGATGACCCTGCTCGCTGGCCAGTGCAACCATGGCTGGGACCTTTTTGTCATCAGGCCCTTCGTTTCTGGATGCACGTAATGCTAATATTGCAATGGATATGCAGGATATGATATTACCAGACGTTGCAGCACACAACGATGTTAAGAGGGGCTCGTGACCTTACTCGAGAGCTATGTAATCTCACTCTCTTCTGTGGTATTAAAATGTTTTAATTTAAATGTAAGATATTATAAGGTTTGTTGCGAAAAACGTTAAGTATATTTAATACACTGTTGGCGTTGTATATGTTCTGCACCCTTGTAAACAGTGCTTACATATACGCCGACAATAATCAAGGTTACTACGCAGGCAAAAATATTAGTAAAAATGGGTACAATTTTGTTTGTAATAGTTTAATGAAGTTTTCCAAACTCGGGGCTAGCTCAAATATATTTATAAGTAGAATGAACGTATTACTGTTAGTGCCTGTTAAATTAATTGTCTCAAAGAAAGAGGTGGTATAACCACTTA
This sequence comes from Schistocerca gregaria, assembly GCF_023897955.1. Classification (NCBI taxonomy): domain Eukaryota; kingdom Metazoa; phylum Arthropoda; class Insecta; order Orthoptera; family Acrididae; genus Schistocerca; species Schistocerca gregaria. The sequence continues at coordinate 468,528,539 of NC_064922.1, forward strand.
TTTAGCATAAGGATTTGCACTCATGATAAACAATTTTGTTGACATCAAGCTGGCTTCATTTTAAGTGAAGCATTTCCTTGACAAAAACTTACTTAATTTCAAATTCAAAGATATCGTGAAGCAAACCTAAGCCTTGTTGCATACTGCAGTTAAATCTGTCCATGCAATTCTGTAAAAATTCTGATACAGTGAACTTTGGGAATATTATTGCTTGATAATTATTATCAATATTCAAAGTATTAATAATGTTAACTTGAGAGTGAAGCCCAATACCTAATATTTAATTAAATATTACGTAATGGCCACATGTGTGTGGGCAATCTTCTACACAACTCCCATTAAATAATTATTTTTCGCTTAAATATTTCGATAGGGAGGGAGATGTTTTGAATATGAACAGGAGAAATTCACTTTTTACCACATGTTATAAAAGAAAATACATAAATCAAATACTTAGTGCATCAGAACAGCTAAGCGACAATTTTTCAACAGCAGAGATAAAAATAGTATTCCATCATGGAACCAAATCGTTTTTAGCTTTAGTGAGATAAGATGTCCATGGTTACAAAAAATGTGTTTACACTGTATAGTTATTCTTTGATACTAAAATATGTGTTTTATTAACGATTTTTAAAACAAAAAATACCATTTTGATAAGTTGTATGTTTCACAGTTCTCTGTCATATTACGTACGGCTTTTATTGACTGAAATACAGATAGTTTTGTGCTCTCTTTACATTTCACATTTATGCGTCTGGTAGAGCTTTAGTTTAATTTTTGTAGAACTTTCCAGGAAATGTCATAACGCCTCTGATTTAGGAGGTGAGGAAATTGCTACAGATGCCTCCATGTATTTTTTTAAATTATGCATGATACTACATAATTCTCCTCCTGCTGCCTGTACATGTGACATACATGAGATGGAGGCAGAGGAGGGCTTGCACCTGCAACAGCTGACACGCCTATGATATATTCACCACCCCACTTGCTTCGTTGATGAGTATTCGCCATGTCCATAGACATCACTGCTGCTGGGTCTTCATCATCATCAGCGTGGCATGGCCTGATGACACCAGCTCGTTTCTCGATACAGCTGTGTACCAGGCCAACACGCCATCATCATGATGGACCTACACAGCCTTGAATACCACTTCGACATCACTCTGCTCTATCAGCATTGTCATCCTTGCCTGCTCTGTTAGAGATCACGAAGTAAGTCCCGCAGCTACATTGGAATAATCTGTGCTTGCTGGCTCTTTAGGGGACGGGATCTCATATCGATAACTGGAATGTGTGCTATCGAGATCCTGCCACTTCTTGCGATGACTGTCAATGCGTTTTAGTCAAGGACCTGGAGTATCCTGCCAATAAGTGTAACACAATTCTATACAGTGAGCTCATGCAACTTAAATAACAGGGGAGTGTTGCTGGTGAGTAGAAGAGCATAGTCCAGAACTGGGGGGATAACTGGCATGATATCGTAGGGCTATTCAGCCATAGAGATGTTTGGAACTTTTGTCAGGACTTTCATTTTTCCAATTTGCAGGAAAGAGTGGTGGATACAGCATTCATACGTTTTTTACACATTGATATATTGTCACATGTCTACGATCCACTGCTACATCTACATCTACATCTGCATCGGTACTCCGAAATCTGCATTAAGGCGCATGGTGGAGAGTACCCTGCAGTTCTAATAGTCTTCTCCTCAATGGGTGGGGGTCCTGTTTCTCCCTTTTTCCGAAATGCATGTATTAATGTCCTTGATCTAGATAGGAAGTATGTATATTGCTTGTCTTGGTTGCATCTGACTAGTGATAGAAATCATAGTGTTCGTCCTGAGCATACAATTAGATCAAAACATCTGATGCTCAGATGCATTATAATCTCCAAAGCATCGAATTCCTTGTAACGCTAGAGGACTTAACAAAATTCAAGAGGCAGAACCCTTTCAGTTCATGTTTACGCCCTGGAAGTCGACAACCCATGAGATAATGCTAATGGTTACACTGTGCGCAGCACAGAAGTATAAAGTAGATGGCTCCCTCGATTTTTCCAAATAGTCGGTAAAAGTCCCAAACATGTAGACATATTGCTAATCTTCGAGGGTGATGAGCAACAGTCTGTGTGGATCAGAAATACGTCCCAGCTACTTTCTTCCCAAATGTCCAAACATTGCGGTACCTGACATAGCTGCCACAGATCTTGAAAGGCACCGTATTAGATTCTTGACCCAGAAACCAGTACATGTGCAAATACCCACTGAGGATAAAACGTTTCAAGTTTAAGAATGCCCCGCGACTCCTATGGTCGCAGGTTCGAATCCTGCCTTGGGCATGGATGTGTGTGATGTCCTTAGGTTAATTAGGTTTAAGTAGTTCTAAGTTCTAGGGGACTGATAACCTTGGAAGTTAAGTCCCATAGTGCTCAGAGCCATTTGAACCATTTTTTTAAAGAATGTCCACTGCCAGGTGGGATGTCCTTCATTTTGTACACCAATTTCGAGTGCCTCCTAGCTACTTCTGAGCAATGTGAAGGCGACGACTCTGCCTCCCACACCACGTTCACAGAATAGCATATGGGGCTATATATCAAGTTGTGTACACATGTGATTCTAGTCGCAACAAATTCTAATCCTATTACAGGGATAATCCTGCGAGATGGTTGCTCGCTGGGGTCTAAAAGCGTGTCGTTGAACCTGACGGTGTTCACAGTGATGTGCGGCCCAATGACCCGTTCAGAGGAGAATGTTGCACATTTTTGGCCTGCCAGTCGAGAGAGATGCGAAAACTCCCCATACAGGCAATTATCATGTAAGCAGTAAGTCGCATAGCACTTATTACAACGCTTCCAACTTGAAGTAACCACTGCCTCAACACATACCTGTCTTCTTTCACAATTTGCGCAGGTGTGATGCACACTTTATAGTTCAGCGCTTGGGTGGTTTCAGTTTGAAGAGTGATAAGGTCAGAGTTATTACTGACAGTGCATTCAGTTTTCAATGAGAATATGCCAAGAATAACACTGAATCCCGGACTATCTTTGCTTCATTCAATTGTGTTTTCAGTAACTTGCTGAGACTATGTGTAAGGTGAATCTGAATATCAGCAGATCCACATATCCTGATGATGCAAAGTTTCGGTTTATGACAAAGAAGGGAGTCATTCCATGCGAGTACCTGGATTCGATGAAGAGACTCCTCAAAACCACATTGCCTATCATAATTGCGCTCTCCAGTAAACGAACAAGGACTGCCAGAATGTAGTAGTAGTAGTAGTAGTTTTATTCATCCGTAGATCTCTTTTTACAAGGATATAGGACATGTCAAAGTATTTACAAGCTTAGATCAATTTACAATAAGCTATTTCGTATACACATATATTTACAGACTTCTAGTTAGAGACAATCATTAGATTTTACTCCTGGTATACATTAATTTATTTACAAATAACTCATTAAATAATGTAATGTGGAATACTCTTGTGAGCACTCAGTGAAAGTTTGGCAGGAGTTCGATATCTCTGATTTAGGCGAATATGCTACGTTGTACATGAACAGAGATGTTCACTTGCTCGCAGAGGTGTTCGAGAAATCCCGGCGTGTGTGCTTGGACATATACTTTCTAGACCCTGCCTTCAATTTGACAGTAACTCGGCTTTCATGGAACACAGAGTCAAGGAAAATTCGTACCAAAATCGATATGTTGACCGATGTTGTTATGTTGCTCACAAAACGGTTCCGTCTCAAAGCTGTTGACAACACAGGTGAACAACGAACGTTACATTATCCATTACAGAAATCTCCAGCAGTGTCTCAGGTTCGGAATGAAACCTCTTAGTGCCACTCATGGAATCTCATTCGACCAACGTCCCTAGTTGAAGGAATACAATGATTTAAAAATCGAACAGAGGATCCTCGCAATGTGAAATTTTAGAAAATAGTTTTGGAAATTAATAATGACTTAAACTTTCGGATAAACCTTGGAAAATGTTGGAGAATACAGAGAAGTTCATTTAGTTTACTCGTGGGATGGACGTTACGGCACGAGACATTAAATGACCAGACGAAATTTCAAACACGTCACCACCTTTAGTGAAGGCCTAGTCACTGTGTAAATGATGACGGTTTCAATACAGTTCGTAAAATCTGTGTACATCGGTATGTGTGTTCACCGCTTTCACTATGACTTTACTAAACCAAAATTCGCCACTCCAAAGATACTTTATGTGCTTACAGATTGTTTCATATATATATATATATATATATGTGTGTGTGTGTGTGTGTGTGTGTGTGTGTGTCTGTGTGTGTGTGTGTAGGGGGGGGGGTATGTGGGTGAATGGGTGTGTGTGTCTGATTAATTTAAAAAAAACTGAAAGTTATTATTTACAAAAATAACATATGATTGTAAATAAAAATTGTTAATAAACATTAAATTAGTGTAAATAAAAGAACTGTGTGTAACTAATAGCATCATTAATAACGTACTGTAAATAATATATTGCGAAAAAAGAATTTGTTGATAATAAACTATTAATTAATTTGTTAAATCATTTTTATTATTTACATACCCTTTCACCACAAGTATAACTAATTAGCTCCATACAATAATTTAACTATATAGAGAAACTCATTGTTGATCATCTGCTAACATTTAGAACAAATCTGTGCCTCTCCCCCATCACGCTCAGATCTTGATGAAGAGGCCTACATTGTGTTGAGCTTGTTGTAAAAGATTACAAGGTAGAGGAGGCGGGGGGCCTGGATTCGCATTGGTCGATTGGGGTTCCTGCCATTTTATTGTGCTCCCATAGGCTGAGAGATGTTTCCCAACAATTTCATGTGATGTTATGCAATTAACTGAGGCTTTTGGTGATTCCCCTGGGTAAAATTGATAATTTCCTGGTGGTTTCCTGAGGGGAGGGATTTGGAGGAACCAAGCAGCTCAAGTGTGTATCCTGACACTGGATGTGTTTCTCATTGTAACCTGATACTCAAGGCCTAGGTCGACAGGAATGCCCAGTGGTATCCTTCTGGTGGACATGACACCGTTGTCAGAAGGGCACGTGGGCTCTGCCAATGTCTGGACTGCCAATGAGCAGAACCGAAACATTTACCGGTATTAGATTTGATAACACGCTTTGGTGACATCTTATTTCTAATATAAATTTAGGTAGAAACAGGTTATTACACTGACGCCCAATACGTTTTCTGTTGTAAGAGGTAATTATCCTTAAAAATTTTACTCAGCAGTAATAAATAAATATTACCTTAGCTTATTCAGTTAGCGAAACTTTGGACGTGCTACATTCAGCACAGATAATATATGATGACGGAAAAATTTTTGTATTTAATGAAGGAAAGACCACACTTGAATATTTTTCATGACACCACTAATAGTGACAGGTTTCTATAGATGTCAAAGACGACAGAGGCTGTATGTTACGTCAAGTAAAGTAACTTGGAATAGAACCCTCCCTTGGAATTTTTTGTAATGTGTACACCATGTCACTCACCCGTCCGAATAACCGCGCGGGTTACAATGCCACTTCTGAGAATCGGGGAGCCGCAGCTGCTGTGGCAGGAATCCACCTGGCAGATTAACGACTAGAACCACTGTGCCGTACAGCCTGGATGTGGTTTTCATGCGGTTTCTCACATCCGACAAAGTGAATACTGGGCTGGTGCAAATGTCCCGCCTTAGTTACAAGATTCATAAACATTTAGAAAACGTTCACACACACACATTCACATAGCATAAAACTAGACGAATACAGTTGCAGTAGACAAATTCTGTCCTGGGGAGGGAAGTGGAGGCGACAGGAAGCGAATGTGGCTACACTTTAGCTCTAATATTTACAAACCCAAAAATTAACTGCCGAGCCAGAGAAGATACCGGATAAAGGTCAGAAGAAGGAAGAAATAGGTACACTTTGTCGCTGAGTTTCAATCTATCTCTATGTTGAATACAGAATACTATGTGAACCAGGAGGAATGGGCGGTATTCAGAGATATGGCAGGAACGATTATTCAATGCAGACAGTCTAATATACATCGGTTCTAAAACGCGTGCTTTAAGAGCTGTGAGCGCTTCATCTTCGACGCCATGAAATGAATCTTTTCTACGAATAGGTAAACCTTAATGTAATTTGAGAGCTGGCAATATAGACTAAAACAAGAAAAAAGTCTAGCAAACATGGACTCTGAAGTGCATACTTTAAGAGCAATGAGTTCATATGAAACATGTCTCTTCTGCTGAACAAGTGCTCATAATATAAGCATTTTAGTGCCCATGTTTAGTTGACAATTATTTCTTGTTTTAGTCCATACCGACTCCTCAGAAAATATCCAAAGCAAAGCCACTTCAGTAAAAGAGATTTGTGTCAAAGAATCGAAGGTGAAGAAGTGCCATACTTCTTAAGGTATACATCTTGAAGCGCATGTTTATTAGACTTTTTGTTTTGAATGACCGTTCTTATTATATCCCTGAATACTGACCATTACTCCTGAGGCACCCTGTATCTGATCACACTGCAATGTGTTGCTGCATAAAATGAAATAGAATCGGAAATAGTCATCTACTAATTTACAATGCACAGATAAATTTTTGAAATGTAAGATAATTGTCGTGAATGGCAGCAAATGTAGTACTTTTAGCAGTGAAATAACTGGAAGTACAGCAAAATTATACACGAAATTAAATAAATAATTCGTGTACCTGGAAAAATATTAATGAGAAATCTGAGCTCGATATCGCACTAAGAATTTCGTAAATACCGTCAATTTCTTAGAAACGTCTCATTGTGGGAGTTAAGCAGGTACTGTTACGTATTGAGTAATATAATGCTGAGACTAGTTTACCAAAATGGCAGACCTGTTTCAGGATTCTTAGTCGATGATTTTGCCTTGGTGATTAGGGCTTCAACGACCTCTCGACGATGAGATCATTAGAGATGGAGAAAACAGTGCCCGCTACTTGCCAAAAACGTATCCTCATGTTCACCATAAGTGATTTAAACCACGAAATAGAATATAATAGGACAGTAACTTTCTGTTGTGTCCCTTAGCATAGTTTTTTTAAAAAGTTACTATAAATAATTTTTTTCATTAATTGCTCGTAGACGATCAAAGTTACTATACATAATGTTTTTCATTTATTGCTCGTAGACGATCGAAAACTTATGTTGCACCGGTACAAGTAATATCGCTGATGCTGCTCATAGCCTAGCGTTTATCTTTTACTATGAGCGATTTTTCCATGTCGAATATTCATTTTATCTGGTCTGAGTTTTCATGCAGGATGCAAGTTCCGACTGCTCCCTTGTTCGCACAAATAAGTGTACCGGCGCTTCGAGATTAAAAAAAAAAGATTGCTAATGTTCTGAAAGAGAGGCGAGTCATTCTTGTAATGTTGACGTTCGATCAAGATGATAATTAAATCAGATAAATTTTAAACCTGGACTACTTATTTCTAGTTAACCTTTGTTCATGAAACTGCTAACGAGGGTGTATTGAAAAGTAATACCTTCGAATTTTTTACTGTGAAAGCCCTTGAAGCTTTTTAAATAAAGCAAACTGTATAGACAGTCTACCGCGTTATTTTATTTTGTTTATTTATGTTTTGGACTGGAAACCCATGAAGTCAATATCATACTTAAATCTTCTTTATTTGAATTGATTACAAGTTTCGGCTAACAATCTAGCCATCTTCAGATCATAAAATATTCTTGGTTAGTGTTGGTACCATTACGATTTCATACATCGCTAAACCCTAAGCAGGTTCAAAAATATTCAAAATACTTCTAATTTTTGTAGAAAGTGGGCAGCATTACCGGAATCAACAAAAAATCTGTAAAATATATATATTATAAACAGCGCCTGAAAGAGATAGGTGTTGGTCTTTACATTATATTGAAGCGGAAAAGTACCCTGTAAAATGACAACAACCATCCATGAAATAATTAAAAACAGCTTTTAATCGTTCGTGGCCAGTGTAATTGAATGATGGTCATAAAAGGAAGGCATAAAAGCAAGGCATTATGCCGTTACAACTTCTTAACTGACACAATCAGTATTGCATCACTTCATAACAAAGATGTCAATAGATTTGATTCTCCATGTCTACACATTTATTTCTCAACGTAGTCACTCTGGCGACGAACATATTTCTCTCAACGAGAGACGAATTTGTTGACATTCTCACTCCAGAACGTTTGACTTTGTGGACGGAAGGGCACATTCAACTGTGATTGCACAATTTCATAACTATCAGATTGAATCCCTCGAATGTGTTATCTAAGTTTTGGAAACAGATGAAAATCGGATGGGGCCGAGTCGGGACTGTATGGTGGATGCTCTGAGACAGGGAACCCAAGGCGTCGAATTACTGCAGATGCCGCAGCCCTTGTCTCTGCTCTGTGCATTGTCATGCTGCTCCAATTCGGAGCTCTCAAATGGCAGAGGGCTACAAATATGTAGACATGAAGAATAAAGATGTGGAATGTTAATAACATAAGTTTTATTGTAAAAAATTTAAGAGTTTCTACATTTAAAAAATCGGAGACAGTACTTTTCAGCAACGACCTCGTACTGGAACTCAAGGTGTTTGAGTTTCTTAACAAGTACTACGACAGCTTTGGTGAGCTTTGCCCAAGAAATTGTGTCCTCCTAGAATAACTTGCATTGTTGTAAGAAATGTACCTGTAACACACATAGGATTATAGAGACACCTATTTCTGCAGACTTCTAATCTATTGTCATAAGCAGTTGAATATATACCTTAATTACAATACAATATTATGCCATTAAGACTTTCATTTAATTTCTCTCTTGGGGCGCTACAAATCATTGAATTAATAATTAGTTATAGAATTTTAATGTCCCCTTCCGAGACATTCAGTGTTCAAATAATGTGGGGATCGCAAATATAGGAAGGTCAATTACACCAAAAACCAATTTACAAGTTTTTGTAATCTGTAGTTTTCTACTTGTTGTAATGATACCGATGCATGCGATATTGATGCTACAATGTTCATACGTTCTAGTACCCACTTCAAAGTGAAACAAGATTTAATGCCACACACGCACTCACGTTTCGTGCTCAAAGCGCGTTTCAAGTACTTGAAGTTCGGAGATGGTCTCAGACACTGTCTGAGGTGATGTTGTTATTAAAGATTAACGGGCCATACCTCGAACAGCTGTTCACACTGTTTGTAGTGCCGGCTGCGTATCTGTTACATTCAAGCAGCTTTGTTTCTCACATGGTATCGCGTGACGACATTCACAGCACTTCCTTGATGCAGTGAATGGGTGTTTCCGTTGCTTTCTATCCGTAAACGAACAGAGGAAATGTTCTATGAACGCACATGAATGCGTGTGAGGTCACTGTCATCGAATAACAACTTATAATAATCTCATCTTGTACTATGCATCTATGACCAATGAAATAAGGTCTGTAGTATTTCACAGTGCCGTTCAAAAATGTCTTAATCAGAGCGAAAACAATTTATAAGGGTAGCCTTCCACGGACGTGGTCACAGTCAATAGAATTCTTCTCGGCTGTTGACCGCATTATCTATGTATAAAATTTTGCAACGTTTCGGCCACTATTCAAAGTGACTTCCCCAGGGCTTTGTGCTGAGTTGACTGCTAAATGAGAGAGATTTTAGATCTTATACGGTAGCGGAGGAAGCTGTTTACGTATCTGGCAGGATACTTGAGGATAGGAGGAGAGGTGTTAGGCACCCATTATTAGTCTTTATATTATGTTATAAACATGGACTATAGGAAAACCGGAAGAGACGAGACTCGAAGCTACAGACGAATGTTGAAAATTAGGTGGACTGACAACGTAAGGAATGAGGAGTTTCTGCGCAGAATAGGAGAGGAAGAGAAGATGTGGAAAACACTGAGAAGGAGAAGTGACAGGACGATAGGAAATCTGTTAAGACATGATGGAATAGATTCGATGATACTAAAGGGAGCTGTAGGGAATTAAACCTGTGGAGGAATACAGAGATTGGGATACGTCCAGCAAATATTTGAGGATATAGTTTGGAAGTGCTACACTGAGATGAAGAGGAATTCGTCCAGGCGCGCAGTCTGGAACCGTGCGACTGCTACGGTCGCAGGTTCGAATCCTGCCTCGGGCATGGATGTGTGTGATGTCCTTAGGTTAGTTAGGTTTAAGTAGTTCTCAGTTCTAGGGGACTGATGACCACAGATGTTAAGTCCCATAGTGCTCAGAGCAATTTGAACCATTTTTGAGGAATTCGTGGCGGACAGTAACAAACAAGTCAGAAGACTGATTATTCAGAAAAAGAAAGGGGTGGTAGCTGCGACGTAGCGCTGTTTACTTGTCGCCACGGGCGGGCTCCGCCTTACGTGTGCTCTGTATACGTACGATCACTGCGGTCTTTACCCATCAGTGACAAGGATTAACGTAAAGACCAGTTAATAACGCCTGACACTGCTCCCCCCTATCCTCAAATACCCTGTTAAATAACGTAAACAGTTTCCTCCGCTACTATATAAGATGTAAAGTCTCTCTCATTCAGCAGTCAGCTGAGCACAAAGTCGTGTGCAAGGTCACTTGCAATACTGACCGAAACGTCGGGAAATTTTACATATTTTATAATGCGGTCAACAGCCCAGAAGAGTTTTATTGGCACCGAAAATGACTGTTTACCGTCGTATATATGCAACAACATCCCTCTTACTTATCCATAATTAGGACTGTTTACTGCTTTGAGATTTAAAGTTCAGGTAAAAGGGGCACACCCTGTAACTGAAAGTATCTGGACACCCCTGCTTAGTGCGAAATGGACCGCCGGGTTGTCACGACAGGCGAGCCCGCCGCTGTAGAAGAAAGCAGGGCTTCAAACCTGAGATATTCATTGAATGAAGTACAGGCACATGTGAACCATTCTTAAGAGGCCGACGCCGATTGGTGGTGCTGCGATTGTGAAGCGGAAACTCGAATGAACAACTACAGCTAAACCAAGATCAGGCGGACCTCATGTTCTGAAAGACAGGAACCGTAAAAAATCTCACTAAATCAGCAGCAGGAATCACTCAACGTCCTACCAACAATGCAGCTAGTACAGTGCTTGTGCGTGGAGTTGAAACGAATATGGCACAATGGGAGAACAGCTCCTTACATGCCACGTATTTCTGTAGTAACTGCTAAGTGAGACTTCACAACTGGTAACGAGTGATTTGGAATGATGAATCACGCTATATTCTGCGGGAGTCCGATGTAAGGGTTTGGGTTCGCTGAATGCCTGGAGAACATTACTCTGACAACATGCATAGTGCCAACAGTGATGTACGGACGAGGTGACGTTTAGGGTATGGCAGTGTCTCTCGTGGTTAGGATGTGGTCCCTTATTGTGCTGAACAAAACACTAAATGAGAATGACATGAAGACATTTTACAGCTTTCTGCACTGAATACAGTACAGGAAGTATTCGGAGACGATGATTGTATCAGCTTGACAACTCGTCCTGTCATAAAGAACTATGTGTGAGGCAACGGTTTGTGGACACATTCCTGAAATATATTGTCCTGCCCAGAATCCCACCAGAAGCCAGCGGAGTACCTTTGGGATGAGGTAGAACGTCGACTTCTTTCCAGACCCCATATCGTGTATCATCTCTGGTTTCGGTTCTGTAGGAAGAATGGGCTGTCAATCATCCATAGACATTAATACAAATCATGGAAAGTGACCCCATCAGAGTTCAAGCCGTCATAATGGTGAAGATTGCACACACCTCAGTCAATGCTCTTTAGTAGGTGTCCGCATTCACTTCATCGTGTAGTGTAAATCCAGCAAAATTTGGTAAAAGTGAAATACGCAAATCGTAATGAAAGTAAGTAAACTGTCTTATATTGTCTTAGGCCAAAAAACAGCTACTTCATCGAAAAATACTTTCGCTGAAGATACTTAGCAGCCGGCCGGGGTGGCCGAGCCGTTCTAGGCTCTGTAGTCTGGAACCGCAAGTTCGAATCCTGCCTCGGGCATGGATGTGTGTGATGCCCTTAGGTTACTTAGGTTTAAGTAGTTCTGAGTTCTATGGGACTGATGACCTCAGAAGTTAAGTCCCATAGTGCTCAGAGCCATTTGATCCATTTTGATACTTACCGAAAATCATATTGTCTGGTGTAGTGCAAGACTTTCGTTATTGCGTTGCTGTCGGCTTCGATTATCATAAGCCATCAGAAACAGGTAGTTTCTGAAATACAACAATTAATTTATACTTGACACTGAGGCACGTTCTAGGGGTCAACAGGAACTGAACATCAGAACTTTATAAATGAAATGTAGACATTTATCACAAATTAGTAAACTGTACAGCTCAGTGAATAATAGCGGTCCTGAATTGCACTTCTGGATAGATCAGTACTGTCTACTACCGACGATTATAGCTCCGAATATGTTAGAATATTTGATTCTTCAAACATAAAGATAAATCTTAACTCACAGTTCCCGTTGCATTTTACTAACCATTATTCGCTCCACTAACGGATTTGTCATAGTTACTACCAACAGAGAATGTAAACAGTAGAGTATGTCAGTTTGAACATTAGACTTCTGGTACGATGTTTTGTTTAACTCTTAATATTTATAAACGAAAATAAAAATCGGAATTAGGGCCTGCAGAAGTAGTTCAAAAATGTTTTAGACCCGAAAGATAGGCATCAAAAGGAACTGAAATAGATTTGTCTTTATTGTGAGCAATTCTGGAAACATTTTAATATTTTTTAAAATTATTTTTAAATGGTCCAAACATTTGTTACTGAATGAAATCGGCAATATGTGCCAGCAGACTGCAATAAAAGACATTACATAACTTATTTAGATTTATGAGCAATTAAATTTTGGAAGTCTATTGGTCAGACATGTTGTACCATACTCTTCGTTGCCTGATGAATGGATTGTCTGCTGAAAAAGAAATGAAACGCGTGAACGGATGAGTTGAGAGATTCAGCGAAAGGTAACGGACAAAACAAGGTCCAGTACTATGTCTTCCACGCTAATTCTGTAAAAGTGGATAGTTGTGAACTAAAAGTGCTATTTTTTTATGTTTCTTTCTGTAGACAACTGACATGTCAATAGGTTTTATATTGTAAGTTACGTTAAGTGAAAGAACTATTTTGTGAATAATGTTCTTCGGGCAAGCAGTTTTTGAGATAGCACTAACAGTATTGGGAGAAGACAGTTAGGTGTTCAGATCCATGCGTATGTTTTGTAGTAACAATTCTACTGCTAAGTTTATGTCAGCGACGCAAAGTGGAAAGTTTGCTAAGCTGGAAAGACTTGTGGGATGTTGTGAATGGTAGTGCGGGCATCAGTCCGCAAATGAGTCCCGTTTGTTTGTCGTTCGTAGTCTGTCTCAGTTCCTGAGACGACCCCACAGGAAGACGGTTGACGAGCCCAGCTGTCTGCCTCTGGTTGTTCAATGTGGCGGTAAGACTCTGACAGGAAGTCAAACGGAGGTGTGCAACCTCTTTCCCGTCAGTATCTAACGATGAGCGAAAACATTATGACAACTGCTCACCGTCAGATTAAATGAAGCCTCGGGGCGTTGTGTGCATGTGGCGCTGTCATAAAAGATACGGATTTCGAGTGGGCAAATCTACTGACAAAATCGACTTCGATAAAGGGCGGATTATTACGACACCGCAAGTAGGAACGGTCTTGTCGGAAACAGCAAAGCTGGTCGGTGGTTGCGGTCTACTATCGTGACCATCTATGGAAAGTGGTTGAAGGACAGTGGAACCAAGCTTGGGCGACAAGGCGTTGGACATACAAGCCTCGCTGAAAAACATGGAGGTAGGAGTCTTCTTGCTCTGTAAATCATGGTAAATGCGCTCTGTGGTAGATTTGACGACATTGTGAAATTCTGATACGTCAGACATCAAAAAATTAGCACTTTTAGTTCACAACTATCGACTTTTACAGAATTAGCGTGGAAGACAACAATGTCAGTTAAAATTGCAGTGTGCTAAGATAATCGAGAATCGACCGTTGATCAGTGTAAAGGTTTCTTGATTTCATCAGGTCTGCGGCTGCTCGAAACAGGCCCCGGGCCAAGGGCGCGGGATGGTGGGAGCAGTATTATGCTGTGGTTCAAATGGCTCTAAGCACTATGGGACTTAACATCTGAGGTCATTAGTCCCCTAGACTGTGAGGACATGCATCTGCGCTCCCAAGGGTCCTAAAGTAGTAACCGAACTTGTGGACTAAGTGAACGCATTGCGGAGCACCTGCAACCGTTCAAACCTGTTGTCTTCCCCCACAGCAGTGGCATCTTGCAGCAGGATAACTGCCGGAGTCCCAAAGTCAGAGTCGTATTACAGCAGTCTGAGGAACACATTATTCAAGTCAGTGTCTTGGCTAGCAAATCACCTGAACCGAACGCGACGGACCACATCTGGGACGCTATCGGGTGCCACTTCTAGACTCACAGTCCACAAATCGATCGTTAAATTACAATTTTCGGAAATGATGTGACCTGTGTGTAGATACCTGGTACCAAACAACCAGAAATCTACAAACGACTTGCCGAATCCATGCCACACAGAATAGCTGCTGTATTCTGTTCCAATTAAGGACCAAAACGGTATTAATCAAGTAGTCAATGCTCCAGGCCCATCCCTGGCTTGTTTATATAGTCCTCCAAAAGAATAGACAGCGTATACTTAAAAAACTACAGACAAATACGGCATCTCAAAATAAATTTCACTTGAAGGCGGTATTTGTCCCACAACGTATCGATTACGACTGCTGATAATGACTTCAGCTCGTCTCTCAACAGAACGCGCCAAGGAAATCCTCATTCGTCTACACTGAAATACAGAAACTAGCGGACTAAGTGGACTCGTGACTGAAGCCAGCTGTTTGTAAGATTCGCACCGTTTCATTGGATGATGACTCCAGTATAGGTACTTTCAAGCAGAATACTGGACACACTTTGGTGATCATGTTAGCATCCTTCGGAATCTTCTTGGTAGAGCAAGTTCATATTTATAAACAAAGGCACAAAAATGTGGATATTTTCCAGTACCAATTTATTTAGTTCGTCGGTATTTGGCTTACAGTGCCAGAATCGTACTATGACTATGCAATACAGTTGAAAAATTTTGAAACAAGGTATTACACATCAAGCATGAAGTGTAAGAACAAAGTAAATGTCATCGTTGACAGTGGAATAGTAACACAATTGAAAATATTTACGCTAAACGTCAAATAATTAGGACGAGTGCATACAAGACTACTTCAAGACTGAATATTGAAAAATCAGTGTGTCTGTTCGAGGATGAGGCAGAATAGAGGGGGAGAACACGAAAAAAAAATGAAAACTCTAAGACGATAGTTGTTTTATGATATCTTACCATACGTCCATCAGTAATTCTACACGTCACTCTGGGGCCCATGAATATGTCCAAGTAGTTATAACTAAAGTGCATACGCAGAGGTCCATTGTTGGCTGTAATTATCTTATGGCAGGGAAACTTGGTACGTATTCTAATACGTTAACACAGATCCGACAAACACTGGAAAAAATTGCAAATCTGGTGTTGTAAATGCATGAGAGACGTACAGAAATGTTTCCCTATGTAATGGATTAGGAAAGAAATGCGGACAGAAAAGGTCTAATAAGTGAGAAAGGCACAACGTTGATTTTATTATTAACCGCCGCATACACAGTTTGTCCAATATGAGCACCGGACTCGTTGACGATGTGCTGTACAGCGCCAGTTTTGCACAGAGTGCCAAAGGTTGGAACTAACTTTTTCCGTCATAAATCGGTTCCCCATTAATGCTTTAGCGTATCTACCAAATTTGCGCTGCTATACGATAATTACAGCCCATACTGGACTTCCCTTAGTACCTGCAGTTTAATTATAATCACCCTGTCCTGAATCTGCCATAATTTGTATCATATTTAAGGGTAGAGCTAAGAAATAGTATTTACATATGTGCCACTGAGATTATTGTTGGTCTTATTTCATGTTCGTGTTCTCTGTTGTTTAGGGTTATCCGTAAAGTACAGTATTGGTAGGCCACTCGCTATAAATATTTGCTCGAAGTTCGTGTGAGATAATATTCAGCAGGAAAGCATCGAGGATTTAATGTGTTACACTTTTGTAGAACTCTTCTGTGATTTTAGATGTCTTTCTTCTTCGCGAGATATGGTCACTATGTATACGATCACTATACCACTGCGACAAAGATCTCAATCACCTGAGTAAAGCCGGCCGCTGTGGCCGAGCGGTTCTGCGATCTTCAGTCCGGAATCGCACGACTGCTACCGTCGCAGGTTCGAACCCTGCCTCGTGCATGGATGTGTGTGCTGTCCTTAGGTTAGTTAGGTTTAAGTAGTTCTAAGTTCTAGGGAACTGATGACCTCAGATGTTAAGTCCCATAGTGCTCACATCTATTTAAACCATTTTGAACCTGAGTAAATCGTAGACGAACAAGTACTTGCAAGACATGATTGACTGAAACTGTGATGGATGAATCTTGTACCTAACCCTTCTACGAGTGTCATTTGGAAAGTAAAGAACGTTTTGTTTTGACAAATGACCGAGTTCCACCCCCTCCCGCCCCGTAAACTGCTTGGCACTCATGCGGTTCAGTTTGGCGGAAGCTGCGACCTAATTCGGTTGATTACTGCATAGCTGTGTGAGTTGAAAATGTGTGACAAAATAGACGATCCCGCCAAGTATGCGGTGCGCAATGCTACCAACTGTTTTAATCGCGCAAAAACTCCGACACATCGAAATTTATAGACAGACAACTGAGGTTTACAGTAATGTGATGAATGAAGCGCAGTTCGGACGGAAGAATGTTCACGATAAGATGGCTTGGCCCGGCGCTCAATGGTGACTGGCGGATTAAAGTAAAAATTGAAACAAAAATCCAAGAACACAATTAGTGGATTGCAGCGGCCCACTATCAAACGCTTCAACGACTTCTCCGGGACATTAAAAACAAGCGGGGCGAAATGCTAACCAGTGGAGTCATCCTCCTTCCGCCTGCAGTAGGAGTGACACAGGACTTGCTTCAGCAGTTTAGGTGGGAAGTATCTCAACACCAGCCGTACAGTTCAGACTTAGCCCCAGGTGATTATAACTTATTTTCCAAAATGAAAATTTTTGTGAGTAGACAGCGGTACGGAAGTGATAATGAACTTAAAGAAGCCGTTACTCAGTGTTTCAGCAACTTTGTGGCAACTGAGCATGTAGAGGGCTTAGATATGAAATTATATGTAAAATATAGTAACGTTTAGTTACATAAAATAAAAATTTCGGTAGAATAAAAACTTTCTTTAGTTTCCGAATGACGCCCGTATACAGTAAGTTCCACAAGAAGTGTACAGCATAATTTTAAATGTAAAAGCCTGAGCGGCATCTCTGGCATGGTCTCGAATCTGTAGTCATGCTCTTTTGCATAGAGTGTGAGAGTTGAATGTCCTATTTTGTCTGTGGCAGTATCGGCTATCTACACTTATTTACAGCCAATTTAAACGCTGAAAAATGTACAGTATTTATCAAAAATGACTTCTGAGGTCCGCGAACAAAGTATTTGGTTTGAACGAGGCAAACTGGGTGCTTCAAGTGGATAATGATCCGAAACATCGCAGCCGTCTCAGTACGGCGTGGAAACAAGACAATGGGCTGTCCACGACGGATTCAACTGCAGTGTCTCCGGATGCAAATCCGATCGTAAATGTTTGGCGTGTATTTAGGTGAAGCTTAAAGAAAAGTCAGTATACACTTTGGAGCAGCTGCCATATATGCAGAAAATCTCGTGAAAAGCAATCCAAATAGGTGCCAAGCTACAATCGATAATGGCAGCGACTGGATTAGCTATTAGATAATTGTGTAATTAGTAATAATGTATATTTTCATGTAAAGATATTTATAATGGTGCCTCATTTCATACAGATAAGGGCCTACATTTTTTTTGTGGAACTGACAATATTTTCGTTTACTGAAGTTCACATGACATTTTACAGGCAGCCACAAGTCCTCCTGTGTCTGAAATCTTGTCAAAACGTACTGGATATTTGTGTCTTATATCGAAAAATGGGAAACTTTATACGATATGTTGCAGCCTTGTTACGACTGTTAGGTTTCTCATTACAACAGTAGTTCAATGCATCAGTCAAAGATTTATAATCATTTTTGCAGTGATAAGCTTCAGTGTCTTGGATACTCCTCCTTTTGCCGTGATCTCAGCTTTGTTGTTTTGCCTTATTTTCAGAGATAAACACATCTGAAAGTAATGTAGTTACTACAGATCAGTGGCGTTTCGAAGTTGTTAGAATGATTGTAAGTGGCAATCTAAAAAAATACACTAAAAAATTAAAAATGGGGAGCGAGAGAGTGAGAACGACGCATCACTATAAGATTACCGGAATGGGACGGAAATCGGTACATATGATATACAAGCACACATATAAAAATGAGTACAGTTTCGGAAACATTGGATGGTTTACTGAACAGAAAGAGCTTAACAAAGTGAGAAAGCCAATAACGCGTTCTCCACCTCTCGCCATTATAAAAGCAGTTATTTGGCTTGGCAGTGATTCTGTTTTTATTTTATTTTTTTTATTTTTTTCTGTCCTCCTGAGGAATATAGTGCCAAATTCTGTCCAATTGCCACGTTAGATCGCCAAAATCCTGACCTGATTGGAGAGCTCTGCCCTTGATGCTCCAAACGTGGAGAGATCCAACAACCTTGGTTGCCAAGGTAGGGTTTGGTAAGCACGAAGACAACAGTAGAAACTCTCGCCGTGTGTGGGCGGCCATAGGATGGTTTCCCATGAAGAGCAACAAACGAGGCGTAGAATATCATCGACATACCGTTGTGCTGTAAGGGCGCCGCAGATGGCAACCAAAGGAGTGCTGCTATGAAAATAAATGGCACTCTAGACCATCACTACTGATTCTCGAACCTTATGGTGGGCGTCAGTCAGGCTGGTATCCAGACACTGTCCTGGGCGTCTCAAGAGACGTCTTCCGCTTGGAGTTTCACTGACTGGAGTAGAATCGTCTTCAATGATGAGTCCCACTTCTAAATGAGCCAGATGACCAGCGAAGTGGAGACATCTCAGATAGTGGGGAACACAAACCTGACTGTCGCCCTACACAAAGGAGTGGAGTGCTGTTTCTTTTCGTAGCAGGACCCCTTCCGTTGTCATATGCGGCACCCATACAGCAGAGAGGCACCTCGACGATATTCTAGTCCCCATTTTGTCGGCCTTCATGGCAAGTTGTCCTGCGTTTTCAATTTCAGCAAGATAACGCCCACCCGCACATTATTGCCAGGGCCCTGCAACCAGCTCCGGATTTTGTCGACCTAACGCGTCAGTTGGACAGAATTTGGAGCGATATCTCTCAGGAGGACATCCAACAACTGTCAATCAGTGCCAAGCCGAATCGGTGCTTGCATGAAGACGAGGGGTGGAGCAACGCGTTGTTGACTTGATCAGTTTGTGAACCACTTTCTCTCGAGTAAATCATAGAATTTTTCTGGAATTACAATCATATTTTTGTCTGCACAAATATATCACATCTACCAATTTCCGTACCATTTGGATAATTGTTTCGCGCTGCATCTTCTTTTTTCGTCTTAGGTGTGCTTTGCGGACAATTTTAAGAAACTAAATGTTGCTCTATAGCAAAACGGGGGTAGCGTCCTTTGTACGCCTCGGGAAAATGTTATTTGTTTCTGTTTTCGAGTCCCACGACAATGATGACTAACTCTGATGAGGACTGCAGCAAAATTAAGTAGTTACTCACATGGCCCTCAATGATCAGAAATGGAACATTCCTGCCTGTCTCTATTGCGACATGTGAAATTGCTTACGCTTGTGTGTGCTGAAGAAACTAGCCCAGTGGAGGCACTATGGGAGAGGAGACGAACTATGGCATCACAGCACTTCAGTATACGACATGTCTTTTCATATAATGTTGCTTTATCTCCAGCGTTTGATTAATTAATGTCTGTAGTGTTGAAACACCCCTAGAATGTTTCTGTTAAGTATATCTGCAGATCCCAAGAATCCTTTTATCTCCCTCCACCACACGATCGACTACCAACTTTCTCTCTCTCTCGTGTGTGTTTGCGTTTATGTGGTTCTTAAGATTTCAGCTGCATTAGAAAAATTGGGTTTCTGATGTTGTGGATGTTCTGGGGGATGAGGAGCGGCTGAAGTCTCAGATAAATCTTTTCCTCTCAGCGGAATTCAGTAGTGGGAATGCATTTATCAATGAATGCCTTCTTGAAATAATTTAATTCTGCAGGAAATATTACATAAATTTCAGGGATGCTCAAAAGATCATGAAGCTTTGTCAATGTGCTCGTATGTCCTGTAAGTTTTAGAACTTTCGAATGTCCCCGATTATATTTAAAATATCTAGATTGTTCCGAATTTGAAATCTTAGAATGATCTATAAAGTTTTTGAGTGATATACAGTGTTCTAGAACTATGAGCACCCTATGCACTTTCCTAGAAGTTTCAAGTTTTGAGTGTAAAGAGAAAGTTCGACTATATTAGCCACGAACAATGAAGCAAAAAGTAGCATCGCTGTTTCGAATTAAAGTGCAAAGTGCCACGATAAAATGAACCAAGAGATTAGCGTGCCTTAGAAGTTTTGATCTCAGAGTGTATGTTAGGAATTACAGGAAACTCAAACATTCAGAAGAAAATTATGAAAGTGATATTTCGTTAGTTCGTATTTTCTAGTGTTAAATATCATCAGCCAAAGAGAGCAGTAAAAGTGACAAAATGAAAAACTGACAAAGTTGCAATTTTTTTCAATTTGTAGATGTGCTGCAGACATATTTTTTTTTCTTTTCTCCTCCTGAAATTTTTGTGGTATGGTGATTGTCTCACTGCTCGAATAGCGTATCACGCAGAAGAAGAGATACTTTCAAAGGGCGACCAAGCGAAACAGCCCCAAGACGTGGTTGTACTTTACAGTCATGACAAACTATAATCCATGTCACCATTTCGTTCCTGTCATCAAATAGTAGACTACAATATTTCTTTTGAATGTATGAGTGCAATTTTTTTAAGATGGCGGTCAATACTACATAGTGTGTATATCTCTTTCTAGTTTTGTTGCACAGTTTCTGAAAATCACCTCCTGAAGCTGTTGTTCACGGAGTTCATTTGCACAATATTGGTGACGATAAGGGTCTTGGGTATTTTTAGTACAGTGCAGTAACGTGCTAAAAATTCAACTCTGTAAATTTATGGCTAACACCAGCCTTACTTATGCAAACTACCATTTTTTTATTTTCTTCCATACTTGCTATTAATTAACAGAATTTTCTTTTGCGATAGTTTTTGGCAGGAGGCGGCGCCTCATGTTTCAGTCCTCTTTGCTTTAAAATGTTACAGAAAACATTTAAATTTAATCATCTGGTAACCATTTAATTACTGTTTACTCAGCATGAACTCTGCTATTGAGTTATGTAACACTATTGTCTGTAAACATTCAGGTTCGTCGTGAAGTGTCTTCGTTTGACATGTTGCCCAAACTTACACGACGTATTCAAGAAATAGAACACGTAAGCAGACAGTTCAGGTGTTGCAGTTGTTCCCCTAAGGCCAGTCACAGGCGCTGATGCTGCTGTTCCAGACGAGTCCTGGAGCACAGTTCTCGTGAATGGCTACCCCATTGCTGCATTCCCAGAAGCCGCTCCGTCGTGGGCAGGACACTGGGGGTCAGCCAGCGTCAGGGCTGCCAATGTACACAAAGCAAACAGCATCGCCAGCACTGAAAAATTTCACGGCAGGAAGTTATTTTACGTGCCGTAGTAGCATCATTCATCGAATAGAAAGATCAGTTACACACAGTTTTCAAAAGGGAGAAAAATAATGGAATCTTTCAGATTTAGATGGTGAAACATACAGAGTATAGACAAAATGTGAAAACACCAAAAACACATCATCATCCCTAATACGGCATAGCAAAACCGTTGGCATTCTACACAGCCCTGGAATGGGAATGTATGGCTTTCAGGGGAATCTTATATCACTCTTCCTGCAAATAGTGTTAAGTTCAGACAGCGGTGAAGCAGGTGTAGAGCAGTCACTCACCCTTCTCTCCGAAGTAGATTAAAAGGCCCAATAATAATAATAATAATAATAATAATAATAATAAGATGAAGAAGAAGAAGAAGAAGATGCGACAATTCATCCTCGTGCTCACAAAAGCAATCCTGGACGATGCGAGCTGTGTGAACAGGGGCCTTGTCTTGGGACACAACATTGCTACTGTGGAACAACTGTTGTAACATGGGATGGATCTGCCCAGCCACATTGGTCACTTAATCTGTGAACGTCATGTAACCCTGCAGAGTATCCATGGGATCCTTTGAATAGCACGACATGCACTGAAGCCCCGCCGTGTTTCACTCATGTGCTCCCTGCCGCCGTTGGATAAGTAGCTGCAGCAGCAAGTCGTATAACCCTAGCTTACTTATTTGTTAGATAGTTTAATTAATTTCTTTGCGTGTTTTTGGGTACTTGCATTGTTTAATTCATATATTTCGGGCGTATTATATTATTTGACAGTTGTAGCATCGCACTTTAGTGTTTACTTCGTAGATTCTTATTCAAATTGCGTGTGAGTTTCGTATAGGAGGTGCAATTTCGAGTCTTAGTTACTGTAATCGTAAATTCAGCAGATTGTAGCGCAGTCGTTAGGCATTTGTACAGGTTAGTTGATACATTCTTTGCGTGTTTCGCTTGCGTTATCTAGGCACGGACTCGTGTTTCGGCAACTGTTGTTCAACATCGATTGGAATGGACAGGGACTGCGGTTGCTGTGTTCGGATGAGGGCTGACTTGGCATCCCTTCGCTCACAGCTGCAATCGGCGCTGACTTCGGTCGCGCAGCTTGAGGCTGTTGCCAATGGGCACCACTGTGGGGAGCCGGACTTGGGTATCACGGGGATGTCAACCTCGTCCCGTCTGTCCCCAGATCGGTCTGCCGCTGTGGTTGCCCCGCTTGCTGCCCGCAGTGGGGCTGAGCCCTCGCCTGTGGTTGATTGGGAGGTCGTTCCAAGGCGTGGCAGGCAGCGAAAGGCGTCCCCGGAGGCTGATCAGAAAGCCTCCCCGGTGCGTCTGACAAACCGGTTTCAGGCACTGTCTCTGGCTGAGCCAGATGCAGCTGCCTGCCCTGTTTCAGAGGATCATTCTCAGCCTTCAAGGTCCGGGCAATCGCAGAGGGTGGGCTTACTGGTAGGTGGGAGCTCCAATGTTAGGCGCGTAATGGGGCCCCTTAGTGATACGGCGGCTAAGGAGGGGAAGAAATCCAGTGTGCACTCCGTGTGCATCCCGGGAGGAGTCATTCCTGATGTGGAAAGGGTCCTTCCAGATGCCATGAAGAGCACAGGGTGCAGCCAGCTGCAGGTGGTGGCACATGTCGGCACTAATGACGTGTGTCGCTTTGGATCTGAGGAAATTCTCTCTGGATTCCAGCGGCTATCTGATTTGGTGAAGGCTGCCGGTCTTGCTTAGAGATGAAGCTCTCACCATCTGCAGCATCGTTGACAGAACCGACTGCGGACCTTTGGTGCAGAGCAGGGTGAAGGGTCTGAATCAGAGGCTCAGACGGTTTTGCGACCGTATTGGCTGCAGATTCCTTGACTTGCGCCATAGGGTGGTGGGGTTTCGGGTTCCGCTGAATAGGTCAGGAGTTCACTACACTCAGCTGGCGGCTACACGGGTAGCGGAGGCTGTGTGGCGTGGACTGGGCGGTTTTTTTTTTTTAGGTTAGAAGGCCTCGGGAAAGTGCGGGATGGGCTGCAATGTCAAAGGGTGCTTGGCAATTACAGGACGTGCTTGGATCAAGGAACAGTCGGAATTATAGTTGTAAATTGTTGTAGTTGCGCTGGAAAAGTACCTGAGCTTCAAGCGCTATTAGAAAGCACAGAAGCTGATATCGTTATAGGTACAGAAAGCTGGCTAAAGCCTGAAATAAGTTCTGCAGAAATTTTTACGAAGTCTCAGACAGTGTTCAGGAAAGATAGATTAGGCAGAATTGGTGGTGGAGTGTTTGTGTCTGTCAGTAGTGGTTTATCTTGTAGTGAAGTCGAAGTAGATACTCCGTGCGAATTGGTATGGGTGGAGGTTATACTTAACAGCCGAATTAAGTTAATAATTGGCTCCTTCTACCGACCCCCAGACTCCGATGATACAGTTGCGGAACAGTTCAGAGAAAGTTTGAGTCTCGTAACAAATAAATACCCCACTCATACGGTTATAGTTGGTGGGGACTTCAACCTACCCTCGGTATGTTGGCAAAAATACTTGTTCAAAACCGGTGGTAGGCACAAAACGTCTTCCGAGATTGTCCTAAATGCTTTCTCCGAAAATTATTTCGAGCAGTTAGTCCACGAACCCACGCGAATTGTAAATGGTTGCGAAAATACACTTGACCTCTTAGCCACAAACAATCCAGAGCTGATAGAGAGCATCATGACTGATACAGGTATTAGTGATCACAAGGTCATTCTAGCTAGGCTCAGTACCATTTCTTCCAAATCCATCAGAAACAAACGCAAAATAATTTTATTTAAAAAAGCGGATAAAGTGCCACTAGAAGCATTCCTTCCGAACTGACTATGCGAATGTAGACGAGATGTGGCTCAAATTCAAAGATATATTAGCAACAGCAATTGAGATATTCATACCTCATAAATTGGTAAGAGATGGAACGGATCACCCGTGGTACACAAAAAAGGTCCGAACGCTGTTGCAGAGGCAACGGAAAAAGCATGCGAAGTTCAGAAGAACACGAAATCCCAAAGATGGGCTAAAATTTACAGACGCGCGAAATTTGGCGCGTACTTCGATGCGAGATGCCTTTAATAGGTTCCACAACGAAACAGTCTCGAAATTTGGTAGAAAATCCGAAGAAATTCTGGTCGTATGTAAAGTACACAAGCGGCAAGACGCAGTCAATACCTTCGCTGCGCAGTGCCGATGGTACTGTTATCGACGACTGTGCCGCTAAAGCGGAGTTATTGAACGCAATTTTCCGAAATTCCTTCACGATTGAAGACGAATGGAATATTCCAGAATTTGAAACACGAACATCTGCTAGCATGAGTTTCTTAGAAGTAGATACCTTAGGGGTTGCGAAGCAACTCAAATCGCTTGATACGGGCAAGTCTTCAGGTCCAGATTGTATACCGATTAGGTTCCTTTCAGATTACGCTGATACTATAGCTCCCTACTTAGCACTCATATACAACCGCTCGCTCACCGATAGATCTGTACCTACAGATTGGAAAATTGCGCAGGTCGCACCAGTGTTCAAGAAGTGTAGTAGGAGTAATCCATTTAACTACAGACCTATATCATTGACGTCGGTTTGCAGTAGGGTTTTGGAGCATATACTGTATTCAAACATTATGAATCACCTCGAAGAGAACGATCTATTGACACGTAATCAGCATGGCTTCAGAAAACATCGCTCTTGTGCAACGCAGCTAGCTCTTTATTCGCACGAAGTAATGGCCGCTATAGACAGGGGATCTTAAGTTGATTCCGTATTTCTAGATTTCCGGAAAGCTTTTGACACCGTTCCTCATAAGCGACTTCTAATCAAGCTGCGGAGCTATGGGGTATCGTCTCAGTTGTGCGACTGGATTCGTGATTTCCTGTCAGGAAGATCGCAGTTCGTAGTAATAGACGGCAAATCATCGAGTAAAACTGAAGTGATATCAGGTGTTCCCCAGGGAAGCGTCCTGGGACCTCTACTGTTCCTGATCTATATAAATGACCTGGGTGACAATCTTAGCAGTTCTCTTAGACCGTTCGCAGATGATGCTGTAATTTACCGTCTAGTAAGGTCATCCGAAGATCAGTATCAGTTGCAAAGCGATTTAGAAAAGATTTCTGTATAGTGTGTCAAGTGGCATTTGACGCTAAATAACGAAAAGTGTGAGATGATCCACATGAGTTCCAAAAGAAATCCGTTGGAATTCGATTACTCGATAAATAGTACAATTCTCAAGGCTGTCAATTCAACTAAGTACCTGGGTGTTAAAATTACGAACAATTTCAGTTGGAAGGACCACATAGATAATATTGTCGGGAAGGCGAGCCAAAGGTTGCGTTTCATTGGCAGGACACTTAGAAGATGCAACAAGTCCACTAAAGAGACAGCTTACACTACACTCGTTCGTCCTCTGTTGGAATATAGCTGCGCGGTGTGGGATCCTTACCAGGTGGGATTGACGGAGGACATCGAAAGGGTGCAAAAAAGGTCAGCTCGTTTTGTATTATCACGTTATAGGGGAGAGAGTGTGGCAGATATGATACACGAGTTGGGATGGAAGTCTTTACAGCATAGACGTTTTTCGTCGAGGCGAGACCTTTTTACGAAATTTCAGTCACCAACTTTCTCTTCCGAATGCGAAAATATTTTGTTGAGCCCAACCTACATAGGTAGGAATGATCATCAAAATAAAATAAGAGAAATCAGAGCTCGAACAGAAAGGTTTAAGTGTTCATTTTTCCCGCTCGCTGTTCGGGAGTGGAATAGTAGAGAGATAGTATGATTGTTGTTCGATGAACCCTCTGCCAAGCACTTAAATGTGAATTGCAGAGTAGTCATGTAGATGTAGATGTAGATGTAGATGTAGATGTAGATGTAGATGGGACGTAAACGCGGTCAGAAGTTATAACAAATGTGAAATATGTCTCATCCAACCAATTGACTTAGCTATTGCTGCGTTGTCTAGGCTTTGTGACTTTGGCACCACGTTCTCCTATTACGTGAATCATCATGACTGATGAGTGATTTGAAGTTCGAGCTCACTCTTTTATTCCCTGCTGGAGCTTCCTTCATGTTGTTTTGGTGCAGTTCGCGAGTATGGCATTCAGCTAGTCAATGACTTTAGCAGCTGAAGTCCCCTTATTTTTCGTCACAATAGTTGCTTCAATGACCATTCGTCTCGATCAGTCAATACAAAGTTTCATCCGCATTGCGACACAGTGAATGATTTTTTTCCGCTTTCCTTGTATGCGACATAATCCTTTAATACCTTGCCTCTTGAAACATCAAACACTTCGGCTACATTTGTTATAGACGCGCCCATCATATGAGCAACACCAATTTGCCCACGTTCGAATGCACTAAGCTCTGACATTATGCGCTCTCAACTACACAGAACACTGTTTTCATCCCGACTGACACAAATTTCTGGAGACATTAAGTACGCAGGTGCCGTTCACGATAAAATAGAACGGCACAACCTGCTGGTTTGCTTAGCGTTGTATTTATATTCAAGCATGCCTGTCTCGTGGTTTTTCTATATTTTTGTCCACTTACTGTAGTTCCTGTGTATCCAAACGTAACGACCCTCTGATAGCAGATGTTATCCGAAATGCCATGACAGCATATTATGGCCAACCCAAAGGCAATAGAACTTATTTGTTGTAGAGTGCACTATCGATATTTTGCTGCCATTACGAAATTATGGCTCAGTTTTCACTTGTTAAACTTTAGAACTAATCCATGGGCAACATTTTAAAGACCGAAAGATATATCACCCGAGGAATTATGTGATCGAGCGGAAAAGAGATTCCAAGCTTTCAAGGGTCAGTGTGATAGAAACATATTTCAAAATTACAAATCCTTCGTAAAAGCAGCTGCCTCTTATAATCCGCTATAGTTTAGTACTACAACCTAATGAATTAGAATAAAAATAGATGCCAAAGAAATGTGGAGAAGGCTCTTCATGGTTGCAGGAAACGTAATTACAAGGACTTACAGAACACAGAATATTGTCTCGTAGTATGGAGGTGAAACATGGACGATAAATAGTTTGGACAGGAAGAGAATAGAAGCTTTCGAAATGTGGTGCTACAGAAGAATGCTGAAGATTAGATGGGTAGATCACGTAACTAATGAGGAGGTATTGAATAGAATAGGGGAGAAGAGGAGGTTGTGGCAAAACTTGACAAGAAGAAGGAACCGGTTGGTAGGGCATGTTCTGAGGCATCAAGGGATCACAAATTTAGCATTGGAGGAAAGCGTAGAGGGTAAAAATCGTATAGGGAGACCAAGAGATAAATACATTAAGCAGATTCAGAAGGATGTAGGTTGCAGTAAGTACTGGGAGATTAAGAAGCTTTCACAGGATAGAGTAGCATGGAGAGCTGCATCAAACCAGTCTCAGAACTGAAGACCACAACAACAACAAGTTGTTTGCAGAACTTAGCTACGGAATTCAAAATGTATCATGACCAATTTGAGCTGATTTTACTGATGAGCTTCTACTATAATTTATCATAGATGCAAGGAATTAAGATGGATAAATTTCCGTGATGCCAATCTTGAATATCTCTGAATGAACATGTCTGACATAGCCACTAATGACACGTGTATTCTGATATGCACTTCGCAGTGTTTACTCACCCTTCATGTTGAGTTAGTTCGTGCCTCTTTCTTGCAGGTTTGAACTGGTCTGTGTCTCATAATCGCTGGATGTGGCTTATACATACATTTTCCGTAGGGTGACGTATTGGACCTTGAAGCATTCTACTCGCACACCTGTATCCAACGCTCAATGTACTCGTGCGTCTTTGTCTCTAAGTGTGCGCCGTGTTGACATAGGTAGCACTAGAATAATGAGAGTGCTACAGCGAATGGCTGTTTCCGTTGCATTTAATATCTAATCAACAGAGGAAATGGCACACGCAAGATACCAAGCAAATTAAACCTCATTAAAATACGCTGATATGGTGCCATCTGCTATAAGCGGTGTGTAAACTGGCAGTTTTTGCGATGGTTTTTGGGAGCAGAGGAATAGGCAGAATCCGTCACGCTCACTGTCAGTAATCTCCGCGGAATAAACCATGTTACTTTACTCGTATTGTAATAATACCATCTGGGCCAATAACTCTTTTGCGTCATATCGTAGGACATAAATATTACCCAGAAAGTCTGTTCCTTTTTATGCTTCATACAGTAAACTACTGATTATTTAATAAAATAACAATAGAATAAACAAGTGTGTTAGAGACGTGTGTAAGGACTCCCAGACGCAACAACCAGACTTACTTTTAAAATTATTAAAAGATATTCGATGAAAATCATTCAGGTCTATGTGCCAATATGCTTTCACTCTAATGGGAAGTAAGAAGACACCTTCGAAATGGTGAACTGCAGCATATTCCACGTTTCAATATGAAAGTAAGACAGACAATAAAGAACGTTTCCCTAGTGGCAAATTTTGGATACGACGCCAGAAAAAAGAAAAGTCGTACACTGCTGCAATTTGCAGAGATGAAATATATGTTTGACCACCCCACATTCTTCAAGGATAAAAATCAAATGAAACTCAAAAGTGACTCCGTTTTATCAGGCAATAAAAAAATTGTACAGAATCTGGCAGTTTTTAAAGACTTTTGAATTCCAAGTTCCATAAACTAGGAAGTTGTGGAGTAAAGATAATTACAAAGATAGGAAGAAAAATACTAATCATAAATATGGATTACAAGAATTTATTTAAGAACGATGTACTATATCTTTATATATATAATTCTACTGTACGTGTGTATGTCTCTGAACTTCTCCTAAACGGCTGGACCGATTTGAATGAATTTTTTTGTATGCGTTTGGGTGGCGCCCTGGATGGTTTAGATTGACAAATCAGCCCGGACGATGGCGCTGCAGTCAGTATCTAGGTTATTTGTCTATACTGCAACTAAACGGCTGGATCAATATAAATGAATTTTTGTGGATGCATTCAAGTGGGGGCCTGGAAAACTTACATTCTTAAATCAGCACGGTAGGTGGCGTTGCATTTTTCAACAACTTCGGTACTTCATATATTCCTCCATCATCGTATATTGGTAGACCACGTCATTTGCAAGAATATATTAAAGACTCCATGACTTCTGTGCGCCCGTACGGACGACCAGACTTGTTCATCACATTTACGTGTAATCCAAAATGGGATGAAATTAAAATTGCGTTATGGCCAGGTCAAACTGCAATAGATAGGCACGATATCACTGCACGTGTTAGAAAAAATTCAAAATAAAGAATAATGAAATTATTATATTATTTGTCTTTCATTTCATACTTTGTTTAATATCCTAATCGCTTAAAATATCATGCAGGACAAGGTCTGCCGGGTCCGCTAGTTAATTTATATAAAAGGTATAGCATCGTAGAAAATGTAGGTTATATACACACAAACAGAAACGACAGTTATGAACATAGGTACTCAGGCAAAAGTAGTTATTGGTTTCGAGCGAGGAAAAGGAAAGAAAACCCTATCAACTAAGAAAAGATAGTTTCAAGGTAATGACAGTAGGAAAATGATGGCACTTACTGAATTAAACAAATACCTTCGAAAATGCAGTGAGATAACTAGACAGCGACAAACAAGATTAATTTTGGGTATCTGGCACACTTCATCAGTTAGGACAGCAAATGACACAGTAACTAACAGATTGAAAATCTGTGATTTTGTTGAATGTCTGTATGTTTCATTAGCTGAGTCAGTAAAATTACCAGTGAGAAATGAGAATAATGACGTCCAGACATTGTTTCAAATTTCGTACATTAAACCTTTCAAAACATGAAGAAAGGAAATCCGTCCAGTGACGATTCTGATTGAAGAGAAATAGTTAAGTCCGAGGTCAAAGTAATAATCTGCTAATTATTTTACAGCGTAGTTACAGAGAAAGAGAATTTCCCAAAAATCACCAAAATAACTGAGTATCAGATAGACGAGCTTCAAATGGGAGCGACTGCATTAATGGATGGCAACTATGATTGCTATGTACAGATGCGAGCTGAGTTGACGACCCTTCACCCACAGGTCCAGGATTTGTTGGCTTCCGTCACACACCTGCCAAAGGGCATCACTGTGGAGGGTCGGACGCGGGGATGTGAGAGACATCGAGCACGTCCCACATGTCCCCCATTCGGTACACTGCTGTGGCTGCCCTGGGTACTGCCTGCACTGAGGTTGACCCCTCACCCGTGGTCGAGTGGGAGATCATTTCTTCTATTAGTCTTGCTAAACAGATAAACCTTCCTCCCTTTTTTATATTCCTATTAACTTCCATATTCAGGGATGCTGCAACGGCCTTATGATCACTGATTCCCTGTTCTGCACATACAGAGTCGAAAAGTTCGGGTCTGTTTGTTATCAGTAGATCCAAGACGTTATCTCCACGAGTCGGTTCTCTGTTTAATTGCTAGAGGTAATTTTCGGATAGTGCACGCAGTATAATGTCACTCGATGCTCTGTCCCTACCACCTGTCCTAAACATATGAGTGTCCCAGTCTATATCTGGTAAATTTTCTCTCAGTTGTCCTGCCACTAATGCTGCTGAGTCGGGAGGTCAGTAAAAGGAGCCAATTATCAACCTAGCTCGGTTGTTGAGTGTAAACTCCACCCATAATAATTCACAGGAACTATCCACTTCTTCTTCACTACAGGATAAACTGCTACTAACAGCGACGAACACTCCACTACCGGTTGCATGCACCGTCTGTACTTTTGTAAAAATTTCGGCTGAATTTATCTCTGGCTTCAGCCAGCTTTCTGTACCTATAACGATTTCAGCTTCGGTGCTTTCTACCAGCGCTTGAAGTTCCGGTGCTTTACCAACGCAGCTTCGACAGTTTACAATTACAATACCGATTGCTGCTTGGTCCCCGCATGTCCTGACTTTGCCCTGCACCCGTTCAGGCTGTTGCCCTTTCTGTACTTGCCCAAGGCCATGTAACCTAAAAAAACCGCCCAGCCCACGCCACACAACCCCTGCTACCCGTGTAGCCGCATGTTCCGTGTAGTGGACTCCTGACCTATCCAGCGGAACCCGAAACCCCACCCCCCTATGGCGCAAGCCGAGGAATCTGCAGTCCACACGGTCGCAGAACCGTCTCAGCCTCTGATTCAGACCCTCCATTGGCTCTGTACCAAAGGCCCGCAGTCAGTCCTGTCGACGATGCTGCAGATGGTGAGCTCTGCTTTCATCCCGCTAGCGAGACTGGCAATCTTCACCAAATCAGATAGCCGCTGGAAGCCAGAGAGGATTTCCTCCGATCCATAGCGACACACATCATTGGTGCCGACATGAGCGACCACCAGCAGATGGCTGCACCCTGTACCCCCCATGGCATCCGGAAGGACCCTTTCCACATCTGGAATGACTCCCCCCGGTATGCACACGGAGCGCACATTGGTTTTCTTCCCCTCTCTTGCTGCCATATCCCTAAGGGGCACCATTACGCACCTGACGTTGGAGCTCCCAACTACCCTCTGCGACCGCCCGGATCTTGCAGATTGAGGGGCAACCTCTGGACAGGACAAGCAGCCATGTCAGGCCGAAGATCAGTATCAGCCTGAGACAGAGCCTGAAACCGGTTCGTCAGACAAACTGGAGAGGCCTTCCATTCAGCCCTCTAGAATGTCTTTCGCCTCCTGCCACACCTTGAGACGACCTCCCACTCTACCACAGGTGAGGGATCAGCCTCAAAGCGGGCAGTATCCTGGGCAACCACAGTCGTAGTCCGATCAGGGGATGCGTGGGACGAGCTGGCCGTCCCCGACAAACCCCCATCCGGACCCCTACAGTGATGCCCATTGGCAACAGCCTCAAGCTGTGTGACCGAAGCCAACACTGCCTGAAGCTGGGAGCGAAGGGATTCCAACTCAGCCTGTATCCGAACACAGCAGTTGCAGTCCCTATCCATGACAGATACTGTTGTGCAAAGAACGTCTGAACTAATCTACAGAGAGCGCAAAAAAATCGACACAAAATTTAAACGGTTATTAAAATACAAGATTGCCTAGTAAATGCAGTAATGCTGCTACTTGCGCACTGCTGACACTGCTCGGCGGCGGAAGGAGACTACGCGATTTTACACTATTCAGGTACTAAAACGCGATGCTACAACTCTCAAATACTATAATACGCCCGAAATTTATGAATTAAACAATGCAAGTACCAAAAACACGCAAAGAAATTAAGAATTAAACTATGTAACAAATGAGTTAGCTCGGAGTATACGACTTGCTGCTGCAGCTGCTTATCCAACGGCGGCATGATCGATTTCCAGAAGGCTTTCGACACCGTTCCTCACAGCGTCTTCTAACTAAACTTCCTATGGAATATGGCCTCAGTTGTGCGACTGGATTCGTGATTTCCAGTCATAAAAGTCACAGTTCGTAGTGATAAAGGAAAGTCATAGAGTAAAACAGAAGTAATATCAGGCGTTCCTCCAGGAAGTGTTATAGGCCCTCTGTTGTTCCTGATCTATCTTACCAACCTAGGAGACAATCTGATTGTTTACAGATGAAATTGTCATTACCGTCTTGTAAAATCATCAGATGATCGAAACGAATTGCAAAATGATTTAAATAAGATATCTTTATGGTGCGAAAAGTGGTAATTGAAACCGAATAAAGAAAAGTGTAAAGTTATTCACATGAGTACTAAAAGAAATAAGCTAAATTTCGATTACGCTATAAGTCAGACAAATCTGAAAGCTATATATTCAAGAAAATACTTAGGGATTTCAATTACAAATAACCTAAATTGGAACGATAACATAGATAATATTGTGGGTAGAGCAAACCAAAGACTGCCATTCATTGGCAGAACACTTAGTAGGTGCAACAGGTCTACTAAAGAGATTGCTTACACCGCACTTGCCCGCCCTATTCTGGAGTATTACTATGCGGTGTGGGATCCGTATCAGATGGGACTGACGGATGACATCGAAAATGTACGAAGAAGGGCAGCGTGTTTTGTATTATCACGAAGTAGGGGAGATAGTGCCACAGACATTATACGGGAATTGGAGTGGCAATTATTAAAACAAAGGCGTTTTTCGTTGCGGTGGGGTCCTCTCACGAAATGTAAATCACCAGTTGCGAATACATTCTGTTGGCACCCACCTACATAGGGAGAAATGATCATCTTGATAAAATAAGAGAAATCACACCTCGCACAAAAAAAATTTAAGAGTTCGGGTTTCCCACGAGCCGTTCGAGAGTGGAACGGAAGAGAGAGAGAGCTTGAAGGTGGTTCATTGAACCCTCTGCCAGGCATTTTTTGTGAATAATAGAGTAATCACGTAGACGTAGATGATGTACTTCACGAGAGCGTATATGTCAGTATTTCATTCTGTGACAAATCTTTGGCCACATATGTGAAATTGCGGCACTTCACCCCCAAAGGTCATAAAAACTACATTAGGGTTCTTCAAGTACGTCATAAAAGATCCTCTATTTTAAGATTAAAAAGTAGTAAGGGAACATCATACACTTCCGAAGAAGTTTTAGACATTTAATGTGAATACGCTTACTAAAGTTGAGATAGTGTGCAAACTTATTTTCCATTTGGTTTGGTGCTAGACATCTTCACACTACAGTGTAAATCTTCGACTAGCTTGCCAACGTACGTCGATGACATTGTTATCTGTGTCGGCCTTGTGCAAGAAATATTCTGATACTGCTCAAGTTAGAAGCTGGATTATGGCGTTTAAAGTTTTTATTTACGTCCAGGGCCGAACCGGGGACTGAGTAACAGACCTTTGATGGCAGGATCAGTCGTACGTTAGGTGTTACACAAATGAAACAGGTTACGACTGCCTACGATTGACACTCATTGCTTTCTGTTGTGCAGTTTCTTTGTATGTACGATGTATGTGTGTGTGTGTGTGTGTGTGTGTGTGTGTGTTTGTGTGTGTGTGTAGTATACATAGACATCAAATTGGAACTACTGGTAGATAAGTTAGGCGCCTGTAGTATTAGTAGAGCGAAAAACCATTCCAAAGCTGCAAATTAACTTTTTTGTGCACTGCAGAAAACAGTGGTAGAGAATTATCATATCCCAAGTGTTAACCGATTTTTCCATATCTTCTGGGTCTAACAACTTAATAATTACTATGAGAAGCACAATAATACGATATGTTCTACAGGATTAATTTGTTTTGTTGAGCGGTTTTTTGCTTACAAGACAATCAACCCCACTTAACTGACTGTTATCCTCTAAGAAGGTACGGTATTTGTGAACGATATTGAAAAAGATGTTGCAAATCAAGAGTGAGGTGGAAACACACAATAAACCCTTTTCCGAAACTGCAGAGGTAACTTAATAAAATATTAAAATTAAGCTGTAAACAAATATAAAGGGATCAGACCAGGAAAACTTTAACACGAAATTTTATTTTTAAAAAATTGCCTGTATAACAGTATAAATAAAACAGGCAATCACAATAAAATGAGGACAAGGCAAGAGTGCTGTAGAATAATTTGAAGAGTTATTACGTATGGAACGTGGAAGTACTTCTCTTACTATGTATAAAGAAATGGTAATAATGACAAAGCATCAAAATATATGAACTACTTAGACAGTCAGAATAAAACAATTATATACTGAGAAAATGAAGGAACAGAGTGGGAAGCATTGGATAACTGTGATGATTAAGTGATATTTAGAAAGGGAAGCCATATTTGGTCATTTAATATTAAATCAGGACTGTGGGCCAGATATTTGTTGTTGTGATAAGTTTCATGTTAGTCAAAGAAGAAGAGACATAGCTGACAGGTTCGCTCATCATGAAAACAACTGGAGGTTGCACAATTGTGACTCCATCTCCACTGAGCATATACTCAATGTGGGCCACAGCTACCAGCAACATCCCATGTCCTTCACTTAGCGAACAAAATCCAGAAACTTAATTTGTTTGAAACACTAGAAATCAACATTTCGATATTGAATGCAGCAGCAAAACAGATTCATGTAATTACAATCTCAGCATTGTAATGTTGCATTCACACCCTCTCCGTTCTTGGGGGCATACTTTTAACTTTTTGAAACCATGTGCACTAGAAAATGGTTTTCATATTTTATGTCAAACGAAAAAAGGATACAACAGCTTCAGGGGCCATTATTTTATATATAACTTTTTGAAGCTGAACTGAAATGGATTCAAATTCATCAGCTGTTCATTTACAATTAACAGAGAAGTGGATTCTCACACATTACTCTGTAAATGGCGTACTGGTAAACTGGCAACGTGCGAGGCGTATTGGCGAATTTGCCGATTAAAACCTAAATCTTGCTAAACAGCATGCTTTACTTTTACATAAACGTACTTTGTTGCTCTCTGGAAAGTCTACATTATAAAGCTCATTGATTGTAAATTAAGGATGAAGAAATTCCGCAACATGCACAAACAATGAGGTTGATGGAATCCTTCGTCACATTTAATCATTAAAATTACTATACACAGATAAAAAAAGCTTAATATCACCCCGGGTACCAGAACTCCTGATGATAGACGTTGACCGTGGATACTGTATCACAGAGACAGTCTCTTTGACTGTTCAGAGATGTCATTAAACTTGCCCAAAGACGTAAACAACCATGAATGAGCAGCGCCTATTATAAGGAGGGGGTCTGACAGCCAAACAGTTCCAGTTATTCCACCGGGAAGGATGTACACGGCTCGTGTTGTCTGTAGTTCAACCATGCCTAGACGGTCAACACCGCGGTTCGATCGCGTCTGCATTGTTACTTTTTGCACAGAAGGGCTCTCAACAAGGGAAGTGTCCAGGCGTCTCGGAGTGAACCAATGCGATGTTGTTCGGACATGGAGGAGATACTCAGAGTCAGGAACTGTCTATAACGTGCCTCGCTCAGGCTCTCCAAGGGCTACTATTGCAGTGGATAAGAGATACCTATGGATTATGGCTCGGAGGAATCCTGACAGCAACACCACCATGTTGAATAATGCTTTTCATGCACCCACATGACGTCTTGTTCCGACTCAAACTGTGCGCAATAGGCTGCATGATGCGTAACTTCATCCCCGACGTCCATGGCGAGGTCCGTCCTGGCAACCACGACATCATGCAGCGCGGTACAGCTGGGCCCAACAACATGCCGAATGGACCGCTCAGGACTGGCATCACAATGTCTTCAACGATGAGTGTCGCATATGCCTACAACCAGATAACCGTCGGAGACTTGTTTGGAGGCAACCCAGTCAGACTGAACGCCTTAGACACACTGTCCAGCGAGTGCAGCAAGCTGTTGTTCCCTGATGTTTTGCGGTGGTATTACGTGGGGCCGACATACGCCGCTGGTGGTCATGGAAGGCGCCATGACGGCTGTACGATGCGTGAACGCCTTCCTCCGACCGATAGTGGAACCATATCGGCAGCATATTGGCGAGTCATTCGTCTTCATGGACGACAACTCGAGCCCCCATCGAGCACATCTTGTGAATGATTTCCTTCCACATCGCTCGACTAGAGTGGCCAACATACACTCCTGGAAATTGAAATAAGAACACCGTGAATTCATTGTCGCAGGAAGGGGAAACTTTATTGACACATTCCTGGGGTCAGATACATCACATGATCACACTGACAGAACCACAGGCACATAGACACAGGCAACAGAGCATGCACAGTGTCAGCGCTAGTACAGTGTATATCCACCTTTCGCAGCAATGCAGGCTGCTATTCTCCCATGGAGATGATCGTAGAGATGCTGGATGTAGTCCTGTGGAACGGCTTGCCATGCCATTTCCACCTGGCGCCTCAGTTGAACCAGCGTTCGTGCTGGACGTGCAGACCGCGTGAGACGACGCTTCATCCAGTCCCAAACATGCTCAATGGGGGACAGATCCGGAGATCTTGCTGGCCAGGGTAGTTGACTTACACCTTCTAGAGCACGTTGGGTGGCACGGGATACATGCGGACGTGCATTGTCCTGTTGGAACAGCAAGTTCCCTTGCCGGTCTAGGAATGGTAGAACGATAGGTTCGATGACGGTTTGGATGTACTGTGCACTATTCAGTGTCCCCTCGACGATCACCAGGGGTGTACGGCCAGTGTAGGAGATCGCTCCCCACACCATGATGCCGGGTGTTGGCCCTGTGTGCCTCGGTCGTATGCAGTCCTGATTGTGGCGCTCACCTGCACGGCGCTAAACACGCATACTACCATCATTGGCACCAAGGCAGAAGCGACTCTCATCGCTGAAGACGACACGTCTCCATTCGTCCCTCCATTCACGCCTGTCGCGACACCACTGGAGGCGGGCTGCACGATGTTGGGGCGTGAGCGGAAGACGGCCTAACGGTGTGCGGGACCGTAGCCCAGCTTCATGGAGACGGTTGGTCCTCGCCAATACCCCAGGAGCAACAGTGTCCCTAATTTGCTGGGAAGTGGCGGTGCGGTCCCCTACGGCACTGCGTAGGATCCTACGGTCTTGGCGTGCATCCGTGCGTCGCTGCGGTCCGGTGCCAGGTAGACGGGCACGTGCACCTTCCGCCGACCACTGGCGACAACATCGATGTACTGTGGAGACCTCACGCCCCACGTGAGGAGCAATTCGGCGGTACGTCCACCGGCCTCCCGCATGCCCACTATACGCCCTCGCTCAAAGTCCGTCAACTGCACATACGGTTCACGTCCACGCTGTCGCGGCATGCTACCAGTGTTAAAGACTGCGATGGAGCTCCGTATGCCACGGCAAACTGGCTGACACTGCCGGCGGCGGAGCACAAATGCTGCGCAGCTAGCGCCATTCGACGGCCAACACCGCGTTTCCTGGTGTGTCCGCTGTGCCTTGCGTGTGATTATTGCTTGTACAGCCCTCTCGCAGTGTCCAGAGCAAGTATGGTGTGTCTGACACACCGGTGTCAATGTGTTCTTTTTTCCATTTCCAGTAGTGTATTTTCCAGACACGAACCCTAACGAACACGCCTGGAATATATTGAAAAGGGCTTTATATGGACGACGTGACCCTCCAGTCTGAGGGATCTATGCCAAATGGACGCTGAGGAATGGGACAATCTGGACCAACAGTCCTCGATGAACTTGTGGGTAGTATGCCACGAAGAATACAGGCATGCATCAATGCAAGAGGGCGTGCTAATGGGTATTAGAGGTACACCTCTGAAGATCTCGCTGTATGGTGGTACAACATACGATGTGTGGTTTTCATGAGCAATAAAAAGGGCGGAAATGAAGTTGATCTTGATCTCTATTCCAATTTTCTGTACAGGTTACGGAATTGTAGGAACCGAGGTGATGCAAAACGTTTTTTGATGTGTGTATGTTTCAATTTGTTATGCAGTATAGGAGCATGCAATCACAGGTAGGGTAACCTACAATCAGTGAAAATTTAGCGGGAGAGAGCGAAATGTGTCTTGTGATCAATACATCAAGTTAGCTTTCTTGTGTCAAGGACACTCAGTATCGTAGTAGTTCAGGTGTAACACACAAAATGTTCAGAAAAAGGAAAAGCTGAGACCATTTAAACCGTTTAGCAATTGTGTACCTGAGACCCTAACCTGATTAATATCATTTTAACTATGCACAGGAATTTAAGAATATTTATTGATAGGTTTGAATTTAAACTCATTCGTAGAACAAAAGGAACAGAAGCTCGTTTTAGAATGGCAGTTACCTTCATCAGACGGGCGACCTCAGAAAAAAATTCAAATGTAACGGAAAACTGCACAGTGAATTAGTAACTGTTATCATTGGTGCTTCAAATGAACGAGACAGCTCACAATCAAGGCCTTGAGCAGCGTTGGCTGGGCAGTAAGAGCGACGCATCGAGTAACAGAGGACCAGATGGCATCAAGGGCCGAGTTCCGAACATAGTGGGTCAGTCGGCCGTTTTCTCTATTTATGTCAAGACTTGGTGTAAGTGGTGAAGTCGCAGTTAAGACACAGAGGTAAGTACGGCGTCCTTCTGTTCGCGCCAGCTGTTTTGGCTGGCTTTGATATCCCATGCTGTGCGGGACTGGATGATGACGGGAGCCGCACTGAATAATTCTAGGATTATCAAACATCTGCCACATAGTGCATTTATGGTCAGTATTTCTGACACTACGATACGCCCACCTCTATTGGGTTGGGTGGGTTACTGAAATATCTGTTTAAGCGTAGTTACCTGAGCTAAAGCTCTGTTGCTTCAGATCATTTATATTTCTGACCAGTCGAATATTTGGCTGTATATTGTGTCCGTATTGGGTGATTTCTGTGTAGCCTTTAGAGCTTTATTTTAGTGTATTTGTGTTGGCTATACACAGTGTGAAAGACTAAATTCAGTTGTTAACCTTAATGTTAGATTTCCCATTCATATGGCCGTCAGCTGTCTTGTACCATAGTGTGCAGGGAAAATGTTTTGGCAATAAGCTGTGGCAAAAAATTTGCAGGTTAAATTGTGTTTTTAAGTATTTTGCATTTAATCTTTTATATTTTGTTTGCTCTAACACAGATTTTCTGTGCTTAGTATATGTGTCAATTTTGTTGTAGATTTCCACATCTAAATACCGTGGAAGGAAGCATTGCTTGTAAGATCTAATTAGTAAGTACTGCCTCGCAGAGGTAAGCTTGTTAGTTTCCTTACGTAAGCGTATGATTCTCGCAAGGTTACTTGCCATGTGGTTTGGCTAATTTACTGTCAGATCTTATTCTCTGGGCGTTTATTACGTTTTCCTTTATCAAATTTTATACAGTTGATTCGTTTAAGAGATATTACCTTCCAAAATACTACGTGTTCTTGATTTTTATAACTTTGGTTAAAAATAAGTTTTGAAATTTGGTAGCCTATTAAGGGGTCTTATGCTGACCATTTTTCTAGAAGGTGGCCATTAGTATTTGCTTAACTTGTTTTTTTAGGCTCTATTTCACCTAAGTGAGCCGGCCGGTGTGGCCGTGCGGTTCTAGGCGCTTCAGTCTGGAACCGCGTGACCGCTATGGTCGCAGGTTCGAATTCTGCCTCGGGCATGGATGTGTGTGATGTCCTTAGGTTAGTTAGGTTTAAGTAGTTCTAAGTTCTAGGGGACTGATGGCCACAGATGTTAAGTTCCATAGTGCTCAGAGCCATTTGAACCATTTTTTTCACCGGTGTTTGTTAACCGCCCTACTTAGTCTTCCGAGGTTTGCGGCTGGTTGTCCAGCTGCTGGTGGCCGTGGAGGCTCGTCGATGTTACGCAATGGCTGCCTTCGAGCCGCGTCCGCGATGAAGTTGTACGTCCCCTTGGAATGTGTTCGTATTGCGCACGTTCTGAATTTAAGGTAGCTAAGTATTTTTCTAAGCTTGCTTAATCACAAAGTGGTTTCTTGATTATTATGTTAAGCGAATACTTCGACATCATTTAACCATAATTACTAGTTTGAGTCTAAATTGGGGCAGTACTTGTCTCACGCGCGGACAATCTTAATGTGTTTTGGTAACTGATAATAATTTTAGTAGAATTAATGCTGATTTTAGCATTGAGTTAATCCTCCTGTGTGTTAAGGGTCCGTTTCAATAAAAAAATTGTTTTCTAAAAAACCTTTAAAGGACTGAAGTGACCTTTCCAGTTTTATACGGAAAGAACTTAAAAAAATTGTAAGTTTTATATCTATTCTGGCACTGTTTTGTGGCTTATTGAGATAAAATTATTTGTTAAAATCGATTATTGCTGTAAGCAATTATTTGTGATTATTGTATTTGTTTATTCCTGCTATTATGTGGTGCTTAAATAAATATATCCATTCAAACGACAAATGACGCTGCTATTCTAGGTTCGTCATTTCATGCTTTCCTTGTGTTTAGGAATTTCAGCGAGTTCGAGACCCCTCGATACCTTATTCTTTTAAATCATATGTATTTCGGGTGTCTGCTAAAGTTCTGTCTGATGGAACCACAAAGATAATTCTCTTCACTGTCTGCCGCAGTAATAAAATTTCCAGAAACAATTCCGCCAAGCAGCTCGTGGCCACGTCAAGATGAGAACAGTACACGCCCGAGAGTTTCCTCGCCCTACAGTAGCTATCGACCACCCGCTATCGGCCACACGCCACCCGCCGCCTATCGCCAGGAGCCGTCCGACCAGCCGAACGCGGCGCTAGAGTGTATTACCAACTGCCGTTTTCTTATTTGTAATTCGAGTATTTATCTTGCCGTTCACAAGGGGTTCTGTATACTTGGAACTTATGAACGTCGTTCAAGAACTGTAAAATAGTCGCAAGAGGAAAAAGGTCTAACATTTGTGACACACTATTCGCTTTGGGTTTATGAAAGCAACAAAGGCAACTCGGAACGTTGTATCGTGTGTGGCGAGAGTGCTTTTGGGGAAACACGTCGGAACAGGATTTTCTTCTTTCAAGAAAAATCGTTCTGGCATGAATGATTCTCTACATTCAGGAAGGGTCGATAACAGACATATGTGGTGAACTGTGACCATTTAAATGTCGTGCTGCATTTCCATTCTATGGGTAAGGCTCAGAACTCTTGAGTAGGAGTACTGGACACTTTAACTCAAAGCAACAAAAGTGGAACGAATGACTATTGCTGCAGTTTTACTTGATCATCATTCTGCTCATTGAAAAATCTGTGCAATGTCGTTATGATCTGTGATGAAGTCTTTAACTGCATAAGAAGTTATTAATGGCTGAGCCATAACAAAAGGAATGTAGTCGGGAATCAATCTGAACATAATATTTTCCACCCGGTGGCTCAAAAAGTGCGTTGTGCACTGGGAAGCCCCCCCCCAGAATCGAGCCTATCGTAAGTGGTATTTGCTGCTAACTACTAACACACCTTTCGGTTGCAGTGTAATAAAAACCACCCACAAAACTGCATCTCGTGTCGCTACTACAAGATAATGATCGTTGCAGGTAACGCAAGCAAAGCTGTCCAGGCGTTTGTTTTAAATGTTATCACAACGCAGTTATACCTTCAAATATTTACCTTCCTCGCACCGTATCGAAAAACCATCACGAAAATACCTTTCTTTACGAAAATGTCGCATACAGACGTATGACACAAGTTACCCCAAATCACC
This sequence comes from Schistocerca gregaria, assembly GCF_023897955.1. Lineage (NCBI taxonomy): Eukaryota > Metazoa > Arthropoda > Insecta > Orthoptera > Acrididae > Schistocerca > Schistocerca gregaria. The sequence goes on from NC_064922.1 coordinate 468,571,415, forward strand.
TGACCGCGTTCGAAGTCCGTGAGTTCCGCGGAGCGCCCCATTCTGCTCTCTCACGATGTATACTGACTACTGAGGTCGCTGATATGGAGTACCTGGCAGTAGGTGGCAGCAAAATACATCTAATATGAAAAACGTATGTTTTTGGGGGTGTTAGAATACTTTTGATCACATAGTGTATGCTGGGACCCCAAAATTTGCTCTATGGCGCATAGCGTCCACTACAGTGGACAGCTTTTAATGGTGGCTCCTTTGGCATTTTGACTCAGTCCTGAGGTTGCAACTGCACACAGTTCTCTGAAGTGGTCACTCTCTACTAGTGTTGTGTCCTGCATGCATTTGCAGCCTCGTGACTCAATGAAAACACCAGAGAATTGACCATCAGAAGTTGTCCATGCATCATAGGGTTAAGACAAAGGCCACAAGATAACGGATACAAGGAACAGTAAATAGTGCTGCTGCGGTTGGAGGATACAGCGAGAACGATAGACAGCGGCGAGAGCTGCCGAGTGTATCCTCTCCAGATTACGTAAACAGCCAGCAAAGCAAATCGATGGTGCGTGACTAAGTGGGACCCGATCCTGTGTAGCATGTAACACCAATGGACTATCAGAGATTATGAACGACAGTTGCCTGCAGTACAAATAACTTTGATTAGACAGAATTCCAACACACAGCTATGCACCAAAAACCTAACTCTTAGGGCAGAGTTCATTAATGAGAAGTCTTATCAAAAACCCTACTGCCGTGACAGCTCGGCACCCTTCTTATATATCACAGCACAAGCCATATCGCTAATCGATAACTTACGCGGGGTAATACAGCCCCATATTGGCCACCCGATTACAGCTAACACCCGGCCCCACGGAAAGCCTATTACAGCTCTGTTCCTCAGTTTACCCTGCCCACCAATTCGGTCATAACGCCCGGAGCCACCATACCAGAGGGCGCTGTGCTCCAACGGCAACGTGTTTGTCAAAGTTCGTAAGAATAGTGATATCGATACATTGCAAGAAAGCGACCACAGATCAGTAGTCACTACAGATCCTGTTCCTTTGGACATGCATGCGTGTCCAAAGGAACTTTGCATCATAATTAAGAATAACACAGGCACTGCAGTATCGTATTTATCCGCCGCCACCGAGAGGCGACTTTTAAGTAAAATGTCTCATCTTTAAGAGAATATACATGATGGATGTACAAGGACAGGTTGTAGATTCGTAATTGACGACACACGGACATTTCGGTCAGTCCGTGTGTCGTCCAAGGATAGAAAATGGTAACGCGACCGGGTAAGCGGGAAATTCTGGTTGCATTACCGGACTGACAGAGACTTTCATTGTCGCCATTCCATTCTACTGCTAATGGTTGTCCATATTCGCAACTGCGAAAATACTTTATGCCAAATATTGTGTTCAGACTGACATTAGCCTGGGTATACTTCTGTTACGGCGCAGCCATTGATTTCTTCTTAAGAAGTTAACATAAAGGCTCCATCACACATCGCCAGTAACAATGTTGCATAGAAATTTTCGACGAGCAAAAATGACGTTCAAGTAAAACTGCAGCAACAGTCGTCCCTTTCACTTTTCTTGCTTTGAGTTAGAATATCCAGTCCTCCTGCTCCAGACTACTGAACCTTGCTGACTGAATGTAAATGCCGCATGACGTTTAAGCGGTTGCAGTTCACCACATATGTCTGTTATCGAAACTTCCTGAATGTGGAAAATTATTCATGCCAGAACAATTTTGCTTGAAAGAAGAAAATCCTGTTTCGACGTGTTTTTCCAAAAGCACTCTCCCCACACACGATATAGAGGTTCCGAGTTGCTCCTGTACCCATCATCCCTCTAGTAAACCAACGGCGAATTGTTCGTCACAAGTGTTAGACCTTTCTCCTCTTGCAACTCTATTTTACATTTCTTGATCGACTTTCATAAGTTCCAAGCATGAAAAATGACATGTGAACCCAAGCTAAATAGTAGAGCGGCAAGTAAGAACAATGATAGTTGGTAATACACTCTAGCACCGAGTTCGGCTGATCGGGCGGCTCTTGGCGTATGGCCGATAGCCGGTAGCCGGTGGCCGCTGTAGGGCGAGGAAACTCTCGAGCGTGTACTATTCTCATCTCGACGCCGCCACGAGCTGCTTGGCAGAGCTGTTTCTGGAAATTTTGTTATTACTGGTGTGCCAGACAGTGAAGCGAATTATCTTTGTGGTTCCGTCGGACAGAACATCCATCAGCCAGAAATTTTGCAGAATAGCGAAATTCGATTAAAAGAATAAGGTATCGAGGCGTCTCTAAGTTGCGATTCCATGTTTCCTTTGCACAATGCTTACCACTCCAGATGCTGTCACCTGTTTTTTGTTAGTGCAATATCGCCTGATCTAACTAAGACTATCCTACAAAAAACAGAAAAATCAGATCTGCTCTACTTAGTGCCACCACTTTCACCTTACCATAAAAAATTAACTATCGCCCTTCAGGCGTTGCCTGTAACTACTCCCAAAAGTTCTTCCAATGCTATAGGCTCCATGGGACCGTATTTTTGTTTATTCATTTAGTTAGATTTATTCCATGATTACAATTAGGAAATACCACTAGACAACGAGCAGCTACAGCACTGTAGCATCGTGAAGTGCTACCGTATTGTGCATATGGCCGGTCTTAAAATTCTGAGGGGCGGCCGGTTATACTGGCCACCTTCAGTAAACGATTCCGACTCAGTCTCTGTGGCAGTTTGCTGGCTGGTGGGTTTTATGTCTAATACTGCACATATTCAGTGTCGTTCCTCCTAAGACTCCGAGCGCGCGCGCGCGCTCGCGCTTGTGTGTGTGTGTGTGTGTGTGTGTGTGTGTGTGTGTGTGTGTTTTGTCAGCGATTTCGCAACATTTGATGTTACTCACAGGAAGAAGCTAAGATATTTTGTGACTTAGGTTACTATCCTCCCCCCATCACTCCAGCACTGGTAAGTAAAACGTACTTTCATTGTCTTTATCACCTATCGTAGTTTCATTGTCATCATCACTTATCGTCGGTTGATATTTTGTTCACTTTCACGAAGAGTACTGTATACAGCACAATTAATTATTTAGACTACATTAATTAAATTTGTCCCCGTTCCTTGATTTACTCATGAAGTACGCCATACAAGGTCAGGCCTCAATCACGAGTAATTTAATTGTGAATCATCTACAAATACATATACTGTCTTTACACCAAGTAATTTTCTTTCTCTGTGCATTGAGAATACATGATTATCTGTGCGGTAATATTTAGTGTTTTTGTTATTCAGATGGGAACACAATTCAACAGATACATTGTCCTCATCAGATATACAAAGCAAGTCAATGCAACTCATTCGTTTACTAAGGAGTAATTCAGCAGCTTTCAAGACTTGAAATAGCATACTGGTAATAACAATCAACTATATGCACATACAAGTCTCAAACAAAAGAGACAAAAAATAATCTTCACCGTGACTTTTACCGACTAAAATTCAATTATTTGATGATTTATTCATAGAAAAAATTAGAAAACATTATCTATAGTTTCAAAGCCTCAACTCTTTTTTTAATTCACTAAGATGTTAAATGACTAATATATAAATGTTCACATGTTACACATTTAACTTTATATATAAGGTGTACCAAAAAGAATCATCCGATTCAAAAAATTATCATATTTAAGACATGTGCGCGAACAGCGTATTGTTGGAAAGAGCAAACACTCAAGTTTTACACGGTTCCCGGTAGGTATGAGCAGTGTGCGCCCACTTTAGTTCTAGTGAAAATGGTGTCGGGACAACAGAAATCGTTTTGTGTTCAATGTTTTGCCCAGTAATAACTGTTCAGCGTGACTTTCGTACTATGTATGGTGTGGATCCTCCTACAGCACAGAGCACTGAAGGCACTAACTACTGATAGGCATAGTTAGCAAATGAAAGATTTTAATACAGAACAAACAATGTATTTACCTTAATAGTCATAATATATATATCAGTTCGTGACACCAATTCTTACAAATTTCAAAACTCCGCCATCTCTCTCCCCACGTCCACCACTACTGGCGGCCTCACCTCCAACTGCGCAACGCTAGGCGCTGTTAGCATCCAGCTGCCTCTGCTCAACACTACAATGGCAG